>NC_044244.1:191550000-192226250 GCF_003957555.1 Calypte anna
GCTTGAGACAGACCCTTATGGGAGAGGCTGAGGGAGCTGGGGGCTGTTCAGCCCTGGAGAAGAGGAGGCTTCAGGGGGAGACCTCATCGCTCTCTACAACTCCCTGAAAGAAGGGTTGGAGCCCACGTGGGGGTTGGTCTCTTTTCCCAGGCAACTCTCAGCAAGACAAGAGGGCATGGTCTTTAAGTGTGCCAGGGGAAATTTAGGTTAGATATTGAAAGAATTTCTTTTACGCGAGAGTGATCAAGCATTGGAATGGGCTGCCCAGGGAAGTAGTGGATTCTCCATCCTGGAGATATTAAAAAGAGACTGGATGTGGCACTCAGTGGCCGATAGTCTGGCAACCGCAACGGTGGTTCAAGGTTGGACTCGATGATCTCTGAGGTCCCTTCCAACCCAGCAATTCTATGATTCTATGATCTATGAATCCTGGCCGTGAATGGGATTAATGGAACAGTGCAACACAAAATACATGACACTAGAAGCACTCAACTGCTAAAGTAAAAACAGATTAGAGGATGTCAAGGCTAAATTGAAGTACTTTTGTTAACTAAAAATTTCTATAATAACTGAAACATTTCTGCCCTTGTCTTCCATTTTATACAGAAAATGTGATTTCCAAGTTAAAAAAAAAAACAGTTCCAAAAAATTGTGGATTGCTACTGGTACTGATGAGAGCAAGAAGGAATGATAGATGATGGGAAATGTTTCAAAACAAAAATAAATTTCCATCCCTTTGTTTTCCTTTCAGCATTAATTAGGTCAGACAGCCCTTCCTTTACCGGAACGTGTAAAAATAGGTTAAAAAATGGTCAGTACGGGGGATTTGGTCACAGTGCAATCATTCAAGCCATCTTATTCTCTGGAAAAAAGAAAAAAAAAAAACAAATACCAGACAAACCACAACTCTCTTTTTTTTGGCCTGGTGTAGAATGCTCCCACATTTACATTTTTTCCCCATTTCCTTAATTGTGATAATCAATAATCCAAGGAACTTTAAATACACATTGTCTGGATATTTCTGTGTAACTTTCCAGATGCGCTGGATAAAGTATAGAATCTACTTTTGTCCATTAAGACAAAATAAAGACATGATCTAACTTCAAGATAAATCTGCGATTAGATACTGTGATTGTGGGTGGCAATACAAAGCTCCTAGGAAAGCAAGTGGTATGAATGTCTTAAACATCAGCAAATTCACAGGGAAAAATAAGCTTTAATTTAAAGTTCTAAAACCACTGGTTTTGACTCATCCCACCACCGTTTTCCAGATGCAAGCTATTTAGGCTCTAACTGACTATGTGGTCCTTAAAAAAAAATACCAGTTTTTTGCATCTTCCATGCTCAGTTGCAGACCAGGGCACTACATAGGTTCCTATACAGAAAGTTCAACACAGCTCAGCTCAGGTTCTGATGTCAGCTGAAAAAAACTGACACCACATCTTTACCTACAGGTGGAGGTCTGCTGCAATACCAGGTCTAGCCTTCTGCTCTGGTTCCTTGTGACCGATGGATATTTGTAGCAAATCACATTTTCTTCCACAGTGACAAGATAATTGAATCATAGAATTGCTTTGGTGAAAAAGACCTTAAGATTCCAATGCAACCACTGATGCGTCAAAAATGATTTGTCAAAGACAAAACCAAGGGGATGGTGTAAAAGTCGGAGTTGAATTAGAGAGTTGGGTTACATACCAGATCAGGTTACTTGTCTTGAGAAGTGAGAAGACACAGGCAGAGACAGATTTTTAGCCTTCTATTGAAATGTCCTAGCTTTCATTTAAAATGTAGATATCCTCTAATATGCCTCTGGGAGGCCTGGTTGGAGAGTCCAGCCTGGTGGAGACTTTGAGAGAAATGATGGAATGTTTTGTTTTCCCAGTTCAGACAGTACTCAAAGGAAATTTAAAACCAAACACACACATACACAAGTATGTGTGTGCACAGAGCCACCAAGAACTTGTTCCAGCCTAAGTTTAAAATTCTAAGCAAATTCCAAAGCATCTTGATTCAACCAAGCACATCAGCAAATGCCAAATCACTGATCCAGAATCTCTCTCCCTTGGCAGGAAACAACTGAAATCCCCTCTCTTGATCCACTTCATCCTGGCTTACCAAGGCTGTGTCTGCAGAGTTAGAATTCAGCCAGTCCCTTTACACTTTTCTGCAAGTTTTCAACAGCTACAGATAAAGCACTCTATGATCTCTAGTACACCATTGCCAAACCCATTTATTTCTCATGTGTTTGAAGTATATCAATTCCATCATGCTTTTCCAAAGGGAATGGGCATGGCTGAACTACAATTTATAGAAAGCTCCAGTGCTTTTCACTGAAGGTTCTGCAGCAGCATCCATTAAAAAGAAAAATTTTGTGGAAATACTTTTTTATTCCAGCCTCTCAGTAAAAGTCAGTAGTTTTTTTATCTTAGAAAATAAGATACTTTCTCTTCAAGCTCTAAGCCACTTGTTACTTTAAAACTGTGATTATGTTTCACCCTGTGAAAGACTCAATTATTATTCCATGTCAGAAGCTCATATTTTCTTCAAGTTGTTTTCTTGTCAATTTTTTTCTCAATGTCTTTTCACCAGCTAGGTTGGGGTTTTTTCCTTCTTTTTTATGTATTGTATTTTAATACACTGTCTATCTCAAGTATAGTAAAATAATATTGCAATTTCCTTGGGTAAAAAGAAACTAAATAGAGTCCTGCATCTCCCATGCATCCATCCATATGGCATAGGTAGTCTGGAGAACGTTGCCACAGTTATGATTTTTTCAGTAGTTGTGGGGTTTTTGTTCAGTAACAATAATCTGACTGTGGAAACTTGTCAGACATGATGACCACCAAAATAATAATTTTTAAAGTTTATGAAAAATTCAGACTAGACATTATGACCACTTAGGGTTGTGACATAACCACCAGGTCATGTCTTCACAGAAGCAGTAAAGCAGGATTCACTGCTACATTAATTGCAAAATTTGCAGCCAAGGCAAAACAAGCACCAGCTAGAAACCATACAGGGAAGCAGTGGGTGCCAGACTGAAAGTGTCTATAAAATCCAAACAAAAGTCAATGAGGAGCACACCTCCAAAATATGGCATAAGTTTTACTAATTCATATGAGACACTTCAAACTGTCTTGTGGGATGAGTATATTGTGCTTTAAGGAGTACTTGTGACATCAAAAATTCTTAATAAAAAATATACATATTAGAAATTCACCCTGTACTTCTAAGATGAGACAGTCCCGTGCCTTGCAGCCTGCCCTGTGGCAGAGGGACCAAAAGCAGTGCTTGGTGCAGGAGGTCTCTCTTCTGTCTCTTGATGCTGAGTACCAGCTCTTGAATTGCTTTTCACAGAGCAGCAGGAGCCAGGTCTCAGAAGTCCTGCTCTATTTTCCCGGGTTTATCTCTTCAAATGCAGTTCAATGAGACAACTATTTTATCAGTCACAGGGTCCAATATAATTATGAGAATTCTAACTTTAGAACAAATAATGTGAGTTTTGGCACTTCAGCACCCCAAGGTTTGGGACACAGCCTTTATCTATTCAAGTGTTGTCTTCAAGAAGATAGGGTGCCCTCGACCTGCCAGATATAATTCAGACTGCTTTAAACATTAGATTAGCGTAAATAAATTAGATTAGCATAAAATAAAGCAGCAGTTATTTTATAAAAAAAAAATAAATAACTTCCTACTATAAACATGTGCTGGATTTGTCTTGCCTAAGTGGGAGAGCTGATCATTGTCAATTCCATGCAGGGTCAGTAAAAGAAACAAGCATTTCCTAGAACTATTTAATTTTGTTTTAGAGGTCTCCCTATGCATGAAGAGTGTCTTTCTCCCTGGGTGGTCTGCAAGGGATTCTAGGTCACTAATTCAAAGAAAAATATCTATGCCATTAAAAAGGCAAAGCAAAGTGAGACACAGCCCTGGAATATGCCTAAACATGTGTGCTCAGCATGGATATCTTAAACTTTTCTTGCTCCTCAGACCCTCTGCTATGTAGCTTTACCCTTGCTTGGGTACTTGAAGTTACTTCAGCTTGTCCTGGGTATTTATTTGTGCATGCTCTTAAGACATTGTCTTAAGACAACCTTTCTCTGTCTTAGTTAATTTATCCCACATGATCCCAAGATACAGATATAATCTAGGCATGTGTGTGATATCTTAGGGTCATCCTCTGTTCTTTGTGACTGGCTGTTGAGATATGCCATGCAGGTAGCTCACTCCCTATACACTCTAGTCCAGCAGTTGGTTTAATTTTCAGTCATATTTCTAGCCTATAACTAATGCATTCCTTCTGTTCTCAGTAGTTTTGTTAAAAGTTACAATATTTTCATGACTGCTTCAACACTTAAAAGTGGTAGGTCATTGCAGTATCAACCATACATTCCTCTTATTATATTTGTTAATTCCAAAACATTGTCAACTTTCCATAAAGGCTGCACATGACATATTAATAATGTAGCTGACAGATTTGGCCTTTAGAAAGCTTTTCTAGTATTACTCTCCTTGACTCCCACTTTTATCTGTTTTACCATAACAGCCTCCTTTCTCACAATGATCTAACTAACCAAATTTAAAAATTAAAGCAAAAAAAAAAAAAAGCTAAGCCTCATGTTCTCTCATGTTCTCTTTCCTATTTGATGACTGCTCTCGGTTCACAACTGCTTCCAAAAGCCTCTCCCACCTCCCTTATGTCTGAGTTTGGTATTAAGCTGCCTGCTAGAGCAGGTTGGGATGTTGCTGGCAAACACCAATCTGTTACACGTGGCAGCCAGAGACAAACAAGGGTCACTTGCCATTGCTTTTCAGATGTAGAGTAAGAAAGATGGAGAAGGACACATGGCCAAACCAACCATACCTGTCTTCACTAGTTTCCAAGGTGATGGCCATTCTCAAATATCATGCTAGTGTGCACATTGTAGAACTTTACAGACCTCATTTTTCCCCATTCTTACTCCAACTTGCATATAGGTTGCCCAGAGAAGCTGTGGCTGCCCCCTCCCTGGAAATGTTTAAGGTCAGGTTGGATGGGGCTTTGAGCAACCTGGTCTGGTGAAGCTGTCCCTGCCCATGCAGGGGGGGTTGGAACTAGATGATCTTTAAGATCCTTCCAAATCCTAATCAGTCTATGATTCTGTGATATTTTGCAGCCCTTCTATCTGCAGACCACATATCTCTGGACATCCACCTAGTCTCTACCTCATCTGTTTCCTACTTGCCCTATAAATTCTTGCCTGTCTCCCACCATTATCAATCAGCATCTCATAACAATAAAAATAAATAAAATATCCATTTTCAAGGGTAATAAGTAATTTTTATTATCTTTTCAAACCAGAGGGAACCTGAATGTAAAGCCAGACTGAAATCCAGATTTCAAAGCTCTTAGACTTTTCTATTCCTTTGCCATAGCTTCCTTACTCCCCATAAGCTAAGGAATTGATGTAGGAGGCATAGCAAAAGGGCATTAAGTGAAAGTGTGTTAAATATTTTCACATCTTCCTACATATACTTGCACCACAAAATAAAGATTTGACAGGATGGGCTAAAGCCAAACCATAGATGCTGGTGATTCTTTCCATTGATTTTAATGCTTTCAATATGTCTTTAGGCTGTGATTATTCATTTTGTAGCTACACGTGAAATCTAACAGATCAAAAAATGCTAATTAAGGAAAGTAACGTATTCATATAATTATATACATTATAGATCAATATGACAGGTTATTTCCCCCCTTCCCATAAACACTTCAGAATAAAACAAAATAGCTATTTGAAAGAGAAATACATACAACAAGAGGTTTAGCACTATCAATTAACTTTTAAATCCAGCAGAAAATATTCTACAATATTCTAATATATTTCATGGTAGTATGAGGCCACAGGACTATAATTTCACATAACCCAATAAAAAGGAACAACATTTCTTTCCACTTTAAGTGCATTGGAGAAGCACAGCTAAGTTTGTATTAGCATATCACAAATGTGAAACTGGGACATGGACTCAATGTGAAATTAGAACAGCAGCTGGTATCCTGTTAGCAAGTGTATTTGCTTGGGGAAAAAAAAAACACCAGCGCAAAACCAAGCCATGCAAATGAACAAAGAACAATCAGTCAGTAAAGGATTTGTGATCTGAACTGCCTATCTCAGGTTGTTTGTACACTGTAAGTATATATTTAGCAGGATCAGATCATGTTCCTTAGTCTGAGTTATCAAGAATGCATTTTTCTTTAAGAACAATCTAAAAATTACTGAAATTTAGATTCTGACAGGTTTGGCTGTGCTTTTAATTCTATTTTCTTTCCTGCATGATGCATCTCAATGAAGCATGAAGCAAGATTTCATGTTGTGCTGTGGAACACACAATAAAGCAGCAAGCCAACAGAATAGACAAAATATTTTAAATTATATTTCACACAAAAATGTTCACTATTTCTTTTTAAAAAAACTTCACCCTTTTTAACAGTCAATCAGAGAACAGCAAACTTCCAAAGCCATGCTTTTGTCTTTCAGTTCCTTCCACACCATCCATTTTGCACAAAGAGAATCAGCCTCTTTATTCCCCAACTCTCCACCCCCTCTTTCTCCATCTCTTCCTCTCTCTCAGCACAGCACTTGTTTCATCTTTCACTCCATCTCACATCCAGCAAGTTGCATCAGCAACAGTGTGTTGGGACAGTCCTTGAGGACAAATAAAATGCTTTGCTCTGCCCCTGGGGTTGTTGTTCAAGGGAGGAGGCACAGGCAAGTGCTCCTCCAGATCAGCTGCTGGCTGAGATAGTTACTGGAGAACCCTTATGTCCTCTCACCTCTTTCCCTTTGTTGCCATGGGCTTATCAATATATAGTGCTTACCAATGTATGGAGTATTAAAGGTATTTAAGGTATGTAGGGGTTGGACTTGATGATCTTCTTAGGTCCCTTCCAACCCCTAACTTTCTGTCATTATCTATCTATTGTCTAGCAGTCCGAACTGCCTTGCCTAGCATTCAATATTTTTAAAATATGCTGAGTTTAATTACTTTTGAAAGAATTCAAAACAATCTGAGGTCCTTCAGAATACATGGGCAGACACATAATTCTAAATATCATCTGTAACATTTAGATTTAACTTGAGCAGGTAAAGTAGATCCAAAGTGACAAGGAAATGGATGAACGGGTACACAGATATTAGATGCTCCATGGCAAGGACCATAAAACTGTTCTCACATTCCTGGCACTGGATGGAAATGCAACATTTACTCTTGTAAGCCTTCCTTGCAGCATTATTTGCCCTTTTGGTAAGCATCCACTTAAAAGGCTTGAGTTATTTTGCTGTAATATTGTCTCAAACAATGCAAAGCTAGAAATCAGATTTTTAAAAAATCAGATTCCTGCATATGGTCTCAGCACCCCTGGGTGACTATAGAAGAGCAGATCCCCCAGCCCCAATGGCTCTGCTCCCCTCCCAGCATTCCTCTGCAGAACACATCCTGCATGCTAAGGGAGGGGTAACTTTTTCCAAGTGAAAGACTGTAACCCCCTCCTTTTGTGCAAGAGAAAGTGGGATGGTCTAGTCTGGAATATGGTCTTTGATGGCCGCATTCAGATTGATTACTCAGGTGCTATTGTGGCATCTAAGACCAACAGAGCTGCTTTCAGGCCACAAAACTTGGCTTCTTACATACTTGGTAAGCAGAAGCCGGGAGGCAGGGATGACATTTGAGATAAGTTTCTACAGGAGAAACTCTCAGAGGCAATTACATGCCTCCACTGATTCCAGTGATTCTGCATAGCCAGTGTCCTCAAGCAGTCTATTAAAGTTAAATATTATAACAGTTACATCCCAGACAGATACCCAGTGTTGCCTGAATACAGACCTGAGTGACTTTGCTGCTTTGTATTTGCTAGAGAGCACTGAAGTGATATGTTGTGATTGTATAAAAACTAAAACTATGAAATCGTAATTGCACCCTGATTTGGTGATTTCATTACACAATGTTTTTAATGCCTCTGTTCTAGGTTTGTATAAGGCTTTAAAATATCATTATGCATTGATAGACTATAGTAGTGAAGCCAAAGCACCAGTATAAATCCTTTAGTCTCAGCATCCTCATTAACATTAGAATGATTAAGCAATACCAGCCAAGCACCACTGCACCACACAGAATAGTGGGAGTTTTCAATGTCATAAAGACTAAAGATATACAATACTTTACACAAGTTGAAAATATATCATTTTTTTATCATTCTTTCCTAATTTTTTCAGGCAAACAGTACCACTTCCATTCTACCAGTAATAACGAAGCTAGATGTAAAAAGAATATGTTGACTACAGCTCCACCTACACATTTTTTTCATGTGTTTCATACACATACTCATTCACATACACATACTCATACACATACACATACTCTTGCCTTCCTGAAATATATTCTGATGTAAGTCACATGGAGATTGGTTGGTTTAACTATCACAGAATAGTCATGCCAGTAAATCCTTCTAAGTACTTTGCCCCCTTATCTCTAGCTGAGATGATTTCACTGATGTGCTGTCATAATTTTAAACTGAAGGACTGCTGTCTAGTTTAAAAGTCAGGAAGACTGACCATAGGTAAAGGCTAGGGACAGAGGTGAGAACATTTATAATAACATTAAGGACGTAAGATTTCATCTCAGAAGATAAGCTGATCTACAAATAGGAATGAGGAAAAGTGATCTGCAAAACTGACACATTGTGTTAGCTCAAGAAGAACAAATTGGGCACGCTTACTGCATGACTGAAGATCAGTATGCCTGAAAAATGATAAAAATGCTCTGGACTCTGATAAGACCACCGTAAATGCCAAGGATGCATTACTTGCCCAGGTAACAGTCAAGCGCCTTAAGAATTAATGGTCAGTATCACGGTGCCATCCTATAAAGCCTGCAGTTCATCCAGAAGAAATGTTTGGGTGAAAATCCTCAGTGACGCACAACAGACTATTATGAAACAGAATTTGCCTGAATATATTCAACTAAAGTGCCTCGGATTGTTGTTGCAGTGACTTCATTCCCTAAAATGAATTTAAAGTGAAAGCTTTTGAAAGTAAGAACTGGTGCCAGGTACCCGATACTGCTATTGCCTGACTTCTTCACTTTGCACATTAGCAAGCTGAGCTATTCTTAATTGTGCCAGTAGAACAGAACTAATTTGAATACAAACAGCTTAGAAGGGGCACTTGAGGTGACTTCAACCATGTCCTCAGCTGATGAAGTGTTTTCTTGCAACAGTGCTGGGCAATTTTAGACCATTCCAGTAGTGATGCTCTCCTGCAGCTGAACCCCCAGTTCCTGGCACCTTTCCCAGAGGCACCAGTTTCAAGCAGGTTTGAAAACACCAGAAACTTCATGTCTGAGAAGTGCCTGGTGGTGTTATGGAAGGAGTTGATAGGTTCAAAAAAGTGTATTCAGATTCTCAAACTGTCCATCAGTTTTCTCCTCAGTGTGGCCAGGCACTGCTGGCACACTTCTTAGACAACAGTAAGAATTCTTGCAAGTATCTGGGCTTCAGGCACAATACAATCTATTAGCCTGGCATTTCAAATTAAAATTTTCTAACACATTTCCAGTCTACCTCAGCATTCAGTCTGCTTCTCGAGTTAGAAGTCATGGAGTAGGTTAAGGAAAGATTAAGTCAGAGCACGATGTCCATGTTTTTCCAATTAATTTAAGTACCAAATCTATATTTTTTTGCATTTTTATATTCTTTTTTTTTTCAGATTCTTAATAGGACTTGGGATCAGCACATAGACTGAAATGCAAAATAACTTGTCTTCTATATCATTAAGTTTCCTAAGGACTGTACTATTTCAGTGCCATTTGGATTCATTCCCCCTGGCAATCTTTTCTCAATGTAAATGCTCCAAACTGTTCTCTCTAATATGCTGCACTATTGAAATTCACTGTAGACAGACCAGAATATTCAAAAGGATAATTTATCAATAGAATTTAAGCTCACTTCAAGTAAACAAAAAAGGAAGATTATCATAACCCTGTAACAGTGCTTTTTTTTTCTGTTTTAACAGAACTTTAAAGCACACTGATAAAAACTGTCAGGGGCTTTTTCTTCCATTTTGTCCCATCCAAAACAAAACATTTCCATACTTCATATGCTGTCAATTCTTGTTTTCCATCTTCAAGGATATCTAGTTTAGAACACATAATGGCAACTGACACAGCCTACGTATATGCACTATCTGTACATACTTCATCAGACTTAATGGCCTTGAGCATGTTGTCCTTTTTGTAACAATTAATAAAAATCCTGTGTCTCTGAAAGCCTGTCAAAAAGCAACAGCATCAAAAAACAATCGCTTATATGTATTTATTGAATCTTGAAACAAAAATACATGCAATCATGCAGATAATTAAGGAAGGAATGGTTGACATATTTTAAAGGGAATGGATGAAAGTGAGACAGCTCCAGAAAAATACTCTTGCTTGAAAATCTGAGCAATGAAATTTAGGACTATGTTTGACTTCAGTCAGTGAGGAAATGAGCTGATGATCTGAATCATGAAATAGCCACACTGAAATGCACTGTCTCATTTGCTTTCCATAATGGAAATATGAACCTACATGATCAGACAGCCAGATACAAAAGTATTCAGTATTCAGGTGTATTTAATATACCTAATACAGAGATGATTTTTAGACCATTTTAATGCCTAATCATATAGAATAGGAACATTCTTTGAAAAGTTTTCTGATCTCACTGTACATATAATTTCTCCCCAGTTCTGGAAGTAGATATTAATTTTATTTAGGGAAGGCTGTGCTGGGTAGCAAAACTGCTCTTGGAACAGCCATAATTTTTCATCTTTAATCTACTAATGCTATGTAAAAAGAAACTACAGCCTTCAAAATTCCACTGAAGAAGAGTTTTTACCTAATATAAGTATTATATTAGGTAATTAGGTAATTATATTAGCCATAAACATTGCATTGGAAAATGAGTTTAAGAATATACAGCAAGGCTGCCCAGTGAAATACTCAGGCATTATATGGTTACCAAACCCATGTTTTCATGCAAGCAACTGTTTCCATGCAGAACATGTATTCACTTTCAAACCTTCACTGGGGAAGGGAAATACCATCATCACCAGCACACTCATTAACATTGACATTTTATTTGAGGGACTCAGAATAGAAAGCATTCGAATTAAAAACAACTGAAAACAGGGCTTCTAATGGGAAGACCTTGAGTGTGCTTAAGACTAGGATTCATTCTTCCAAATGCTTTGGTACCTTAGGACTTCAAATTTCACCCCAAAATAAGAAATATTAGGGTTGTTAGTTACTGAAAGCTACTGAGACTTTGATTTGTGAGCAGTTAGAAGTTAAACCTTGGCATCCTTGCTTGAACTTAAAAATTAGATTCTATGATTACATTTTCATCAGTATGTTTTAATATTTTTTGCAGAGGAGAATTTGCAGAACATCAGTGACAGTGACTGTGATAGAAGTGTCAATTCATGGGGATATAACAAGATGACAGATATTTCTTCCCAGGAGATACTGGCTATTCATAGGAACTCCTTGTTCCCTGCCCCTCTAGTCTCTCTTTCTACCATTTCCTTTTAAATTTCCAGCCTTCTCGTGACTACCACCACCTATTCTGCCCTTCCATTCCCTTCCTTCACCCGGTGCTTTCTTTAACATCCTTTTCTACTGAGCTCCATTTTAATCTTTTCATAATTCCAACATAGCCTGGGGCAGGAATTACATTGCTTCACTCTTAGTCCTGGACCAACCTATTACACTTTTGTCTCATCATCTGCATCACCTTTTAATTGTGTTTTCAGAAGGTACCTCAATAAAACACAGTAACAAGTTGCTTGAAGATTGCCCAGTAAAACTATTCCAAGAACAAAGTATATTTCCTTGAGAAGATAAACTTATTGGACACAAACCGACCTTAAATTTCAGTTTCAGAAACAAGTTAAACTTTGTTGCAGTGCTTGGAGTAGGTTTACAAGCTTGCAAGGTCTTTTCTCCATTTCTACTTTAAAAAGTATGTATAAAATAATGACTGCCACTCTGGGTCTGTTTCTGTGATCTTCTACTGTAGGATGAAAGAAATCTCAGGTGCATTTTTTTCTTGTGACACAGTGAGTCTGGAGCTAATAGGAAGAAATATATTCTACCTTTCCATAGCAAGCCTATTTTACCCACAATAGATTTTTTTTTATCTCTTTTTAAAAATTAAACATCCAGTTTGTCAAAAGTCATGCAAGTCTTCTTAATAAAAGAAAGTTTATTGTGTAAAAGTTTTTCAGCCTCATTTTTCTACCTATACAACTTTTTTTCATGTGCAAAATAAGTCAGGACTGATGACCCCAAGGAATCACAGCCACTTTTCTGCTGCAGAGTAAAATGACTGAGGTACCTTAAGGCAACTATACTCTGAATGACCCAAACAAGAAAGGAAGCCAGAAGGCAACATTCTCATCTATATGAAGATAAAATATTGCCATTTATTGCAGTCAGGACAAGATTATCCATGGATATCTGTGATGCACTTTATGCAAATGTTCATCATCCTGTTCTCAGGATACTGAAAAAGAAGCTGCTTAAGTCTTCCCTACCTACTAAATAACATAATAGTGTAAGGGTCTGTCAGCCTGCAACATTGTCTTTAAACTTGAGTCCTCCCCTTGTACCTGGCTGGCCAGTTAGACTGTAGAAACTTAAAATCACATTGTACCATGTTGAAATTCATTACACTGTATTATAGAGTGGCACCATGAATGAGAACCTTCTGTCTGGATCACAGTCAACCTTTACAGTAACTGCTGATCTGCATTACTTACTGTTACAGTAACAAAAATAGTGCCTGTCAGATACTGACATTTAATATCTTCTGTCTGGGAAATGGAAGAAAAATGTAGTATTTGGAACAGTAGACTGTCCAGAGTCAACAAGTAAGTAGTGGGTATTTTTGGCTTCTAAATTAATGAGTAAATGGCATTCCTCTTCATTAAAATTCAAGCATGGATAAATAATGTATATCCCTACTGATACATAGAACTATTTCAAGTTGCTTTGGGTTTTACTTTTGCCACTCTTCTGTTATATCTGCTTATGTAGTGGGAGAGGCACAATACAGAAAAAGAAAGTACCTGGTGACACTCAGCATTGCCACAACCATGTCCTTGGACCATGGATTTCTCAAAACCAGAATCAGATGCCTGATCTGCAAGCTATGAGCAGGACACAAGAAGCTCATAGGAATCACAGCAAGGATCATGCTGAGCAAGAGGAAACCTGAAAGGGTAATATGCCTTCTAACTCTCACAATCCCTGAGATTAAGTTTCTTCTAGAAGTCCATTTTAGACTGATAGACAGCTGGCATCTCTCCACCTGGAACTACAGTCTAAATAACTCCTTTCTGTACACTCACTTCAACTAACCCTTCATTTTCACTTTTTAAGATGTCTAGAAGAAAAGCCAGCTGGAGTTCTTCTCATATGATACCTAAAGAAAGAAGCAAAAGTGTTTAATATGTTTAACATGACAGAGGTTAACCCCAAATCTCCAAGCCTCCAGCAGAATCCTCTGCCTCCAGGTTATGGATCAGCAATAACTACTTTCTAGAGCATCTCTCTCCATCTGCTCTGCTAACAGATATAGATTGTGCCTGATCAAGCTGTACTGAGTGAGGAGGACACGTCTTTGTATCAGGAAAACCCTGGCTACACTTTCCTTCTCCCAACCCCATCTACACCATTTGCTCAAAAAATCACTGAAGACATCTCTGTGAGTTGGCAGGGAATTCCGCAATGAAACTGAAGATAATACATATTTGGGGCTCTGGATGGCTACTCATTCTCTGCGTGGCTTCAGACTGATGGGAGCATTTCTGGGCTAATCAGAATGAAAGAGGTGTTAAAGCCTGTACATAACAATTTTTCAAATTCATTTTTTATAATGATGATCACAAATGTAGAAGAGTGCATGGGACATGCACAAAGAAGTACAACATGAAGATCCCAAGTTTCCATCCTGATCTCTGATAGAAAGTTTATGCTCCTGAGCAACTTCTTCAATAACCCTACCAGTAACCTCCTATGGAACAAGTAGGACACATGCATTTACTTCCTCCTATGGAACAGCATTGTATCCTTTTGTCAGACACCTCTTCCTCTTCATCTATGTGGAAGATCATTCTGTCTTCTTTTCTGGTAGGCTGCAGATCAGAGAGCACTTCCCGAACGAGTAAGAGAGCCAAAACTTTTTCAGAGAGTAGTAATGACTATGCAGGAAATTCAAATTAATACGGTTTGCCACATCTGGTTTACCTTTTTAAAAGACTTTTTTTTGTTGTCTTCAGAAGAAAAGGAAATAAGGGTGAGAAAAGCTGTATTTTACTTCCTATCCCAAATGCACTTTTGTCTTTTCATTTTGGATTTCCTGTCTAGTGATAAGCAAGCTCTCATCCTTCTGTCTCTTTGAGCTCCTCACTTTGCTTTCCCTGACAGAAGCCAGTGTTCTGCAGTCCCTAGATAATCTCTGAATGGCTTAGATTAGAGTGGCTTCTAACAAGTCATGGAACAGTGGGACAGAATTTGTACTTGGCTTGCCCTTGAAGGGTCATGGTACATTAAATGGCTAATCTAAACTTGGGAAAACTTCAATTATTTTACTTGCATGAGAACAATCAGAACTCCTGAAACTACTTCACCCACAGGGAGGTGAGGCAAGCTTGGAACAGACTCTGTAAGGGCTCAACAGCCTGATACCGTTAAGGAAGAGTGGTTTCCAGTTTTTAAGCATGGAAATGAGACCCAGGAGTCAAGAGGACTGATCTTGTCTCCACCAGTGTGCACAGCTTTCACCTGAATCAGCTTTGTCTCATGCATGTATCAGGTTTTTTACAAGAAGTATCTACTATGTCTACAGAGTGCTCTGCACGGAAGAAGTAAAGGCTATTATTGCTATTCCAGGAAATGTTGATTAGAAGATTCTATTAATAATTAAAAGTCCATTGTCATATAAGTTTTACTATGTGTACATATGTCCCGGATCTCTCCTTGCAACCTCTTGCAACCACTAGAGTTGCTATGTGTCCATGCCAGCTTACCCTTCTTTATTCCAGGACTTGGCATTTCTTGGAACATTGAGTAAAGCAATTTCTGGTACATTTCCATATGAAGCCTACACAAAGGGTTGTCTATTCAGTGCTTTCTCTGTGCTGAACACCACAAGAGTGCCACGTCTTTCTCTAGAAAACTTACGGAAACTGACCAGTAAGACTTAAATATGCTGCAGTGTTTGGTTTTGGTTTTTTTTCCCCTCAACATTCTATAAGTAATGATCTGATCTTTCTGAGAAAATCTGCAGATTCTTTCAAAACACTGTCCACATATAGATGTTGTGTGTGAATCATTGACATAAAATGAATAATACAATTTAGATGAGTACTCACAGTGCCCAGTATACACTTTTTGAACTGTCACCAAAATGTGACAGCCTCCTTCACACAGCCATTAGGTTAGATCCAAGCATCCAACATTACAAAAAGACATTATCAGTTTTACAAGAATCCTAATAAATGAGCACCAAACAAACTAAATGGTTAATTTAATTGATTTCTGGAGAAATACCAGAAGGAACAAGTAAAAGATAAATTTAAAATATTTTTAAAGCATTCTAATCTTATCTTTCTTTAATCTCTAAAATGATCTTTCTTGCAAAAGCATGAGATGACCAACAGACACAACCAATTCTGTCATTAATAAAACCACCCTCTGTCTAAGTTCATTTTCAAGTTGCCCACCAGGAACATATATATAGAAAAAAAAAAAGGACCCCACATTCACATATGCATGCAGATTTAACAGTGTTTTATGGGATTTAAAGAATTCTTCACTCATATGAATTCTAGAAAGGAATACGTTTGGGTCACATCTTATTTTTGCAATTTTATCTAACAAGCTGTTGAGTTAGAATTGATTGTGGGACTGTTCTCAATGGGTTCAGAAATGATGTTTCCATTTTATGGTCTCTTATTTGATCTCTTCTGATCTCCTATGATCTCTTATTTGAGGAGTTCACACCTACTAACCTTAAGACAAGGGATCATCTATGAAAACAGAAACAAAATCCTTTTCCATTTAAAAAATGATCTATGACCTTTTGGAGAGATGCCTTTGCACAGGACCTGGACCAAATCTGCATGCATTAGGAGCAATGGGAGCAATAACCAGTATCACAGTTTCACATGTGTTCAGGCCTCACTGAACACCACTGAAGCACTTCAAGACAAACAGGCAGAGTTTAAAATTAATGACTGACAAAACATCAGAGGAAAATGAGTCTCTCTTCTCACCAAAATACCAATCAGTGTAAGAGCACTGGCTAACAGCCATAAAACACTGTGTTATCATAAAACCCTCTTTACCAATATCCTTTATACCTACAGACCAGAACTAGTCTTTATGCATTTAATTAATTCTATGTGTAGAAATAACATCCTCAAACAGGCTGATTTCAAGAATGATGATGTAATTTTAAAAATACATTGGCATAATACACATGTGCATTTTGCATCAAGCACTCAGCACAGGAACAGATCAAAAAACAACAACCAAAAAAAAGTGTACAAGATGGATATAATTTGTATACGTGAGAGTGGAGAGGTTCAAGGGGGCTTCAGGACCCCAAGAGTTGAATAACTCAGTGAGTGTCTGGGTGTGCAAACTCTATGTGCAGCACTCATGCTTCAAGAAGTTGTTTTCAATAAATGATGCAATTGTGGAAAATAATGGAATGCCAAAGTTTTTCTAGCAAAACAGAACTTTCACTAAAAAAAGAACGCTGGAATTTAATTGGAATATTGATATGCACAATTAACCCTGATACACATGAACATGCTCATTCACACCAAGTAACAGAATCTGGACACTAGGATGGATAGATAGTACAAATATTATTTTTTGTCATAACTTTATGCTTTCTTCTTTGTTCTTCTACAGCCTTTAATTCCATGTGTTGGCTGCCCACTACTTCTTGATGCGTAACCTTTTATATTTATTTCAAGGATTATTCTGCCTTCAGCTACATGCCTGGTTATTGGGGATTTTTTCATGTTGGCCCTTATTCATTTTCATATTCAATCCTCAATTAGTATTAAAAAATAAACATTTTTGTAATTTCTTGTTTTGTAAGTCTCTAATAATGATTGTTTGTGATGGGGATTAACGCCCTCTCCAAAACTCTTTGGATCCTGTTCCATATTTCCTTACATGTCACAGTTAAGAGGAACAACTTTAAATTGAAGTGTTGGTAAATAAAGATTTTAGGACAGATCTATAAAATGGGTAGTAGCAAGTCATGCAAGCCATCATATTCACTCAAGGGTTTTGAAGAAACTCAACTATGACACCTTTAAATAATAACTGTGGAGCATCAACGCATCACAACTCCCCCTTTCGGGGACGGCGAATTTGTGGGTTGATGTGGTATCAGCTTTTAAAAGGGCTGTGGAGGGATCTAAGTAATACAGAATAGACAAACTAGAAAAAAAATGGTAGAAATTGTACAAAATAATAAAATCTATTAGAATTAAAAAAGATGTGGCAAAACAGAGACAAATCAAGCTGTGTATAATGTATGGAAGACATTGTTCACAGACTTCTGAAGTCTCTTCTTTCAGAGGAGACAACAATAACATAGATGAATTGGGTTATACTGCATGGAATTGTGAAATATTTCATATTTATCCTTTCTCAAAGACTCTTAAAGAAATTATGCTCTCAGAGGAAAGAGGATGGATCTTCCAATCAATGATCAGCTTGACAAGAACTGATAATGAAAGTTAGGTTGTAGAAGAATGTTTCCAGTAAAATCTGATAAGCACCCACGTAAATCAAAATAGTCATAAACCTCCTGAAAAAGAGGATAACACAGAGCTGACAGTGTTTTATGAGGATATTGAGTTATCTACATGAGCAAAAATGAAAGTAAACTATGTAAAGCTACACAAGGGTCTTGTGGTGTTGAATAATTCTGTACCAATTGCTGCCTGGGATTCATTTGCCCTATCATGAGTGTCCTGTGTCATTTTCTATGCTTTCAGGTACCTTTCCTCACACTGAGCTGCCTCTCTAGAAGACAGCCACATATGATCTTCCTTAGGCCCTCTTGCATGGATGCCTTACACACACTACAACTAGGAAGGTATCGGTCAGTTCTGCCTAGAGTGAAATTAATAGTAAGTAACACAAACACAGTAACAAGTCCTAATCCTATGTATTTAATAAGGGCTTTAAATGAAAAGTGGCTATTCAAGAAATAGTTCCACATAAGTTTATTCTAAAATTTACAAGAAATTGTCTTTTTTGCATTGTTGGGGGTTTTTTTTTGGGTTTTGGTTTTTGGGTTTGTTTTTTTTGTTGTTGTTTGGTTTGGGTTTTGTTGTTGTTGTTTGGTTTGGTTTGGTTTGGTTTGGTTTGGTTTGGTTTGGTTTATTTTGGTTGGTTGGTTGGTTTTTGTTATACACACACAGAGCAGAAATATTCATTCGCCATTTTGCCTTTTTTTCAGGCCACTTTCCAAGCTTGCTTGATGATTTAGATTTACATCTATTATCTCAATGATTGGCAGCTGATAAATGTCATCTTCAACTGTAAGAAACTAATACTGATAGAGAGGACTAATTTATTTTTATTCAAATGTTCCTTTAAAATAAAACTTTATGCTGCTGTCCCTTTCCATAGGCTGTATCTAGCTATCCCTTGGTCATTCCTGTTCCTAATGATCTTAATTCACACTGATTCCATTAAGTTCATTATTTCATCCATCTGAATACACCCAAGAGTCAGACCCCCTCAGCTCAATCCCATAGCTCTCTTCCATACATTTCCTCTCCCAGCAGAAAAGATCTACTCAATCTATTTCTATCTCCCAGTAAAAAAGATCTAGTTTAGAAAGGGTGTGTTATTAAATGTGAATACTAGTGCTCCCTAAACTTGCTCCACTCTACAGAGTTACTAGATGATTTGAAAGAATTCCAAAAAATATTCAGCTTGTCAAAAGAGTTGTCAAAGCTGTATTTCTTTTCCAGGTGGCATGTAGAATTTCCCACCAAAAGTCTCTTAAGATCTATCATTCTCATGAGAAGTTCTGCTTTGGGTTTTGTCTATTGTTTTGCAGGTAGATTGACAAGATAGTTTGGAGGATTCTTTGTTCCACAGTACCATATTACAATATTAGTGCTCATACTATCAATGGCTTTCTGAATTTTTGGTCTTTACATTTCACTGTCATGCTGCTTAGAGCCCAACTTCATAATCATTAATGAAAATACAGGCTGAATATAATATTGGTTCTGGAAGCAGTGTCAGCATCCCTCTGTGACTCACTATATAGATATGGGGGCACGGTCACTCTTGGAGGTCTAAAAAGTCAAGTAGCAATACTAAACTCCAAGTCAATTAACATGAACTTGTCTTTAATACATCAGGATATAATGTAGAAAGCTCTTAAAATCAGCAGGAGTTGGGCGCCTAACTGCTCTTGACGTTTTTGAAAGTCTATCTCCAAAAATATAAGCAGCAGATAATAATTTAGTAATTCTATCAAAACAAGCAATTAAGTGTGTCTTGCATGATTTGTTCTCTATAAAAATCATGCTGCTTGTTTACTCAAACTTCTATTACGCTCTAGATTTTATTGATTTCATCTCTGGGTATTTATTCAATTATTTTATAAGGAATTGAAATCTAATTCATGAGCTCCTCACAGTGACACCTAAATCTTTTCTCAGAGACAATCTGTCAAATGAAGAGATGATTAGTCAGTATAAGACAGACTGTTTTTCCCAGTGTATATCACTATGCTTAGAAAGTAGAAAGTAACAGAGTTAGAGCTCAGCTAAATTCTATGATTGGAGTTTGCTGAGCTTCTCAAATTCTTTCCTAACTATTCTGTATTGATTTGACTAAGAAACACAATTTAACTAATGTATCTCCTGACGCTTTCCTGACACAAATTAGAATAGCAATGTCCATCTGCAAAGAGTTATGTGAAAATCCTGCAGCTTTACACCAGACTGGTAGACAGCAGGCTCCATCACAGCTCAGTTCCTTACTGCTCACCCAGTCTGTAGTTGCAGGTGTAGTTTGCTCCTTATTTTTGTATGTTGTGTATCTCAAAAGAAAGCCTAGAGAAAACATGCAGAAAAAAAAGTGGCAATTTAAGTCCATAAGCATCACCTCTACCTACAATTTTATTACATCCTTCCAAAAAAAGAAAACAAAAAATACTTCCACAACACTTCTCCAGCTATCAAGACACACTATTGTCTTACAGATGCTCTGTCATAGTGATGAAATAAACTGCTTTGGATTTAATTAAAAATCTTTGTAATTTTCAGTAGAATCACTGGTCTACTTTCCAGCATCTCCCAGGGCGGGGGTGGGGGTGGGGGGGTGGTGGGGAGAGCTGTGGTTGTCCGGTGCCTGTAAAGTAACTCATTGTCATCAGCATGTCTTTGAGAGAGCACAATGGAATTGCTTGCAGATCTGTGAATAGCGGTGACACTAAGAGCTGCCTAATCTGACACTCATGTTCCTGCAATGCAGTTCATGAAAATGGGAATGCTAGTAGGAGTGGAGATAAAAGGATATACAGGTGCCTGCCTGATCTATGTACCTTGAAGAGATTATGCTACATTGCCTAAAGCCCTCAGCCCTACTTACATACCTAAATTGCCCCTTTGGATAGAGATGATTGCTTCATTCTCTCCCCTCAGAAGGCAGATGGAGGATGAGAGGCTCTTAGTATAATTGTATCACTCTGACCTGAAATCAGAGTTCAGCACAAGCAGCACTCTGGAGTTCAAATCCACATTTCTATCACCCGGTTCTATGACCACCAGCAGCAACAAGTAAGGTTCAGACAGAGGAAATCTCCACCTTGCCTCCAACAAGTGGCCAGTTTTACATGGAGCAATGAAAGAAGGATGGGAAATTTACTTCTTAAAACTCTAGTGTCTGAAAACTTGGAGACATCTAAGCAGGGAGGAAGGGAGGGGTGGGAATGGGCACAGGCTCTAAGAATTGCCTGCTTGGGGACTTAAAATTTTGTCTAAGCTGGATTTCAGCCACTAAATTGGTGATGTGGGTCTAGAGCTTTTTAGTCCTGTAATGCATCCCTGTCTGCTAAAGAGGTGTTTCATGACAGCTAGTCCTGCTTAGGGGATAACAGCAACAACAAGTAGCTATTTGTTTTTAGTCAAACTTTTCAGTTTCATGACAGTTGAGGTTCTCTGGCTCTGGTTTACAAACCAAGATAAATCTGAGGCTTTTGCAAGTGTGACAGTATCTTTAGTCAGTGATGAATAAAGCGAAAAAATAAGTTGAGAACAAAGATATAAGATTGCAGTAGTAAGCAACTGAATAAAAGGAAAAGTAAAAGGCTATGGAACATCTCTTAAAACAACAACTCTGATTTACTTTCCAATGCTTTTGAGCCACATCATTTTAAACCAAAGAAGTTTAAACCACTTGATAGCTTCAACCTGTATCTATGAGGCGTAGGTTTCTGAAGTATTCTCTTTTAAAAGTTAGATTATAAAATATACTTTTATGCCAATATTTTGTTTTTGTACCCAAAAACTGAGCTTTCAAAATAACAAGCTGTTTTCCCACCTTCTTTCTTGCCCAGAATTTAAAAAATGAAAAATAGCAGTGCCAGGTACAATGAAATATGTCTTTTCCACTAAGCTTTCCTTTCATCTTCAGTTTCAAGATAGAAAGGTTCTAACGGTGACCCAGAAAAATGAAATGTGGAATCTGAAATCATATCACACTGTTTACAGTAATGGAGCTCAAAGAAATTGAGTAAAGCAAAAGTATTTGTATACTAGCTTGCTGATACCCAGTGAGAGACAAGATAACTTTTTCGTAGGGTGCATTAGGAGCAAGGCAGAACTTAGAAGCTGTTTTGGAAGAGTTCATAGATCCTTCATCTCTGTCCCATTATGACTAGATCAGCCACATTGTTGTGCATTTTATGTAAATTTACCACTAATAAGGACTCAGAAATTAGCTGACAATTCTATCATCTGTGAACCACAAAGCAATCCACACTCTCACAAAGCTGTAGTGATTCTATAGATTATCACTACTAAACAAAATAAAAACCAGTATCCAACCTCCATGTCCAAAATACCATTTGGAGATAGTAAAATAATTATATGTGAATGAATAAAGATGTCAAGTTTGGTTTAGTAAATACACCATTTAATAAGCTCCCTTTTCTTTGAGTTTATTGCTCAGCAGCAGTTAAGGGCATCAAAAAACCCAATAAGCATGCAATATGCTGAACCACTAGTGTGAATGCTATGAATCCACAAACTTAATTCCATTTCTTTCATTTTCAGGGTAGCTCAATTGAGAAGAGCCTTCTACTTTCATGTCAAAATCAATTTTTTTCATTGATTTCACTGAAACAAAAGGTATTGTACAAGAACCTACTGTTACTTGGAATAGAAAGAGTGCAAATAACTACACAAGAAGAGCTCCACAAATTCCCATCAGCCACAATTTAATAAATAATGTACAAAAAGCACAGGAAATAGATACAAAAAATTGAAAGATCTGCTTAAAATAATTTTTATTGTAAAGCACAATGAATTTCCAGAGAACTGATGTTGCAGAAAGTTAGTGGCAATTTGAATTTCATGAAAGATAGCTGAAAAAATAATTGTTATCACCTCTTAAATCTCTAAAAGCACTCTTCATGCACTTATCTAAGGAGGGAGAAAATGCATAGCTGATCAGATTGTATTCAAATAGAATAAGCCTATATACTAGACTAGAAAAATCATAAGGGTGTACCTGTTAAGTAAAAACTTTTGCTACTACAGTTAAGAATTGATACAGTAAATGAGAAGATTTTATTACCAAACCTCTTCTTTAATAAATAAATAAACAAAAGGAAAAAAAATCCAGAAGAGGACTCAAACTTTTAATCACTTGTACTAGAAAGAACAAGCACCCAAACCCTTCTCTACTTTATTGGTGCAAATCTAGATTTACTTTACCTTGTCTGTGAGCAGAATTTTGTTCCACTTATCATATTCTTATTTTAATGAGTTCCAGCCTATCAAAGGCAACTGCCTCAGACTTCAGAAGTATCTAAACTCAAGAAGTAGGAAAGAGATTCTCAGAAAAATATCAGTCTGCATTTGACATCTTACCACACTTTTAAGCATCAACCATGGACTTCTATCAGCTGCAGAGGACTTTGGGGACTTTTGTTCTATCTGCTATGGCCAGTCTAAAGATTTATGAACCATCTAAAGAGACTCAGTCTGCTAATGCCAGATGTGACATAAATTGACTTGTTAGCAGGCAGGCCTGGACTGAGCTTTGAATCAAAGGCTCCATCATGCAGAAATGCAGCACATTGGGACATGCAATTCCATTTCACAGCAAAGGGAAAATTCTCAGGTGAATGATTCACTTGGCTTTTCACTGATACTAATCTTTAAATAGTGGCTGTTTGTGTTTCATGCTTTATGTTACCATATTTATGCAGTAACAGAGACCAAGACAGGATCACAGTGGAGGTGAGAAGTGTCTAACAGTGAATCGCTTCCAAATTCTTAAGTGAGGTTTTACATGACACTGTTTCCTCTAATAAGAGTTGACTGGGTTCAATCTCCAAGATGTTATTCCCTGTCCTTCCACTCAGTGTTGCCCTTCTGCTACTGTCATAACATTTAAATATCTCTAGGTAGCTACCTAGAGTTAGAAATCACGACTTTTTTTTCCTGATTATTTATTCCACAATAATAAGTGGTCTAAAAATAACAACTGCTTATCCAAACAGGAGTATCTCTCCCTCTAAGGACATTAAAGTAATGATACAGGAGTGCAGATGAAAATTTGAGAGCTATTCTGTGGGTGAAAACAGAGCACTAAAATAAGGAACAGTACTCCCTTACCCTTCCTTCCATTCCCAGAATAATTCAAGACCCAGTCTTCACTCAGGAAATTCCAGACTGGTGACAGCAAAGAGAACACCACAGCACTCAGACTGAATGGAAAGTGGCAAAGCAAAAAAAACGAAAAACATAGGTGAACGTCAGCAGGTTTAGATAAACTGGAGATAGGGTGAGAGAGTTATGTATGCAGCAGAGACCAGCACAATTAGGTAAGCTCAGGAGTTGGTGTCAGAGGTACAAAGGAGCTACTGAAGTGTCTCTATAAAAATAAAAATACATACTCTATAAAAATAAAAATAAATATACATGGTATGTCTTTGTGGGAGGAAAAGCTTTGGCTTTTCTGTGGTTGTGCTGTTTTTTAATTATATAGCATCCTATTTTAGATGTTTCCACCATACATTACAAGGAATTCAGAGAAATATAGAATGCATAGCCTGTAAATGTAGCTGTCCTGAAAAGCACATCAAGGACAGTGATGGCAGAGCAGATTGGGGATTTGACAGCTCCTACACACTTGGATTGTCCAATTGCTCTAGACAAACAAGCAGAGGTGTGGCCCAAAATGCCAAAAAAACATCAAACCCTTTCCTGAAGTTACATTGCCTATAATGGTATTTGTAAAAATGTCTCTTACCCTTTCACAAAAGAAAAACATCCTGTCAACAACTGCTTTGTTACAAAGTCACAAGGTTGTTCCTTGAGCAGTTGCATGGCACAGTAAAATGATTTACAAAGAGGCAGCATAATGCTTGTACTAATTAGCTCTATCATGGGTTAATTACTTTGGGTGCAGTGATCACTTCAGAACTGACATGCTCAGTGTCTCTCTTTACAATGCAGACATGTTCTCTACCTCTCTGATTCTCCCCTTTATGTGTAAAAAGGGGATAGCAGCTTTTCCCAACTTCTTCTCAAGGGTCTTGTGGCAATAACCTGGGATGCTGAGACACTAAGGAAACACAGTAAAGCATCCAAGGTAAGAGAGAAGAGATGGGCCTACTGTGGGTTAGATGTACAGGTACTGTTGAAATAACTGATAGGATGCATCTGAATCCATACCTAATACTAAATTCTTCCAATAAATATTTATCCCAGTGATGTCACAGGATAAAAATGGTGATATTTGATCCATAAAATGCAGATACATATTCAGAAAAATTCATGCAGGTACACTGACTTGTAGAGATACACACACAAGATTCATGCAGACTGCAAGAGCCACCAACAAACAGAGCTGAGTGCCTTGGGCTTTGGCAAGGCTCAGATCCCATCAAGGGATGACACAACTCAGCAAGAAAAGCTACAGTTAAAAGAAACAAAGCCTAATTTTCATGACTGTTCCCACCTGTAAAAAAAATGCCCAAAACAGGAGAAAACGAGTATTCTGCAGGGGACATTAATTTCTATCAGCCTTGGAAGAAGCTTTTTATATTAATTTCTTCATAAATGCCTGTCCAACACTTCTTGACAGACAGGCTGTTCCAGTCCCAGGGCAGGATTCCTATGCTCATGTATGTTTGCATATGAGTGATACCAACAGGACCAAAGGGAGGCTCTCTAAACACTTCACAGAAGACATTCAGAACTTTTAAAGAATAAATCTTCAGAGAACACAGTCACTAAGACAGCTATTCACAACCATTTATGTGGTACAGACAGATCCTTACGTTTCTATAGCCCTCTAAGTGTAAATGACGTTATACAACATGTAGGTACTGAATGAGTAACAGGACCTGCAATCAAAACATACAAATGAAAATGCCATTAAAACACATGGTCTATTATGATTAAATAGTAGGGTTTTTTTTCAAGGTATTAGGAAAAAAGTGTATTGTTAAAATACAATTTTATCTGACATGTTGTAATGTCTTTATGTCTTGGGCTGTGCCTGGATTCCATCCTGCAACTTAATTTGCATTTTGCCAGGAATTCAGCAGCAGCTCCACCTATCTATAAGAAAAGAGCTACAATAAACTGCTTGTTTGGGGCAGCCTTGAAGGAGAGTCTTGAAGCTGAGTCTGATATAGGTCACCACTTTGCCACAGACTTGTGCGATACTGAAAAAACCCACTGGCGAGGGATACATCTTTAGTTCAGATTCCTGCACCAGAGCTGGCTGACTGGGTCTCCCTTATCATTAATCGAGAGAAACACACCCTTCAACAGCCCAATTAATACTTTAAAACCAGCCTAAAGTTGAATTGCACCTCAAAGGTATTTATAACTACAGTGACATAAATCTAGACAGAGGTATTTCACTTTCTGCATATATCAAATGCTGCTGAACAACACTTCATTCCTACCCTTTGTCTTCCACAACTGCTTCAGCCACAGGCATCTGCTATAGATTTTTTACAGTGCCATGCATGAGGAGGCTCCTGGCTCATGTGCAGTTTCCATACATCACTGTGGCTTGAGGAACTGAGTCCATGAGTCACATTTAGATCTACTTCATCTGTTTCACCTGTTGGTTACATACACATGGACGTTTTTTTCATTTAAATCATGAACATGTTCAATTTCCCCCAAAAAAGGAAATCACTGCTTCATTTTATGCTGAAACATATTTAAGAGAAAAAAAAAATGGAAACATTTTAGCCAACCTTACTGAGGACTAAAAATACTTCTAAATAATCATAATACTCATATTTGCTGGTTATGTCAGGGTATAAATAAAAAGTACAGCTAACTTTGTTCTTGTGTATATCCCCATAAACTCACAACATTTGAATTGCTCATGTTTGACTTTAGCATGGAATTTCCTATGTCAGGAAAGCTTGGCTTTTGTACAGCAACACCCCTGGGATATAACCCTCAAGCTATGCATATGTTGCCAGGACCTCAATAGTGCTTTTCCTTGGGCAGTAATAGGTAGAAAATACTGTAGAATTTGGATATGCAAACAGTTTTTAAATTCCATGATATTGCCAGAATGTTGCCTGGATAAATCATCACTTGAAACAGAATTTTTAAATATTGTCCAGAGGAGCGTTAAATTTTGTTTCAATATTTTTCCTCATAAACCTCCTGAGCTGCAATGATTTTAAGTAGTTAAATTTGTATTTGTTTTTTCTATAAAACTTTGCCTGTAAGTAATTGCTGTCATAAAGATCAATATCAAGTTTCAGATTAAATAAGTTATTTTTAACCAAGTGAGAAATATTTTGTTCTAAATTATGCACTGCTACACTTCTGTGTCTAGAACTGTTTTAGAAACATCCTGGTTCTTTCTATAAAACAAATTAAGCAATAAAGACAGAAAATATCCTGCACATAATGTGTGCTTAATGAAATTACTCAATGTAAATAACTCATGCAAAAAGTTTCATGATTATGATATCAAGCAGCTATGTGGGTCAATCTGCAGATAATGATTTTATACAGCGTAAAGTTTGTCATACTGGTTTTCAAGAAAATTACCACCTTACCTGAAAGGTTTCTGAGCTTGTTTCGCAACTATGAAACCTCCCTCTTGTTTCACTAGTCTGACATGAACTGAAACAGGATGAAGGACCACATGTGTCACACATTAAGTATATATATTTCATTGTCAAAAGGCTGTTACCATTTTAAAGAAAAAAATTTTCTCCCCTTTCTTCTCTATTATTTTGTGGAACAGAGGAGTAAATGGCTTCTTTTATCCTGTTTTTCTCAAAATTTGCTCCTGAGCCCTTCTGTTAACACATATTCTGCTAGTGGCTGCCTGCCTCAACCCAAGCATGAAGAATTTGCTGCCCTGCTGGGATGTGCTGTGATTTGCTGCTAATCCAACACTACCTTAGTCTAGCTGGAACTTCCCCTGCTGAATCTGTAAATCAGATTACAGAGGAGAAGTCATCTCCTCTTCAGCACATGGAGCTACAGCCAACAGTAATAGGAGCAGCATCTTTGTCCCTAGGTAAGGCGACGCAGGGACGAGTGCAAATGAGAAGGAAGCTTCAGAGAGCTATGCACAGGGAAAAGGGATTTTGGTGGCTGTTTTAAAATCAGCTTTGTGGCTGGTAATTGGTGACAGACTCTTCAGTGAATGGTACAGGCAACCTTTTTAAATGGTAAAGAGGTGGACAGTAAACTGCTTTGAGCACTGGGGCAAAGAGGGGCACCTTGGGAATGAAGAAGAGCTGCAGTAATACAGTGACCCAGCAGAAACATGCATGGTATTACTTTTAATACCTCCTTTAAAAATAAAAATTAGTTTTAGCACTCAAAATTTTCCATTACCATCAGCATCAAGGTGAAAGAAAAAAAGAACAGAATATTGTATAGCCTAGAAAATATTCCTCGCCACCCAGATTGTCTGTGAAACTTATTAGCCAACGGGGTTTTAAAGAAAAAAAGTTAAGGTTTAGAGAGAGAGGAGAGACACCCTGTAAAAGGCACTTTCTGGAGTGCAGAGCTATTTATTTATTTTATAGAGCAGATCTACACCAGAAAGGAAGTGACATCGTTACAAGGCAGAGCACAAAGCCCCAGGAGAGAGCAGACGCTGGCCAAACAGAGACATTTATTTTGGGGTTTTCATATAAACAGACCAAGATTTATTTCAGAAACTATTGTTCCAGACTCATAGCCGTAAAATTAAAGCAAAATATGAATTTGTCAATATATTTCTGCTTGGCTCCATTGCACAATACTGAACAAACTTTACATAAAGCATAAGCACCAGAATTAACAGACAGTCATCTTCCAAAAGCATTCATTTCTTTATAACAACTCCTGTGACATGAGTCTGAATATGAAAACCTTGATTAGTCTGAACCAGGAATTAATCTAGTTAACTCCCAGCTCAGGCTAAATTCAGGTATTGCGCAGGGCATTAGTGCATTCCTGTCCCTTCAGTGATCCAAACTGGGAAAAGATAAAGCCAGACTAACTTTATTCTCTGTACACAGGTATCTCCTATGTAAACAGAGAAATAATATCCTGCACACGTATGCAGGATTTGAAAAGGAGTGGTTTTTGCTATCCTTGTGTTTTGGATATAGGTAAAGACTGAGGGCTCAGCTGCCAAGCAGGCTGGCAGCCAAAACTTGCACTGAATTTCCACAGAATGTAGCAAGTCTGTGAAGCTGCAGCCCATGAGCCATCACAGCATGCACGGCTGCTGCATTTCCCCCTGTCAGGACCCTTGATCTGGTTTCTCTACCCTTAAATTCACTGCCCCTTCTGAACATTTTGGGGACAGCTGATGCTGCAGGTGGCTCTGCTTAGGGCAGGCAGGCACCAAATACATCACCTTTGGTGTCCACCCACCCTTTACCACCCTCTCCTGCTGCTTCTCAGTGGCAGATGACTCCCCAGAAAGGAATTTTTTGGTGAAGGGGACTTGGACAGCTGGCCAAGGAACTCTGCTCAGACTGCAGCAGGAAAAAGCAGAGGGATTCTATGAACACTGCAGGGTGAGATCAGGTGAATGTTAGTGCTGAATGCTGAACTGAAGAAAAGCTCTCAACAGGGCTGGAAGAAAAGAAAACCCCAAATGTTTTTGCAACACAGGTGCAGCCTGTGATACTTCATTATATTTGCATAATGGATCCAGCTAGTGAGCAAGCCCAGCTATAGGAAGGTTTAATGTGCAAAAGAACAGTGCAGTGAACTTCTTTTTGGAGTATTTTGTAATCAAACACTACAGATCCTTCAGAAGACATGAGTAAAAGTGCAAGTGCAGACAAAGCCACCCTTAGGTAATTCCCTTGATTAAAACTCTCAGACTTCAAATGAATCTAATTAAGGATACTGCAAAGGCAGAGAAAGGCAGTGCTCACTTATGCCCTCTTTTGCAGATGGCGAGTTGCCAAACAGAATTGAGAATCTTAATTGCAAGA
The DNA here is from genome assembly GCF_003957555.1 of Calypte anna. Taxonomy (NCBI): domain Eukaryota; kingdom Metazoa; phylum Chordata; class Aves; order Apodiformes; family Trochilidae; genus Calypte; species Calypte anna. Next base: position 191,579,810 of record NC_044244.1, read on the forward strand.
ATCATCAGTAAATTCAAAAGGGATGGGAAATTAGGGATTGCAATGGTAAGGCTGTTGTGTAACAGCAATGGAGCCAGGTCTCCCGTTTCCTGCATTATATGGGAAAGGCTTTCCCAAGAGGGGACAAGGTGCTTTTCACAAATACTGATGAAAAAGGTGGGGGAAACCTACCCCAGACTGCTGCCTTCCTGACTGATGCAGCCAGCACAATTAATGAAAGAGGATATCCTTTCTGCCAGTGTGGTTTTCCTTTCATTATTTCACACTGTTCCCTATACCCCTATAGAGAGGCATCTGAATACACACAATGGTCACTTAAAGCTGGTGTCATAATTGGCCAGATCTCTCTTTTCTTTCTTTTCTTTTTTTTTTTTTTTAATCTGCCAGTGCTTCCATAGGTAATATGCTTTGATGTGTCATGGGAAATTTTCATTTCATTAACCAGCTTCCTATCAAAATGCTGACATTTCACAGATAATTTTCTTAGATAAAAGCAAGACAACTAAAAATTACTTTTGAAATCAGTTGGTGAAAAATGCTGACCACCTAGAATTTACTTTCTGTCAGATTTACTTTTCTTCAACTTCTTGCATTAGTCTTGCAAGAAAAGAAACCTACTTAAGTTTGATAAAAATACTTGCAAATATCTGATACAGATAAGGTAAATAGAAAAATCTGTTTCATGCATAGAAAATGGTTTGATAAAAAAGAAGCAGAAGGTAAAGCAGAAGGTACTTAGGAAAATAGGTACAACCTATTTTTGAGGTAATGCAGAACTCCTTCTCTGCATTCAACTCATAATCAAGCAAAATATAGATGGTAGCAAGCTCCAAGTAGGCAATTATGGTTGAACAGTATTCTAATAGCATGCTGGGGGAGGTCTTTCATAAACTTATAGAATGGTTTGGATTGGAGAAGACCATATAGTTGGTCTCTATGGTATGCATATAGCATACGATCTGCAAAGATCATATAGCTGCAACCTCCTCTCCTGTGGGCAGGGATATTTTTCACTGACTGGGTTGCTCAAACCCCATCCAATCTGGTCTTGAGCACTTCCAGGGAGGGGACATCCACAAATTCTCTGGACAACCTGTGCCAGTGTCTCATCACCTTCATCATAAAAAATTCTTCCTTATGTGCAACTAAATCTACCCTCTTTGCATTTACAACCACTAATCCTTGTCCTATCCCTACAGGTCTTGGTAAAAAGTCATTACCTTTCTTATAAGCCCCCTTTATATATTTATAGTCTGCTATAAGATCTCTTTGGAGCCTTGGCTTCTCCTGACTGAACAACCCCAACTCTCTCAGCCTGTCTGCATAGGACAGGTGCTCAAGCCCACTGATCATCTTCATGGCTCTCCTCTGGACTCACTCCAAGAGCTCCATGTCCTTGTTCTGGGGACTCCAGACACTGGACTGCAGGTGGTGTCTCACATGAGTGGAGTAGACGGGAAGAATCACCTCCCTTGACCCTCTGGTCAGGGTTGGGGTTTTTTTGAGGCAGGCTGGGATATGTTTGGCTTTCTGGGCTGCACGTGCACATTGCCAGCTCATATCCTATTTTTTATCCACCAGCCCCTTCTCCACGGGGCTGCTGCTAATCCAACCCCCCAGCCTGTATTGATACTGGGAGATGCCTTGAATCAGGTACACGACCTTGCACTTGGCTTTACTGAACTTCACTAAGCTCACCTGGACCCACTCTTCAATCCTGTTAAGGTCCCTGTGGCTGGCATCACTCCCCTCCAGTGTCTCAACTGCACCACTCAGTTTGGTGTCATCAGCACATCTGCACTCAAGCCTATTGCCCTGCACTCAAGCCCATTATTGATTAAGAAAATAAATAGTATTGCTCACAGCACCAGTTCTCACTCTGACAATTTAAAAAAAACATTTCTTGCCATTTATTCTGATTTTAAACCAGTAACAGAGTAACCAGTAACCAGTAACACTCAGATAGATGAAAAAATAATTATCACCTCTTAAGTCTCTAAAAGCACTCTTCATGCACATATCTAAAGAGGGAGAAAATGCATAGCTGATCAGGTTGTATTCAAATAGAATAAGCCTATATACTAGACTAGGAAAATGATAAGGATGTACCTGTTAAGTAAAAATTTTTGCTAGTACAGTTGGGAATTGATACAGTAAATGAGAACAGATCAAGATACTTTTTTGTGACAACATAGGAATGTGCAAAGCAATAGGTCTACAGTAGGTCTATATTTCCTATGCACGCATGCATACCTGGTATAACAAGGCACAAACAAAGAACACTCAAGATAAATGCTTTTATTTTTAGTGGTTTAAGAGAGAAATATCCTAAGAAATACCAAAAGCATTAGGGCCACTATGTGAAAAGTCAGGTCTTGGTGTTGGAAATCATTGAGCACAACTCTCCTGAGTTACTTCAAATGCCCATTACACTTCCATTTCTCAAAGCACTGTGCTGCCATACTTGTGTTCATGCTGCAACTCTTAACATAAAAAAAACCAAGAAGACCACATCACAGTTAATCCAATGCCTTTAGAATGGAAACTAGTAATTCAGAAGAGTTACTCATTTGTTACTGAGCTAGATCCTCACCTGATGAAAAATTGTCTAGCTCAGCTGTCCAAACAATACTTCTAAGTGGGCCTATTTTAATGCAGATCAACAACAATATAATTAATTTTATTATCAGAACAATCAAAACACAGTGTTTATAATCACTTGCAGGATTATCAAGAGACTGAAGGTGAGCACAAACTTGAATTTGTTTCTCATCTATCAACTCATAAAAGGTGACAAGTTAATAGCTGTGGACCAACATCATGCTGTGGTCCAGAGCCAAAGAAAATGTCAACTAAATCCTGCCAAGTCCACAGCTGAGATAAATCATCATAGCTCTATTAGTCAGCCCTCTGTTTTAACTTCCAGCATCCAAGGATTTGGCTCAATCTACAGTATATGTTCAGACAAGACATAAATCAATGCAGTGTCAACTTGACCACAGCTTCTTCTTTCTCTTCAAATATTTCTGTGTCCTTGATAGTTAAAAGCAAATCTCACTGAAGTCACATAATTGGCAGGAGGAGGAAAGCATTTACAAATGTTATTTCCTATAAATCCAGCAGAGTAAAGGTCTCTCACTGCCCATCATCCCACAAGTTGCTGCCTACACTGAGCCAATTTCACACTTATTAGTCTGTACAGCACTTGGCATAATCAATCTTTCTATCTTCCATAACAATGTAGAAAAAAAAAAGACACTTCCCTTCCTTGTGTCACAGCCTGGGACTGGGAACAGCCTGGTGTGTTTTAAACATCAGCTGTTTCTGCCAGACCCTGCAGGAGCTTATGAATGAATTCCCACAAACTCTGCCCATGACCAGGCAAAACTTGCAGGCTCACAGTCATCATGCACACCCAGACCCCAGAGCTGGAGCAACCAACAGTAGCTTCACACCCTCTGAGCTGAACACCACCAACAACCATCCCATGCTTGCCACATGCCATTGCTCCATGGAGAATTTTTTATATTCCCAAAGAGGCTGAACTTCCAAAGAGGCCCTGCTAAGCCACTACCCAGCATTTCAACAGCACAGGCTTCCCAAGGAGCTTGGTCTGGCCTCAGGACTCATTTTTTTTATTCTTTCAGAAATGCACCGAGTATGGAAATTCAACCCGACGGGGCTGCTCCAAGCACAGAGACTTACCCTTCAGTCTCTCAAATCTTTGTATTAAAAGGCTCAGACTTACGCTAGAATGCTGAATGGGTATCCAGGCAGGTGTTTCGACTGAGCATTTGTGGGATGGGCATCTGCCATGGCTCTGCTGCAAATAAGTGAAAATGGCATTATACACAACACAGTATGTGCTGCAAGCACCAGGCGCAATGGACTCCATTCCAGATGGAGCATCTAGGAGTTTGCTAGTATGCACTACACCCCATAGTCATTGTCATTTGTCACATAGGGCAAATAATTTGCAGTTTGCAAGACCAAAAGGACCCCAACACTTACCCATTAATTTTGCTTTGAAGTTTGCAGTGATGTGGGTGAACATATCCTTCATCCACTCTGAACCCCAAGCATGTGCTATCTGGCTTTCCCTCACACTGGAGCATTCAGAGAACAACAGCAGAGCTTTAGGCAGTATGTAGAGATTGGCTTCTTCCCCTAATTTCATGACAGGCTGCATTTTTCCATCATGTCCCCTTTGAACTAGTGATTGGTGCAGCCTGAACCACCCCAGGGCAATTTCCCAGAAGGAATAAGTTTTAGGGTGTGTTTCTTTGTTGAGAAGAACACTGCTTGCTCCCCAGATTGGCCCCTGGAGGACATGGAGCAAGTACCCAAGATTCCTGTAGTTCCCTGAAACTTTGTGGAATCAAGAGTGAGGGGTGAATTTAAAGTCTAATGTTCCACTTTGCAGTGAAAGATGCAACTATCAGGCCTTGGGGCTTATCTTCCTGTAATTTCCCTTGAATTTGCAGTGATTCAATTACATTTTAGCAAAGGTTTGGAGCCCAGGAGAATGAATTGCACAGTAGATTGGGTCAGAGTCCCTGAAGAAAAGTTCAGAACAAATTTTGGTGTCTGCCACCATTACTCTCAGCATTTCATATAGGAGCCAAACTATTATTTAGTTCCTGGAACTGGAGGACTCTCACAATCATGTATGTTCCTGAAGCTGGAAATAATGATCTTCAGAATACCTGCCAACCCAAACCATTCTATAATGCAGGAAAAAAAGCTTCCTTCCTTCTCTTGATTTTCATATAAGCCAGATATATTGCAAGGAACCACATTACACATTTCTTTTCCTCATGCTGAGAGCAAAGGAGAGCAAGCTCTGTGAACACTTACGATGAGTCTTCACACAATTTTCAGCCTTTAGTCTGATATCAGAACATTACCTAAGCACTATTGTGCTTTGTTCTTTATCTTCAAAATATAAATATTTGTAAAGCTTTGCAATACTAAATACTTTTGTAAGTAAAAAATCCCAAACAAACAAACAAAAAAAACCCTGCACAACCAAAAAGAAAAACTGTGCATATTAGTTTCAGCTTTATATTCCCCAACCTTAAAAACTTTTACAGTTATCTTTTACATTTTCACATAGAAATTTTTAAGGGATATTAAATGTAAAACAAAAAAACCAAACCACCAACAACAAAAAAAGCAGCTAGCAAGCAAGAAGCATTGTACCTTTAGATGAAAGTTTATAAAGTCTGGCTTAAAAGGATTTTTAAAAGTCAATGCTATCATGGCAGCAATATCCTGTGGGTGTATCTTATCTCCTGAAAGGAAGGAATGAATGCAACAGCAAACTATGTAATCCTATAGAAATAATGAAGCTATAAATTAATTTTGATCAAAAGAGAGAATGAAATATTGGTAATTTTTTTTTTATTTCTTTAACAATTCCAGGTCTTCAGTCTTTAAACCAGGCCAAGATGACATCAATAAAATTAATAATTTTCTTTGGACATGAAACATTTTTTCAATCGAAAAGCCAGATCTTACAAACTCAGGTAATATGTTTGTCAGGAGACCCCTCAAAAAGACTCCTCACAATTTTAATAGGGATACATCTTCAAAATTAACCTTCAGATCCCATAGCAGAAGGGGCTAATACTCCACAAGTATTTTTGTCTTTGGGATTCTTACCAAAATTACCTCAGGGCCCAGAATCACATGACACAAGCTGCATATTCAGAGGCCAGGAAGGCAGAGCTAACTGGGAATTGCTCATAGGCACCATTTGTCCAGAGATTCCAATTTTTAGACACAAGGGCTGGGGCATGGATCTGTTGAGTGACCTGCAATTTGCTCTCTCACAGCTGAATACTTGAATTACTGTGCTGATAACATGACATTGCACTGGAATTGTCTGGGAAATGCATGTCGCTAAAGAGCTAGGACTGAACACTTTTCTCCTGATGCTTTTGGGGGCTTGGGGTTGTTGTGGTTCTTATTGGTTTGTGTTTGTTTTTTTTTAATTAAGGCTGACTTTTTATTCAAATTATCACTATTTATTGTATTATGTACAAAACAGTGCTTTTTATAAATTTCATATCTTATACACTCACCTAGTTGAAATAGTTTTAAGAAATAAGTTTGTATATCAGCTGTTGGCAATGCTTTTCTTCATAAAAGTGCTCAATTTTATTTTTTTTTTATAAATTATTCAAAGACTCCAATACAACATAAGTAGAGACACCAACCGAAAAAAATTCTCAAAGTTCAACATCACGTAAAGCGAGCATAGGAAATACTGGTAAGCATTGGAATAAATATGTTGGGTATTACTCATAGGCTGTAGAAGGAATTATTACTGCTAACATTTTTACTGACTTAGGAGTCTGCTGAGGAAAAGGACTGAAGACCTCAGTCCACCACTATACTGGAAAGTTAAAAATATGAAAAGTGATGAAAATCCATCATTTGAAATGTTCTCCATCAGGAATGGAAACAAGCTGATTCTTCTTAGCTTATGAAACAGTGATTTCACAGGTTTTTTTTTTTATCCCCTTCCTGTAGGGATACCCAGACTTCTGCACTAAGCTTCACCCTTGAGACAGCTCCAATGCAGTGATAGACACAGCTACCCAGGCTCAGGCTTTATCACAGCTTCATGCAATCAGAGCCTTCAAAGCAGGCAGTAAGATCTTCAGCCTGTGTAATTTTTGTATAAAGAGACCTTGGGACACAAAAGAATAAATCCATTCTCATTGCTGAATTGGGCATCAGTCACAGCTTTTTTTCTGGGCTGATGCTTTAAGTCCTTGATAAATTGCATAGCAATAATACAGTCAGGAAGCAATGAAGCAATGACCAAAGTCAGATAGAGATGCTAACCTCCTAGTCAAAGACAGTGAAATTCCTCTGCAAGCATCATTACATGTAATTCCCAAAGCAATAGTTTATCAGCTATCCAGAAATGCAGACCCCTTTGGTAATCAGGAGACAGAAAAGCATCAACTTCAGAAGAAAAAATGAAGGCTGCAAGCCTTTCAGAGTCTCTGTGTCCAAACTCTACCTTGCTAGCATGCAACCTTTAAGCAAGTTTTTTTCCTACCTGCTTTTCTCAGTCAGCTGTTGAAAATAACTGACTGGTATTAGTACTGATCAGAATCATTGGTTTAATGTATCTTGCTGATACATTTATATAATGTGGAGTGCCCACTACAATATTGCAGTGGGAAATACTGCAGACTGAATATCAAATAGGAAGGCAAGGATTGTGTGGCACTGCACAAAAGAGATTTCAGGTGACAGAGACACAGTTGTAAATCAGAAAGCTCTGAGTAAGATTGCAAAGAAGAATTCCCCTATTGTGTTGTGTGATCAACCATAGCTGATCACACAATGGCTAAGGGTGTTTGGAGGACTTAAAGAAGAATTACATATATAGCTTATTGCCACTTTCTCATAGGCAGGCAGAGATGATTTGTGTATCATCACTATCAAAACTGGATGGCCAAATATTGCCTAATGTCACACTGGCTGGAGCGGATCTCAGTTCTTCAGGAAGATGTAACAAAATACAGAAAGTACATTTAGAAATATTGTATCTGCTAAAGGCTCAAGGCTCACTGAGCTGCAACACTCTATACAATCTAGCTAAATACTGTTTTTTCAGAGAAGACTTGCAAATTGTATACAAGTCCTTGACTGAAGTCTCCAGTAACAAAAGACTTGGCTAAAGACAAACCGAGTGGAACCTACTTATCTGCTCCTACACATCCTTAGAAATTATCTTCTTTGATGCAGATGATTCTCTAGAGAAATGAGAACTGCAGGTCTCAACCAGAGGTCTCAGACTGGGTAAAATATAATCATATACTTGTCGACACCCCTGACCTAATGATTCACTCATAAATACTGTTTTTCTTTGCACACAGCTCATCATTTTTCAGAAGTTTTGCATCAGGTGAAGTGAGACAGAAAGAAATTGGCATGGTTGTAGCAAAAATATTAAAACACAAAAGCAAAATGCATATTTATTTTGAGGATGTATGTCAGGAGACAACTATTTTTTTCTGCTTTTAGTGGCATTTCGGACATTGCAAAGAATCCATTTGATCAACTTCAGCTTTATGAAATGCATAAAAATGCAGATGCCTTGGCACTTGGAAATTAGCTTCTAATCTCCATCCAGGCACCCTGAATATTAGAGAAGGAACTTACTGAGGATGTACAGCTCTGCTGTTCTTAAGCAGCACTATCATCATTAACTGAGCCAAGCTTAGGCTCTCTTACTTTCTTTTTCCTGCTCAGTATCTTCCACCTTTTCCTACACCTGCAACTCTCCACTGCTGTGCAGTAGTATTAAGCTCTAACTGTATTTCCCTGAACAGTTAATTGAACATTTTATTTTCTCAGTTTATAGAGCTGTTCACAGAATTATGAAACAAATCACCCTTCTCCTTTCGTAGTTATAACCAATCTCAATTAAGAACATCTCCCTAAGATCAGCAAATTATAATCTAATGAAATCTATTGAAAATTTCAGTTTCACTAAACAAGGTCAATCCTGGGAAGAAATGAAATGTCACTCAGAAATGGAGATCAAAGTAATTCCCTTCTATTCTTGCTGCTGCCATAGAGACCAAAGGAGGGGGAAGAGGGGGAAGAAGAGATTTAACAGACTTAATTCTTCCTGAAATTTATAATTAACTACAAGAGAAAAGGGACAATTACCATATTTCTAAAGAATAAAAAAGAAAAAAGTTGAGGTTTTGACAAGATATAATTACAAGACATTACATATGCAATGTACATTGGTTTGTTCTGTGTAATTTTCTTGAGGCTCCCCCCGAAAAAAATTATTTTTTTTCTAGAAAAGACAACACATCTCATCAGTTTACATTCATAATGTTTGAAATACAAAAGCAAGAGGCTTACAATAACTATTCCAAAATTTAACACTGGCAGAAAAAGATTTAAAAAAAATACTCAGATACACTCTCCATCTGTCAGATATCTATGAGTATATTCTGAAGCTAAGGCAAATGGTAATCAATGGAAAGGGTCATCCTGCTCTTCTAAGACTGTGCAGTTTAGCCAGCAGCCAGCCCATAGTCATCAAAGCCATCCTCAAGTACCACTTCAGAACAATATTTACTATCTACATGTAAATTGCATGAATTCAGCACTATTACACTTTTAGGACCTGGCAGGAAAACACCCCAGTTTGAAGTGCTCATCAGCACTTAATAATGGCTATAGATTTTTTTTTTTTTTTTAATAGCTAAATATGAGTCTCTGGGGGGGGGAATCATTATGTTTCCTTTGTTTTGGGATTGTTATAGTCCGGAAATCTAGCACAAAAAAACATAGCTATCCAGTTTATGATTTCAAACTACAATGATTCCAAGCCTGAAGTCTTGCAAATAAAACATAACAAATGTTTGCCAGATCTATTTAGCACTCTATGCAGGCACATAGAAATTTGGTTATTTACTTTGTGTCACTTCCAGCTACTCTTAAATCAATGCCTCATGTATAGTAACTCTCTACAGCTCTGCTGAGCTGGGTAAGATTTTACTGGTTTACAGTACCAATGGCAGTGGTTCAACCTCAGTAATAATACCCAACTTTATCATCTGGAACTGACCTTACAGCCTCCCAGACTCATACAGATAATCTTGCAGGAAGTACAACAAAATCAATTGAACCTCATTCTCTAAGTATATACCTTGTTGAAACTATATATTAAGTTTATTTCAGATTAGCATAAAATAATTTGGTGGGCAGGAGAACAGGACTATTTTCTTCAGTATTACCTATTATAAAAGGACTTTGGAACGAATAAATGTTTTAAGTATTAGATATTTATGTCAGCATTAGGCCACCATAACCAATTACCCAGCTTAACCTCATAGCAGATTCACCTCTGCAAAGGGAGACCAACAACTGGCATAGAGTGGGTGGACCTGTGTTCACCTCCAGCATATGAACTGATCTGATTTACCATTCTGCCCTTCTGAGAGTATTTTGGGACTGGTTTAGTGGCTGGAATAGTGAGGCTACTCCAGTAGTGCTACCTCCAGAATTTTTCATTCTTCAGCCAAATTCTAAAAACATTTAAAATCAACAGGGGGTCAATTGTGTCAGACAAATATTAATTGAGGGTTACCCCCTCACTTAGAGAATCCACAATATTCTACTGGGATGGAAGACCTCCTCTTACCTTTCCCAGGCATGTCACACTATCAACATTTTAAAATCAGCTATCCCAGATGCAGCATCTCCACACTCAGATTCACAGTGATACTATTACAGAGGAGGAGCTTGTCTTCTGTGTTGGGACTATGGGAAAAGGGAAGTAAATGCTGTCAGAAAGACAAGGTGTGTATTTTATAGCTCTTCTCTGCTTTACTCTTCATGCTGTCAAGTGGAGTGATGAGTGTGTGGAGTGGGGGACCTACAGAAGAGTTATACCATACCCAGGGTCTAATCCAGATGTTGGTTCCATACTTGACCGCAGTGGCTTATTTTCCAGGACCAATGCACAATTTAAGACTTCTGCTCAGATATCTGTCAGAGTTTTGCCTCAAGTGCATACATTGGTGTCCCCTGTTCCAAATACATTGCTGTATGAGCAGAGGAAAATAGGATAGACAGATGTTGCTGGCTCCTGGCAACCTTGCCAGTCAGAATTGCACACATTCAACCTTGATATGGGTTAAGAACATAAGCATTATGTCCCTCTGCTTCCCAGCACCATTACAAAACAGTTTTTTCCTTCCATCTTTACTCCATTCCTTTAAGCACTTGAATTAAATCCTTACAAAAGGTGCTGGACAGACAGCCATTGAAAGATATGGTTAATTCACCAAACTAGACTATCACAGATTTTTTTTTCCAGTCACATGAATAATCAGATTTTCATTAACTGTCTGGTACCACAGAGGTCAGTGTCACTTGAATTAAACATGGGACCTGTTACAGAAGTGATCCAGCTTAAACCACTACAGAGTTAAGTGGAAGATGGAAACAAGAATCTCTAAGGAGTAATAGTTGCAGAATTTTCAACATTTTGATGATGGAAATTTATTTTTGTCGCTAATAAACTGAGAAGTTCAAGCTGGGAATTCTCCATTGTCTGAAGGTGATCAGTTCTCTGGTTTACAAGCTGGAGGACATAACTTTGGGTAACAGGAATTACTCTGGTGCTCAGTACTGTGAACATGGGAGTAAGGAAACAAAAACAAATGGTTCAAGTTTTGTAGATAAAATTAGATTTATTTTTTTTTTGGTGTCTAGTATTTGTGTACATCTTTGCAAGCTCCTCTCAAAACAGAGAAGCTTTCAGATGATAAAATTTGGGATTTTAAGCAAATCTGAAAATACATCTCCAAAACAAAACTAGTGGTGACACCAGTAGCAATCAACATTGACAGTTCTTAGGGATGTTATTAATGTTAGGGATAATGAAACATTAGGTTAGACTGGCTGGCAAGTTTTAATATCTCTATCGTAAGAGAAGGTCTGGATGACCATTTGTGGTCATATGTGGTCTATATAATTCTTGTTTTTAGGGTGCTGTCATTGCAGCTGCAAGTACCAAAAAACCCTCTATCTGACACCTTTAAATCACAAGATTTAAAGATACACATTGTTGTCTCTTCATTTGTCTTCTGGGTTTTAAACCTACAGAGCTTCTGCCTCTGAGCTCTCCTTTCTCACAAGAAAGCTTCTTGCCTTTTTTAATTTTTTTCAGTGAAAGCTGATAATCTTTTCTAAGCCACCTGACACCAACAACTGGAAATTGCAGTGAAACAGCCCCTGTTATGGTGAATCTTACCAGACAACACAGAGCTATATATTTTGGGTTTTACCACCAGCAGCTCCTGTTCTATTCATAATTCTGAGAAAGGCAGAAGGGTAGAAGCAGAGCTGACAGCCAAGGGAGAGGACAGGATGTGTTCTCTGATTGTTGGGAGGCACAGTGGGAATACTCTTCCTTTTCAAAAACTGGTGTTCCTGCTGGGAGGGAGTCTTAACTTCAGATTTTATTTATACTGAATTCTTTTTAATAATTACAAAAAAAAAAAAAATAGCTATAAATTAATGAGCTTAATGCTACAGCAGAAGAAAGTAACCATACTGGGAACATAACTAAAATAAACTAGGAGACCATAAGAAGTCCTCCTTGACTGACTCAGCATTTCCTATGTTCTGGGTTCAAAAATGCAAGGAAATATTAAGGAAATAAAAAAGCAGAGGGTGAATCTGTGCAAATTAATATCTTAATTCTATCTTAAACTTATCTTGCAATTTGGCTGAAAAAAATGCTGACATTAGAATTTAAGATTTGGCAAGACACATCAGAAATTTTATGAGATGTTTTCTTTCACCATAAAGAGTTCAAAGCAGTATCATTTAGAACCATAATCTGCAAGGGCATATTCACTTCCCTGCAACATTTATGACATTTTCTACAGACTGGAAATATTGCAAATTCCAGAGTAAATTTAATGATCATGTGTTAAAAATGTCAACTTTGTTAACAGTGTTCATCTTTTGCAGTGGAAATAGCATTCATCTTTTGCTCCTTTTCTATTATTTATAAGATCTGAATAATAAAATTGATGTATTTACTGTCTCCTGACATTGATCCACTTTTCCAACAATGAGAATGGCAATTATTTGCACAAGTCAGACAAATGGATATTCAAATAAGGATAATTACCAGATCTGTGGCCAAATATGACCATACTGTTTCTCTGTAGATTTCATACTATTTTTTTAAATTATTTTTTTAAAAAACTGAAGTGTTCTGAAAAATGTTTGTTCTTATTATATTAGTGAAAAATGGCACAAAGAGATGCCATAAAAATTTAGTAGGTTTCAAGAAAGTAGGGTTACCCCAATACACAGTAAGGCAAGTAAGAGCAATACAATAGGATGGATACAATATAAAATAACTGTGCAGCTATTTAAATATGGCACCAAACAGTACAAGAAAAGCAGCTGTAATTGATTTGGCTTCAAGCCTTTGCAGTATTAAAGTGTTCTGAAACCAGATTTTTGCCATTATTCAGCTCAATTACATATGTTAAAATGCTGTTCTCACATGCATCCAAATTGCAGGTCACCTACAATTCTCAATCCTATCTCATTCCAGCATCAAAGTTGGCAACAAAGTCTGAGTATCTGGAGTTGAATACCTCAGGATCATATGCTTGACTTTCAGATCATTTCAGTTATTTAGCGGGGGATCCAAGAAACACAAGAGATGGTAGGAAAAATATTGTGCAGAGATGTAATAGGGAGCCCTGCTCAGAGCAGCAGCAGTAGTGAGATGGTGGTGAGTCTACATTTGTTATTGTTAGCAGAAACATTTGTCACCCATTCATAAAATTAATAAAGCAGTGTCTCTTGATAAATAAAAAAAGACTCTGGGCCACGTTCTTCTCCCAGTTATGCCATCTTAAAAGCAGGCTTATAACCTCTCTTCCAAACTCACTTATACACTTGCACTGGCCAAACTCTCCAGGACAAGGAAGGATGCAACTGCTGGTCCCCCCTGCCCCATCGGACACCCAACAGTGGAGAAAATCACAGCTATCTTTTTAATCTTCCTCCTTATTTTCTACAAGAAAGTAACATCAGGGAATAGAAATTGGAAATAGTTTAGCATGATCCTGTGCCCAGACTTTGTTTAGTGGTTCTGCACCATCACTGCTGAGCAGTTATGTCAATGGGCACCCATGGGCACCTCTGCTTTGCTGTAGGGCAGGTTGAGGATACAGTCTCAGACCCAGCAAGGCTTGTGGGAACCAGAAGGATCTAGAAAGAACAGGAGGTGAATGAGGCCACAGAAGGAGCTATGCTGTGGCCTCATTCACCTCCTGTTCTTTCTCCATATGGGTTTCTCCACCAGCAAGATGCAAATGACAGTTCGCATCTGTTTCCACAGCTCTCACATGGTTCCTACTCTTTGCAGCAGCCACCTGCCACCCCTAATGGATTCCTATGGGTTCCTGGGTTGTCTCCTCATACCCTTCTTTATGTGGGGCATCCCCACTTGGCATGGCTATCAAGCAAAAAATGACAGCAATGATGATGGCAGTTGGTTACTATAAAACTTATGCAGGATTTAGGTGTTGCTGGCTACCCTAGGCATTCTGTAAGTTCCATGGAAATAACTAAATTAATAGAAAGTAAACCAGAACAGAGAATGGCTACGCTGAACCCCAGTGTCTGGACTTGCCCCTGTAAATGCTCCTTATAAATACTCTCACCATGTGCAAATATTGTTACAAGCACGCGGCGAGTTGCTTGTCCTGCAGGAAGGGAGTTCCCTGATTATCTCCTTCTCATGTAATAGTAAGTTACAAACTAAGTTTGAAGACACCTCAAAGAATTGTTCATCTTATCCCTACCCCAGATCTTTAAAGCTAGGAAGTGTTCTTCACCCTAGAGTCAGCCTGCCATCATTGTTCCAGATAAAAAAATGTTTTTATGCATGTTTGGAAGGAGTTATTCAGAAGGACCATCCCCAAACAGACAGGTTAGACCTAACATCAATATCAGGGTGATGAATTTGAACTAAGGAATTTTTATTTTTCAGGCCTAGAAATGCAAACGAAGAGATGTTTTTCCCGAAAAAAAGCCACAATAAGCCACTAGAAACTTGCATCTCTCCAATCAGAAACATCATGACTATCTAAACTATATCTGATTGGCCTCTTTAAAATCCTAGGACCCATATAATGCCCCCCCTTTTTAATTCTTTAGCTTAGAGATTAAACTGATAAACTAAGAACATATGTGCATTATACTATGTATTCTGAAAGTGCTCTATTAGCTAGAGATATTAATAGGCACAAGCACAGGGTAAGATAAAATATGAAATAATTTTCCTTTTGCTGGTAAAAATAATTACATATTATTTAGTAAGTAATACAGAAGCAAACTGCATGGGCTATAGAAAAAGAGAACAAAATGCTCATTGAAGCAAAGATTATTTATCACTTATCTTGCAGCCTGACATAGTACATGCTCAATCTATTTAATTACAGAAACAGAAAAACAGCAGAGAAATATGTACACATAACAGCAATGTTTCTAGTCCTACCTTGGTCGTGACAATGCACAGACAATCCATTCTGTAAATCTCCACAGGAGTGTATGCAAATCATAAAAACAAATCAGCAAGGGTGAGGAAAGGCTTTTGAACAGCATGAACAGAACCGGAGGCTTGAATCTGCATAGCCTGCTTTTCCAAGTGGGGCCCTCATAAGAAACTCGAGTCCTCCTCCACAATGCTAAAGGCAGTCATGATGCTCACAGGGATCAGAAAACCCACTAGAAATCATCTCAAGCAAAACTTCCAGGTGGCTTATCAGGCTTGATTGCTGCATTGTTCAATCTGTGATCAGAATTTGCTGTTGAATGATATACAGCCTTCTACATAGGAAGATGAGAACCACAACAAGCACAAAAGAGCAAAAGCATCACATTTCAGCCCTGGCTCTGGTTTCACAATTCTGATCTGCTGTTTCAGTATACCCATAAGATTTCCTTTGCCAAGTCTCTCTCTCTCTCTCTCTCTCTCAATCTCTCTCCCTCTCGCTCTCTCCTTCCCCGTCTTTTTTTTTTTTTTTTTCCTCCCCCCTCTCGCTCGCTCTCTCCCTCCTCTTTTCTACTAACTCCGAGCAAGCACAACACATAGAACTATCTGGCCCATCTATCAAAGTGCTGTCACTTCTCTGCCAAAACAACTCCTTTGGGTTGTAAGGGTTTTTATTGAGAGCGTGATTCCTACAAACACATATTGCTTGAAGTGCCTGATTGAAGCATTAAGGTGTGTGTGTGAGAGCTCATGCGTCACATCTACAATCACTCAGAATTACTAGGACAGATTTGGATTCAGGAAGCAAGTATAAATAACAGCTGGAGAAAATGAACTTTCAGAAAGTATAACAGAAAATAATCAGTCAGGGGAAAAAAGGGGGAATTGTATATTTACACATGCACGTAGGTCTGTTAAGCACTACATTGATATAATTATAGTTTACTATCCAAGGAAAAAAAATCATACAAATTATTCAGAGCTAAAAGGGGCAAGTCTTTACCCCTCTTATGAAAAATACATCAAAGTTTTATTTCAAAGAAAGCACCCCAAACCTGCTTTAAAACTCCATAAGTTCTCTCCCAAAGTTTTTCTTCACCTTAGACATATCTGCAGACTTAATTTATCTGATTTTCTGTATGCTATGCTCAGTGTTTTACAGTGTTTAGCCCCCACAGCCCTACCTTTCTTGTTGTGATGCTGGTGCAGAGCTTGCCTTTCAGGTGTCTTACATGAATCATTCTGAGTTAGAAAGCTTGCTGTCAGCTCTTAGTCTTTCTCTCTTACAGATAGAGAGAGAGAAGAAAGAGGGAGGGAGAAAGAGACACAGAAGGGGAAAGATATGTAAAAATGAAAGCTCTGGCCAAAGAGAGAGGAAAATCAATGCTCCTATTCACTGGAAAAAAAAAAAATACAGCCAACTGGACTGTTGACAGCAACAAGAGGAAACGTCTAGACACCCATACATTACAATTCACCTTTTCAACACACTGGACAGCACAATTCCCCCTGGTTGCTTTGCTGAGGATCTCTCATTTTCACTCAGAGCTAAAATATGTTTTCAATAAAATAACCCTTTCCAAGAAAATAAAAGGATATTTAAGAGTCATCCCTCTTCCTTAAATTACTCAGGTTATAACCCTAATATTCTTGTGATTGCTAAAGCAGCAAGAGACTCGGTAAATGACACACATTATTTTGCCAAAATGAGGTCACTGCTACCAAAGTTACAAAATCCATAGTGAATCAGATATGTGGTCAGAGAGCAACCAATCCTCCCCCAACTATTAAAGTCTTGGTGGATGTGACATCTTAAAGAGAAAGTCTCCTGAGCACTCACAACCATGTCTAAAAGTTTAACTCACTCCGTACAACCACATGGGCACAAAACAAACTCGATTTGTATTTACAGCCGGCACTGGAACTTACATTTTTTGTCCTTTCTGAGGTTTAACCCAGTAGCCAAAGAATGAAACAAGTTTATAAACTGTAGATTATCTGAAACAGGGAAATCTTCAAATATCCTTGAAATAAGAACCAATTAACCATCTCATTAAAAATTAATTAATCCATGAAGATGGTCCAACCTAAGCTACACTTGTGCTCCAAGCATGATGGGATAAAAGGGAATTCAGTCAACTCTAAAATCAGAAGACACTTTAACATTTTAGGAAGTACTTTAACATTGTAAAGAATCCAACATTTTGTTCTTTTACAATTGGTAGATTCAAGCTGAACCAGTAAAATGTGAAATATTGCCATACATCTGATTATCTAATGATCTGGCTTTAAAATTTCATATCATATTCAAAACTGGCATACAGGGATACATTCTGAAATTGGTCTCCAAGTGCATGATCTGTAAATGCTTCAACTAGGAATTTATTCTGCTCCAGTGAGCTACTCCCAGTGCATTCATGATCCTATTTGCAGTTTATATGAAAAACAGAGGGGCTGAACCCTTCAACATTTATGTGAATCATGTGATTCATACACGTGCCCCAGAGAAAATCAGGTTCCATTGGTGTACCTAAAGGCTTCCTCCTGCACACCTATTTTGGAGTGTTGCCTCATTCCCTGAAATGCAGCAAGAAGCATTTAACAGAGAAGGATTTGCATGTGTGCTACCCAGCTTAGCCCATCCTTGAGTGGCATGGTCTCTGAAACACTGCAGCCTACTTTTTAACCTCAGAATCTCCTGTAGCCCCAGACAGAAGAGACCCACACTGCTGGGGACACAGTCCCCAGCTCCATCCTTCCCCAGGGTTGTTTTGTTTATGAGGGCTCCTGGTCAAACCTTCAAACACAAACTTGTCAATGATTTGATAGAGTCAGAACTGAAGCATGGGGACAGATGAGGGTCAATGCATCAACAGTGTTTCTCCCAAGGATACAGTTCCTCATTTTCATTAAATACCCATCCCAAACCCCTCAAAAAAAAGGCTGAGCTGCTTCATTTTTTTCTTCCAACTACATCCTTTTTCCATTCATTTTTTCTCCCTGATTGTAAGATTTTCAAATCCTTGGCACTGTTTTACCCTTCATTAGCAACATCTCCTTCTGCTCTCATTTCTGCAGGTCATATTGCTGCTTAGCTTAGTTCTATTTTTTCCTCTGCTCCTCCAGCCTTCATGTTATCTGTACATATGATCATCATTGAGATCTACTGAAGGAAGTCTTGACCCAAAAACCAAAAAAATTGAGAAGCAGCCATCTGGGGTGAAAAGAGGTGGTTTATAGTTGATTTAGGTGGTCAAAAATAACCTTTACGATGAGCTCTGACTCTCTGGAAGCCTTAATACAGGAAGAATAACAACTATTTCCCACTGTGATATCAGTGGCTCCACAGACCACCATGTGAAAACCACTTACCCAGATGACTGCTTCCTTATCCTCTAATTTTACCAAGGTATATATTTTTAAAAGTCATACAAAAAGAAACAGTATGAGGTGAGGGGGTGAAATGTGATGGTCTTTATAATGCAGTGTTTTAGACTGGACAATTTAATGGTCCTTTCTAGCATTAAGACCTTCACTGTATCCAAGTACTTAAACTTGGGTTACCAAAGCATAGGGTGTAATTAGGAAATTATATTTAGAACTAGAGCCTGCAACATCTAGATGAGGTGAATATTTGTAAAAGCAAGCATTTATGAAACCTAAAACCAATAGGAAACATTCTCTGATTTTTTTTAACTCTTTCATGACACACCTTTTAAAATGTTTCTTAAATTCTTTTGAAACCCAAATATTATAGTACAAAATCTCTATGGAGAAATCTAAGATTGTTAAAGAAGCAAAGTTGGCTTAATTATTATCTCTAAGTCAAACAGCAGAAATTAAGAAAAATGAGAGTATTATGTCTCCAAGTTTTGGAGTAGACACTAAGAAAGGAAACATCTACAAGATTTCTAACACAGCATTAGTAATGTCAGCAGCTTGCAGAATTTAGCCAGTGACTATTTAGAGCTCTACGCACCTACACAGAAAACACATGATCACACACATCCTCTTACAAATGTGGGGAAAGATTTATTTACTCCTAGTGTATCTCACATTGTTTACTATAGAGTACTTCTTGATGGTATTAAATTGCCAGTCTTTCACATGGGGTTATATTCTCTTTCTTCCTTTCAGGTCCTATATTGCACCCAAACAAACTAAAAATATTTTCCTGCTCACATCTCTCCCAAGAGTGCAATTGATGTAGTCATGAAGTTATATCTTTATAGTCAGAGATCATTGATACCACTAGAACCCTGTGTCTTCTAGGTTGCTGTCCATCACAACAGGCTGGTTAGTAGGTTAACAGCAGAATAAGAGTTATATGTGTAATTATATGTTGCATAAAATAAAATAAAAAAAAAAAAAAAAAAAAAAAAGTAAAAACTAACTAACCTTACAGGTTCTGGATATGTTGTTATGAGCTAAATTACAGATGAAATGTCAGAATAAATCCTGCTTCAGCCAGGAAGAGAAGTTAATACAAATTTCAGAAGGTGTGAAGTTCTGTATACCTTAGTTGCTAAGAATTTTAATGCAGTTCGCAGGCTGAACCAGAAGCCCATGAGTGGTGGTGTCAATTTAAAGATCAACAAATTAGCATTTCTGGCCCTCCTGACTTCAGCAGCCCTACCAGCAGCAGCTCTGCAACTGGCCTAAGGCCCCTGAGAGTCTTAGGCAGAAACTATGACAAGAATCATTCCCTTCCACATGCATGGCAAATTTCATTCCTATTTAGCACAATCAGTGTCAGAGTCCTGACCAATTTCTCTGGCTGGTAGCTTTCTCAACAGTAACTAGAACAAAAAAAAGATCATTTTCTCTTCCATAGGAAAGCACAGATCTCATCACTGAGCCCTGCAGGTAGATGGTAAAATGGGTGTGAGAAGTGGAGGTTGGTCAGGCAGCAGAGACCTTCATCACACCCAAGTGCACCCAAGTGTCCATGGTGGCCCCAGGCTCAACAATCACATAACAGAGTTTGCTTTGTTCACAGAACAGATTTCCTCTCTTTCTGGCCCCAGCACCTGCCCAGCTTGCCACTTCTATTCAGTAGGTGGGAACTGATATCCCTTTAGCCAAGCATTGTCCTAGCACTCAAAAGCAAGAAAAAAGATACTTTTTGGTTTTCAGTAGACAACATGCACTTTGCTGTCTCTGTATGAGATCTTTTTGCTGAGGGCCTTACAGTAATACCTGGTCCTCAGTTGCTGCACCTGGTGACTAGTAAATTTGCCTCCAAGGGTGCTCAGTGGGACAGCAAGGCAATAATTGCCTCTCTTCCTCTCTAGGAGTAAATGTAATCAAAAGATCACAGAATGTGACAATAGAAAGGAGCCCAGGAGGTCTTTATTCCAACCTCCTACTCAAAGTAGGTTCAGCAGTGAGGTCAGAGCAGGTTATTCAGGCCATTATGCAGACCAGTCTTGAAAATCTCCAAAGATGAAGACAGTGTGACATCTCTAGTAGTCTCATTCCCACAAACTCACCAGCCTGGGGGCTTATGAGAATATGGTAAGGCAAAGTGGGAACATGTTAGGACTTGTATGATTATAGGAAACACAAATTCATAATCACAGAGTGTGGAGCAGAGAATGGGGAAAGCTCTTTGAGCCATCCTACAGCTCTGAAGGGCTTGGATAAGTTAGTCTTTGAAAGCTCTGAAACCTTCATTAATTTAAAAATTATGACTAATATTTTATTTATCTATTATTTCCCATACAAAGCCATAATTGTTTTCTCTTTCTTCCCACATATCCCTTATTCAGAATGAAACAGAAGTGCTTCAGTTACAAATGTTCTGCTGGCTTTATGTGAGCTGGGATACTTTGCAAAGAAACACATAGTACTCAATATGTCCTGAAGTGGCTCTCAGCTCTCAAGATCCATGGTGAATGAAGAGTTCATTTTAATTCTCAAGCAGTCTGCCTGGGGAAGTAAATCTAACAACCAATTGATCATCAGTAACTGAAAAGCTCTGGTGCATATGTTTAAACATGTAGCCACTCCTAAATAGCTGTGTGTCACTGCCACAGCAACGTGCTCTGACACTCAAGCACCATCACTTGCAAAAGAAATCAGACAAAATTGCTTTTTCAAATGAACTGACACACAGAACCACAAGTTCCAGGAAATGGAAAACAAAACATCTGCTATCTGTTATCCCATGGTACTGGGAACTGTAGAAAATACCATCGATGGCTCTGAAAGTCTTAGAGTTTGGCAATGGGGTTGCCAATCTTTAGAGTTTACTTTCATGTACACTTTGTGCTGAAAATGTGTACTATTTAGAACTGCTGGTGGAGAAACTTTGAGTCCATGGATTTGCAATATTGTGACCCTGAGCAGGGAGGAGGGTGCATTGTTCAAATAAGCTGGAAATGTACATGAAATAATGCTGAGAAAATGGACTGAGAACCACTACATCTCAAGATTCTTCAACATCCTCACTTATTTAGGGTATATACCAAGCTTCTCATAGTTTCTTGCTTTGGGGAAGTAATTTATTTCATAAATACAGACATGCTTCAGTGAGTCTGTATGTTCCTGTATTTCAGCTCTCAGGCAGCACCATGGTCCTATTTGGTATTAAAGTTTTTCTGATCTACTGGGAACACAGCAAAACAAGGAACTCAGAAAGTCCTGCTAGGCAATAAGCTTTTCAAAAGTTAACAAACTTAAAAATTAATTGAGAAATGTTAAACAAAGACCATGGAAAAGACTTAGACAAGAATAATCTGCAAGTTGCTGATGTTAAAATACTTGCTGAAGTCTACAAGGTATCACATAACCATGCCAACTCAGTTAATGTCTGGGCTTTTTTCATCATGTTTGCAGCTTGCTAACTTCAAAAGAAAACATCATGATTTTCTTCCACTTAGAAAAGAAAAAATACACAATCATATCAAGGCTTAAAGTCTACATAATAATACGTAAACCCAAGAGAATTGTCCCAGCCAAGTTCTGAATCTATGAAAATAATGGAGATATTATAATGAAATACTAATAGCTTCACCATTGCAAGCAGAAAGACTGTAACAAAGAGAAGAGTAATATATCCCTTATTGCAGCCATGAAGTCATACTGCACAGTGTGTTATTCAGCTTGGCTTTATGGTAGGTATCAATAGCCTGCCTACAAAAAACCCATCAGTTTTCTTACATCCATAGTCCTCCATACTGACTCAAGACCAAAAATAAACTACATCACACACCAACAGACTGAAAACACCTTGAATAAAATTTACTAACTGTGCAACACCTTGGTCTTCAAAAATACACATAAATGACAACACTGTGATAGCAGCAATCCTGTAGAACCACTGCCAATATCAACAATATTTTTACATAAAAAGTAAATCTTGCCTGGGACAGCATAAAGTGCACAAGGCTGTTGACACAGCAATAAATTGAAGCCATAAGCCTCATTCAAATGCTGTAATGTATTTGTTGTTATTAAGCAGAAAAAATGACTGCAGGAGCTCAGTTTCAATATAATCTACAAATTTCGCCTCCAGTAAAATGTAACTAAGTAAGGATTTCATTTCCATTAAAAAAGAGGGGACCCTACCTTTATCTTCATGTCTACCACATAATTTTCAAAAGTCTGTTTTTCCTTATTGGGTTCACCATACTGTCCAGATCCTTCTGATCCATTTGAAGCTGCAGACTAAAGAGGGGAGAAAAAAAACAAATAAAATATCTGAGATGTGCACTATAATACTATTACACTTAAATGTAAAGGTTAACATGCATATACAAAAGGGTAACCTGAATTGAAGAGGCTCACACCTCAGATTTTTCAACTCCATGTTTAGTCATGCAAAAATGCCAGTGTTAAATCTTAAAGCCACTCTCCTGGATGTCTGTGAAAGTC
Organism: Calypte anna; assembly: GCF_003957555.1. Lineage (NCBI taxonomy): Eukaryota > Metazoa > Chordata > Aves > Apodiformes > Trochilidae > Calypte > Calypte anna. The sequence continues at coordinate 191,602,773 of NC_044244.1, forward strand.
TTAATAGGCTAAATGTACAAGATAATATTTATCATAATCTCTAGTTGGCTTCAGAAGGTATTCAAGGTGCTCTGCAGCTCTCAGCATCAGAACACAGAGATAAGGAAAGAAATCAGTGTCCTGACAAAAAAGCCTGCAGATGGTAATGGGGTTCTCATCTGCAGTAGCTGCAGGAATAAATCTCCTTAAAGCACCAACTGAATTACCTGGTCTGTTTTCTCATTTCTAACTCATGAGATTCTCCTAAGTGAAAGGGTTTTGTATTTGTGCAGTAGACACACTTGCAAATCATTTAAATTAAGGTGTTACCTTTCCTTCATTTACAGAGATTTCAGTCTTATATTGCTTACAGTAAACCCTCATAAAACATTTAGTATACATTAATTTCTATTAATGTGTCTTTAATAGAAGATACATTAAAAGGCTGTAATTTGTTGTTTGTTTTTTTTTTTTTTTTTTAATTTTCCTACTGGAAATCTACTGCATTATTGCAGCTTTTGCATTACGATAATAAATATCTCTGATTACAATGCTCTATCCTGCAAATTTGTGCTGGAAGAGTCAGGATTTAAAGGAAACATGATGACTGACACTAACTTGAATGATAAAATTAGCACTTAGCAGGAACATAAAGAGGAATGCAGAGTGAATTCAGAGTACAGTGTATTTTGTATCTGTCAGAGCTGAGCATCAGAGACGCCATGAGTGCCTTAGACCCATCCTTTTTTCAACCTTTGCACCAGGACTGCAGCCAATTTTAAAAAAACAGGCAAAAAAAAATTGTTAGGATTTTAAACAGACCAACTATTGCCAGCACAACTTAGAAAACAACAAGCCAGTGCCACAGAAATAGCCAAATCACATTCACATGTGCAAATGTTTTCTCCTCTGATACTACATTGTTTATGTGGGGCTCTGTCCAGTGAAAGACTGAGCACTGGCCCCACTCCAGGCAACTACTTAGACACGTGCTTTTAACTTCACTGGAGCCAATGGCATTAGTTTTGTGCTCCAGTAAAGCATGTGTTTAAATGTTGGACCAGACCCAGCAGCTCAGCACTACAGCGGGCTGAACACTCAGGGCACCAGGAATGTCCTCCCTACAGTCTTAGATTCTTGCAGTCACCTAGAACCATGCCCTCCTTCAACTTGTTTACCAAGTCTGTAATCTGCAAGGGATGAAGAGAAAGCCAGGCAACAAGGTCAAAATTATGCAGGCCAGTTCAGAACTGAACCTATGCCTTGCATCTTGCCTCAGCACTTACAGAAAGCCCAAGCAACTCCTCAAGCATGTATAAAAATTTTAATTTCATCTTTGCCTTCTTTGAATACCTGTGTGTTTTCTGCTGTTATTGTTTACAGGCAATAATACCAACAAAGCAAGTCAGTATATTATTTATTTGCTCCAATCATCAAGACCAAACTCTGCCTGGTCCTAAAGGAGCTGAGCTTCTGCAACTTCTCAAAAAGGGTTTGACAATTTTCAGCAGAAACTGCAGGCAGAGTTCATTAGCTGAGTGCAGCTGCAGAACTGGATAAGGAACTTCAGTTTGTTTATATTATACATATAACATATTATACAAATTTTTTCCTCAAATTTTTAGCTGACTCCAATATTTTGAAAGAACATAAAACAATGTCATGAGATGCTATGAAATGTTTCAGTTGTTTTCCTTAGGGAAATGGGTCACAGACTCATTGCGAAGAGGAGAAAATCAAGGACATGAGAAAGGTACAAACAACTCAAGAATAATTGTAATCAATCTGGTACATCTCTCTGTTCAAGCATATTAAAGTTCAACAAGCATTAGCAAAATAATATTGGTTCCCAAACTTGAACAAAGTACAGGTTAGCAATCTTTAGACTAAACAAAAGCCTATGCTGTCTAAAATTATTTGTACACTTGTTTCCAAAAGCTGCCTGCTCATGCAAATGAGGTATTTCAGCAGCACTCATTATTCCTGAACTGTGCAAGTCACCATGAGAAGCAAAACCTGGAAGCTCCAGGGTGACACAGTATGAATGAAGTGGAGCACGTGTACCATGCTGGTTTGACCTTGATAGAAATAATGACTTCAAGTTTGAGTTAAGACCACCAAAAGTTTACACTTTTTATCAGACCCCTGTATCAAGAAGGTTGGGGTTGGAACAACGTTACCTTTCTCTTCACAAAAGAAAATGTTATCCTATTCTCTTCAAACTGGTCAGAGGAAATGGAGATTTTACAAGCAAATGCCACAAAAACACACTGAAACTTCATTTGGTAACTGTTCACATGGGTAGCAACCATGAGAATCACAGATCACAACAAAAGCAGTCTTCCAGTTTTGCGTATAATTAATGCTAATCTATTTAGATAATAATTAACAGTGACCATTTAGACCATAATCTCTTCAGGGCAATGTCTCTCTCACTGTGCAAACTTACAGCATTACTTAAATATTTATTAATAAAATAATCACATTATTAATCACATTAGCTACCGTGTCAGTTTTTCTAATTTTAACAGTGCTTAGCAAAGCTTATAACACATCTTTCCACTCACTTATTAGGATATGCACAATTGTCACAGTTAACTGTCAACAAAATTCTTGCTGATTTTTTTTTGGCCAGAGTACACCAATATGAATTATGAAAGACTTGTCACTGGTTCCACTTTCAGCAGGCAGCATGTTCCAGTTCATCTCTGAGCCAGCAACCAGCCAGAAGGAGCATCTGCCCTCACAAGCCATTATGGCATATGGAGTTTCCAGGAGTTCCTACAGGAGGTCTTCCTATAGCAGCCAAACACTCTAAGAACCCTCAGTCTATCACATTGCTCTGGAATTAATAACTATCAATAAGTCACTTGCAGCCATCCACAATAGATACAACATGTTTACTTCTTGGAGTGAGGCTCAACATTGAGAATACAAAAAATGTTTAAGAAATAAGAAAACAGGCACACAAACATTATTTTGCTTTTCCATGCCCTTACCAGGATGCTGCTGCCAGGACTTTGAATTTATGTACACACACACCTGTATGGGATATTTTCTAGGGCACATATACTGCTTTTTGGCTAGAAGATGCTGATCAGCTTTGCAAAGGGACCAGGCGTGCTGGTGGAATTAAAGGAGAGCTACAGCCCAGGAGCCTAAATAAATCTGCAGTCCTTTGGGGTTCATAGAGCTAATGCACCTTCTCCTACAGCTAGCCACTTAGGGAATGCTCTCCTGTGTGCTTTTAGAGACAGAAATTCAAAACCTGAAGCTGATCTGTTATATCATGAATTGGTAGCTCTGATCCAGTCCCAGGAGAGCCTGCAGATATATGCCAGCTTGCACCAAATGATCTACATCAACAGAGGAAAGGTACAAAAATCCCAGCAATCTTTAACTTTTGAATGCCAAAATCTGTCAGGAAATCTATCATCCTGGTAATCAAATGCTCCGAGGAATATACATAGTGCTGAGAGATACTTTTATTTAATTAACTTTTTCAAAAGTAAGCATTTTAAAAAATCATTAGAGCATTTTAAAAACTACAGGGGGAAAGTAAAATAAAGCATAACATATGCTGGAATTATCCACTATACAGGACATTGATGTAAATTAGTTCATTTAGCAGCTATGCTGGAGTAGGAAGCAACCTGAGCTGAACTGAGATGCACAGCAGGACACTGCTACTAGCAAAAAGCAGAGCACACCTCTACTCCAGGGTACAGCCAACCTAACTCACATTCTGTTCAAGCCATGTGTAAACTAAAACTGGACTCAAGTCAAGTTCATCCTTGACAACGTGCCAGAGACAGCAAGAACACCTTCGGTGTCTCTGGTCCCTCCATCAAGGGCTGCACCTTGCTGCTGTACCTAGGCAGACTTGACAGCACTTCTAAATGTAGTGTCAGCATCTTGGTTTAGGCTCCTGCAGATGAAATCTTGGACCACAACAATAAGAGAGTTATAAATCTGAAGCAGTTTGTGGACACAAAGCATTTTTGGGGACTTGAAGAGTTTTTCTTGCAATGCTATGTAGAGAAATAATCCAAGCCCACAAGCTGTGCTTTCCTTTTTCCCTCCCCTGCCAGTTCTCCTTCAATGCCTCATGTAGTCCTTGTTACAGGAAGAAGTGTCATTCATCAAATTTCTTGGCAGGCATTAACTTTCACTGATATCACAGATGACTGAAAATTCAAACAATCTCAGTGTAGGCCACGCTAGAATCAAAAATCAGAAATATAATCCCACAGAAGCTAGGCAGAGTTTCATTTGCCTCATTTGGGCCTTAAATTCAGTCCAGAACTATTACAACAGGGCTCCCTTCCACAAAATCCTTTTTAAAAGAAGCCTAATCGAGTGGTGCTGAAGTCCTTTAAAAAAGCATTGCTTGGGATCCCCAGTCAAATGATTTAGTCATCAGGAAGGATTTTGCTTCTATTTCCAGGGGTTCCAGTATGTTGTTTGAAGATGTCAAGGTTTGCTCCACATCACATCACATCAGCTCAGTCTTTGCAGCTGTCTCTAGTCAAAGTGATGTTGCAGATTGCTACAAGGTCTCATGGCTAAGCTCTAGAAGAATGTTATCACAGTCTCTTCTACACCAGTCTTCCCAATATGAGCAGTAAATGTGAATGGATAAAAGAAAAATTTATATTTTGGCATGGATTTTTCTGTATAAATTGCACCAAGTGTTCATTTTTTATTTAAAATTATTGCATTTGGAAATAAGCATAATTATCACAACAGTATTTATTTTACCCTGGGATCTTTACGATTCCACTTTAACTAATATGGATTCAACCTTTCAGAAGATTTTATGACAGACATAAAAAGTGTTAGAGCACAGGAACAATTATGTGGCTCCAGGGGCTTGTGTTTTGGAAAGGTCAGGATCTGATTTAATGCTGCTCCACCCTCCCGAAAGCAACTCTTGCTCTCAGTGTGATTCTGGGTGTCAGAATGTCACTGGTGAACTTTGCATTTGCTCGTCCTCAGTACAGATCTGACCATCTGCCTAAAAGCTGTCATCCAAGCTACTAGTTATTCAGTAGTCACTTTGGCTGGGCTAGGCTAAAGCCTGTACTTCAAGCCCATCTCCCTAATTATCCATATCACAATTATCCTGTTGCACCAGGACTCTGGTGTGGGGCAAGACAACTGACTTTCCAGGCAGGAAACAGGCAGGGCAGAGACACGAGCTCACACTTCAGCTTTTCTTCTCCCAAAGAGAGTTCAGATGCAGCTGGCTGGAGTAATTTGCTTACACAAACTCAAGTGTTGTGATCAACAAGAAGACACACCCAGGAGCTTCATCTTGCTGATCCATCTCCAGTGTTACTCATGCAGAGCTTTTTTTTCAAGCTGGGGCACAAACCAAGGCACTTGGGTGTCTCCTTTTCCAGGGAGGAAAGCGTCACTAATGTCAGTGGTGGGCTCTGAAGGTTGTGATGGTTCTAGCACCAGAGAAGGACCTTGGCCTGGTGTAGTGACCAGGCTCCTTGCAAACACAAACCTTGCCCCAGTCCCTCCCCTGCTGAGACATGGCACACTAGATAGTGGTGGTTGGAAGGATCTGTTGGCCGACTGCATGTGGCAAAGAGAAGTGAGCAAAAAGAGCATTGCAAAGAAGATCCTTGCTGCAAGGATGAAAAGATAAATGATTCACTCTTCATATGAGAATGAGACTCAGAGCATGAGACTGGACAGATAAGTTTCAGTTTTCAGGCAAAAAACCATCCTTGCTGTAGCTCCATGCCAGGCAGCTATCCACATAGGAAATGCAGACAATTAACTTATGTATGGCTTAGTTCTTACCCTGATAGACTGTTCTCCAAATCATACTTAGCAACAGTGTTACCAAATGCCATAGGGCAAATTCAGACTCCTCTGAATACCAGAATGAGTAAGATGAAAACTTGGAAAACATCATTGCATTTCCCCAAGCTCACTGGGACTCAGTCAGATCCTGATGCTCATTCTCACCATTCCTTACCACACAGCCAATGGTCTGCACTTTGTTGAGCATAAAGAAGATGAAATATGGAGAGTAATGCGGGATATTAAAGATATAATTCTGTTCAAATAAAGCAGAAGCTATTACTGAATTCTCCTAAAGGCTGGAGGAAAAGGACTAGGAAAATTAAAAGTCTGAACATAATTAATGAATCCTCATTTAGAACTAGCTATCACACAACATCTTGGAACCTAAATTTGCAGCTGAAGAGGGCAGGCTGTATGCAGAAACAGGCTTTAGAAGGAGCTCCATGTGCCCTGTGTCAAGCTGGGGAAAAAGATAGGGAGTTGTAGTTGCAGGGTGGTCCCTCCCAGCATGGAGTGATGACACCTGCCAAAAGCCCCTCTGAGCAGAAAGGTCAGCTGCAGAAAGAATAATATGTTAAAGCACATGGATTGGTTCCAGTTGTGCCCATCTGCATACATTTTATTCATTAACTTCAGTGGCCCCTACTGCTGAAATCACAATCTTGCCCTGAAAATAGAAATGGACCACAGCTGGAAGAAAATGGAAATACTTGGAAATAGAAAACAGAAAATAAGTCATTAATTACAAGAGAAAACATGACTAATGATATTAAATTAAATAATATTTGAATTATATGCTAATTAGGAAGGATAATGTTTATTTTACTTACATAAAGTTCTGGATACATAAATTTAAACCTACATATTTCAGTTTCCATAACAACCTGATACATTTATTCTCTTGAGTCATTTTTTATTGCATCAGTGCGGATATATTTTTTTTTAATTTATTTTTTAAAAAACTAAAAAAGCCACTGCAACTGCTTTGGTTGCTATGATAACACAATATTTTTAATTGTTCTTTTCACATTTAATTCTTCTTGAAACCAATATACTTTCCCTTCAGAGATGTGCACAGCACGGTGTGGGAATTTCACCACCCAGTCTAGTGCTCAATGCTGGGTTTGCCAGAAATCCCCACCAGTCCTATGGCTCAAATTGCTACTTGAGGAGTTCCCCTTAGGACACTTATCCTATGGCTAGAAGTCAAGAGCTTAACTGGAGACCTACACAGTAGCAGCCCCCAGTTGGTGTATTTTCCCCTGAAAACCAGAAAAAAAATTAAAAAGTGCTATACTCTTCAGAAAGGTGCATAGCTAGAGCAGATTTGAGGCAGCAGTGGCAGTGAGCATAGCTGCAGAGATGCAAAACATTTAAGTAAATCACTGCAGTACTCTCCAGGCCAGGAAGATAGAGAGCAGTTCTCATATTTCATACACACTGCTGTAGCATGTGATGAGCTAGACTTCACTTTTATCCATGAGCAGAAGGGATTCCTATAAATTCTTGGGAGTTAGCTGAAATATTTTTACAAATCAAGACAATTAAATGGTATCATGATGGGAGGAACAGAGAGGATAAGGTGGCCCTTCTCCTCCTCACCTGCAGCTAGCTCTGCAGCACAGAGGATCTTGCTGGTGCCTTTCCACCTTTGCCAACACTGCACCCTCACAAGTGGACTCAATTAAATTAAATTGCAATTACCTAACTGCTGACATTGTATTTCTATCTTGTTCCCTGTTACAACTATAATGAGAGAGGCTGTATTAATTAATAACAATTATATTATCTTCCAAGATGAGGAACTACTTGGCAACCATTCTTCCATACAGCTGGTGCAGAGTGACCTCAGATTAGAGATAATAGGGAATTTATGAATGTAAGGTTAGAGTTTTTGATGGAAAAGAACAAGTGCAATGGCTCCTGTGGACTGCCTTGGCCTTCAGGGTCAGCTCTTCATTTACTGCTAGCTGTAGTAGCCTCTACTTTGACCAGAAGAGCTGTGACAATCCCTTTCAGAGCTCTGTATCCCTCAAATTCTCAGGAGAACAAGAGTGTGCATATGTTACCACACAGTTTAGGATAAGGTCCAGCACTGTATTTTTACTATGACAAGCATCATATCTTTTTGTTTCTGATCATACTATTCCTCATTATTAAATGTATATGTAACATGCTAGATTAAGAAAAACTATATATACAATAGAATTACAACTCCAAATAGGAAAAACACCCAACAGTGCTAGGCAGTTTATGATAATCTTGTAGGAAATGCACTTTAAAAAGTCTCTCATGTAATGTGATTGAATTCTGATTTATCTCATGATAAATGCTATGCAGGCCCATAGCAAACCCAAGAATAAAATTCAGTCTCCTGTCTCCACCACTAGCCCACACAGTTTCTTCCTATTTACATGCACCTCCAGAGAAATTACAGAGGACACTACCCACATTTCACTTAGATAAAATTTTGTGCCTTTTCTTGCCAGAAAGAGGGACTTTAAGTCTGTCTATTCAAAATTAGTAATAAAACCGGTCCCAATTTTAGAACAAGACTGGTATGTCATAAAGTGATACTTAGGAAGACCACCAAAGGTGTTTTACACTAATTCAAGGATATAAAGCCTGTATTAAAGACAAGACAAGAAAGAAAAGACAAAGAGAGACAAGACAGAAAAGAGAAGAGGAGAGGAGAGGAGAGGAGAGGAGAGGAGAGGAGAGGAGAGGAGAGGAGAGGAGAGGAGAGGAGAGGAGAGGAGAGGAGAGGAGAGGAGAGGAGAGGAGAGGAGAGGAGAGGAGAGGAGAGGAGAGGAGAGGAGAGGAGAGGAGAGGAGAGGAGAGGAGAGGAGAGGAGAGGAGAGGAGAGGAGAGGAGAGGAGAGGAGAGGAGAGGAGAGGAGGAGGAGACCACGGATACTACAAAATCAAAACTCTATTGAATATTGTAATGACTTTTACTTCTCTAGAAAGTTTTGCTTGAAGCATCCTAAACCTTGCTATAGAAAAATATTTGTTTTAGCCAGAGCCATCAGGAGGGCAAGTAAGCAGTGGCTGTCATTACAGTGGCAGGCTGCCTTCCTAAGTCCTGGTTGCTGAGCTATACAATCACATATACTCACGCTGACATGCAAAAATACTGCAGCTAAACAAAACCTTTGGCAAAACACAGTGCCATCTCCCTTCGTTCAGCTTCCCTCCTCCAAAACATTACAAAATGCTAACCATATTTTATTATTTGGGGATTTTTTTGTTTATTTCCACATATATATAAAAGGAAAAAGACTCAAAACGTAAGTTCAGTGGAATGACTCAGGTCATCTTGACTTTTGGCATCTGCAGAATACATCATCATGCTCCCTAAATGTTGAAGAACAGATGACGATGTGAAGTGAAAAGGAAAACAAACATTCCCTCAGTGCTTGCAGAAGGTAGGACTTCCATGGATCTGCCAGATTTCCTCTCTGACAACTGCCATGAGCTAAATGCTGGATAAGAATCTGCCACTGCCTAATGGAGAGATGACAGAAGGCTGCACTTTCATATAAGGGCTCCAAGAACTAATAGCACAAGCTTCTGACCAAGATTATTAAAAAATTATGGGCCATACAGGGACTTCAGCTTCTTTGAACTGTAGAAGCACAGAATTGTAAGGGCAGCTGCAACCGTATTAAATAAACATCACTGTCAACTGGATTGTGAAAAAAGAAGCAAATTTTTCATGTTCCAGGCAATGCCAAGGGTTGTAGGCAGACAGTCTTGAAGTCCACAAAAATCTTTTTCCATGCGTACTACCTTAAAAAGCCCTTATGCTTCCTACAGGGACCAGAAATCCTCCAGAAGTGCCAGATAAAGCTGATAGCTCTTCATTTGAGAAATGGTGGCTTTGCTACAGCTCACTGACAGCAAGGGAAGCTGGATGAGGCAATAAATCCAGTCTCCTGAAAACTGCCTCTGACTCTGCAACCCCTCATGTTAAATCTGTCTGCCACTTTATGCACTTGAAATTTGTCTAGGCAGCTTTCTTTTGTTGGGATGTTTCTACCATCGAGGTGGCTGGCTTGGGTAGAGATGTCCACCTAGATTTTGAGGAATGCCAGATTAAAAACTTGTCTGAAAATACAGTCACCACTGATCAAAGCATCCTCAATCACTTCTATGTACTAGTTATTCTACAACCTCACTTCTCACCATCAGGGGCTCCAATTCCAGTTCTGGTTGTATTCAGAAGACTGACAAAAAACATTATTGTAATTTCATCAACACACAGCTCTACAGCACAGTGTGCTATTTTTCATATGTAGGCCATTTCTTACAACCTGTTGCATTATTACTACCCAGTCAAGTTTGCATTTCACTAGGTTATTAGCAAAGCTGAAGTTAAGCAAGATCATGTTACTGACATGTTTTTGTGCAGTTCTTTGTAAAACAGGGCTCACAAGAGGTGGCCCTAAAAGAGATGTCCACTTCTAATATTGAACTTTTTAATGGCAAAAATTAAGGTTCTTCTATTAAGTGAAATATCTGCAATGAGTGATGTAATTTCTCAGTTTGGAAAATTACAGTGTCTGTTTTCTTAGCTATGGTTAGCTAGGAACATTCTACCACATATCTGTGAAGGAACCTTCTACCATATCTGTGACCAAGAACCTGATCACAATTCACAAAGACATTTCAAGCCTTCACAGTCTTTTGGCATAGTTGCAACAAAACACCTTGAAGCTGGACACAAAGTCTCTTGTTTTTCCAAGTTCATTACATGTTGAACAGAAAGCTGCAACACTGAGCAAGGAGGTCAGATCAGTCCTTCCCTCTCTGTGATGGCTCTCCCTAGAACAGAGAATCAATATAAGGAGGTTTTTGGTCCTTGTCCAAATCATCACAAATAGTCATAATAAATTGCAAGGGAAGAGTAATATATGACAATTCTAATCCTCAAAAGTAATAGAATTGCCCACTGTGAGAGCAGATATGTATGTGTGTCAGCCATACACCCTAGGTGGGAACAAAAGCAAAGAAGCCACAAAGAAATGCAGTGATACTAAATAAAGAAATAGCATTAAGAAATACACCCCTAACTGCAGGAGATGAACTGTTTCAGGCAACAATATATCCAGCATCCTAAATTCTGAAAGCTCTAGTTACAGGCTTGCTGCTGACCTAGCAAAGATACCATTGGGTACCCTGGGAGCATTTGCTGTCAAAAAAAGTACAAGATATCACAAAAAAAGAATACTTATTATGTAAGTAGCAGCATATGCCTGTCAAGAATCTTCCTACTCTATAGGATGAGACAAAGCTCTGTGTTTTGTTACTTTTGGTTTTCTACAAACTCATGCACCACCAAAAAATGTGTGAGAAGACACCAGGCTGACGTAAAGAACGACCTGAAATCTCTCAGCAGAGCCTTTTAGTCCTTATCACTGTAATTAACAAATTCAGAGCCGCTATGTCTTTTACTCATAATTTAATTTTTTCCAGCTTGTACAGTGGTTGTTTGCCTTGTCTTTTCTCAGAAAGAGACATCTTGACTACCTGAAAGTGCTGAGCTAAAAAAAAAATATAAAAAATATGTACAGCATTTCAGAAAACCAAGTAGGCTCCCCTACACTTCTGCAAAGAACGGGAGGGCCTGGGAAAACTTCATCACTTTGGTTCATCCTGTCAGAGAAGAAACTATGAAGCTGCAATAACGAGCAGAACACCACTATCAGGTAACAAGGCTGACCTCCTGGCAAAGGAGCAGAAGCATCCAGACACATCAGCTTAGCAGCAAGTGGAGTGCTGAAATCACTCAGTGGGTTCAGCCATTTCTCCCCATGGGCATTGGAGTGGGCTGCCCAGTGAAGTAGTGGATTATCCGTTCCTGGAGATATTTAAAAAGAGACTGGATGTGGCACTCAGTGCCATGGTCTAGCAACTGCAACGGTGGTTCAAGGGTTGGACTCGATGATCTCTGAGGTCCCTTCCAACTCAGCCAATTCTATGATTCTATGATTGTATAGGTCTGTGCAAGCTGTAGAATGTGTGATATTCAGCTAATCTGACAATTTAAAAATATGAGATATTTGAAGATGTACTAAAAATTCTGTTTCAGAACTCATCTGTAAAACGAGTTTTCTGGGTTTGGGGGGGTCGATATCCACCCACAGACACTTTGTGCTGCCTGGTGGGGGTTCTGCTCCATCAAACTGCCCATTTCTGTTCAAGACAACAGAAACTGGAGAAACATGAGTGAACAGTGGGACACTATTGATCAACAGGAGGCGAATGTCATATCAGGAATGATTGCTATACTGCAACCACTTCTACCAGGACAAAAGACAATTTTAAAGACGAAATGAGATAGTCTCTCAGCTCTTTCTGAAGAGCTCCTGTGCACTTATGGTGGCAATACCGTGGAAATTCCTCATTGAAAATGTCACAAAGAGCTGAGGAAGCAGACATGGAGGTCAATTGCTACTCTTATCAAGAAGGAGAAGGGTGAAGGGTGAAATCAACTCCTTCATAGCACACAAAGGTCTGCACAAATGCTTTATTCATGATCCACTTAAATATTATCATGGCAAATAAGCAGCAAATTGTCTCATCTCTAAACCAAGGGCAGTTTTCACTATAACCTGTTACAGATTTAAGTGATACAGGTGGTAATTAAGCACCGTCAAATGCATAAAATGTACAAGCTGAAAATGCATAAAGTGCTGTGGCTCTAGCAATGTATTTGTAACTACATTATGCATATAAAACATGAAAAGAAATCATATTTTCAAGTTGGCAGCTTTCCCCTAATTTCCAGGGTTGTTACATTTAGGATTGTATTTACTGTTTGTTAAAACCTGCAAGTACATGTCCAGTTGATAAAAAACTAAACAAAGCAGGAAAGATATTTTCTTTTTCATATATATTTATCATACTGAGCAAAGATAAATGCACCTGTCCCAGGAATCACTGCCAGGGTGATCATTCCATGATCCAGAAGTCTTGGGGTGATATCTTTCTTTATTCTTGGGAACTATTTAAGAATCAGTTTAATACAGAAGCATTGGTAGACTGCAGAAATACACAGTCACTCTTAAACCTCTCTATGGAGACCTGTGCCCTCTGGACACAGAGGGCAGTGAATTCTCTTGCTTAGTTGCTCAGGTTGAGTGAGTGATTGAGTTAATAAACATGTAAGTAAGACAAATTGCTCTGAAATATTTTTATAGTGAAACTTAGCTGGAGTACATTTGTCCCTGAATATCACTTTTACAGAACCCTTACAGTTTCACAGGGCAAAGAACTATATTTTTAAGAATTGATGTGTTTGTTTTTGCAGGTGGTTAAGATATAACCAACCTATCAAAAACAATGAATTGTATCACACATTCTTTGGCAGAACTGCTAACTTATGGTAGAAGCCTGTTGGGACATTCTGATATTTTTATGTAGGTAATTTTTTCAGATTACTCTGGTATGATAACAGCTCTTGTTACAACATAACATGTTATAAAAATTATTTTAGAAAAAAATATGTTAAAATTACAAGAGTTTTTTCTGAACTGGTATTTTCATAGTATTTTAATTGTTAGATCTATTATTTTTTACCTTGATACACAGAAGTGGAATTTACACAATAGTCATACCTCAATGCTTATCACAATAGAAACCCAATGCTTAATTAAAAGTTTGACTAATTCTGTATGCTGGTTAATATTCAGGCACATTTTCATTGGGGAAATTTATTGTTTCTGGTTCCAAGCAGCTGTTCTGGCCTGCTCCCAATCCTTTGCAGACGTAAGAACAAATCCCAGATCAGAAAACTGCCTAGAGGTGTTTTGATAAGCATATTATATAAATGTGAAAAAAAAATTAAAATGAAAGCAAACAAACTTGCTGTGCTGGATGTGACCCTCTCATCATTGCTGTTCTGGTTTGTTTGACATCCCAGTTCTGTTCTCCCTCCCACTAATGTCAGTAGAAAACAATATTAAATTAATTAAACAATTATAAAACTAGTTAAATCTCCCTGTCAGAAAGTTTCTATCAGAGTGAGTCATCTAAAATGGTTCTATCCTGACTAGGACCAGTAAAACCTTCATGAAAGGCACATTAATATGATGGTGATACGGAAATAAAAATGAGAGGCAACACAGTAAAAAGGCTTTTTATGTGAACATGTCTAACACTGTGCAAGCAGAAGGAAATGGCAAAAGCAGAACAATGTCATCTCTGAGACTTGCCCAGGGAACAGAAATTGTCTGTTTAGAGTGGCATGACACTCATGTTGCTCTTATTCTCATCATGACAACTGAAACTCTTCTGTAGGGATTTGGGATATGAAGGCAAGAATACTGCACTCTGGAGTATTTCTGTCCATGGAATGATGCTGTTCTGCACACATAAAAATTCTTGGTTTAAAATGGAAACATCAGCCTGACCCCATTAAAACACACTCAGAAGCAACTCCAAAGTGACACTGAATAGAAATGCTGGCCTTCAAGTTACTGACAAGCCACAGAACAAATAACAAATTTATAGAGAGATAACTAGCATGGATACCCGGTATGGGTAAGATATTTAACTTCAGCTAGTCATAAATTTGTTTTTAATAACATGGTGACTTTGCAGTTACCCATTTCTTTGCAGCAAGCATATGAAAGAATCTCTGCAAGTGAAGCATGAGTGAAGCAAAGCTTCAGGACTGTTGCTGTTAAACAATTACTGAAATATGGCTGTTACACATCCTTGAGTGCAAAAGAACAAAACTAGCAAAACAGGAACCAAGATGTCATCTCTACTGTACCCCTTAAAAAGGCTGCTGCCTTCTTGAAGGAGAGCTTAAAGAGTGCCAGAGAGAGTTACAGGGGAATTGGCTCTGGTACAAAATCAGCCCACAGACACAGACTGCATTTGCTCAGATAAATGTATACCATAGGAGCTAAATCTAGTGAAGAAACAGACACATAAAACTGAATGTTTTAATCCCTTCTAATGTAACATTATGGTTGATCATACCTAATGACTCTTGCATACTAAGTATAATAATTTAAACAGAATCAGATTTGGCTCCTGGGAATAAACCAAGACATTCAAATTAAGCTGTACCCAGTAACAAAGAAAATAAACAAAAACCCAGAGAAGAGACTGAATTTCTATAAGGAGATGTAAAAGGGTCTTCAGGTCCATGTTTTTTAGACAAGCTGTTAGCGTGAAACAGATTAATGGTTTGATAATTGCCCCAGGCATAAGATTTTTAAGTAAGGGTTTTACTACTGGAAGTTTTTACAAGGCAGCACTTCAAGAACAGAGGAGTAATTACAATGTTTATAATCACTGGATACAAGGACAGCAGATATTCCCAAAGCAAGCAGAAATAGCAGGATTCATTTTGCATGCTGCAACTGACTGCCTTTACAAAATGAGCCTCTAAACAAATGAAATACATGGACAACAGGAATTAAGGGAAGAACTGGAGTCTTTAGGGACCACCTCAAAGCCACGTTGCCTGACTGAACATCAGTGGTGCACGTGAGATGGGTGTGGGAAGACCAAAATTGTGCAGTAATTGCAAATGATTCTTGTTCAAATTAGAGAAGTCTCTGCACCATATAAGTGCCCTATAAGGAAATTGTCTTTTCATGCTATGATACAGGGACAGGCAGACCTTCAGCTACCAGATTTATGTGTAAGCACAACAGCAGAGTGTTCTTTTCCTTCACCTCAATTTCCCATCTGAATAAAGGTCAAAACACTGCTGACCAGAAATAAGTAGCACTGGAGACCAACTAATGAAAATGGGGGTTAAAACAAGGGTAAATTTATGTCTTTTAATGAGTATCTGGAGCTGTGCACAAGCCTGGTAGCTTCAAGCAGCATTACTATTGTCGTAGATAAAGGGCAATTCAATTTTTGTTTTACCAGATGGATACCTCCATCTAGGTACTTTTATGTTCTCCATTATTGTACTTTCTGAGCATCTTACAGTTTTAATTGTATCTGTTTACATAACAGTTAAGAGAGAGGCATCCTTTATCTAGTGACTGTTTAACGCAATGCAGAGACTCCTGGAAGAGAAGAATTCTTTCTCTCAGGCAAGTGACCAATTGCTAAGCTGAGGATCAGGGCTCAGACCTGCACACCCACTCTCACACTCCTCTAACCTGCTAACTCAGCTGTTCAGTTGCAAAGCTTTGACAGCAGAAGTGGAAAGTACCTTTCTTCAGCCTTAGCTGGAACTGGGTAGGGCAAGAGCAATCTTCTGAGCACTGGAAAATCTGAAATTTAACCACTTCCAGTTAGATCCCTACCTCCCATTCTTAGAGGGGAAAAGAAATCAGTCTTCTCACTCCAACAGGGACAATTTCAGAGCCCTAATGTCAAGAAAATGCTTTCAAGCTGTGAATGCTGGTCTTATAAAGCTTGGTTCAAAGAAGTAATGAAGCTCTTTGGCAGGTGTGAAATTACAAACGAGCCCTGTTTTTAGGATTTTCAGCAGCAAATTGGGCACATCCCCAGTCAGAATGCTAGCTGCAGTGGATACCATGCTGTACATTTATAAAATAAGGTAATGCTGAGTTACCAGCACTGAGGACTTCCTGTGCTTCTAGTCTAAACAAAAATTAGACTTGAAAAATAGATAAAATGACCATTATACAGGCTTGCCTTTTTCTTAATCTTCCCTGAGCATCTGCTTTGGTGCCCTGGCTACATGGGTAAGACAATTTCTGCTAGGTTTCACTCAATGCAGGTGCTTTATTACTGCAATTTGAAATGACTCAGCTTAAAAGTACTTGAGATCCTCAGACCTCCAGAGGTACATTATCTTTGTACTCTCAGCTGTCCACAGCCCCTGTTTTCATGGTAGCTGGCATTTGTTTGCTAGCCAAATGAGTTTGTCTGGATCATATCAAGCCATTCAATGCCTAAGGACTGTCAGCATCCACATGCTACATGTTCCTGGAATATCTTCACAACCCACTCAGGTGATGTCCAAACACCCTTCCTCCTCTATGTGCCACCAACCCTCCTACTGAACACAGCATCCTGCTAGCTATGATCATAGAATAGTTTGGGTTGGAAGGGACCTTTGAAGATCATATAGTTCAACCCCTCTGCAATGAGCAGGGACATCTTCAACTAAATGAGATTGCTCAGAGCCCGATCCAACCCACCCCTGAATGTTTCCAAGGATGGGACATCTACTACCCCTAGGCAACCTCTTCCAGTGTTTCACCACCCTCATCATAAAATATTTCTTCCTTATATCTAATCTAAATCTCCCCTCCTTTAGTTTAAAACCATAACCCCTTGTCCTGTCACAACAGGTGTCTGTCCCTGTGTTCTGGCATTCCCCCTTATGCAGTCTGAGAGGAATGAACATACAGCTCCTGTGGTAGTGGCCTACACACTAGGCATTTAAGTGGGCTTCTTAATCTTTTCTGCGAAGTTCTCCCACTTCCAGATATGAATACAAGTGATGATGACAATGTAGAAGTGTAGAAGGGTTGAGAGATAACATGGAGAAGGGCTTTACATGTATGACTATACAACAGTGGTGTTTGGGCACTTCCTGGGGATGGAGGATTTTACCTTTGGGTATGTCAAACAAGACAAAATAGGCTATACTTTAATCTTCACCAGAGCAGAAATAATTATAAATTCCATGCTACAAAGTCATGTGTTAGCACTCTGCCCCAGTAAATATTTAATTATTACATATAAATTGGAAACACCCTAACAAGAAAAAGTAAAATAATACCTGCTGGCACAATGCATAGTGTGCTCTCATGGGTGAAAAGAGAAACAATAACTGCTCTTCCCTGGTCAAGAAGGAAGTTGAATGTATATTTCCATATCCTTGGAAAATAGCCAAATAGCTCCTTCGTATGGAAAATCATATCAGCAGTGTCTTTGCACACATTTTAAGTGAAGTGTAGCTGTGTCTAACTTACAGAAAAGATATCACGATTCTTAATTGGAGAAAGAGAACAGAGTGTTGTTAATTTATAGGTGTGTTCTTGGGTTTGTTGACTTCAGTCCTGGACATGGATTTCTTCTCATGTGCTGCACCACAAGATTCAGTCCTTAAGTAATATTTGGATCTGGTGATACCTCGGATTCTCATTTCCCTTTTATGACTCAGTTCTTAAGTCCTTCTCTCAGACCTCACATACAGTCCTTCAGGAAGCATCCAGAACAGCAAATATGCAGTTCCCAAATTCTGAGTTAACATTTTCATTAACAAACAAATTTTGCAGAGTTGTTTCCAGGAAATTTTTCGTATACATGGAGACATAGAGATAGAGAGAGTGATATATAGTGCCTCTGCTGTCAAGACTAATTGCCTTCCAGAATGCTGCAAGGCTTTTTATTTTGGAAACTGAAATATTTCATACCTCTAAGTATAGCTCCTTTAAGATGAGTCTAAGCCAACTAAATATTTGCTTTCCCAAGAGATCAGATTTTTCATTAGGACCCAGCATTCATTTTTACATGGGCATATTACTTAAAATGACAAGGCAGAATGAGGAGGAGCAGGTCACAAAGGTTATTTTAAAAGAGAGAGAGAAAAGCAGAGAAGCTGGAAGTTCTTCCTATTAGACATTATTAGATAAACACATATTTAAGCAATTTTTGGAACAGGGGCAAATAAACTGTTCTTTGTGTCTACTGTAAATTGAACAAAACCTAAAAGGTTCTAGCTGCAGTTAGAGAAGCTCCAGTTTGCTGTCAAGATAGAATTTCTTTCAATGAGGGAATAAGTTACTGGTTGGAGAAGTTGCTGACTCTCAACCATGGGAGGTTTTGAAAACAAAATTAGACAAAACTTGTCAGGAGCAGCCCTAGTATAGCTGATCTGCCCCAGGGGAAGAGAATGGACAACATGAATTTTTGGGTCTTCTTCAGAGCTATATTCAAGAGTTTCTACATCATGAATATGTTGGACTTTTTGATTTATTACCCGATATGCCACATTCCCTGCTGGCTGTATGGATATATGAAATTAAAAAGAGCTTTAAAAAGAAGAACCTAGTAAATATTTTTAATCAGTTCTGAGCTTGCCCCAAATGTTTTTCCATTGATTTGGAAACTATCCACAAATTTGAATTGATTTTGTCAAGTTGGATTTACAAGAGGGAAAACAACAGGGATAGGTTAATGAAAAAAACATTCATATATATCCTACTTTCTTCCTTACTCACTAACACCTACCCACTGAAATTATTTTGGTCTGTGATATTTGCAGCTCTGCCAGATATATTGCCACATATATTTTGTTTCTGTACAGGGTGAAATGTGACAATAACATGATGATAGGTAACATTGCACTTGGCGTCTGGAAACACTGGGATTACCTATTGCTCTAATGACCAATAAAGCTGTTAACAGCACAGTAAAAACCAAGGACATGGTGTTAAAATTCACAGGCCATACCAATACTTTTTTAATTTCATAAGGGCCAGGAGCTCCTTCAGGCTCAGTACCTGAATAGCATAGAGCTTAACTGCAAGCATGCAAGTAAAGAGACTGAGGAGAAGCAGAAAAAAAAAACCCAAATGCCTCAGTAATTATCACTGAACCCCCAAACATATTTATTTAATTCTGTTGTTTGCAGCCATTGTGTTCTGTATGGGATCAGTTCTGCAGGATCCCAGTTCTGTTCAATATCTTTATTGATGATTTAGATGAGGGGATTGAGTCCATCATCAGCAAATTTGCAGATGACACTAAGCTGGGGGGAAGTGTGGATCAGCTGGAAGGCAGGAGGGCTCTGCAGAGGGACCTGGACAGACTGGAGAGTTGGGCTGATTCCAACAGGATGAGGTTCAACACGGGCAAGTGCTGGGTCCTGCACTTTGGCCACAACAACCCCATGGGGAGCTCCAGACTGGGGACAGAGTGGCTAGAGAGCAGCCAGGCAGAAAGGGACCTGGGAGTCTGGATTGACAGGAAGCTGAACATGAGCCAACAGTGTGCCCAGGTAGCCAAGAAGGCCAATGGCATCCTGGCCTGTATCCAGAACAGCATCGCCAGCAGGTCCAAGGAAGTGATTCTGCCCCTGTACTCAGCGCTGGTGAGGCCACACCTCAAGTACTGTGTCCAGTTCTGGGCCCCCCAGTTCAGGAAGGAGATTGAGGTCCTGGAGCAGGTCCAAAGGAGGGCAACTAGGCTGGTGAAAGGTCTTGAGAACAGACCCTATGAGGAGAGGCTGAGGGAGCTGGGGCTGTTCAGTCTGGAGAAGAGGAGGCTCAGAGGAGACCTCATCACTCTCTCCAGCTCCCTGAAAGAAGGTTGGAGCCACGTGGGGGTTGGTCTCTTTTCCCAGGCAACTCTCAGCAAGACAAGAGGGCACGGTCTCAAGTTATGCCGGGGGAAGTTTAGGTTGGATATTAGAAAGAATTTCTTTCTGGAGAGAGTGATCAGGCATTGGAATGGGCTGCCCAGGGAAGTAGTGGATTCTCCATCCCTGGAGATATTTCAAAAAGAGACTGGATGTGGCAGTCAGTGCCATGGTCTAGGAACTGCAGAGGTAATGGATCAAGGGTTGGACTTGATGATCTCTGAGGTCCCTTCCAACCCAGCCAATTCTATGATTCTATGATCATTCATCCTAATAATTTGGATGCACCTATTTCTGGCATTCATGGTGAGCTAATATATTGCCCTGATTTTTCACTTGCTTTTTGAAAAAGCCATCCAAAATTACAGTCTCAGTTTGGGAGATATCTCTCTTCCGAGGCACTCCCTGAGAGGGTTGGAAGATTACAGGATGGGTCATAACCCTTTCAACTCTCTTGAGTGATGAAGATCCAGTTCCCATATACAGTATGATCAAGCATCAGTTTGTCACAAACCATTATGGTGGTTTAGAGTTAAGAGGCCAACCATCTCTGTATAGTAAATTTACAGTATTGCAAGCAACAATCTAAAGACTTTCCTGTTATTTAAAAGTCTTCGCTTTTGGAAAAGCAAATACATTAACACATAGGAAGGGTCATAAGATACATGACCTGGCCAATGGAAGCTGCTTTCCTTTTTAATCAACAATTAAAACTGGAACAAAAATACAGAAAAAATAATAATAACCAATTTAAAGAGAAAGTGAGCACAAAGGCAGCCAAGAAAGTTTTCAAGTGGAAGGCATCAAAGGGGGATGACCTCTAGACTGAATTATTAGGCTTTTATTACAGGGGAACACTGCATGAAAGAGGGCAGTTTTTCCCTTTCCACATTGAGGACATGTATTTGAGAATGGAGAAGAAAAGCATGAAACCACCAGTTCCCACAAGGAATAGAGCTTGAATAAGAATTTCTAAGATGTATTTGATTATCCAGTCAAATTTTCATAGAGCAATTTCTCACAGAAAGCAAAGAGCTGTATTGGATTTGTAGAGCAGCTGGTACATTCAGCCTCTGCTACTCAGTTCTGACTCAGAACTGCTAATATAATATAAGTATATTCTGCTCTCACAAGGGGAAAAACCCCAAAAGTCTACATTTCTAGTCTGTTTTGCCTGCAGCTGAACCCTCACAACATATAGCTATGACTTTTAAACCATTTGTATTTTTATTAAACTGATGAAATTTATGGACAGCAAATTTGAAAATAGCGATGCCCTGCTCTCTGACTGCGAGCACCAAGTCTTTAAATGCTTATTACAGTTTCTCAGAAATAGTTTACTATTCCATGAGCTGAGAAAAATTTGGAGTAAGCCCCATATATTCTGTTATTCTCAGGATAGAATCTGGATTTTAAATTCCTTGGACAAGACTAGCAGAACATCTCCTATACTGCAATGAGGTTAAAGAAGTTGGGGTTGAGAGACAAATACTTTGATGAGGATGGAATGATAAGAAAGCCTGTGATCCACTGTCTTTCTCAGGTAATTCAAGAGATGCTGGAATTCAATTTCACAACTTTTAATTGTTTAGCATTTTGAAAAGAACAAAAAAAAAAAAAAAGACAGAGGTCAGCTAGGGGTGTCTGCAAGCTGGGACTCAAATCATTCATGGGGTGTGTTCTACATTACTGTTAAGAGTCATTTGTTCTGATTTCACTCAAAATCAGAATGCTTGTTCTCATTAATTCTGCAAGCTTCTTTTGCTAATTAATTTTTACAATAAATTTCTTTGGAGAGTTTTGTTCTGGCTGTCTGCAATTCTGATTTATCTTTTTAAAGGATCAAATACAAAATGTCAAGTAGAACTACAATTTGCTTCTGGTTTTACATTAAAATGAGGAAAGGTCTTAGAAGTAGTCATGCCTACAGCAAGTGCTTTGGGACAACTTTTAGGATTTGATATTTCTTTTGAACCATAAAAACAATGGAAATTTTCATACATTTCGCTCATCTTTGATTTTGGTCTGGAGATTTGCAGTTTGCAGTTCATGTCCACTTCATTTCTGACTCACTTTTTAAGAACAGACCAATTCATTGCTTGGTTCTGTGGGATTTGGCTTTGACTTTGAAGTACAAACATGGACCTAATTAGTTCAGATCACTAATTTAATTATTAATAATCTGGAGGCAGCCAGGGGCAGATTAGAGCCATTGGTAACAAAGAAAAGTTTTGAGTCCTGCCACTGGCTACAGAAGAAAAGCAAACGTGTATAATCTTCTATATGTCCATTCCTGATACAGAGATGATTTGGGGAGGTATCTCTGAGTACCTGGGCAATGGAAAGGTTCCGCCCAATGTAGGTCCAAAATATATGAAAAGTCCTATAAAAAATTTCACATAGGATCCAATCACTGGAGTGTTAATAACCTCAGTGGTTATTAGCAAGTAGAGGAGATTATAGTGTCTTCTAGGGGTAATCACAGCCAGCAAGTATCAGGAAAAATACTCCAGAGATGAGAAAAAGAAAATTCTTTGCTTCCCCTTTGACAGATGATAATTGATAGGATGAAGATGTTACAGACATATTGAAAGTCAGAGAAAAAACACTCCACATGTTCCACATGATAATCACTCCACATGTTCCACATGATAATCTAATTCCTTAATTATGGCCAATCTTTTGATCTTACACATCATTGCTTTACCTTCCTCAGGCTTGAGACATTTCCCTCCTTATATATATTTTAATTCTTAATCTGGTAAATTACCTCTTGTTTTTTCTGCAGATTTTCATGATCTGTGGCAGATGTTGTCTTCTCCCATTTCTCCACAACTTCATTTGCTTCTTCTATTTTTTGCTCATAGCTTTTCTGGGAATTTAGAAGTGTCACTTCATAAAACTCTTGAATATCTGTTTGTAAAGAGGAACAAGTAAAATACATTATTTGACATGTTGACTTTTGAATCCCTGGTGTTTATCTTTGGCCTACATTTACTTACAGATTATCATCATAATGATAAACACATATTACATTTCTAGCAGAGAGCACAGATATGCAAATTAGTTTTCTAAAATGTTAGTGAGATTCTTGAGGTATATTCAAATTGTGAAGAGGTTCTTACAAATCATTTCAAAGAAGTAAAGAAATATTTCAAAGAATTGATTCTAAGAACAGGTTACACATGAACAATATAGGTAGAACAGATCCTTATACGGGGAGATGTTAGTCACAGATCATTTTGACCATTAAACTAGAAATTTGCAGATTTAAAATACCCTGAGAGTCTTGTTATCAGACACCTATCTGAGGCATCTGAGCCACTCCCTGCCCTATCTGCATGTGTTTTTATTGAATATTTTCAGTGGGATGCACAACTTGGAGGAAGTCTTTGTGGATTCATCACTACATTCAGAAGTAGATAGTTAATGTTTGGTTTCATACAAGAGTAAGCAAGAAGCAAGGTCTTATGTCCTGTTCAGACATTCTTATCACATTTATTTCTATTGTGTACGAACAGATATATGAGATCCAGCAGTGAAAATATTTTCACTGAAACCTGTGAATGTCATGACCTGAGAGGGAAAAAATATTTCCTTCCTTGAGGCAAGAAATTTTTAATCAAGATAGTCACATACAGGATGCAACACATTGCCCATCAGATATTTGAATCACCAAAGAAGGAAAAAAAGCAAAAGAACAAAGGAAAAACTTCCTCCTAGATAAAAAGTGAATTAAAACATTTCAGGGAGAAAGACTGCATCTACCTGGATACCATTTTTTAATGAGTAGCTCTCTCTAATGAGCACTACCTATGGTGTAAAGAGTATGGGAGGGCATAACCCTTGACATGTAGGTGTCAAGAAAAGCAGAGAAGGGGTTGGAGAAAATATTCTGGGCTTGGGTGAAGAAACTATTGGGGAAAATCAAGCTTTTTGTGTTTACACAGTGTCTTTCATAAAGATTTGTGACTGCATTTGGTGAAGAAATGTTCTGCATGTTACCCTATACTGAATTGAATCAATAGTAGCCCCAAGGTAACCAGACAATCAGAGAAAATTTCTTAATGGAAGCTGTGATAAATCTATACCTAACAATACTAGAAGGCCAAACCCCCCATGATGCTTCAGCATGTCTAAAAATAAAGAGTCTCTTCCCCAAGAAAGCTTCTTTGACCAGAAAAGAACAATCTGCCAGCATTAGCCATAGAACCCATCTGGCAAAGAGGAAAATATTGGGGTCTTGTCTGACCTTCAGAAGGAGACAGGGATTTTGTCACAGAGGCTCAGATCCTAGATATGGGTCAGGAAGACATTGGTTCTAACTATAATAAACAGAATAAATAGATGTACTGTGGTGGTACACCTGCATTTTCTGTTATGTGCTGTCTCACATAACGGGACTGAACTGGACTGTGTGTGCCAAGCAGAGCTGAAGGAGAAGGAGGAGGCACAGAGAATCACAAAACAGATGCAGATTTCCTGCATCTTTCAAGAGCCAGTCAAAAGTACTGAACTGAGACTCTGCTCATCCTCACATGAAGTCTCTGGTCAGACCTCTAGGATAAAGTCTTCCCTCTTTAGTAAAAACTAAAACTAATCTTTTATTCTAACTCCTTTTAAAATTCTCAGACTACCTATGTACTCTATTTTTCATGTACAATAGCAAATTTAATCCCAAATTTTAATTTTAACATTAATAACTGTGTTCTATAGGAAGCACATACTAACTTCCTATGTCACCTCAATATTTGCAGGAATTTATATTTCATATTATTAAGAACATTTAATTCCACCATTAAAACTAAAACTGACTTTTCAAATTAAAATCTATAGGACAGTTGCAGTGGGAATGGAAGTTTCTCCATTCTCATTCAGGAGATATTTTACGGTCATTTTCAACGCTCATCATAAAATTGCAAACAGTTGTTATATATGGTTTGATGCCAGGTCAATTTGTATTGCAACTGCAAGTAAAACATATCAGGCTAATATGTAATTATCTCTAGATAAATCTCTGCAGAAATAAACTAGAAATTGCCTCTGGCAGTGGCATTCAGCTGGCATATCTGTCGTTATCAGAGTATTAACTGGGTTGACAGCAGTCAGTCAAGGAACAGCAGCAGAGCGGTTTTGCTCTAACTTTAAAGGCTGCCTTGTCCTCCTGTTTTCATTAAAAATAATGTGGGAGCCACATTTGCATGTGTATGCACGTTGTGAAAAAATAAATATTAAAAATCAAGTATCTTTGTAAAGGTCCTTATCTATTCTGAGGAGGCTGTGGATTGCTTTCACTAGAATAATGATCACTGGTGTGCAGAGAAGAGCATTTCAGTGGGCTCAGGAGGATACAGAGGAAAGCACAGAGGATTCACTTAGTTAGTTGCTTTGTTATTCCATAAACTAAAATTGCCTTTTCTGTGGAAGAACGACAGCCAGCAGCTTGCAGTCAATCAAGGTTAGGAGAGAATAGCATCTCTAATTTGCTCTGAGTAAAACCTGCTCTATCGAGTTATCTCCACTGTCTGAGAGGTGCAAAACATAATGGGGGGGGAGGGGGGAGAAGGGCTGAATGCTGCTGAGAATGGAAAAAGAGGTATTAAGAAGGTGATGGGATCAAGCAGCTGTAGAATTAAGCTTGGAGCCAAGGTCATAAAATGTAGCTGTAAGATAATGTGATGTAAAATGACCAAAATACAGTCTGTCTCCTTGTGGGGGTTTACAGGAAGATAATTCAACAAAGATACTAAAATCTTGCACAAATGAAATCTCTGTTGGGTATTTCTTGGCACTACATTCCCTTCCTTCAATGAAAACAAGTTCAGATTCCATTTAGAAATTACAATATTACTATTGATGAACTCTGTGAGCACAAAACATCTCTCTAGATCTCTGTACCGCTCCAAACATTTTGTCAAGAAATGAATTAATGTTTGTTTAAAGTGTCTGTGAATCTCACTGGACTTTCAGTCCAACTGAACTTGCTCACTTACTTCTTAAGAGATTACTACTTTATTTAATAAACTCCACTCTTCCTTTAGCCTAGACCAAATTTTTTGTCAGTTTTGCTGTATAAGGATACACTGCATACAAGATACTGTATACATTCTAATATGAAGTAGTCATAAAGATACCATGATATACTATATTTTAGATAATTCTATCACTGGGAACGTTGAAAAACAATTTTTCTTTGCATCAGCATGGTAGAGATCTCATCTGTATCACTTTACCAATGCCTATAGGCAAGTATACCAAAAATCCCTGTGTCTATGCTCTGTAGGCAAATTGTAAGGACCCACTTCTCCTCTTCTTTTACAAATTTGTGCAAGAGTGAGCAGGGTCTAACCTTGGTAGGTATGCCAGGGAGAACTTTCTTGTACTATAGCTGGGCCCACTTTTTGGTGTGAAGTGTTAATTTTTTTACTATTGTTTTTAAAAAAATCACAGAAATCACAGTGTTAAGGGTTAGAAAAGACCTTGAGAGATCATCGAGTCCAACCCCCCTGCTAGAGCAGGATCACCTAGTGTAGGTCACACAGAAACACATACAGGTGGGTTTTGAATGTCTCTGGAGGAGGAAACACCACAACCTCACTGGGCAGCCTGTTATAGTGTTTTGTTACCCTCACAGTGAAAAAGCTTTTTCTAATGTTTACACTGAACCTCCTAAAGTTCCAACTTGCATCCATTACCCCTTGTCCTACCATTGGTCATCAGTGAGAAGAGCCTGGCTCCATCCTGATACTCACCCTTTACATATTTGTAAACATTAATGAGATCACCCCTTAGTCTCCTCTTCTCTAAGTTAGAGACCCAGCTCCCTCATCCTTTCCTCATAATATATTAATTATTTAGCCTCAAACTTGAGTTGTGGTCACTCTTACTTATTTTTTTCTTTTTAAAGGATATTTTAAGGAAAAATAATTTGGACAAAAATTAAGAACTGGGGAAGACAAAATGTCATATTCACATAGAAGAGTAACCTTGCTTCAGAGAGCAGCTACAGAGAAAGAAAACCATGCTCAGGCAAAGCTGAAGAGACTGCCTAAACTCTGCTATTTCTTGGCTTCTGAGTGATTGGTGCTGCAGCCCTGCCTGCATTAGTCCAGTACAATTTATGTTCCAGTTCATATGCATCACAATATCCACTCATTATAGCAACACGTTACCGTTGTCATAGCAAAGGGGTTAAATAATACAAAAAGGCAAAAATATTGAATAGCCTAAGCTACTTTCTGTCTTCTCTGACCATGGGCTTTTGCCAGCATTCTAATGAGGAAAAATAAGATAAAGCAATACAATTCTTCATTCATCTGTAAGCACTTCAGCACCAGAAAGATAGAAGTAAATTGAAGGGAATTCAGACAAAGACAGATGATTAAAGGTCTGAGAGGACTAACTTTTGAGCAAAGATTAAAGGAAGAGAATAATAATAACATACACTTTCATACTCCTTTTCATTTCAAAGCAAAACAAACATTAAGGACCACAAAGTATTGGCTGAAAAAATTGCACAAGACCTCATAGACAAGCAAACCAGCAGGGTTGAACTGTGGAAGCCCACAAATGAGCACACCAGGCATGTTCATCCCTCTGTGATCAATAACCACTTACAGTGGCTTCAGAATTGCCAGTGGATCTGGGACAATTTTATTCCATTTCAAAAATGTCCCCTTTGCAAAGAAGGGTCAATGCAGATGCACAAGCAAACCTGGAATGATTCCCCATTGTACTGGGAATGAGACAGGAGCCACCCACTCCTGCAAGATTTCTTCTATATTCAAGTTATTCCCTGATGTGATTTAAATTCAAAAGGTAAAGGTGGTCAGGATTTTCTCTTATCTATGTATCTTGGTGCCCTCTCTGCAACTGACCCACCTTCAGCTGTGAAAATCAGTTTAACCTAGCTGGTAACCCCAAGACTGGATGAATTACCAATCTTTGGCATATGTATTTCAAGCACACAGAGAAGCACCAACCACATCTCAGTACTTTCACCCATGGTCAGAGACAGAAATTTAGCCATCAGGACACATGGGTCCCAGTGCACCTGGGATCACCCCAAAATAATAGCTGGGGATGACTCCAGGATCATCTGTCCTGTAGTTGCACTTTGCTTATGCCTAATTGATGCAAAGGGTTAGGAAGTAAGAACACCAAAAGATGGGTTTTCCAAGGTAGTAAGGTGCAATGTGCAGAGAGGCTCAATTTGAGCTGGTAAGGTTTCCCATGCAGCTATGCAGTGAGGACAGATAAGCAGAGTAATAAATTCTGGATTCAGAAAAGGGGAGGTGTAAAGAGAACCAGTGCATGAAGAGAGTCAAAATCTCTTTGCATTTAAAGAATAAGAAAAAACAAAAAGAAAGTCCAGTAACAAACAAGCCAATGCCATCTATATTTAACTGAACACAAAAAATTAAGCTTAAAAAGATAACCTTGTACATCCCTTAGCCTGAAGTACTGCATGTGTCAGCAAACACTGCCTCCCTAGTGACCTGATGGCACATGTCGCTACTTGCAGAGAGCAGTGCAAACTATTCCATGCACCAAACCTTATCCAAAGTCCACTGACCTATCACACAGATACCCACCACAGCCTGTTTTGACCTCCAGAAAGAGAGTACTCAGTGCTGATGGTTGTTCCAAAAGCTGTTACCTTCCTCTGTGCTTAGCAATTAGAAAGACTTTGTGACCATACATCTTGCTACTACCCCTCCTCCCTCTATCCAGATGATGTCCTAAAACTATTTAGAAGTGGAACCAGCATTCTGGTATCTTCAGTACTTGTCTGTTGCTATCCTGCAGATAGTTTTCCTTTTTTGAAATTAATTGTAATGCCAATAACAGAGAATCCCATTACTCAAGAACCGAGGTCTCTGTGCATCGTATTTCTCTAGACCCAGACTGGGACTTGGAACTAATATTCTGTAGGATACAAAGAAAAGGATTGGCTTTTCTTCTCCTTCTAGAGATCCTTAGCGATGGAATTCATTTTTCCTTTGCTGCACCAGTGCCCTGACTTGCTTTGCAGTATATCTCCCATCTGTTTTTCCAGGGCATTCAGGGACAAGGTGGAATGGGGGTCTATGGCAACACACAAACACAAGCTGTTTCCTTCTCAGGAAATTTGGGACAGTCTTTTTGTCTGTGTGTAGGATAGTGTCTGATATGTACCTCCTAAAGTTGTGTAACCCAGCACAAATGGCTACTGTCTGGCAGAAGACTGCAAATCAAAATAAAGTCAATTGTTACAGGCTCTTGCTGCAGTCTTTTTTTTTTTTTTTTTTTTTTTTTTAATTAAGGGAACATTACAGCGTACATCTAAATGGCATCATTTATATCCTGGGGAGCAGATTATGCTGGGTCAGCTTCAGCCATCTGCTCTGAATTATTAGGTAGAAGTAAGGAGGATTGTGCAGGATGTTGTTCAAGAAGTAAAACTGATTCACACAGTAGAAATAGCAGGGAAGACATCAGAGATCATACCAGCCTGCCAGTAAAGGGGTTTAAAGGTCCTCCTCATGGAAGAAGTCCAAAAAGAGGTTAAATAGCATACTTCACTAAATGCAAATATGCTTCTTGGGTTTTTTCAAATAAAATGTTCCCATTTTATGTAGCCATTATGAGAGAAAATTAAGAGAAGATAAAGTCTTAATTTGAAATTGGGTGGGCTTTCAACTAAAGCAAGACTATGACACAGACCCATTGTGAGCAATGACAGATCTCCAATTATCAAGCTGGCACATAGCTTTATGGTCATGGTGAACTCAAACCTGCCCCCATTAGCATCCCTCAGTGCAGTCAAAAGTGCCTTTCCCATTTCAGCTGTATCCCACCCCAAGGGCTCCACATGTATTTGCCTTGGATCTCCACTAGTAAAGGTGTTGTGAGATTCAACAATAAAGGAAAAGCTCAATACTTATTTTTTTGGCAACTGGATGGGGTAATAGCAAGACATCTTGAGTCAAAATGAAATGCAGAAGCCCTGTGGCAAGGTTTTCAAACATTAGCTTTTGGTGCATAAGAAATATAGATGCCAACTCAACAGCAAGAGGTACTGCAGAAGGAGAAGACAGGTTCTCTGCTCCATGCAGGCAGTGAAACAGTGCAGTGTAAGCCAGGGAAGCAGCCTCCTGCCAAATGCCTACAGCTGATAAATGTTCCTAAAATCTATTAAAAGCTGCATACTCCAGTAGAACATGTACTAAAGTAGGCAGAAAGAAATACAGTTTCTGCTATTAACCTGTCTTGATTCTTGAGCTTCAGCAAATTCCTTCTACTTGGCCTAGATAATTTTTGAGGTCCCCTCCAACAAACCTATGATCCTTTGTGCATCAAGGCTGTAAAATCTTTTAGGCAGGAACCATTACTATGCAGGTACATAGCTGAGCAAAACTGTATTTTTTATTTTCAATAAAACTCTGAAACACTCTATGTCCTTCAATAAATAAGCTGTTAGTAATTAAGACCTTCTCAGTAAATATTTAGATGTATGAAAACAAAATACGGTTTTGAGTATTTCTGGCTTTGCTGTACATTAGTATCGTGATCATTTTGTTGTAATATACCTAAAATACAATCACAGCTCTCCCAGACTTCTCATCTAGGAATATCTGCCTCAAAGGCAGCTGTCCAAAATCCAGGGAGAATAAAATATTCAGCACAGACTGCTGTGCACAGAGGAGGCAAAAGATTTGCTGCAGCCCTCTCTATGCAAGTGATGGTTATGTTAACAAGTAAAAACTAGAAAGCAGTAAGTCAGCTGCTGAACTCAATATTTAAAGCTGTTCTAGGATAATATTGAGTTTATTACTACAGTTCTGCCCATGTGTTCTAGCCTTTCATTCATAAATAAGCATCACAGACAGGATGTGAGCACTGGTAATTGACAATATGTTATGGTTAACATCTATGGGTGCTAATAGTGTTTTCAGTGGAACAAGACAAGAAACTGTGAGACAGGTTCAGTAATGCACAGAAACACAGCTGCAAGTGGGCACAGAAGATTAAATTAGTAAATTACGTGCTGAGTTCTGCCCATTCTGTTTCTGAAGCTTAAGCTGCAGAAGAGCCCAGTAGCAAACCCCAAATCCTGCACCAAGGTTTCACTTTAAACCTGCTGGCCAGAGCCTGCAGAGCAATGCTCAAACTGCAAGAATCAGAGAAGGATCATGAGCACACATGGGATGCTTTGCACCTCTGCACACATAATTGAACCTGTTCCAGGATTTTTCCAATAGAAATCTATGTAAACAGAAAGCATTGTTAATTTTACTAAGTGTTTAAAAGTGACAGCTCAGGAAGCACTAGGAGGCCAAGGAAAGGTTTCCTGTACTTCAGATCAAACTTTTTATAAAATGTCACTTTTCTGAAAAAGTATGATTTACATTAAATTTTTTCCTATAAATTTAGATACAAACCTTCAGCTTTTTTCCAGCACTGTATTGCTCTGCATGGAGCAGTCAGAGACTGTGGACATTATTTACAGACAACAATTATGAATGCTTTATTCCTTGTGAGAAGAGCTGGATGCAAAGCCATTCCTGGAGAGATTGTCCCTTACTTCTGTGCAGTTAACAATTATTTCTGTGCATTTCTGATACTTTTGGAGAATCATGCAGCCCTACTGTGGGTCACAGAAGTTGTGAACAGACTTTCATCTGAATGATTCCAACATGCCCTTAAACAACTGTAATAGAGAGTTCAATGAAAACTGTTCAGTTAAATCATTTGTTTATTGTGGTATTTTATTTTTTGCCCAAGAGCTTAATATATGATTTCTTCAAACAAGGATACTTAGGAAAAAATCTGAAAATTTCACAGTAAAATAGGATATCAAAACTGCAGGTATAGTTTCATCTCTGAAGCAACAGTAATAGGGGGAAAAAAAACTGATTATGTATTTCCTTACTTGTTCCTTTAATCTTGGAAAGTAACCAGCTGCAAAGCCAATTTCCCACAGAATAAAGAGTGAAATATTGTATACCAGACCAGAACCAGAAAGGGATGCATCATTCTATAATCCTTTCCAAGTCAGATTAGTTTTAACTAGGCTGTTCCACTGCAGCTGCACATAAATAGCTTGGGAGTGGATCCTGTAAGTGGAAGCTCCAGTGCATAGAGCACATGGCCTTGGGACCTGCAGGTTTCAGGGTAGCTGCAAGTGCTTATTCAGCAACCCAGCCAGGGACCACCCCCTCACAAACCAACCACCAACACCCAGTTTGCTGAAACTAAAACCCAGCAAGGTCTGCCTCCCCATCTTGCTCCTGCCGATGTTTTTCTCCGATGCATGAGGCAGCACAACCAGCTGGGGCTGTGCTGAAGAAAAAAGGGTCAAGTTATGGCATCTGATGAGATCTGCAGTCCCCAGGTGCTAGCCCAGGTGGCTTCACAAACCATGTGAGCCTGCAGTTACTCCCAGGATTGATGAAGCTCCAAGACAAGCAAAGAGGGGAGTGAGAGAGTGATTAAGTCACATCAGGATTATTCATAGCTGTTCACAGGTTCAAGTCACTGACTGTAATTCCTCCTATGCATTCCCTAAATTATTAATATTCTCTGGTGAAAGCAATTTGTTTTGTTTTTTTTTAAATAAGGTATCATTTGGGCAGGAAAAGAGAAGAAGAACATGGAGTATATATATATGTATGTCTCTTTTAATAAGGTATGGCCATTACAAGAGCAAAGAGATGATTTTGTCCTTGCAGAACATTCAGGCACACAGCAAGGAAGACCACCATGGCCCCAAAGCAGGAATGAGGTACCAAAAGCTTGGCAGAGACATGAGAGACTTTCACATCAAATAATTTAAAATACAGCAGATGTTGCAAAACCCTGAAAAATGCACAGTAAGGAAACCTCTACAGCCCACCATGGAGAGGAGAAGGCCAAGAAAGGAGCAGGTTGTCTCATACAGATTGTTATATTTATATCCCAAGGGCCTGATCTTTCAAAAGGTACTTGCATATTTTACTTTCCAACATTTTCAATCACATGGTGAACTGTAATGTTACAGCACACCTGATAGCAAACAGCACAGGAACCTCTGTGTCACCCTTGTCACATGGTGAATTTGTCTTCCCATTTACTATGGAATGTTGACATCATTCCACCTTTCCCCAAACTGATTTTAAACCCAACTCCATACAGAACATATTATCACAAAGCAGATGACTACACAGGGTTTGTATATGCCTCAAGTATATTGTGTTTTTTCCAACTGCTTTCAATGGAAAGACATGTATAATAATAGATGCTGTCTGAGCTGAGAATAGGCTGGACGTGAAGTGTGTCATGATGAAGTAATGTGACCTCCAAGCCCAAGAAGTGTCACACATTAGTCTCATGCCTTCCCCCGTATTTCCCTTCTTTCACCCCAAGAAGTCTGTCGGTGGGTGGTGTGGGTATCCCATATACCCAGCCTTTACCTGAAGGAAATGCTGATGAGTCATATGTTAAAAATGCAGTAAATTGCTTTATTCTTGTGTAAGGCTTCAGGGGGTGCTCCATTAGGAGCCTCAAGAGCAAGAAATTCATATCAGAAACACTTTACCAAGGCAATATAAGAGCATTTTCAGGAAAACCCCATGTCAGTCTATAAGGGTTATTAATAGTTCTTTCCTGGACTTTTTCTTCAACCTACAAACACTCATCTTCATACCCAACCCCTTTTAAGAGTCACCTTAAACATAAAGGTCAGACAAAGCATTAAAAGACAACCTTTCTTCCCAGTTCTTTCACCTATCAGAGTTACTCTACCTCTTCTAATCACTTCCAGGTCTCCTCTCAGAACATCTTCCCCTCTGCAATAATTTTACCTTTTCTCTGTGAACAGCTCACAGTCACCTTTTAGAGGAACAGTGCGTAGCCCAAAGCCCTGCTTTTTAGCAGAGCATCAAGTTCCATACCCAATAACCAACTTTATTCTGATACCAAAGCACACAGTCCCTGTTTCTCTAGTGTGTGATATCAGACACCTTCAGGTAACCCAAGAGGCACTAGGCCAGGATTCAGTCCTCATTTTTGGTGAGGTGCTTTGGAAAGTCAAACATAAGCAACTACAGAGCTGCAGTCTCTGTGACCATCTCCCCTCTGCACTCCTGGTACAGCTGCCTGCCCATAAGCCAGGCTAAGCAAGGGCAGCAAGAACAAGGAAGGACCATGGGCAAACACAGAGCATCACAAGAGCTGCAGGGGATGGAGGTCGACTGTGTGAAGTTGCATGACTGAAACTGAAGAGAGTTGCATCTTACTGCCCAGTAAGATGCTTTATTCTGAAGATATCAACTATTTCAATGTTTGCACTAGTGATAAATCATGCAGGGGATATATGGAGAGGGAAAAAAAGTCCCAGATAATTTAAAACCAACCTAATTTTTTGATACGTGCCTAAGATCCAGGAAAAAAAAATAAAAAACAAAACAAACAAATGAAAACCCCCCAAAACAACAAGAAAACCCACCAAGTGTAGAAAACTGGGTTAACTATATTCCAAGTCTCACTTCAGCTGCCTCTTTCTTCCCCTTCATTTTACTAGTGGGAAGTGTAATGTGAGTGGTAAAACTGGGGAAATGAGGACTTCAGACTGTGGCTTCTATTTGCAGTTTTCCACTGACTTGCTGTGTGACCTCAGGCAAATCAATCTCTCTGCACTTCAGCTTAACCTTCTGTAAAATTGAGATATGAATGCTTTGACTTACCCATAGGCTCACAGTGGGTGTTACACAGCTTAATTAATTAATGTTTGTTAAACACTTTGAATTAATGTTTCTATACAAGTTTAAACTATTACAGGTTGTATTTTTGTAAACCCTGGCTTGTGACCCTTGAATGTATTTGCCACAATGTCTAGTGCAGTCCTTAAGGTTGCTCCTCTGATATGATAAACTATACTTTAAATGAACCCTTTCACTGGGGTGACTGTGACTTTAGTTGTCTACAGTTGACATTTACAGTCATAGCACTAATTGGTCTAACCTTGTACTACAGGTTTCCATGAACATCAAAAGACTTCATTGGTCATGCTTGAATTTGTTTCACTTTATGCTCTCATGGGTTTAGTAACAGCTAAGAGACTTCATGTAAATTCACTGACATTTCCTAGTCTCCAACAGAAGAAGAAAATCCTGTATCTTTTACAGAAGTCCTTGTAGGACCTTATAGGTCCTTGTAGCAGTCCTTTACTGCTCTCATTAGCCTCTTTCTCATGTAATTAATTGATTGGTTTATATACTCAGTACAAGTTCTTTTTAACTTCACTAATTTAGTTTTTCACTCAATATGAGTTTATTTATTAATTTATGAATCACAGAACCATCGAACGGTTTGGGTTGGAAGGGACCCCTAAAGATCACCTAGTCTAACCCCCTTGCCATGAGGGACAAAATAATTTTACAAAGCTTTTTCATCAACTCTTCCAGGGAAGAAATTCTTTGATGTGTCCTGAAGAGGGCCTCTCATCCCCTAAAACCTACAGCAGTCATCAGGATAGGACAGAAGGAAGAGATGTTTTACAAAATATTGTGTTCCCAAATTGATCATTTTTTCTATCAAGTTTTATCTATTTCATGAGGAGATTTATATTATTATTTTAGCATGATGTTTATTAAAAAAAATATTTTTTCAAGAGAAATAATGTGTTAAGTTTTATTGCAGCATCTTTAAGCATATCTGACAGCAAAACCCAAGAAAGCAGAAAGGGATATGCTAATTAAAAGATATTACATAAATGCTAAAGAAGGAAATGACCAACTCAGCCTGTGAATTAGCATATGATATGCCCCAGTGTCTTATCACAGAAAACAAAGAAAAAATGAGTACAGCTCCATGGGGGGCTGCTGACAGGGGAAGAGCCCATCTTAAATTAAGGCACAGCAAGAGCTCAGAGCAACCATCTTAGACACAGAAATCAAGCTGCATTTGGAGGAGATGGTCAAGGCTAACATTGTCAACCCCCTGACATGAAAGCAGCAGGAGAATTAAATATAAATTGCAAACTTTAGGGATTCCTATGAAGTTGCTCTGTGAACTGAGATGTATTCTGGAGATAAAGTAAGTAAGTTTGTCATATCTGCTTAAAAGGCTGGGCTGAATGTCATGGATACTGACAGCTGGAGCAGCAGAGGTTGGTTTGCACTTGTATGTGCTAAGGGGTTGGCAGATGTGGCACAGGACTTATGGAGAGTTGGGACTTTCTGGAGATGTGAATGAAGTCTCAGAGGACATGAGGCTCTTGATGGCTCTTGGAGGGTAGAAGGTGAACCACCTATCTCTGGGAAAACACAGGCACCTCAAGTGCTTTACCCTCTTTGTTGACTCAACCTCTGCTCATGACAATGGGAACTGATTCAGTCCATGTGTTAACACCTAAAGGCAGGTGTCCTAACCTGGAGCTGCATGCCAGCATCTTTCATGTAAGAAGACAATAATGAAAACCTGAGTGGGCTCTAGAGATTCTGATGGCACTTCCTTCCTTGCAATCAGACCTTGTGTAAGGGTTTGGTGTCTGTATTTGCATTCTTTCACATAGTCATTGGTTTGGTTTCTCTGTTAATAAAGCTCTAGGACCAATTTTGGTCTTACAGGTCTTCTATTTCCATAGTTCTTTAGTAACATAAGACTGGCTTTTAGAGAACATGTATTGTTAATCAGCCTTCTGAGAACACCAACCTCTCAGTAAGGATGGATGGAGAAAATTAATTTTTCAAGTTTTATTTCAAAACAGGTTATACAGACAACTGAAAGAATGTCACAGTTGGAGTCAGGACAGTACAGAAGGACACTGCATGCAGACTTACAGAAGCCTACTGCTTTTTTGCTGCCTAACAGCTTTTTTGCTGATAAAGTCATCTTAAACTGTGTAGTGGAACATGAAAACCACCCATAGAACCTGGAATACAATGTACTTCTCTTGTGTTTTTTTTCTTGCACAATGCAATGCTGAAAAAAAACCAAAGCAGACAGATAGCAGGGAAACAGAGCCTTAAAAATCGTTCTTAACACTCACTCTGTTGCCCTTGGTAATTAATCTAATGTGTTATAGGTATTTATTTCCTGCATTTAGGCTATGTCATCACAGAATGATAGAATGGTTTGGGTTGGAAGGTCAATTTATCAGTATTGTTATCATGCTTTAATGAAATCAAACATGATAGGCTAAGCTGCCTTATTATATCCCTTTCACTATGCTTACTGTAAGAAAAAGCCAGGCATTGTTCTAACCAGAAAATTATATTGTACCAGTTCTTGGAATGATGTCAGAAAATACATTCAAATCATAATTAAAAATCATAACAGGAAATCAACTTCATTTTTTTAAATTATGGGGAGAACTTTCAAATTCTATCTTGGATGTAAAGAGAGAATTAATAAATAATAATTCTCTGAAATAAGTTATTGTAAACTTCTCTGAAGGCAGACAAACATTGCAAGAACTTACAAACCTGTCTCCAGACAGCAGCTCCAAACTCACTATGTGTAGCTTACAAGTTTTAAAAGCACTTTTGTCTCCTTTGTTGACACTGACAGGGGTAGATCTTCTGTACCCACAACACCAAGCATTTCCCATAAAGCTGGTATGGATAGAGATGTAAAATACTCTCAAAAGCCTATGGAGAAGCATTCAGATACTCTCTGCTGCTAAGAGAGTCCTAGCTCCATGCAGTCAAGTTTAATGTTCAGTGGTCACCTCTAGGGTGTTCAGTGCCCTTCAAGCTTCGAAAGACCATTCAGAGACAGAGTTACTGTCCTTGATTATTTTACAAACATCAAGAGTATCCTTTGGGAGTCGAAGCAGGATGTAGATATTCCTGCGAGGCACAACATCTTGCCTGTTACTAGATGCATTAGTGAAGTCTTCCCAGCAGTTCTCTATCAGATTGCCTCCTTCTGAAACTCTCTGTAGCCTGGGAGTCAAGAATTTCTCCCCAGTTGCAGAAGTTCATGTCTGAATCTGCTTAAGGATTAACACATATTTCACCTCCTTCTGCTTGGGTGAATGCTCTCACCTTCTGTCTTGAGAGAGAAAAGGCTAAATGCTTCCCCATCAACTGGCAATGAAAGAAGCTATCATCCCTTGGGCTGTTTCTCTTGCAGGTTGTGTTAGACATGATCAAACCTCTTTGTGTTTGTGGCACATTTACAAGATTTCACAGGGTTAATATATGAGCCTGGGCAAGGTGGAGGCAGCTTTTTGCACAATGACCTCTTGGAAAACACTTAAGACCATTTTGTGCTGCAGTGTCTCAAAAAGGAGATGTCTCAAAGGTATGCTGTGCAGATCAATGCATGGAAGATTGCAAGAGCAAGCTCCTGCAATGAGAACTAGTTCATAGAATCATAGAATGGTTTGGGTTGGAAGGGTCATTAAAGTTCATCTAGTTGCAACACACCTGTCATGGACAGGGACACCTCCCACTAGACTAGGTCACTTCCAACCTTGAATTTTAACTTAAATCACCCATTCATGATGTGATGGCTTGCCATTTGAACATGAAAGTCTATCATAAGCAATAGAAATGGGGCTTGCCACATGTAAACAGCCTTTATAGGTGAGTTAGGCTACATGAGTGCAGATGTGTTGCCAGGAAATCAATGATAAAGCCCTGGTGAGCACAAAAATGAGGAGGGGAGGGAAGGAGATTGAGCTTATACCCATTATTGCCCACCCATGCACAGAAAAACCTGTCGCTAGTGTTGTGAGAAGCTGGCTATTCCTTGTAAGACTGTCAAATTGCAAAGCAATGATTCAGGCAGCAAATAATCCATAGACATATTTACAAACCTAGGACAGAACAAGTCAGACAACTGGAGAAAACTTACTGCTCTAACAAGGGATCCAGCAGTGGCTTTGGCTGCAAACAGCAAAGCTGAAAGATGGCATTATGCCTGTATATTTAATTTACTTATGATTTCTCTTACTGTTCTGCATTGCAAAGAGAGCAGCTGCACAGTGGTAGGAAAGAACACGTCAGGTGGTTATGGGCTTAGAATTACCATTTTGTATATATTATCTACTTAGAAATGCAACGTTAATTAAGGTTCAGGGGTGGCAACTGACTAACAGTGGTCTGCAAGTGTACAAGTTCCTCCAAGTAATGAGAATTTCTTACACAAAGTAAAAGTGCTCCAGTGCTGTGATCAGTATGGAAATCTGGGCCTCCCTTCAATGAGCGCACGCAGAGCACACCGCTGTTAATTGAGAATGTGTAATTAACATACCCACGAGCCACCAGCATGTGGGGACACCTAATGGACATTACAGAAAGCAGTGTGTTGTGTTGAACTACTGCTCTAGGCAGTCTGTTTCCCAAAAAAAAGCAGTAGCTGAAAGTTGATGATGATGAGCCAAGCATCCAGTGACATAATCCCAATCATTAAGCCCTAAGAACAAGTTTTACAGATCAGCAAAACCCACCTGACTGCTCAGAAGCTTGGACTGAGGTGACAGAAAAGCAAAGTTGCTGCTAAGTTGTTGCTAACCAAGTTTCAGAGTCTGAAGACCATCTGTACAAAGTCTGAACACCCCACACCTTCTTGGGATGAACCAGGGAAGATCTACACAGACAGGTGGAAGGGGTTGCCAACTCTGACCACCCATGAGCATGAGCCTCACAGATGTTCATTAAAAGGTGCAAACCCTAAGCAAGAGCTGGGGGACATATCTGCAGGACCATTTCATCTACACCTTCTATCCCTGCCTGCACAGGTCAGAGCCCTGAGAAATTCTGACAGACCAAGCTGGACATATTGCTCTATTATGACCAAGAACTGGACTTTTGATGCTTATTAGGAGACACTTCAGCTCCATCCAAGCAATATCAGGGTTATATTGCTGGTGAAACAGTCAAGGGCAGCAGGAGAATGGTCTGCCACCAAGCAGCCTGCCTGCAGGCGCTGCTGAGCCCAGCTGGCTGAATGATTAATGGAGTGATGGATTTATTCTGCTAAGGGAAGGGACTAGCTTGCCATCCTTAATGGTGAGAAATTTAAAACGGATAAAAAGGAGGGGAGGTGGGTTTTGTTTTAAGGAAATGATAACACAGTCTGGGTCTCCGGATTCCGCAGTATATTTGTGAGCTACACCACAGGAGACAGATGTGATAAATAACATAACGTGAATAACAAAAACTTTTGCATTAAATTGACCTAGTGCTCAGTTATAACACACATATTTGTGCAAGTGAGCAATATCATCAGCCTGAACTGATTTTTATGAGACAAAATCTTTAAAAAGTTTTCTACTAACTAAAGTTAATTAACCTATGGCTTTAGACATAAATTTTAAGATTATAGGAGCTCCTTTGAACTAGATTCAATATTCATACAAAGGACTCATGATGCTTAAACATAAAAATAGATAAGTAAATTTTGTTTTGTTCTTTGATCAGAATCCCTTTTAACTCTGAGGAAACCAATCACACTGTGGATCTATATTGATAAGACAGTGGTATCTGGGTAAAACCATGAAGAATCTTTATATTATGCCCTTAGGCTAATGCACACCGAATTCCATTTGTATGCGTAAGAGATGCAGCTAGCCCTGCCACTGGTGAAAGGGCTACAAAGATGTTCTACTTAGAATAAAAACAAAAGTAGATATTCTTCTTATTGCTGTATATATTCAGTTTGGAAGAACTCATCTACAGAGGAGCCAGAGTGAAGAATTTAAGCATTCATGATTGTTTGAAAGAAATTGGTTGTAACTAAGTATGGAAAAAGCATCTAATTAACATCAGACTCTGCTCTTCCAAACTGAGCTTAAGGTGTCACTGCTGCAGCAGCAGCCACATAAAACCAAGAACCTCTGGAATGGAGCTAAAGCAGGATTAAATCAAGCACTGACAAAAAACACATTGAGTCAGCTGAGGGGATGAGTGGTTACTTCTCTCCCCTTGGTGCCCAAATCACAGCTCTGCGTCTATTCCATGTGTGCCATGATCCTGCACAGAACAGGCAAAGAATGTAGCCCTTTAATAATCTATCCAGAACTGGGGATAACTGTTTATTTTATAATCAAACAAGCTAACAAACAAACAAAACCAGAAGCATGCTGTAATACTCCATTTCCTTCCTTAGTCATTATTTAAGACTTGGTTCAAAATCTCCAAAACTCCTGATGTTATCATGCCTTTAATATTTCAGATCATCTTCATTATAAATAAGCTTCTTCTAGAAAATGTGATCTAAAAGACAAGCTGTCAAAAATCATTGTTAAATATAAACTGACAGCATTGAAAACATGCTCAGATGAAAAACAGCAGTTTATGTAAAAGATACTAATAACAGTCCACGATCTTTCATTTACACTGTTCATTTATTAGAACCTATGGCCTGAAAGTTGCCATCAGTTCATGTTTAAAATGAGATTTTTCCTTTGCAGGTTTTCCCAAATGCTCTCTCAGTGACTGTCCATAACTCCAATAGCACTCTGCCATGCAATGGAAGTATTCAACAAGATGATTCAACATCATGTGTTACTGTTTTTTTAAGAAATATCTTTAAAAAGCTCTCCCCAAAATCACATTAACTTTTTTGGGAAGCAGTAGAAGCAAATACATTTTTGGGGTAGGTTTTTTTGCAAATGTTCTAATTATGAGTCCAAGGCTATTTGAATGTTGTTTTTTGGGGGGTTTCTTTTTCACTTTAGTTTGGCAAATGTATTAATCTTTAATGATCCAAAGAACAGGCATTTGAAATAGAGTTTTACAGATGTTTCCAAAATATTTTCCCAAAGACAAGACCACAAATATATCCTCCAAGAGCCATTCACAGACTTAGCTGTCTGGAAATTGAAATCCATCATCACATGAAATGTTTTCCCACCAGAAATGGCACCATAAAATCGGATTGCCAGATTGATGCTGGGAGTAGGAGAAAATCTGAATGTAAAGGATCAAAATGTAATTCTTGCCTTCTCTGCTTTCCTGCAGATGGGACACACAGTTCCCTGAAGTTCCCTAATGCCTCTTTGGGAGGGTGGTAGGAACCACATGGCAGAGGAACTGCTGGCCAATTAACCAGGCCAGTGAGACAGGGGAACCAGAAACCTGCTGGCTATCAGCTGCTGCCCAGCACACCATTAAATGGAAGGTAAGGAAGGAGGTAAGTGCACAGGTAGGTGCTGCAAAGAGTTAAGGTCAGATCTCACTTGAGGACCTGGCTCATCTGGATCCTCTCTGGTTACAATTTTCTACAAGAAAAAACTTGTAGAAATTCCCAGAACATCTGCTCTCTACTATCGAGCTCTCCTGGAAATTTTTCTCTCTGTAAGTATAAGAATTTCTGTCATGGTGCTATGAACACATTTGCATAAAACCATGCATGAAAATATAAATTCAGACCATGAGTAAATAGTCTTTTTGTTGTTTTATAGCTTTGTAGTGATAATTGGACTTTTTATTTTCTCTGTGTTAGAGATTACATCCCTGAAACACTCTGATATAGACTGATTACTCCATGGTATAAAGCCATAAATAACCCTTTTTTCCTCTCTTGTAGCTATTTTCTCTAGCATCTGCTAAGCTTCTTGCTTTATTTATTTAAGCTTTAGTACTTAGGAGTCTAACTTAGATTTTAAAATCACACACATCCCCCAACAGTCTGACACTTGGGGTACAGCTACAGAAATTGAAGATTACATCTAAAGGCAAGTGGGGAACGAGAAAAGGAGCAGTAAAAACTCCTGAGTAACTGGGGCTCACCCAAAAACACCAGAGGAAAGAGAGAAGTTAAAGCAAGAGCTTGGCAAGCACAAATAAGAACAGGAAGATTTGGATTTCTTCAATCACAGATGTGCTAGATTTGTACAGTAGCCATGACTGAGCCAGGGAAAATCATTTATCAGAATGTGCAGCACAAACTTGATTATGGAGCTCCTAGACACAAATTAAGCTATTGAGAGAGATATTTTAGAAGAAAACTGAAAGGAGAGAGGAAATAGTTGAATAATTTATAATAGATTTGATGCTGTTGAGGCAAATGTGCAATTTTGGAGGGTTTGTGAAATTCCTAATTCTGGAGCTCAGATTGTATTGGGAATAAGAGCCCCAAGTCTGAAAGGGGGACAGGGGTGGAGAATGTGAGGAATTCTTTATCCAAACTCCAGAAAAAAAAGATAATATTTCCAAGATTGCAGACCACAAATAATCCCAAATGCAGATTTTGGATGGAAGAGAAGACAAAGTGGAGAGGATTACAAGAGTGTCTCTGCAGTAATCTGCACACTGCAAATACAAGGAATTTGCAAAACCATTGTCAAAGGTTGAGCCAGAACAGACCAAAACCGGTTTTAAACTGTGTCACCTTTGGAAAGACATTTCATATTAGCAAGAAACAGAAGCCAGGCTGTACTGAAAAGAAACAAATTGCTATTATGGCAATGCAATGACTGCAGTGAGTTTTTACCAATTAGTTAACTATGGCTGGGCAGCTTAATGTGACAGCTGAAGTTTCAGGAAACCATCTGAAGAGAAAATATCCTTGCACTCAATACGTGTAAGCACAGATAATGCTGTGGAGAAATAATTCTGGTTGTGGGTTTATATGAGTTTGACATCAGGATAAAGTAAAATCTTGAAAAGATAAGATTTGTAATTGTTTCAGGGAAAGAGCATATTGATTCAAGGGCTGAAAACATGACAAATACCCAGGCTGATTATGAGATCTTTTGCTGTAGGACAGAAGCCTATGGAGGTAGGAAATCAATTCTCTGATGCCTTTAGAGGCATTGGAAAGCTGTCAGCAGAATATAAGATAAGGATGACGAAACTCAATTGCTGTGTCAGAAGTGTTTCTAGAAATGCTTCTGCAGTGCTCAGACACAAATGTCAACAAGTGGAACAAACACCTGAATCTGACATATACATGTTCAGGAAAATTTTCCTGCCATAGGTACTTTTACCTGCCAGGGCTACAATGGAAGAGAAGTTTTCAAAAAATAATATGATATTGACACTTTATTTCAGAAATTATAACCTCAGTCTCTTTAATAACATTGAAAGACGTTCATGCAGTTGGCAGAATTTTATTCACTAATATTAGTTTGATGCAAAACTTGAAAAAAAACAAGGAAAACAATCTGCCAATAGCACCCATGATGATGACTGGAGAAATTGCACATCTATGCAGATCCTAAGATGTTTGTTGATGCCAGCATTATTCAGGTTCTGATTTGGAATGGCTATTCCCACTATATAGAAATAGCACTATTAGAAAATACAAAAATGAAATCTCTAGTTTTACATATGCACAGAAGCCTGTAAAAGACTTTACATATACAATCCTGGACCTGGCAGACCAGATACACTAATGATAAATAATGACTCACAAGTTGATTGTTCTGAGTTTAAATGCTTTACAAAAATTTAAACATGGTACCTTACATCCAAATCATCCACAGTTTAATGGTTTTGTGGAAAAAAGCTATCAAAATTGCTTAAAAGATCTATAAAATAGCAGCTGTGGGTTTAAATTTAGTTTTAAACCTGGCATACCTAAATTAAAAGCAGTATCTTTGCTTTTTGGCCCTGGCAGTACAAGTCATGCGGAGACAAACACCAAGACTAAGCAATCTTCTCAAAAGAAGATTCATAAGAATGGCAGAAGTGGAACTGAGTTATTGGATGAGTT
Organism: Calypte anna; assembly: GCF_003957555.1. NCBI lineage: Eukaryota > Metazoa > Chordata > Aves > Apodiformes > Trochilidae > Calypte > Calypte anna. The sequence goes on from NC_044244.1 coordinate 191,647,527, forward strand.
CTTGTCTTTGTGTCCCATGTCTCAGAAAATATTGGTCAAATAAGGTTTTGTTTATTTCTTTGGTTTTTATAGTATTTTTTTTCTGAGTATAATATTTGGTTAAATAGAGTAGTAAGTGAAATCATCAAGAAGATCAATGTTTCTTGCTGTTTTTCTTCAGATAAAGGGTTACCCAGACACCCAGCTAAAAATAATAAATAATTTATATATACTTCAAGCCTTTAATTTATACCACAGGAAAATAAACTTCACCACTCAATTAAAGCAACTTCACATGACCTTAAGGATTTCTTGTTCAATCATTCACAGGGTCTACAATACAGAATCCAACCACCAATCTGCTCATCCAGTTCTGACTCAGCAGGTCCCAACTGTGACCAGTTAGAGTGTCATTAGGGAGAAGAACTTTTTAATAGGCAGAGGGAGCACAGTCTGTGCCCATCCTTGTCCCTGCTAGTGTAAGGCTCAAGCCATGAGGTATGAGATTTCAGATCCTTTCCCTTAATAAGAACTCTAGATAATTTTGATGCATACATAAAATATTCAATCTCTTTATATTTATTTGCTTTATTTTGCTTGGATTTTTCACCATACCTTCTGTCCACTATAAAAAAAATCGCTTCCATAGTTTCAGGATTTTCAGCTCTTAATTATGTAAAACAGCCTTTTTCATTTCCAAAAGGAAAAAAGAACTTCTTTCTTGTGGTTTCGGATCCTCTTATCCATTTCACTCTTATTTGTCTCTTTCCTAAATGAAAAATTTAGGAAATTTTCAATTCCTTCAATCCCATTTCATATTAAATTTTTCACCTCACTCAGTTCTATCATACTCCTTGAGCTCTGATATCATGTTGTTGCAATAAAATAGCCAGTCCTGAACAGTATTAAAATAGGATTCCTCAGCTGGTTCATATAAAAGGCTTTATAAAACCTTTTTGTTTTTTGTCATCCCATTCTTCAGGAATTCTCACATCCTGTCAACTTTTGGTACTACAAACATGCATAGGGAAGAGGTCTTCATTGTACCTTCCACAGTGATGCCATGTCCCTGGCTATTGAAGATACACTGGTTGTGACATTTATTTGGCTTTGATTGTGACATAGATTATATTATTCAGATACATTACACACATTCAAAATACCAAGGTTCAGCTGAAATACTACCTGGAGAATGAAGAATTTACTGTCAGCAGTAGAACTTATAAAGACCTGAAGCAAATAAAATGACTCAGTGAGGCAGGAAATATATGGGATGAAACGAAGAAGATAGTAAGAAAATAAATTACCACAGAGAAGCCCAAAATATTTGTTAAACTCTTTATTTTTCCAAGAACTAACTGGATTGCAAATATGGAGTGTCTGTCTCTCAACATATTTGCATGTATATTTAGTGTTTAGATCACTTTTTCATGTCTACTGCAGTTTAATAACAGGCTTATATGCTGAAAATTCCATGAGAGGAACACTGATAAAATCAAAATTCATTTTATGTTGCATGATATCCAAAAAAATCAGAAATTATGCCAAAGTTATTTAAACAATGCTTAGATAAATCTGAATATCTACTGATGTTTTATGCTCACTAACTAAGTTTAACTAAAACAATAAAAAATTACAACTAAGGCTCATTCTGAGATGTCTATGAAATTATTATGGCAAAACCTCTGTGGCTTCAGGCAGATGCACACAAATTCACCTTTACAGATGTGAAGAGTTGTGCTAAAGACAAATGGATCACTCACTAATTTAGGTTAAGCAGAATGGTAAATCCCTGCAGAGCGAGGTAAAAATGCAAAACTCCCACTGACTTTAAAAAAACCTACTTTGACAATCCTGAATAACAGCATTAACCTGACAATTTACAATGAAAATAAACAAAAACCCTAGCAAAAGCACTAAAGAGAGCTTATAAATATTAATTTGACAATTCTACCAGCACAAATAAATAAGAGCTATAAAGCAAAGCATTTTTAATAATAGGAGGTACTTTTTTGTTCTGTATCTTAGACATTGTGGATTTCAGTTAGTGCTTTCCCAGTGTTTGTATTTTCAGTCCAATTTGCTCTCCAAAATCTGCTGCATCTTACTGGAAATCTAAGCATGAATTTCAATTCTTTTTTTTTTCACTTCAAAAACGGAGATGAGAGAAGTGGGTAGAGGACCTGACTGTTTACTTGCCATTTGAAATGCAGATAGAAGTCATGCAGTTGCAGATAAAAAGTGTCCTTCCTTGTCATACTAAGTAGTAGTGGTTAATTGTGATGCACCATGAAGCATATGCATTGCCAGGAAACAGACACATTAATCTTGGGAAATGTCATCAGGCAGACCAAGACACACTGGTCAATAAAACCCAAATGGCTTTCTCACTCTGGAGATAAAATAAGAAAGAGATGACTTAACTTTCAAGAAAGAAGGGGACTTACAGTTCAGTTTCAGCAGCATTTTATTTAATTTTAAAATGTGGACTCTTTTCTACTGTTGTGATAGGACAAGAGGCAATGACTTGAAACTAAAAGAAGGTAGATTTAGATTAGATATTGAGAAGAAATTTTTTACAGTGAGGGTGCTGAAACACTGGCACTGGTTGCCCAGAGAGATGGTAGATGCCCCATCCCTGGAAACATCCAAGACCAGGTTGGACAGGGCTCTGAGCAACCTGATCTTATTGGAGATCTCTGCTCACTGCAGAGGGGTTGAATTAAATGACCTTTAAGAGCCCTTTTAAGAACCCAAACCATTCTGATTCCATGACTTCAGTCTGAATGTCAGAATGTCCTGTATTCCTGTACCAATAGGAATTTTCAATCAGATATTGAATCAGAATTCAGTCAAAGAATTTTCACCATAAATCCTTTGCTCAAACTACTGAATGAGGCCTCCCTCCTGTTTTGGCTATAAAGGCAAGTCTCTCTGAAAGCCTATTTTGTTTAGAAATATTATAGTGACATTCAGCCTCAGACCTTCTGTGATTAGCACTTTTATGGGACACCCTCAGCTGGATGCAGTTGGATGAATGTTCGGAGTACTCTGTGAAGCTGAGGGAATCTACCATGAAATGAGTGTCTGCTGCAAGATTCACAGGGACAGATTCATCACCGGCTAGAGCTACTTTATGGAAAAAAAAATTGTACCTGATTTCTATATTGATTATATTCTTCTGCAAAGAATATTATGGGATTCTCATCCTGCAATAAAACATTCAAGATGCATGCCATCTATCTGCCTCCTGCTTGTGCTCTTCTGCTTGCTTGGAACAACTACAGAACTTAAAAGACTCATTTTTCAAGGTGCACAGAATGTTCCCAGTGCTCAAGTCCTGTTCTCTCACATCTGGAGGTCAAGTAGATGAAGGTACTTGTGAAAACTACCTCTGTAGGAACCAGTCCCTCATAAGTCATTCTCTGTATCTAGTTAAGCCATAAAGATTTCTTCACTGCTGGGGAAAAAAAAAAAAATTAACTCTATCTGGCTTGGGTCCAACAGAAACTGTGGTAAATAGTAACCAAAGAAAATATATTTTTGACCATTAGGTTATGTCCAACTTGCTAGTTTCCAGGAGATGTGGCCTTATCATACTTATATCACCAATATTATGAAGCTGAGATGAACGGAGTTGTAGTGTGAGTTTGGGAGGAGGAGGAAAGGAGAAAGATAAAGTGACACAGGCTTGAGAAGGTTCCTTGTCTGTGCCTAGAGTGAAGTAAAGTTTATTGCAGTGCCCCTCAGATTGTGGACCAGGGCCCTGTTGAGATAGGTGACTCAAAAAGAAAATCCTTGCTTGAAACAGAAAACATCTGAGGCTCCCAGACAGCCAGGGAATACAAAAAAAAATATCAGTCAGCATGAAAAGGATCTGCCTTGGCACACTATCAACTTGTTAAGGTTTCTGTAAAGCATCACAGGAAAAAAAATTACTTCTAAAATGACTTGAAAGTTGCTTTGTTGCTGTTTCAGAGAGCTCCTTCCAAACGTGAGGGTAAGCATGGGAAAGGTGATAATTTGAAGATGTTAAAACAAGAGGAATGGGGTTGGCATCACCAGCCCATCAAAGATGGAGGCTGACATTTTAAAATGAAGAAGAGATGACAAGACATGTGGGATGAGACAAGAAAGCTGCTCAAAATGAAAACAAGGTCATGTTTTATAAACAGAGACAAAGGAATTTATGGATGAATGCAGGAAGGAGGTGATACTGACAATGCACCGGGACAGAAAAATGCCTCTACATATGAATTTTGAATTAATTTATATGACAGAAAGCTGGTGAAAGGAAGTTTGCAGTGAGATGGCAGGTGACAAGAAACTGGATAAAACTTTCAGCTATGTTACACTTACAAACACATCCTAAAAATAATTGTTCGGAAGGATTTGCAAAGCCCAACCAAACTGAACCCAGGAAAGCTCAGTTTAATGAATCTGCCCTCAAAAAGAGACCAAAAGAGACAGCAATGGAAATTATTAACAATGGCCATGTGGTGGTGGTGGATTGAGTTCCTATCTAGATGTCAGTCACACCTGTCCAAAAAGCAACCCCAGACCATTGTTTGCATAGAATAATAATGGTCTGCAGTAGGCAGGCAGTTTGTGACCCATCAACATAGACATGATGAGATAAATTTGTATTTGTGGATAACAAAAAACAAGAAAAAAAGGAGTAAAGGAAGACCAAGGACAGGTCTTTGTGGCATCCTCAAGAAAAGGAGGAGATGATCAGAAGATGACAAAATGTGAGTCAAAATGTGACAAATATGATTTAAAATGTCATAAAGTGTGACAAGATCACAAACTGTGATTCAAAAGACACTACGGCACTAAAGAGGAAGAACATCCTAGGAAAAGGGCATGAGCAATGGCATCAAGAGCAGTGAAGGTCAGTGAGGGCAGAGGCACATACAGAAACTTGGCTTGATAAGAGCCACTACAGACTTTGTTGAAGGCAGGTAAGGAATGCCAGTTGGACTGAAGAAAGTCTAAATCAGAAGAGAAAATTTTTATTTTAAGACAAAATATCTCACTTGATCTGTTCAGTATTCTTTCATATTTTTAGCTTCATGCACTCACAATTTCCCACTTATATAACTCCTAGAAGTGTACAGAAGGAGAAGAATCATTGGGATTGTGGCCCTGTGGCTGGATAAATGCTACAGGACTGTTGCCATATGGTCACTGCCAGCTGTTGGGATATAAACACTGCAGCCAAAGCATCCAGACAGTGGCACTGCCCTTCCATTCCAGGGGACCACACCAGCAGAAAAGCTTCATAGAGGAAAGGATTCAGAGCTTGCCCAAGTCATTGGCTGTGCACTACAAAGTCAGGCAAAGCAAGCTGGCAGTGTCTTTTGCTCACATACAGCAACTCTTGTTTTCAGATCTGGGGCTTCCCCAGTTCAATCTGCAAGGTGTCTTCCAAGAACTGAAGCTGTCCTCATTGTAGTGCTGCTTGTCTGTATTGCAGAGCCTCAGTGGATATAGATTTGATTTTTCTAGAGCAGTGGAAATAGCACCTTTTAGAAGTAAGCAGCTTTTGAAAATTCGTAATAAATCTGAGGATTGGTTTTAATAGCTAAATATTTGTGCTCTTACATAACTTAATTCATAAGATTATTCTTCTATTTCTCTATTACTCCCACTTGTTAATGGATTCCTCTGGGGTTGATGAGCTTTCTTTTACATGAATGTACTCAGGATCAGAGTTTCAGCAATTCAGTGAAAAAGGAGACAAATCTTTACCTCTCTCAAAAGATGAACAGAGTTTCAGTTAAAGTGAAATAACCAACACACCCTGATTAAACTGGCATTTAACCCAATGTTTCAGTGAGTGTAGTTCCTATTAACAATCACTTAAATGAACAGAGCTGCAAGCTCTGGACCAGTTAATGATGGATGCTAATTAACAGCAGCTGAACAGAGGAAGCCATCTTAACTCAACAGACAAATCTCTACAATAAAAAAGCCATCAAGCTCTCACTTATAATAAGGTTAATTTAAACCCACTGCTGAACATAACCACACCTCCAGCTTGAAGGAGACTCATCTTTCTTCTCTTAACTGCAAAAGGGAAAATAAGTTCTAGGTTGAAAACCTCCCATTCTAAACTTGTTGCAGATTGACCACATTGGCCCCATTACTCTCTCCCTATACACTGACAAAAACCACCCTGGCTCCATTGCTCCAGGGTTAGCCCACAGTGCTGAGGACAAACCAGCCACACAGCTGTGGATGCAGACTCCATGTCACAGAAAACTCTATCCTTGGTAAATATTGCAGGTCCAGGGGTGGTAAAAAAAAACCTCAGAACACAGTCCAAATGAAGCTGCATCCCTTCCATAATCTTTCCTCTTAGAGTAACAAGGTCAGTGATTCCATCAAGCTCTATTTCCAGACAAGATGCTTGGCATCACACCTGACACTTGGCAAAGCATTCCTATAAGGGCACATAGAAAAGACTAGAACTCACTTTCCTCTCTTGAAGTGTTTTAAGGTCAGCAGGGTCACCAAGACATAAACACACTGGCATTAAAACTGAAGATATGACTCAACATACAAAAACTCGAACTAAGAAGCAGAAGGAATCCTGACTGCTTGTTTTCCCCAAGACAATTTTTCTAACTGTATTCATGCTCTCTAAAGGGACATTGACCCATTCTTGCTAATGAAGACCATTAGGATTAATGGTTAATGCCAATTGACCTCCAGTGAGAAGATTTCCATATTTCTCAGATTCATATTAGTTCATTGTTTTTTGGCATTAGTCCAGTTTTTTTAGAGGAAGGCAGGACAGGCTGGTTTGCTTTACAGGATTTTCAAATACACTGGGGGAAAGGTAGGAGCTTCCTAAGACTGAAAAGTCCAGAGCTGTGAAGCAATACAGAGCATCACTTCATTAATGTTGAATCTAAATCATTTTTTGGACTCTCCGCTGACAGCTTGCAGTGCTTAAAAGTAAATGCAGTTTAACTGAAGTGAACAATATTGTGCTTGTTCACAGCTGCATCCAGAACTAGAAATTGTCTGTCACAGCAAGATGAACCTAATGCCAGATGTTACTAATGCAACTGAAAATGAAGTTCAAAAATGAAAACAATAACATCTCATTTGGGAAAATCTATAGAAGATGTAAGGAGCCAGATTCTCAGAGGTTGGGAACTAATACAAGTCAGTTTGCATCAGCTAGGAGTCTGTCCCTGTATCTGTATTGCAAAGGTTCAAAATAAAAAAGTAAATTAGAAACTGAAAACTTAGCAGTGGAATGCAAATCAAATGCAGACTGTAAATCAAAGGTTAATATATTTTGCCAGAGGTTACTCTTGTACTAAGGAGCTCTCAAAACATTTAAACAAATTTGAAAGAAGTCTTTGAAGTACCTGAACATGACTTTCAGCTTTTGTAGCAGCTTAGTTTGTACCTATTCAGGGACCTGCACAATTGACTATGTTTGATACTGGCAACAGGGAATTGGAAGAACTGTGTTTCCACTTGATGATAGCAAATAGAGGCCTACAACAAAAAGCCTTTTTAAATGGAAAAAAAAAGGACATAAAATGATGGGATCCCTGCCTGTGGAATTCATGCTTAAGATCAGTTAGAATTAAATGATGCATTTTGTTAGAAAATGGAATATATGGTTTTCCATAAGCATAAATTGTTAAATTTCCCCTGACACTCCTAGATGAATTAAAGAGGTTGTTTTTAAGCTAACAAGTAGGAAATCTTCTCAATACCAGTGAGTTTAACTTCCCTGTGCTCTTGAGAATGGCTAGACAGAGAACTGCCTAATTTATGTTTTCTAAGTAGAAGATAAACCTAATTAGTTTTAATGGAACAAAAATTTGTATCAAGAAACTAATTCCAGTATTAGACAAAGTCCCAGACACCCATTTAATAAAAGAAAGATGTTTCAGTCTTCTATCTACTTACGGATAACCCAGTGATTTGATCAACTAGAGACTTGATAGATGAGGACTAACCAGAATTTTCTTGGTTACATATTCCTAGCAAACCTGGTGGATGTTTTTTCCACAGAGGAAGACCCCCAAGTCCTTCAAGGGGGGGGGGGGGGGGGGGAAATAGAAAAGTCGAAAAGAAGCCACAAGAAAGAATAATTAATAGAACTGGTGGAGAAAAAAACAGATGTTTATACTACAGCTTAAAAATGGGCCCATGGGAGACCAGAGAGCAGAAACTGGATAAAGCACCTCCTATTCCTCAAAGGTCTCCAGGAGTTCCCCAGAGCCTTGAGAGGACAAGATAAATAGACTTCTGAAGCCCTCTGAAGACTGCAGATACTTGGAAGGTTACGCTGGAAGGAAGGAGGCTACAAAGCAGAACCCACCTGCTCTTTGTGCAGTTCCATTGCAGTCTTGGCTTTTTTTTTTTTTTTTCATATTTTCACCACATTTGTGTATTCACCTCTGTTGCATTTACAACTCACATAAGCTCCATCTCTTCACTGAATGGACTGCAAACTTGCCCATTACCCTTGTGGAAAAGCCCTCAGGTCTACTGCTGCAGTTGTCACCTTATGGCCTGTGCTAAGAGGAAGAAAAACATCTTTCAAGCAACAGTATCATTTTCCTTGAGGCTTGATGTATATTTCAGATTTTTTATAATATTCTCACAGCCAGCCACTGCCTGATATCTCTGCATATTATAAAAACTGCAAGAGCTTCCAAAATTCCATCAAGAACAAAGAAACCTTCTGAATGACTTGCTTTCTGCTGGCACCTGTTGTTGACAAAATAAAAAAAACCACATTTTAAACCTCTCCCAGTTGTTCTCTCTATTTCCAAACAATTTGAGGGCTGTTACAATTTTCCAGTGCTCCGTTGTTCCAGTCAGAGCATTTCCTTAGCTTGCTGTGCTCCTTATGCAGTTTAATAATGAAAGCTTATGATTTACCTCAGCAGCACTACTCAAACAACTGCAATACACAGAAACTAATTTTTATTCTGCCCCCACCCCAATCCCACACATTTATCAGGGGGGTGAGGGAGTGGGTGGGCTTAGGACCTCAGTTTGTAAGGACAGAAAGAAGCTTCAGCAAAGAAAGTCACTATAGCAACACATTAAAAATTAGAATTTATATTTTGTGGTGAGAAGGGAATCAGAGGGTATTCAACAAATATGGGTCTCAGCCTGTAAGCTCGAGCATTTTAGGCACAGGAATGGTACCGTCTGGGAACACTCACAGTGTTGTTGCACACTTGAAATTTTTAATTTCTGAGTTTTTTTCTACATAGCATTCCTGTTTGCATTCACAAGGATGAGCATCCTACCTTTTTTTTTTCATATGAAACTTCATATGGAAACTTCCTTTTGCTATTTTGTCTGACTCCAGCAGCTGGAGGAGAGTATACACAAAACCCCAAAACATTTTAAAACATTATATTCCATGCTCACTTTTAAGCATACATCAGCTTATCAGAGTCCAGTTTCCCCAGGTTTTCTGCTTTGAAATATTGCCACCATGTTCCCAATGTATTCACAGGGTTTTCTTCCAAATACTATAGTTACCTAGGAGAGTACTTCAGTCACATTGTATTTGCATTCTCTGCCTGATTCTGCTGGTGATTAAAGCCACTTGCAGAACTGCAGACGTGTCAGACAGAGCTCTGCCAGTGCACACAGCTGCTTGTAGTCAGCTGCACACATTCCTGTCCAGGGAGGTATGGAAGGGAGCTGGACCCCCAGCCACCTGTTACAACATGTTTTAATAACTAGGGGTGATTGTATTTTCTATAGGAACAGAAATTCTTAGTCACGGTTTATTATCAGAATGCCCCAGAGATTATTAGGAGATGACACTTTGTTGCTCCACTAGGTAGATGGGATTGATGGGGCTCGTGTCTTTTGGATGAAAATTATGAGCAACAGGAAAAGTGTGAAAAGTTTAGCTTGAAATCAAGCTGTCAGGCAACATGAACTTAAGTCCTTCAACTGCTTAAAGCCTCAGTGGCACTGAACAAAACATGGAGTATTCTTTTCCCTTGATTTCTCAGATGTAAAATGGTGACTTTACCAGTGTGCACCCTAAGAAACTGAACAATGTGAGCTCCACACCACAGGGGGAAGGAAAAACTCCTCCCTGATGTTATAGGAGTGAGCCTATCCTCATTCCAAATGCTGAGATAGACATCAAGGCCAATTTCCTTGCTGCCTCTGAGTCCTCTTAGAATATAATTTAAGATGAAAAATCAGAGTTATTGAAATTCAAAGGTTGATGCTAAATTTTGAGTGTGAGTCAGCCAAATTGATATCCGGACTGATGGGCATTCATACATAATTAAAGCTGGTTTTGTTCAGGCAGGTCATACATTTACCAATTATCAGCATTACAGGAGTAAGAATCACTTCTGCTGGAAAACACCTCCTGAGTCATATGAACAATTTGTCTCTGGGTGCTTACATCCTGAGAGACTGACAGGCACTTGGAGCAACAACCTCACCCATGTGCGTCAGTTTATGGTACCTCTCTTTTTGCTGCTTTGCAACAAGCATCCCTACTGACATGGAAGTGGGAACTTCTTTATAAAAGCCCAGGATAAAAATCTACTTACGACTATTTTGCTGTCATCAAATTTTAAAGATGCTAAGGTAAAAGGAAAACACAGGTTTAGTACTTTTCTCTATGAGTACATCAATATGTCTTCTATTTCTTTGACTGGACAAGTGACAATTCTGCCATATCAAAATTTAAACATGACATTACAGTAAAACAGTAAATATCTAAGAAGGTTCCAGGATGTAAACCTGTTCCAGTTTCACAAGTTTCATGCCTTATAAAAAAAAACACAGAAAACCTCACAAACAAAGGCATTCAATGATTTTCCATTGAAAATAAAGATTTAAGACCCACCACTATACCACAGTCATTTTCCTGACTCACTTTGCTCATGCCATTGCAGATTCAAGAAGCAACTGCTCAGTGAAAGCTTCACCCATAACTGCAGGAAGGAGGCATGGAAAAGTAATCACTGAATGCCAGGACTGATTAAAATCATATTATTAAAAACACATTTCAGAGTTAGTTTTGTGCCTGTTTAGTATTCTATTTTTTAATAGTTAGAAAGTAAATTAAGCCACTTACAGTGAACCAAAACTTCCCTTGTTTCCATGGAAATTTTTAGAAGGCTGAAGTTAACTAGACTGGTAAATACAAATTCTTGTTACCAGCCAGCTTAATCCCCACGGCTGCCTCTCGTACGCACCATTGCACCCAGGAACCTTTTACACTGAGAAACACTCCTTAATGACAGCTGATTTCTAATCCAGTGCATGGACTGAGCAAGATCCTCTCAAAAACATGTCACACTGACAGAAGCAGGGGGGAGCCACCAAGCCTGCACACTCATTATCTGAAAATTTCATGTCAACAATAGACCCTTTTAATATTCTATAATTCAAGCAGTGACCTGGTGTCTTTTTATTACACAGTTATTCTCTGCCATTCCCCCTTTTCATCTAACTCTAGTTTAGACTGGTGAAATTATGCATTACAGAATGCAGAATACATACACCGGATGGTGTAATGCAACCAGTGAAAATGCTTCTCCTTTATCCCAGGGTAAGCAAGACAGGATTGAGATCATTTGCACTTTATTTGGTGGAGAGAGATGATGGATTGCTATTCAAATATTAATACTGATGTTTGCTACAGAAAGACCATATGTAATAAATCAGTAATGCACAGAAGTCGTCTCACCTGCAGGTCTGATTGCAGGGGAAGGGTGAAGCTGTCTTCAGAGATTTTGTAGAGAAAAAAACCTACAAGAATATCACTGCAAAACCACAGTAAAACTCATTTGTTCCTAGGTGAAACTGAAAACTTCATGCATACCAATTTTTTGGCCCGTTTATGGCAGAAACTTGGCAAAACAGAAAATGAGAGGCAAATCCTGCTTGGGTAAAATCTGAGTACAAGCTGACCAAACAACTTGCTGCTGCCAAAGGAGAGGACCCACTCCTCTATCCTGCCTTTCTGTCTGCTTCCTTGCCCCCACAGCAGACACCTCTTCCAGTTTCATTCTTTGCACCAGGGTTCAGGCTTGTCAGACATTTTTCTGAGGTAATTCACCCCACTAATTTGGAAGAACATTACATAATTTGGGTGGGGGGAGTTTTTTGGGGTTTGTTTTTTTCTTTTTGGTTTTGTTTTTTGTTTGGTTTTTGGTTTTTTGGGGGTTTTTTTGCAGCTAAGCAGGTTAAATTACCTGAGCAAGGGCCCAACAGATGCCAAAGTCAACATGCATGGCCAGAAATGAGCAACAGCCCAAACAGCAGGGAGCCTCAGCTCTGGATCTGTACCTTGACTCATTAAAGCACTCTATCACAAAATTCCACATTTAGCCTCATTTTGTGCCTCAAAATACTCACAATGCTAAGTGTAGCAAGAAAAGAGGCAGAAAAACAAAAGTCACAGCTCTACCCAGCACTGGAGTCACTCCAGCTCCTTTCAGGCACACATAGAGAACTTCTCTCTGTTGTAACTGTCTTTAGTCACTGAGTTAAGTCTGGAATTAACTTGATTAAATGGACTGTGAGGCATTCAATGTGTTTTGTGCTCCAAAGTCCCTTAGGTGCTGTGGGAAACACATGTTTCAGGTTAGGAAAACAGAAGAACTGATATGTGCTATTTCTACCAATGAATTCTTCAGCACTACCATTTTTTTATTCAGTATAGCATATCCATCATGATAGAGTAGTACAATATATGATTATTCATTTATTAAAGTGAATGTAAATTTAAGTGGTACCTTTATGTACATAGAGATAAATATATATTTCCATATAAAAGGTTGGAAAAACCAAAGCATCATGGAAAATGACTATTTTTGCAGTTACCTTGTGCCCAGCTCAAAAAGAACTAGCATCCACAACATTTATTTCACTGAACTGTTGGGAAAACTATCAGCCAAAAATCTGAGTTAAGTTGGGGATGAGGTGTTGATCCATGCTGCAGCATGTATATACAGCTCCTAAGAAAAATAAAATCTAGTAAACAACAACTGGGAACTAAAAAAGAACAGAACCAAGGGAATGTATGTTTGTGTGTACAAGTCCTGAAAGCTGCTGAAAATCTTAAGCTCTTAGCTGCAGGGATTCAAGCCAATGTGAACCTATCTGGAGAGTCTGGCTTATCAAACATTTTCAGGAGGAAAAAAAATGCAGTATCTGAAAGTGAATCATAGTAGCAATTCAGATATTCCTGCTATGTCACTGAGGTCAAGCCTTTTAACATTTTTCAAGCCAGAAAACAACAGCAAAATTTAAACTATCTTTTTTCTGGTGACTTGAGTCAGAGCAGAGCCCAGCCCTGACAGCAGCTGCACAAGAAACAGCTGGCAGAGCTCTAACATGCCTGAGCAGCCTCATCTCCTCAGATTATCAGTGTCTCAAGTCTTGCTGATGCTACAAACAGGAAACAGGAAAACAGAGGTACTGAGTGAATCATAAAACTTCAATAAAACTGAAAGTTTTTCTTGAAGAAGTAAGTCTGGCTTACTATTTCTTAACAATCTCTAAAGCAAGCTTCCCTACAAGAACAGACTGAAACAATCAGGTTTGTTCAGCCTTAGAAGGAAAAAGCTAAATGAGGCTTTCATTTCTGCCTTTAACAGTTCAATTGGAGGGTATAAAGAAGTTGACTAAAAGACAATTCTCAGAGGGTCACAGCAAACACACAGCAGGCAACCACAGGAAAAGTGTACTTAGTACAAGAAGAAGAAAAAATAGCCATGATGATGGTCACATATTCAACAAGGGGAGCAGAGAGGCTGTGAAATCTTCAGCAAATAAGAAGCTTGACCCTGAGTTAGCCCTGCTTGGCCCTTCAAAGCTCTCTTCCAACCAAACCTATTGTATGGTTCTATCTTACCACAATGGACAGGTAAAACCTTGTTGTCTTCTTCCCATCACTTTCCAGGATAAGTAAACATGTTTGGAAATCCTCCTGTGTTTTACAGCAGCGCTCTGAGAAGATACACCTGATAAAAAAAGTTCCTACCTTGTCACAGCACCTTCTCCAGAAGCACAAGAAGACCACAGAAGTCTGAAGCCACCATACAAAGCTGAAATTTTGTATTCAGAGTACATCTGAGAAATATCTGGACTAGCATCATTAGCACCTGGGCTTCCAGTGGAGAAAAATATTCAGTCAATGAAGAGCCTACCTCCTTCCCCACACATTAGTGAATAAAATCAAGTCCAACTCTGCAAAGCTCATTAGAAGTTAGGAAACTTGCTGACACAAATAAGTTGGATGCAGCCTGGGGGAACGCTTTTACGATGAGTCTTGCTGCATAGAATGTCACCATCAGCTTGCCTGCCTCAAAATAGAGTTTCATGCCACAATTAGCCTAACCAATGGCCCTTTGGACATCTATTTCTGCTGTTTTGCTTGTGTCAGCCTGGGCATGAGAGTTTCCCTAGGGTAAGCTGGAACAGGACCTATATAGTTGGAGCAGCAGTAAATACTTTTCTGACTGTAACTTGTCTGACTGTGGATCCAGATTAGCAGCAGCCCTGGTGCAAGAACTGAACTTCTGCAAGGGAACTAAAAAAGTTCACTTTAAAGCACTTATGGATCACCATTCTTGATTTTTGCACCAGTTCCTGGAAGCTCTGTTTTGTCTCCCATTCTTGAGAGAAGAATACAGGACAAGCAGGACAAGAGGAACTGGCCTCAAGTTGTACTAGGAAAAGTTTGAATTGAATATTAGGAAAAAGTTCTTCACTGAAGAGGTTGTCCAGCATTGGAGCAGGCTGCCCAGGGAAGTGGTGGAGTCACCATTTAGTCACCTGGAGGTATTTAAAAGATATGTAGATATGGTGCTCAGGAACATAGTTTAGTGGTGGACTTGGCAGTGTTACATATATGCTTGGATTTGATGATCTTAAGTTCTTTTACAACCAGAATGACTCACAGAATCACAGAATGTCAGGGGTTGAAAAGGACTTCTGAGGATGGAGTCCAACCCCCCTGCCAGAGGAGGACCAAAACTAGAGCAGGTCACTCAGAAATGCATCCAGACAGGTCTTGAAAGTCTCCGGAGAAGACTCTAAACCTCTCTTGGAGGTCTGTTCCAGGGTTCTGGAACAGTAAAGAAATTCTTCCTCGTTTTGAAGTGGAACTGCCTGTGCTTTATCTTGAATCCATTGCCCCTCATCCTATCACAGGGCACAAGTGAGAAGAGTTTTCTATGATTTTAAGACAACCACAATTCCAGGGATGCAGGGATCAGGTGAGTTACAATTTGAAACTGCAGCCTGTGACTCAAATATTGCTCTGTGCCAACCAGCAACATCAGGACAGGCCCTGCTGTCACAGGGAGGACAAGGCATGGCCAGCAGTGCCACGACAGAGAGCAGCCAGGAACTGGCAGCTGACAAGAAAAAAAGAAAGGCACCAATCCCGCGGAGGCCAAGTCCTTTAGAATGAGCTTTAGTTTTACAGGATCTGGGACTGATTCAGCCATAGCTGTGTCCCATTATCCAGCACTTCAGAGGTTCCCAACAAAGTTTGTTGTACTTTTCATTGCAACAGTAACTGCCCACATCAATATCCTGCTCTGAAGGATGCAAATGGGAGTTTCACCACAGAGTTCAGGAGGGCAGGGATAGATGAATATAGTGACTTGTGGGAACACCAGGAGTCTGTCTGGCTTCTGGCACACAGCCCAGCAATTCATGTATTCAGAAGAGACCATTAGATCATTTAGCCTGACCTGCTGTATATCACAGACCATTATATTTCACCATCTCATCCTTGCATTCAGTTCAACAAATATGGATTGGGTACAATAAACTGTTATTCCCTGTATATTTGCCAGCCTGAATGAAGGAGATGGGATTTTTTCTGAAAAGGTACCAAGTCATTTCCAGGAACCTACAGCCTGCAGTGCAAGACTGCTTTTAATAACCCATGAAAGGGAGGGAAAATCTCCTGACTAGTGAAGGCTGGTAAAAGCTGCTGTTTATGAGACCAATAGATTTGATTAAATCAGCATCTTATTGAAAGGAAAGATTCAGTTGCCAGTAGGAATGCTGAGATAAGTATTTTCAAGAACTCAGGGTATGGCTCATGATTCAGTGCATGGTGCCTGCTTAGATTAATTACAATTAAATTCCAAATGCTTGATTAGTTTTGCAGTTTTCTGCAAGCAGTAATGATGTATGGTGGGCTTCAAGATGCCTTATAGCAGAGATGTCAGGATCACCAACCCACCAACTCACTCACACATCCCATTTTCCGCCACAATCCTACTACCTGCCCTCTGCCATCCCATGGCTTCGATCTCTAACCTGACATGAAGCACAGTGCATGAGTGTTGAAAGCAAAGATAATATAAAATCTGCAGAATTCTTGACTACATGAGAGTGCCTTCATTTAAACAACAGGCATGAGCCTTTTTTAGAATATGAACCTTGCAACTGTTCACGGAAAGCCCATCTTAGTCCTTCCTTATCCATAGAAATCAGTAAACCCCAAAGACAACATTTGTGTAGTCACAAACAACCTACTGTTCCTGCACTTTGCTCAGGTGGAAGATTAGAATCAGTAGCTGTAATATTGGAACTCAGGCCCATCACCACCTCTTGCCCACTTGGGAATTTTCTCACCTAACTTTAGAGAAATGCAGTGCAGGTACAAATAGCTGCATGTATTGCTTTCATAATCAGTGTAGAGAAATGGTCCCTCTGAGACACAAAGCATCTCATCCTAAAGTAGATTAGGATTCTCTCTGAAAGACAAAGGCAAATAGCAGGTTGCAAAGACCTTTTTTGCTCTACTGAATGCAAAAAGAATGGAGTGACCCATTCAGGTACAGATGAGAGTCCTGAAGTTCGAAGAAAATCTCAGCCAGTATGTCTGGAAATTGGGTGTAGCTTAGATCTAGACTTTCACTTGCATTAGTGTGTCCAGTTGAGGCTCCTCAGCACAGAACATATTAATATAGTGGAGAGAGTCAAGGGAATGTCATCAAAATAGTCATGGGGCTGAAGGACACAGGACATGAGAAAAGGCTGGGGGAATTCAGTTTACTGGGTCTTAAGAAAAGGTGGAAGGAAGGAGAAAATCTCACTGTTATGTACTGCTACTTAATGAAGTTCAGGATGTAAAAAATATGGAACCAGACTATTCTCAGAGGTGTTAAGCGATAGGATGAGAGGAAACAGGTGCAGCAAGGGAACTTTCAGTTTGGTATGAGGAAAGAAAGAAAGAGCACTCTGCGAGCTGTCAAAATGCTCCAACAAGGGATGAGTGGTGTTGAAATCTCCAGCCTGGGAGATACTTTTGTTTTAATGGAATTTTTTGTTTTAACTGAAAGCTGAAAAAACTTTGGAGTCCCACAGATCCAGGACTTGGTCCTTAAGAATTCAAAACATACTCCACAAATACAGTTAAAACAGTTGGCAACACTGGGGATTGCAGTTAACATTCAGAATTGCAGATTATGCAAGGCAGTAGTAAAAGTGCTGAGTTTCCTTAGAGAGAAGTCACTCTGGTCCTGGCTATTTTTTAGTTCTCTTTGTACTTCCACATCTCAGTAACATATATTCATACTGAATTGGAAGCTACAGCACAGACATACCCACTGCATGTTTTTATTTCATGAATAATATATAAAATGCATTAACTTCATGGGTTCTTCCAAGTGGCATCCATTTACTGACTCCCACTCCAAACAGAACTGTCTCCTCTCCCTGCCAGTTGTTTGACAGCTGGCGTATGGTACATAGGAAGACTGCCTGAAAACTTGAGTTTATTTAAAACATAGCACCCTTTTTGAGGACATGGAGGCTCTGTTGAGCTCAACACTTAGAAAGCTGAGGTGCAAAAGAAGTGCAGACAGCAGACCTCAGAAGAGGCCCATTTCAGAGCACAGCAACGTTTATAGGTCTTGTGCATTAAATTTTTGCAGCAAGGCAGAATGAGAATAAGAATATCATTTTACATGAAAAGATAAAAGAATAAAAAACAAATTAAAGCCATCACATTTTGTTGAAAATTCAGTATTCCTGCTCACATAACAAGACAATATTCTACATTCATAATAACTTGAAGTTAATGAAGCACAGCTGCTTTATATGCTTCAGAAGTAGATTAAGACACAACAGAATGTTCAGTAACTATGTTAAAAAAGCAAATTTCTTAATGGAACAATATCAGTCTACAGGAAAAAAACCTGCATGACAATACTGGCTCTATACTCTTGCTGTCCTTGTAATTCCTTTGTATTAACACATTCTCTTGCAATGGATTCAAAATAGTAAAAGGAAAGATGATGACAATTAAATCTCAATCCAAATGCTATCCTGAGGTGTCTGAACAAATGTGTGTGCTGAGTCTGAATTTGCATCAATAAAGCAGTGAGAAAATTGACTTCAACAGCTGTCACACAGTTATGTAAAGTACCTAAAGAGACCTACTCAGAATAAGTTTGTATTTAAGTCAATATGGAAAACTTGAAGCTGTAGTTGTTAAAAAAAGAAGAAAAAAAGAAAAAAAAAAAAGGAGCAAAATATGAGCTAAGTTTTCCAAACAGCTTTAATTTACCCTATATTAATGTGGTGTACAATCTTTTCTACAACTAACACCTTTGCAAATTAAAGTGGAAAAAAGTAATGTAAAGTTACACAACTTTTGTAATTATTAAGAGAAAGGTATTTGTAGCTTCTTATTACCTTATAAAACAGTCCTAGATTGCAGACATATTTCTGAGATTTGAGCTTTCTTATGACCTTTGCAATTCAGAAACTTTTTAAAATACTTCATGCTATTTTCCAATCACTCTTTCAATTACCCTTATGCCAATAAGGGCATGCCTTTGATGGGCATCACGCCTCTGGTGATGTTTAGATCAGGTTAAACTCCTCAGGTTAGGTCAGATCCTGCTGTAAATCTGACAATGTAAATCTGACAGAGGTGACCTCATTTAAACTTACTACAGACTTGCATGTCTCTCTTTTAACACCAAGCTTGAATCTCTTGCTATATTCAGTACCCTTTTTAAACACCTCTCTTTCAGTGTCTTGATAACTTGGAAACTTAAGGTTGTGTTGTGCTTTATTTAAATGCTGAGGATTATCTCCCAGTACAACTTTATTTTAGTTCTTAGCTTGTTTTCCATCAATAATCCATATAGTTTGCAATGTTAAGCGCACTGTCAGTAATAATGTAAACCTGGAGAAGATCCAGTGAAGTCACTAAAAAAAATAGTTTGTAAAAAGGACAGGAGGGAGCAAAAAGATTCCCAGTGTAATACACCTACCATGCTCATACATACACAGGCCCACCTACTGCTATCATTTATGAATATTTAATGCCAGAGTCAGCATCTTACTTTACAAAACATTATTAGGGATAATGAATCAGGAGCATTTATTCCTAAGGAGATGCAAAGGTAGCAAGTATTTGGTATGCAGATACATTGGCTAGAGCACTGTGATGATTAAAAAAAGCTCAAGAGTACAACTGTAAGGGCTCTTGCTCATGATCACAGGTAGACAGAGATGGAGTAGCAAAAGAGACAACAGATCCCATCCTTCTCCCATAGGTCACAATCATAGAATTATTTAGGCTGGAAAAGACCCTTAGATTATCAAGTCCAAACTTAAACCTAACACTGACAAGTCCACCACTTAACCATGTCTCCAAGCACCACATCTACACATCTTTTAAATATCTCAGGGGATGGTGACTCTTCCACTTCCCTGGGCAGCCTGTTCCAGTGCCTGACAACCCTTTTGGTGAGGATTTTTTTCCTAATACCCAATCTAAACCTTCCTTGGAATAACTTGAGTCCACTTCCTCTGATTCTATCATTTTTAACTTGGGAGAAGAGATCAACACTCACCTCACTACAACCTCCTTTCAGGTAGTTGTAGAGAGATGAAGTCCCTTTAGCAGAGAGGACCTGAAACAGTATGGATATCTTCTGCTCAGACCCCCCCACTTCACAGCTAAGCATTAATGCAAACTCTCTGTGGGGTCAGTGTCTGTGGTCTATATAATCCATTCATATGTATGTCCCATTCAGTCATTCCTTCAACAGCTGCAACCTGGAGGGAGGAATTACATCAGGATTCTCCCTGCACTTTGGGGGGATCATGAATCAGAGCCCCTGGGACTGCTTTGATCCAGCAGAGAATGCAGTGCAATCCTACAATCACATTCTCATTGTGACAGTTTAATGGTTCCTAGAAATAAGCTGAATTCTTAAAGCAGCGTGGGTGCTCACAGCAGACAGAAACAAACCTATTTCTGCTATAGAAAAATGAAATATTAAAGAAAAAAATATTGCAAGAAGAAAAAGGCAATTAAAAGTTATTTCTTAAATCTGACAAGCCATAATAAAACCACAAAAGACTGATGGAATAGCTATGGGGACTTCTAACAGAGAGATTTGAGATTTCATTGACAAGAGAACAAGAAACAAGAGATGAATGAAGCTTAGTTCTGTAGCATTTATAAGGTCTTTGAAAGTTTAATGTACTTTATGCAAGCTAAATATTATTACCAAAAGGAGATGAGTCCATGTGTATCAACATTTATGGGAGTGGTCAGAGGGGAAATTAGTATTTCAGATGTAACAGAGAAACCATGGATTTTCATGAGAAACAAAATAATATTTGCAAATGCTCTGATTTAAGGTCAGTAGCCATCCCAGTATTTCCTGCATCCCCTTCCATTTTTTTCTGTTCTTTCCTTTGCCAAGCAGACTGACAGGCCTGGAAGTTCAATGGAGTAGAGGGATATATGTAAAAAATCATCAGCATAGGCTTCCTGGAAGCACTAACATGAGCTCATTGCTCCAGTTCTTTCTGCTCTAGTCCCCTGCTTAGAGCTATCCATGATTGCCACGTCTCCCTCAGATATTCCTTGCAGAATAGATTTGACACTAAAATTATAATTTATAGGTACGAAGCTGATACTAATTGATTGATTCATTAATTGATTGATTTACATAAGGTCTATATACACTGGTACATTATTACAGGAAACATTCAGAATAAGTAGACTTAATTTAGTATCTAGCTAAGAACTAATTTGCTTATCAACAAGGGGAAGCAGCAACAGAATGCAGTTGCCATGGTAAGTTAGAATCAGGAGGGCATGTAAAAGTATCTGCTTGAAGATAATGTTATAGAATAATGCTTATTCTACTCAAAGTCCCATTTGTCAAGTCTTTTAATACAAAAGGAAAAAGCATCACATTTTTTTACTGCCTCAGATGGTGCATATTTCTGGGGTTTTCTAACATGTTTGCCCATCTACTATGATGCAGGGCTATTAATTTATTAGTTACTCCTACCTCTGAAAGACCACCCTTCCTCTTTAACATTAAAACAGCTAAAGCCAGAAAGGGAGCTGCCATTCTCTACAGGAGGGAGTATGAGGGGTAACCACTGCCTCTCATATCAAATCAGGGTCACAGACAGAAGATATGGAGATTTAGCAAGTCATAGTAAGGAGATGGGGAGAAAAAAGACATAAGAAAGTGGTGAAAAGGCAGCAGGGAGTAGTCATATGGCTAGGAGACCAAGCAGCTCAGGGAAAAAAGCTCTCAGCCCTGGAAGGAGAAGGTAAATGGAGTCTTACTCCAAGTGGCCAAGAGGAAGGTGGAATGTGCCTGAACCACTACTTCAGGCTGGATATTACCCTTAAAATTTCACACCCTGTCGGGGTGGCAGTTTCCCCTCTAGAGGCTTAGAAACCACAACAGGATGTAAAAGACCACAGGCACCTACAATATTAGAACATCAAGGATTGCTGGGGATCTGACTCATTTTTAACACATAATATTGTGACACTAACAGCTCAAATTAACTGTAATGGAAACTTCACAGTATGCAGGGTGGAAGAACACAGCTGCAAAAATTTTAATGGGGAGTGTTATGTATTTCTTTATTATTTAGGTTGGTTTAATGGCTCAATCCTCTTTCAGATGAAGATAATAGAAAAAAAAAAAGTCCATTTACTTGATGATTGTCTACCCAGGCATTATTGGAATCAACAATAAAAGGTATTATTAGTAATTTTTATTACTAATGAACATTTTCAAATCACAGGCCAGTGCAAGACCCAAATCCATATTAGATTTTAAGCACATTTGGCCTAATTTAATACAGTTGCTATTGATTTTCATATAAGCACCTACTAAACATTTAAATGGCTTTTCTAAAATTTGATCAAAATCATAGAAGAGATGTAGAACTATTTGTGCAATCAGCTATTAGAAATCAAGCAAGATTTCCAGCTGCCAACATTGGTTTCAATATAGTTCCCAGCTCCCCCTCAGAGCTACAGAGAGCTACAGAGATTTAGGGTCATTTGGGGGTTCAAGGGAAAAGCATGAGGCTATGAATGGAATTTAAATCAAAAATTTAAATTTAAAAAAAAAAAATCAGCTTAAAAGATGGTGAAGAGAAGGCAACAAACAGCTAAGAACCAACAGTCCCTGAAAATGAAGGCCATAGGAAGTCAAGTCCATTCTGCCCGTTGCTTTTACAGCTCTAATCTTTACTGAGCCTTTTTGCCACTTTGGACACAGAGATGCCACTAATAATACCTTTCAATTCCTTCTTCTAGCTCTGCTTTACTGTTCTTGTTTATTAAATTACTGTCTATTCTTTTTATATCTGTTTTCAAAACAGAGGAACAGAGGAATTGGATTTATCAAAGCAAAAAACAGGTTATGGTTCAGCTGCCCCAGGCTACACTGCAAACCAAAGAAAAAGACTTCTAAGCTGCCTGTCACCAAAATCATCCTAACCTAGGAGCACTACAAGTACACTTCATGTTACAAAAATTCATGTTACTATAAAAATATTTATTTGGTATTCCAATGCAAAGGCCACTCTTGACATAATTAAGCTTTAAGTTTTTAAACATTTTTTTTCTTCCAGTTGGACAATATCATTTTTTTAAGATCAATAAGCCTGCCTTGTGTTAATCTACCCCAACCCCTCTTCTTTACCCTCCTCTTCATTAATGAAATATTAGATACTATACTTATAAGTATGAAGCAGGTTGCATCCATTTTCCCAGGAGGGGATTGCTGCAATTGGCAACTTGCACCCAGGGAACCCATATAAGCACCTCCTTGCCCTCAGATTGCTGTTGAGGGTCTCTGCCTACACTCAGGGCAGCATTTGGTCTCCAGCAGGTCCTCCTCTTCCACTGCTTCCCAAACCCCTCTGCTATCCCATTGCAACATCAGTAGTTATACTCTGAGGTCACACATTCTGACACCACCGACCATCTTCCCCATATTATACAAACAGCTGTTTAATGACCACTGGCCTTTTTTAAAAAAAGTAATGGCTACAATTGCAAGCATAGAATTTTAATTTTCTTAAAGACTAACTTATTGTAATTGAATTTTAATTGTCTTAAAGAATTACTTATTCTTTCTTGTTTTATGATTTCTGGCCTTTGTAACAATCATCTCGCTAATGTGCACCAATATTTAAGAACAAGAAAGCAACAAACAAACAAGCTGAACCATAACCACAATAATCTTCAATTAAAACCACAGGGGTGACCAAAGAAGGTGCACCATGTCATTACATGATTTAGGACATGCTCTGTTGCTGGCTTGCAAGATCACTTAGTTATACCTCCCAAAACACATCTGCTCTTCACAGCCTATTCCCTACTCTCAGCAGGAAAATGGTGCATTTCTTGTGAAATCCTGAACTGCATATTACAGACTGCAGCAACAAGCATGACCCACTAGAGGCTTCATGAATCCAGTGGTATAAACTGGTCCTGGCAGCTGAGGAGCTTCTGGAGATGCTGCAGCACAGATTGGCCACGCAGAGCAAAGCCAGAACTGCCTCAGGGGGCTGGTGGATGCTCTGACCCTGCCCTTGTGGCATGGATGTTGTAGATCACTGGCATCAGGGGCTGTTTCTGTGATAGGACCAGGTACATAGAACTTTCATGCTTTGCCCTGTGTCTCTCCCGTGTGGCTGGCTCAGGGGGACATCCTGGTGATATCTGTCACCCTCCCATATCCCCCTGTTCCCTCTGCACATTACATCCACAGTGTGCTGCAGTGCTACAGGTCCTTGCATTGCTGAGAATGGATGATTAATTGGATTTAAATGTAGAAAAACAGAAGTGGATGATAGGTCTGATTTTTTTTTAAACTTTCTGGTCAACATATAAAGCTTTGAAATAACTATGTTGCTCATTTGTGCCCTACAGGATGTGTCAAATTGCTAAAATTTAACAGACAAATTCCGCTCTGCAGTTTTTGTGAGGGAAATGGTCTGTTTGGTAGAGGATAGGTAATATTTTCTGAAACAAGCACTACATGTATCCCAGAGGTTTAGGGTTTTTTTCTGTTGAGAAGCATCTTCCAGTCATTTCCCAGCTCATATTTTTCCATAGTCAAGAGCAGCTGCATCACTGCTGCCAGTGAACACACAGGATTTGCAGTGCTACATTCAGGGGTGGGGTGCAGTTTCTTTCACAGTGGGCCCAGATCTCCTTTCTGGGGCTAAAGACCCCAACCTCAGCCTATGTTTTGAGAAATCAGACACAGGACCATTTTTGTTGAGAGCCCTCAGTAAGTTCATAGCCAAAGTCAAGTCCTTGTTAAACTGGAGTGTTGGGGGATTTTTTTGCTTATAAAAAGATACTGAAAGGAGTGGTGAATGAACAGGGACAAATAATTGTGTTCTTGTAAACAGGAGTGGATTGCCATTCATTGGGAAACTGTATGCTAAAGTATGCGTGATGCGAACTTGTTGATCCCCCTAGGAATAGTCTAACGTTGTTTGAGGGTTTGGTATCAGTGAAGAATACTAATTGATAAATAATACAAAGGTCCCTACACAGACATCAGATTTAATGCCCTTCACTGACTCTGCTGAGCTGGAGCTGAACCAGTGAGATGCATCAAAAGGCCACAGGCTCTTATTAATCCCTTTCTAGAAGCTGCAGCCAAAGAAGGCATCATGGTCTCCATAGAAACAACAGAAAAATCTCCATAGATATCACAAATAACGAAAAGATTGGAAATTTTGAATGGTGGGGTTCACCCAAGGCCTTCCTTCACACTTCCCATGGCCCAGAACCCCTTTTCACCCCAGCACCAACCCACCAGTCCCTGCCCCAGCAGTGCCTCAGGGTACTGGTCTGCAGCTCCAGCCCAGTGGAAAAGCTGGTGCCAGGGAGACAGAAATTTGTTCAGTGCTGCTAAACACATGCTGAGCCCTGCAGCACTTGGGAGGAAAACAGAAACAATCACAGACAAAAGCCATTAGTAAAGGAAAAACTGAGCCCTGAACAGTGTTACCATGGCCTCATGCTCACAGGTGGTTTTGAGGAGAGCAGCAGCTCTCATCAGGACAAACACAGTCAAAGCACCCAGATCTGCTATTCTTCCTTTAGTCTGGAAAAAGAAGATCAGCCATGTGGTATGAAAACCAGGGGATTTCTCTGGGTTTTAGCATGACCAGGAGACAGAGCACAAGGGAAAGGAGGGATTGCTCTCTGTAGCAGCAGCAGAAGGTTCGTGTCAGGCACAACTTGGAGAGGGATCTGAATCTGACCCAGGGGCAAAGAGAGGTGACAGCTTTGGCAGGATACCATCCTTGTCCTCAATGTCTTTTTACAAACCAGGCTTCCTCTGGAAGATGCTGAAGCAGATGAGTAGAACCATACTTGTGTGAGGAAGCATGAATGGGTGAGCAAGTCACACATGGAAGATGTTTAGGGGCAGAGCCTCGTTGCAGGTGGAAGAACACATCTCTTGCCCACCAACAGAGATGTCTTGCTTGGAGATATTTGCTTGGAGCTCTGTGCTGCTGGGCCAGACAGAGCAAGTTACCTTGGTCATGTTTGCATGCTCCTGATGCTACTAAGATGTGCCCATCATGAGAATCTACCACTTTTCTCTTAGGGTCATTTTACAATCCTATGTATCAGTCTTGTCTTCAAAGAATTTGGTTTTTTGCATATGTTCTCCTTGATCCTTTTTACCCTTTATACATATACCTACTCTGCTGCCCTAAATGTATTTTTACCTCCTTGTTATTTACTGCCTTCAGGTTGTTGTAGAATGTTATTCTTTCCAACTCGAATCACTGCCAATCCATATAAAATACATTCTTATTCTCTCTTGTGTAAAATAACTTTCTCTAGCCCTTTCTTTTCTAATGACACTTTTCTCTGAATTCCCTCCCATTCATCCATGTCAGTCTGGTATTGATATACCAGAGACAGAGATACAGTTTCACCTGTGCCACCTGGATCATCACCTCCCCAGAATATAATGGCTTTGCCTCTGTGTGTAGCCCCAAAATCATACTCTTTAGTGCCAATAGAAGCCCACACCTAATTGGTTTCCCACTGCTAACTCTACGGTCTTTTTTCATTTCTAGTGCTCTCTAAGTATCTCTCTCCTGAAGAATAGCTGAATCTTTGATTATTTTTCCCCAGTTCTATTGGAATGAATTTTCCAAGCTGGATCTTTTCTGATACTATTATTCCATATTTCTAACCTTTACCTTTCCTTCCACCACTTTCACTCACTTGGTTTCCCATCTGCTTGCAAGGCAGCACCCTCTGCTCAATTAGGGATACAGTATATCCTGAGCAGAAAGCAAGCCTAGGAAGCTATGCCTTGAAGTGACAAATTTTTTTCATTATAAGAGACATCCATTAGCATCCATAGACAAACAGCAAATTATTTTCCCCTTTTTGTTTCTGCTTGCCATGCTTGAGGGGAACAAAGGGCTAAGGCTGATGGTCCTTTTTCCACCACCACCCCCCATGGCAGACAAGCCATCTGTGCAAAGGGAACAGAATTGCCCCATAGAAGATAGTCCTCCTTTCCCTCCCAACTACAGATGCTCACTGATGTCATCTGCACAAGGGAAGAGATGATCTTGCACTCCTTGTGCTGCTTGCTTCCTTCCAGCTCACCAGGAAAGCAGCTCCACAAAAATAAAACACAAATCCCAGCAGCATCTCTCCAGGACTTCTTCAATTTATCATTTCTCCTTCTGTTTATCATCCTCCTTGCCAGTCTCAGGCAGTGTAAAACTACTCACAGATAAGAACTTGTTTCCGTGATTCAAGGAATCAAAAGCTTTCCTTTGTGAGACAGGGTTTTTTCTAGAAATACTCTAAAACCTGCCACCTAAGTCATCTACCTGCCACCTCTTTCTACCTAACTCCCACCAGCACCTATGGCCAGGGCTTTGGTAGCCAGGCTGGCTGCACTGATTTCAAGTGCTATTCATGTTTTCATTCTCTTGCCCTGTATCTTCCCTAGCCAGGGAGAAGAGAATTTGAGAACTGAGTAGGACACGTTTTCCTTCCCTATATCCATGTTAGCCACCAAAAAGGTAGACGGAATGGAGGAGACAGTATTCTTAGAACAGCTGTCTTTCAGCTGTGGGCTACACCACATTTAAGCAGGCAATGTATCAGCACATTGTTAAATTCTCAGAACTTCTCAAGCCCTCTAAGATAAGAGGGACAATCCTTGGGATGCAGATATTACACACTCTGAATACCATCATAGTCTTAGAGGGCACTTATATAAATCACTTACAATCTCCTCTGGAACATTGTGTGCCAGTCTGATCATTCAGTCTCGAGAGGAACATAGCAGAACTAGGGATGGGACTATCCAAAGGGTAGCAAGGCTGATAAGGGCAAAAATATTTGGGGGAAAAGAAACAACAGACACTAAGAAACACATAAAATAATGATTGAGATAGAGAAGAGAGACTGGGTCACTCGAACCTCTTCAGTTCATACAGTATGTCTGAGATGGTTTTTGATGTGCCAGCTTATGGAATTAAGTACAAAGAAGTGGATCTCATGGACATTCCTTCCCTTTTCCCCTTCCTCTATCCCAGCTGCAGTCAATGCAATGGGAAGTGGGTACTCCCAAAATGGAGGCGAAAGCAATTCCCAATAGAGCAGAACTGAACTGTGAAACTCATTGCTACAAGACACTGCTGAGATTTAGATTTTAGCTCAGTAAAACACAGAAGATTTTTGTTTACAGCAAATTTCTCTGGAATGCTATTTGATTTTTAAGTACAGGATGGAACTGTATAGAACATTGCACTGACTCAGCATGGCAGCTCTTGTATTTGTGTATGAGCTAATATTGCCAGCAAGACAAATACAATTGTTGGGCAGAAGTACATCATTATTATATCAGCAGGATAAAATTCAGTTTCCAATAAGAAGTTTACTCAGCAGTATGTGTTCATATTGAAGAATACATAATCATCCTGGTATCTCATATCTAAGTCATTAAGATAGAATAAAGCAAAATAATACAAAATTTATTTTAAATTAAGTATATAATTTTAGATAAGGCAACTTTTTAAAAGACCTTATTCATATATTTGATATAGAAAAATACATCTAAATATTTCAGTTCATCTCTCACAGATAGTTAGTAATGCTTTCCATCACTTCTGATTTCTTATTTGCTTTGCTTTGCTCTGCAATTTTGTCTTATTACTCCTTATATATCTGCAAATGGCTTTATTTTCCACATTTACTTTTGCTCACTTCACTTATTTCAAAAATTTTTGCTATCTTAACCATTAGATTTCCTTCTACCTCTGGTTTCTCCTTTTTGGGAGATAAATCATTTTTCTTTATTTGCAATAGCTTATGATTAGTAATTCCATTCTGCTGAGGAAAGTCTGTTACTTTCTATATGAAAACCATTTACTTTAAAAACAGCAGGACCAAGGGCTAAAAATTATCCTGTTCAAAATACCTGAATTGCTCAATCCCACATCTCCACTGATTTTAATGTGCCCCACCTGGGAAGAAAATGATGTGATAATTTCATGCTACATCCCATCTAAGTTAACAAAGATTTCCTGAACAGGCATATTCAGACTTAAGAGAACTAAAAAGGGTAGAAATTGAAGAACTGCAATAGTGACCCAGAATGGCAAAAAGAAGCAGAAGAAGGCAACTCAGTCTGGATGCACACACTAAATCATTATCCAGTTCTCAGAAAACCCATTCTCTTCATTTTGGAGGAATAAACCAGAAAATTGTATAACACTAAAGCATGCAGAGTTCAAGTATCTCAGGACAGGAAAACTAAAATGACCTTCTCTGAGATAATTCCAGTCCCAAGAGTAAGACAGATAGCAGGAGATCCAGAGTTTTTCTTCTGCAAATTCACTTCTAGCTGTGCAACTGAAAGTACCTGAAAGTTTTACCTCATGGTGAGTATTCCTCTGGTAAAGCAGGAACCATGGCTGATCAATCTAACTCTCACAGGTAGGTTACCCAGGTGTGCTGAACCAACCACTGTCGAATAAATGTCTCACTGAGAGACACTTGAAGAGTTTGTTCTATTTAAATAGTCATTCTTCTAACCCCTACCTTTTCTTTGGCAAGGTGACAGGTTGATAAATTCTAATTTTAACAAATTTAATTCTAATTTTAACAAATTTTAATTTATCAAAGGCAAAACAAGAAGCAAAGTCTGGAAGGAGCAACTGGGCAACTTCAAATCAGAACTAAATCACAGATTTAACTAGGAAAATAATTAACCATGAAATTAATGATAAGAGACTCCTGTGGAAGTTGTTGTTCCTTCTTCCTTGATGTATTGAAGCCAAGACTGAATGCCTTCTTGGCAAACATTCTTTATCCAAACATAAACACTTGCTGGGCTTGGTAAAGGGTACTGCATAAAGTGCAATTGCTTGTGATATATGGGACATCAGGCCAAAGAAGCTAATGCTCCTTTGTGGCCCACTGCTTTATAAATCTATTAACTAGAATCTGGCATTTATAGAGTAGAGGGCCAGAAGGAACAACTGTGATTGAGCCTGCACAATCAGTTCCCATGGAATTAATTTATCATTCAAAGGAACCATTCTGTTCCTTCTGGAATTGTTGGCCAAAATCCCATTGTATGGACAGTACTTGCCACAAATCACCTTTATAAATAAGGGTGGGAAGACTGAGAGGGGAGAAAGAGCAATTTTCAGTTGTTAAATCTAGAAATATTTATGAACTTCTTTCTTTGCTAACATTTAAAGAATTTAAAGTCAGTCATTCTCCCTGCCGGAAACAGAGATTAGAGACCTGTTGAGAAATAAGAGAAAAATGCCAATCACTGCATAAGCTTGAACTTTGAGAAATTTAAATTGACTTTCCATTTTTTGTTCCATTTCTACCAAGGCAAAACAACATGATATTTGGCATGTTTCATTTTACTTTACAAAACATTGCATTTGGAAAGCTTAACCGAATCAACCCGTAAATTACCCTCAGTATAAAATACATATTTTTTGAATGTCCTAACATTTCCTCTAAAGCCAGTTCTCAAATAAATTTACCTTTAAAATTAAGTTTCCTGTAGTGCTTGAAATGCAGCAGACCTAAAGAAACAGGACCTGGGCTCCTTCAAAAATCCCTGACCAAAACTGGGCTTTAATATAGACAAAGACATTAATGTAGCTGAAAGCAGACTCCAAGTCCCAAATGTTTAGAGCTCTTGTGTGAATATCATCACATGTGTGTCGTGTAACACTGTTATTTAATAGGCTTCAAAATGCTGATCTCCATGTGCACCCACTCTTAATAGTGCCAAGAATAATGACAGCACTACCAAAGATCTCCTGTTATGTTTCCAAAACTGTGCTGTGCACTGAACACTGTGAAAACAGGTATATAAGCCTCTTCCAGATGGCCAAGAAAAGTAGATAGCAGGTTTCAGCAGAGTTAAAAAGAGGTCCAGTCTGGAAACAGACAAAAATAAAGATAGATGGGGAACACAGGAGAGAAAACCCACCTGTAGCTTTAATTCACATGTAACTATCTAGCCCTCTAATAATAGGGTGTTACTCTTGGTTGTAAAAGGCCTTTGGCTTTGTAGTCAGTTTTCAATGCCTCAGGACTGAGCTTTGTTGCTTGCTCTGACTGCATTTTTCATGATTTGCCTGCAGTTTTCTTTTAATTTGTTTTGGCTGACATGATTTCTTTAATGGGCCAGGTGTCTATGGCTAATTTGTTTTACTTGTGTTTATCTTCATATGGTACAATTATAGTTTTATATAGACAGAAATAACAAGCACTTAGTCTATGTATAATGAGATATTTATGACTAACACAATGATGTAGCATACAGAATGACAAGCCTGGCACAACAGCAGAGGACTGGAGAAGAGGAAACACAGAATATGGCATAGGGGAGCCCAGGTACAGAATGACAAAATTTAGGGCACAGGCTGGCACTTGAGATCTCATCACTATAAATAATTCACTCATGGACAATTACAGGAAACAGAGACCTGAAGCTGGACAAACCTGGTTTTACAGGCAACAAAAATAACAAAGAAATAATATCCAACATTTTAAAAAATGGCACAAAATATAGAATATTTGGAAGTAACCTAGAGCTGCAGCAAGAAAGAATGAGTAAAGGAGCAACAATGTGTTAGGAAACACAAAAAAAGCCCCATGAATCCTAGAGGGAGGAAGAAGAAAACATCAACACAAACATTCCATTTCTTCCAGAAAACAATTCCAGATGCTGATGATTAATTTTAAGAGGCACCACCACCAGACTGAAACTACCAGCCTTAGGACCCAGAGAAGTAGTAGAAGAGTAATCACAACACCAGAAAAAGGATATAAACAAAAAACTGTGAGCACAGGAATCATAACTAATTTTCCTTTCCTGAAAGTTAGCTCTACCCTAAAAATTAATAGATGCTTACAATTTCAGTTATGCTCACAATGGCTGCACTTACATATGTGTGCTTACTCTTTGCCTATAAACAAGATTTTCAGCATAATAATTCAAATAACAGTGAACGATGCCCTCCAGTCCTGTCCTTAGGGAGAAAAGAGATATTAGGAACCTGCATCCTCTATTACACAGACCCTTTGAAGCTAAAGAACTGAGCCTTTGTAGGAGATGGAGAAGGTTGGCAGAGATGTCTTACTGTCTAAAGAGTAGATTTAAAACTGGTCAGATTAGTCATATCAATTATTTCTTATTAATATTAAGATGGCTTATTAATACAAATGGATTTTGCCTACACATTATGACTTAGCTTCAGGATTTTGTACCTAAAGGCAATGCCCCTTCACACACAGGATCAGGAAAGGACTGAAAGGAACATCCTTGTAAGCAGCAAAGCAATCTATCATCTCAAGCTCTCATGTCAGATATTTACTGTTCTTCCAAGAAGCCACAAGGCTCCAAACCTGCTCACGAGCCCCAAGGATCACAGTTACAAGAAGTGCAAGAAGTCTCACTTCATTGGCTCTACTCTAAAGCTGTCAGGATTTCCATATATTCAGCATGGGGCTAGAAACTAAGAAAGGCAGAAACCAAAAATATTCCATTTTAGGGTCTATATGAAAATTATTACAAAAATTAAAATACAGATAAGTAAATTCCATACACTGACATTATGTATCCATTTTAGGAAGAAGAGAGGAAGGTTAAACCCATGAATTTTTTTGAATAGTCTCTCAAATGAACGAGCCTCAAAGTCTAGATCTTATACAGGTGGCACAGTGCTGACCCTCCACTTGCCGAAATGGACTGAAACAATGGTGGTCCTATTTTCCCAAAGTTTTCATTGGGTAGTTTCTGAATTCTGTGTTCCTTCTTCATTGCAATAAAAAAATCCAATTGCTATGGCATAAGGTGAAACCAAACAGCTCCCTGAGGAAGGAGCATGCCTCACGAAATGTAGCAGCTTGTGTCAGATCTTTTTCTCAGATCTGAATGAAAATAAAGCAAGTTTCATTTTTAAGCTTTGAATTCCCCTGTCAAAATCTGAATAGAAATACATGGAATATACCTACTCCACCTCTGGCTCACAAAGGTGCAAAAACAATTCTTCCAGACCTGCAGATTGTTAAAACAACCCCCTTGCAAAAAAACTCCAGCTACTAATAAATGAATCATTAAACCTCAATCAGGAGATGAATAGCCATTTTAGGAAATTAATTGTGATCTCAAGAAGCTTCTACTTACTTCATAGCACAGGTGAAATGGGAATTGGAAGAAACAGTACTACCACCTTCAGCAGAACAAACTCAAAGGAGTGTACAAACACAACTGGATGAAACCCCACAGTGTGCTAATATCACAGATGCTATCCACCTCTCACAGCAGACTGGAAAATAGATCACAGCAGTTACATGCCCTGCTGAGGTCTCAAAATAGGCCAACAGGAGCTCTGAGAACCAAACCTGGGGCTTACAGGCTCCTGCTCCAGCCCCCACAACACCAGGAACAATGAAGGATGAAAGTTTCAGAGTTATCCTGTGGACACAAAGATAGCAGCAGGGTAGTTTTCCTGATAGTGTGAGCTCGTAGGCATGTGTGTAATAGTTATACACAGATTTCCCCAACATTTCAGAGAGGACTCACTTGGAAGAAGGTAGATAGATGCAAACAAGCTCAAGGCATCCATCCAGCTACAATGAAAATCACTTCTTCAGGCTTGTGATTAGAAGTTTTCCTCTTTCCAGAGAAACATCACAGCAGTTCCCTTTCTGGTGTCTCTCAGAAAATAATTAAATCACAAAACAGATACTTTTTTTTTAAATAAATAAATTTTAATAAGAAATATTCAAAATTTTACAATTAACTCAAACATTTTTTTTCACAAAATCCTGGAGTTCAAAGTACTAACATTATATAAAAGTTCTTAATTTAAGACAGAACAGATGACAGATAGAATGATTTCTGACTTGCAGTACTGTGCATTCAAGACTGCAAGTTCATAAACCTACAAACAAAAAGAATTATTTCTTCAATAAAGTAGAAAATTATAAATTGCATGGAACATCAGATTCCTCCATGTCACCAAACCAGTCCCCTAAAAGTAAGGAATGGTGCTTCAGTGCCTTCAGAGCAACTCGTGGACTAACATCATCTCTAATTTTCACTCTAGAAGAAATATGCAGCTTAAAATACTTCAGACCCAGGAAAGCTCATACACAGGCTGAGCAGTTCCCTAAAAATATCACCTACTAAAGGGTGATGACTTAGGGAAGATGGAGTTGACTTCTTGAAGAATGTTCATTTGGTACTTGGACACACCTCAACTATATCATATGTGTAGATGCTTCTCAGTGGTTCCATGATTCAAATTAATGATGTTTATCTCCCCTCAACTTCAAGGTATTTTTTCCTACTGCTGATGCCTTTAAAGCATGTTTCAGGACCTTATCCAATAGTACACAGCTTTTTCCTCAAGTGGAAATAATTCAGGGACACAAACATGCAGTTTTGCATGGCTCTGGTCTCTACATCCACATTCTTTACAGCAGAAGGATTGAGTTCCGGTGCTGGAAGGTGCCATGGTGCAAGTAAAACAGCAAAATGGAGTAGTCAATAATGGTCCTATGGTGCAGACTGATGACAGAAGCTGTACTGTGAAAAATACCAGAGCAGAAGAACCTGTCAAAGAATGAATAGGATAAGTACATTCAGAATTAAGTCACTCCTCCCAGTTTTATGCCATCAGCAAACTTGCTGATGATACACTTTATTCCCTCATCCAGGTCATCAATAAATATATTAAATAGTACTGGTCCCAGTACTGACCCCTGTGGTACTCCACTAGAAACAGCCGTCCAACTAGACTCCATCCCATTGACTACCCAATCATCCAGGCCACACTTCAGTTTAGCTCTAAGGATGCTGTGGGAGATGGTGTCAAATGACTTTCTGAAATCAAAATAAACTACCTCTACTGCTCTGCCATCATCCATCCAGCTGGTTATATCCTCATAGAAGGCTATCGGGTTGGTCAGACATGACTTCCCCTTAGTAAAGCCATGTTGACTGCTCCTGATAAGCTTCTTGTCCTTGTTATGCCTGGAGACAGCAACAAGAATTTGTTCCATCCCCTTTCCAGAGATGGAGGTGAGGCTGAATGGTCTGTAGTTACACAGGTCCTCTTTCCTGACTTTCTTGAAGACTGGAGTGACATTTGCTTTCTTCCAGTCTTCAGGCAGCTCTCCTGTTCCCAACAACTTACAAAAGATGTTGGAGAGAAGCCTAGCAATGACATCTGCCAGTTCCTTTAGCACCCGTGGGTGCATCCCATCAGGACCCATGGATTTATGGATATCCAGACTCATTAACTGAGCCTTAACCCAGCCCTCATCAACCAAGGCAAACTCATCCTTTACCCTGACTTCCTCAGTGGCCTTAGGGGCCTGGGGCTCCTGAGGACATTCTCCAGCAGTATACACAGAGGCAAAGAAGGCATTCAGCAATTCCAGCTTTTTTGTATCCTCTGTCACCAGGGCACCCACCTCATTCAGCAGTGCCTACATTGCCTCTAGTGTTAGTTTTATCTGCTATGTATTTGAAGAAGCCCTTCCTGTTGTCCTTAACCTCTCTTGCAAGGTTTAATTCCAAGGATTGGAATTTGACCCAAGACAAATGAAAGCTCCAATGAAGTGTTATTTCATATGACTGTAGCTATCCCATCTTGCAAATTCAACACCCACCTTGAGAACCTCATCAGTCTCAGAAAGCAGGAGAAGATTGGGTGACATTGGCATGGCTGCTTTTTGGAAAAACTTGTCAAATAACCTGTCTGGTAACATTTAATTCCTAGTACTACAGTCATACACAAAACACACACAACCATCTTCCTCCAGAGCAACTTTTCCAAGCAGAATTTCCCACAATAGCAAAGGAATAGCCAGGGAAGGCTGCTGTCCACATGGGATTTGTGGGAAAACTTGGCCAAATTAACATCAAGAGGAGTATACTGCAGCCAAATAACATCAGATTGCAGCAGAAGTAAAAGGTGCCAACTAAACACCACCTTGCACTATTGAGGAAAGTTCAACCATTATAAGACTATGTGCTACAAGGCAGCTTTTTCCCCCTAAGAGTTTGTCATTCTACTAAGAATGCTGAGAACTGGATTCCAGGTTTCGAAGCTAATCAAACCCATGAGACAAAGCAAGATGGTCTCTTACGACATTGTACTGAAAATCAACTCTTCCCTGAGCAACAGCTCCACCTAAAATCAAGCACTGGCAAGTATCAGAAGTGTGAGTTTTTTTCAAGAGTCCTTTCCTGCCACTCTTTCCCACGGTAGTAGAGTGCCTAAACCACTCCACCTCATTTGCTCCCATCTCTGTGTTTCTCATTACCCCCCTGTTCTCATCCTGTGGTACAAATGGAATTTCTCAGTAGTTTAAGAATCCAGAACAAATAGTACTATTAATCTTGGTTTTCCACAGAATATATCAGACAGCAAGTGGATTAAGTTTCCATACCCTGCCTTATTGATGTCTGTTAGTATTGATTAAGAGAAAAAGATGGGGAACAGTAGATCAATTTATAAGACAATATCATCTTTGGTGTCTCTGCCTGCATTTGTCTGATTATTGTCAGTTTTGATTCAGATAAAAACAATTAATCAGTCCCTGGAAAGCCAATATATGGCGTGGCTTTGCTTAGTGGTCATGAGATCATGACTTTTTTAAAGATGTCCATAAAAGTTTTGCTGAACATTCCTAAAGGAGCATATCTTACCTTATTTTTTCTACTCAATGCAATAGGAAGACTTGAATTTTGCAGCAAATGCTGTTATAGTTCCAGTAAGTCTTCAAGAACTGCAACAAGATGTCAGATGGGCAAGGAAATAGTAAGTGACAAAATGTAAGAATAATGTTTACTGGAGGAGGTTCTTCTAATTCTGCAAAGATTAAATTTCATGTGTAGCCTTTCCTAACAATTGAAAGATGTCATGCAAGTGAGATGTAAAAATACTTCTTATAAAGTTGTATCTGAATTCCTGAAATATTTATTTTCTAATTTTGGATGGAGGGAAGGGGAAAGAAGACTCAGAGTTAACAGCTTTTATTGAGCAAATGTTGAAGACAAACATCTAGAAGGTGGATGTTAAAACAAAGACCTAAGGGAAGAGTATAGTCTGCAATTTCTATCAGAAAATAGTAGAAAGAAAATGCAAGTGACAACATAGGGAGGAAATAACCACAAGGCTTTATGTATGCATTTCCTGGATGATGAGATTCATTGAAAGAGTTATGTTTAGATATGTGGTACAATCACAAGATAATCTCATGGCTGAACTGTTCATACTGAAATGTTGGCACGACTTGTTTAGAAGGGATAAGAAGAAAGGGCACACTTTGATAAATTGGTCTGAGGGCCTAAGGAAAAAAAATGCACATTTCCAGTTTGCTTTCTGACAGAAAAAAGGGATTAAAGGTTCCAAGAGTGTAACGAGAGCAAAATCTGTAAGGCTTCATATCCCTGGCTTATGAAGAGATTGCAATTGAAAATATACCTCTGGATAGCATACCAGCACAGTTCAACCCATGTGTGTATTTATAATCATTGCTCTACAAAGTCCAGGTAAACAATTTAACTGAACCAAGGAACAATAGCATCAAATAATGCAGAGCTGAAGGGAGTGGAAAAAATTAATTTATAGTAACATATTATTCACTAAAGTATTTTTTAATAATCACTGCCAAATTGGTACTGTAATAAACAGGAGCTAACATAGATAT
Source organism: Calypte anna (assembly GCF_003957555.1). Lineage (NCBI taxonomy): Eukaryota > Metazoa > Chordata > Aves > Apodiformes > Trochilidae > Calypte > Calypte anna. The sequence goes on from NC_044244.1 coordinate 191,685,085, forward strand.
TTAATATCAATTATTTCTCAGAGGTCATAAATAACAGAAGGAAAACAGGATTCGTTCTGGGAAAAACTAGTTACACATTATCTCTAAAATACAGTGGGGTCAACAAAAGTGGTTTTGTAAAAAGGCAGCACACAACTAATTTGAGTTTCTGCTTCTTGTTTGTATTTTAAAAAAATGTTTAAGCAGTACTCAGTAAATGCAATTACAGATGCTTTCAAAGATATCTAAAAATTTAACTACTCGATCTTCACATTAAATAGACATTTCTTTGTACCCCCAATTTACATAAGAGAAACAACTTTTAAAGTTTACTTTTAAAGTGGTTTTGGTTCTTTCATGTGGAGCTGGCAACTGCAAAAAATACTGTACAGGTGCCTTTGCAGGTGCAGCTTTGTAGATACAGCCTCAAATGAGAGGATTTTAGCTCTGAGTGCTTCTACCAGACAAGCCAATATTCTCTACCAGATTCAAAATGTGGATGCAATGAAGTCAAAGAACAAAACCATATCTGCAAGTTTCCAGTCCATCCTTAGGCTCCTTCAAAGTTCACCACGGAGAGAGAGGGAGGGCCCTGCTCATGACTGCACACCACAAACACTTGGTTTTGCCAAGAGCAAACTTTGTAAGTTCTTGGCACTTCACCTCCAGCTCAATCAATTGACGGATGCTGCTTTTCTGAGCCAAATTTCCAAGCAGCGGGAAGGAAAGAAAGGCAGAAGGCTTATTTTAAACTTGACATTTTAGAAAAGAAAATGTACAGAATAATTGGAGAGACTTGCAACAAGCATATAAAATTTACCCATAGACTTTGACCAAAGAGTTACAGTCTATTCTAACACTAGATTGAGAAGCTCTGTAAAAAAGAATATAAAAATAGTAGAGCTAGGTAAAATAATTTGGATGTTCCCAGAGCATACTATTTTTTCATAGACAATCTGAAAGTCACCTGTACCTCAATTAAATTTTTAGAAGTTACCAAATGAAGAGCGACTGCCAGACAGTGAGAGAGAACAAAAGGAGAAAATGGGGTTTCTACTCCTGATGTCCATGCACAGAACTTTGTTTAGTCTTACTTGTCATTCTGCTTCAGCATCTGATGGCAGAAGCTGAACCATAAATTAGATAACATTTAACCAAGTTTATTTCATTAAAAAAAAATAATCCAGTGAAAGCAAAGTTGTTTAAGATGTTTAAATGATGTTTAAATTAATTAAAAGATGTTTAAATTAATCATTTCATTTAAAACCCCAAATATCTAGCAATTGGACAGAACCGCTGAGTGACACAGAAACACAGAGCACACACATGTACAAGTGTCTTCCATGCTATGGAAGTAATAACTCTACAAGTACAGTGGGGTGTAGGTCTCCTGGCAATGGGAACAGTTAAATTGGTTTTCTGAGATGTGAACAGAGCAGGCTCAAGATGACCATGAACTGGGAAAAAAAAACAAAAAAAAAAAAGGCAACAATACTCATCTAATAGTAACACTCACAGAATATAGTAAGACAGGGTGATTAGAATATGGTAATGAATATTTGCACAATGATATGTAGTGCTACATAATTACTAGTGAAAGAAAATCAATACATACAAAATTGAGATTTTGCAAGTATTTGACAACAATTAAAATCCTGGAGAGGAAATGGTTGCCATAGCTATTAACAGCATTGCAGTTAGGGAGGAAAAGATTAAACAGAGGCTGCCTAGATGTCTCCCCTCAAAACTTTACAGTCAGGAAATTTAGAAAAAGTGTAGACTTATCCTGGGATAAGTTTGATCAAGTCTATTGTTCCAACAGCTCCACTGTGCAGTGACTGACAGACACTGTCAAAATTCTTATCCACTTGTCCCAGAAGTGGCATTTTTCACCTTCTTTGTACTCAAATGATTAGAGAAGATAATGTTCCAGCTCCATTGCACTTTCAAAAACTTAAAGCAGCCACAAAGGTAGCTTGACTTGCTGATTAAATTGATCTTAGATCTGATTTTGTTCATTAGTGTATTTAAGGGGACAAATCAGAACAATGAATGAATAAAAGCTGACCTGCTTTGTACTGATGCAAATGATAACTCAAGTCATGAGGCTGAACAGGGTCTGAGCTCTGCTTGGAAGAAGTGGAGGACTCAGTGGTATTTATTATTATATATGGATGTGTGGATAAATCTGTAAGTAGAGATATATGGCACTTGCTACACCAGCAATCCTTGGGCCAGATTTTTTAAGGCACATAAATAAGCAAGTGATATAGCTAGTGGGATTTATCAAAGCTTATGTAAACCTTAGGAATTCAACTTCCACCCAAAGTCACTGTGTGCAAAGATGTTTTATAGATCCTAGTAGGTTCTCTCCTGCAGATACAAGTATCTAAACACCTTTGTCATTCTGCACTGAGACCCTGTGGGGTTGCTATGAGACAACATATATAATACCATGATTTCTTGTAAGGCAAAAACATCTGGAAGCTGTAAATATGTAAGATGTCAAATCATCGGTCCACAAATTCACTTAAGTTAAGCTGAAATTAGTGGCAACTTGGGACCTATGTATTTTTGTGCCTCTGGCTTAAAGCTCCTATTTCATGTCAAAGTTCTTCATCGTAACAAAAAAATAAACCAAGAAATGGAAGAACAAAGTATCAACAAATACACAGAACTGTCTGTCCCTGGTTTGCTTCTCAGATGTGTGTGAAGTATCAGGTAGGTTCATTAATAACTGATCCAGCTGGCTGGCTCTTTCTTGTTTAGGGATCTTTCCTGGAGTCCAGTGTGAACTAGATGAGCAGAGTCACACCATCATTGCTTCTAGATACTCACAGAGTGATGTGATGGTTTCTATACAATCAAGCAGTGAACAACTGCCAGAGGGAGCAGATTGCAATGAGAGATTACAATTTTCAGAGGAGATGTAGTTAGCTCTGTGCCTCATCCAAGTAACTGCAGATCTTCCAGAATATTTAATCTGAGATTTTAGCCTCTGCTTTTGAAGCAGAAGGGCAAAATAGTGATATGCCAATTTCTGAATTTGATGGAGCCTCATGAGCTGCTAGCTCATTTCAAAGTGAAGTTTCATAAGAAGTCTACCCTGTCGTGTAACCATCTTTGCTAACTCTTTCTGGAGGCATTCAACAAGGACAGATTCCTTCTAATATAAATCTGATGTAAAACCAGGGCCTTTCAGTAGACATAGAAATAATGTATGACTACAGAAAGCTTCAGGAGACAATGGGATGTACCTACTACTAGCAATCTGTCTAGTAGTAGCTAGAGAATCATTAGTGTTCATGAAAGACTGAATCAAAAAGACTAAAGCATCACCCCAGATGCAAATGACACCACCAGGAATCATTCTCACTGAACTTGGATTTGGTTAACCTGATTACAGCTTTGAAAACTGTCGACTCAACAGAGAGCCTCCAGTTTAACAGGTTCAGGGTCAAAGCCATATGCTCTGACAGGGATGTGATATGAAAAACACTCCCTGTGACATAGTACAGAGGCACGAATCTAATGCAGCCTGAAGACAAGTGCTGGTAGGCAGCGATGATCAGCTGGCAAACAGCAATGTCTCAGAAGGGAGAAGGTAGGAAGGCAACATATGCCAAAGAGTAGCATCTTTCTTCAACTAATATGCTTTAATTATTGAATACAAAGGAAAACTATGGCAATGCAAGGCACTATTGCATGGTAGCTATGGGAAATGTTGACATTTTAAATAGTGGCTAATAGTGTTCTTGGTTGTTTTTAGGAGAAATTAAACAGCTAAATTAAATCTTCCCACATATGAATTTTATCACTGAGTTTCAAGATCTCCCGGGGAAGATGCTGTACAGACATCTTTGTATTTTGTTCCAGTCTGGTATGAATGAACTGAGGGGCACAGGGAGAAGGGAAGCACATTATATTTCTGAAGGACATCTGAAGTGTGAGAGTGTAGCCACCTTGTTACTCGTACAGCTTTGACTTACAGTGTGCAGAGGGATACACTCAATTGTAAGTATAAGGCTAATAGGCTCACTGAAGACAGGGGATGGCTCAATGGAGAAAAACCACTCATAGAAAGAAAAATTCAATAGCAGAGCAAAAGTCTAGTAAATGGTTTGAAAAAAGCTTTGTGTCTTTGTGGGGCATGCAGATGGGAGAGGTATCATGAATAGAAAAGTGTCTTAAGCTAATTATAGCATTCTCCAATTTTCAGTGTCCTCTAAATGACAAAAAAAGTCAAGATCCCATCCATTTGGAGCATTCAGCAACACACACACACAGACATGGAGAAGAAAAAGCAGTTACCAAAGCCCTGATGTGCTGGGATGTTGAATATCTGGTGAGAAGGGCATAGTGTGTAGTGTACCACATAGGTACAAAGTGATCCAGTGCAGGCTACAGTGTTATCTAGGATGAGTAAATCTGTAGTCAGGGAAGTTGCTCCACATTTATATAACCATAAGAAGAGAAAAGAATTTGTTCCAATATTTTCAGCGACAAACAGAGAGTGAAAATATCAACTCAAAGTTGCTTGCACTAGAGTAAAAACTATCTGTAGCCAACATACACTTAGTAAAGCATATGCACATAGGCAAAAACTGACAGCTATATTTATAGCAAAATGTAGACATGATTTTGAAATTACTCTCACTAAGATAAGCCATCTCAATCATATCAAGGGATGACTTTAAACCATCAAGGTTGCACTTAACCAAAGTTGAGGCTGGCCCTGTACATTTAGGGACATGCAACTGGGGAACCACAGCTGGCTGATTTTTCACCCCAGTAAGTAGATCACAAAGATCAAATATCTTAAGAAGGGAATGGCAAGATGGTGAATAGGGTTGACTATGGTATTGTCCATGGAAACTGATCAGAAATCCAAGGTGCAAGTTTAGTGTGAGATTGTGGTCAAACTGAGTCATCACTATAGACACAAAAGTGTAGAATAAAGGGAAAGATCTGGGATGGAGACAGTCAGCTCAAGAATTACTGCTTGGTTCAACAGCAGTCCTGAGGAATTCCTCTGCAATTCTTCTTCCACACACTGCATTCTCCCTGCAAGCCCAAATAGCACATTTAACTGTGACCTATCTCAGAGAGAAAGCACAGTAAAACTTAAACCTCAAAACCTGACTGTCTTTGCTAACAACTCCCTTGAAAACAGTGAGGAAATGCAGGTTTTACTGGGATCAATCAAAAAAGGCAAAATTCAAACAAACAAACAAAGAAAAAACAGCTGTGAAAGTGTCTAATTTATAAAAAAATCATTTAAATTTTCCCATATGATTGAATCCAGACCCTGATCTTGTCAATTTCATCTCTGATTTTTCAGTTTAGTTTTCTGTTTCATTTCTAATTACATTACACCACACAAACTTATCAAGACTCCTCACTGCTTTCTTTTCCCTTACGTGCCCCAAATGATGTGCTGAATGCTACAAATGGAAATTTCATCCTTTCTGTGCTTTTACACAAAACACCTCAAATAAAATAGAATGTTTTCACAATTTTTATAAAAGGATTTTATTTTTACTTTATCACCTCATTCTAAGATGCAATTCTGAATTCCTATCTCAGAGCTTCAATTATTACCAACACCTTTCCCCACAGCCCCCTCATAGTTCCTGCAGCACAGGCTGTCACTGACTCCTCAGACAGTGTTTTCTCCAAAAAGATGCTTTCTTACAGCCAAAAAAATATCTCCAAAAATGCCTGTGGAGGTAAAAGTTACAGAATCACAGTATCATTGAGTGTAAGAGTTGGTAGGGATGTCTGGAGATCATCTAGTCCAACCCCTCAGCTAAAGCAGGTTCATCCAAAGCAGGTGGCACAGGGTGGCCAGGTGAGTTTTGAATGACTCCAGAGAAGGAGACTCCACAGCCTCTCTGGGCAGCCTCTTCCAGTGCTCTGTAAGTTGTTTCCTTACTTACAGGCAACCACCTGTACACCTTACAGGCAAACACTGCCTGTGGTAGGCATGTGTTGTGGTCTCTATTTTGCAGTCAGGGAAACTGAAGCATTCACTTCACTAATTTGTGACTCTGAAGGTTTAGGGCAGAGTCCAATATGACACATGGGGACAGCTATAAGCAAGAATCAGCAATCTCACTGCAGCTATCCAATTCTATATGATATGAATTAACACTGATGGAGGAGAGGGGGACAGCTTGGTTCTCAGGACTGAATGTTCCATCTGCTCATTATGGATTATGACAAATTACAACATTGACCTCAAGAAGTCTTGTAAGGAACCAGCATTCAATTCCTGTCTGCAGCTGCAAACCAACCTGTGTTAAGCTGTTAAATCCAGTCTACCTTACAAATGCATTTTACCTGCCACAAAAAGTAACAGCTCTGAGGCAGTGCATTGAAAACAATGTATAAAAAGAAGTGAAAAAGAGAATGATTTACATACAGAACTCTGTCAAAAGCAAAGCTTTGGCTTTCATTTATCTTGTACCTGACTAAGATGCATTTGCCTCAAAAGGGCTGAATCTAATGATTTGTATCAGAAATAGTAAGGTATAAAATACATTCTTGTTCACATCCTTTTTTATCTTTTTTTGTGTGGGAAGGGAAACCTATAGCCTTATTTCTTTATTTTATTTTGTCACTGACTTTCATTATTTGTTTAAAGTTCCTGGACATTGAGCAATGCAGCCGAACAGGAGCTTCAGTGCAGCCCCAAAAAACCTTGTCAGGAGGTCAGATGGTGTTCCCAGGAAACAGTTGCCATTTGGATTCTTTGGGGAAGCAAAGCGATATTTCTTAAACTCAGCCAGTGTCTGGCAGTATCTGAGGAAGGAGAAACATAACCAAGCTATAGAGATCCTTGAGGTAACTTTAGCCATCCTAGTATTTGTGTACTTTTTAATAAATGCTTTCACAGGGAAAGCAGCAGTCCCCCTGAGTCCAGGGGATGATGAAAATTGCATCAATGGTTTTGGCAGCAGCTGCAGCCAGACAAATGGGTGTAGCTAATAGCTCCTGGAATGCTATTAAATGCAAAGAAATCACGAAATACTATCCCATTTATCCTCAGTAGTTTTCCTGTATTACTTCTCCTTTACACTGAGCTGAGCTGCTCTTGCTCTTCCCTAATGTGTCTTCAAGAAAGCCAGAAGGGAAGTCAAGAAGAGAATCTCATGGGAGGACAATAAAATATTTCCTTTATACTCGGTCAACATGGAGTAATCATAGTGAAAAATGTGAATATTTTTTTATGCATGGTAAAACAGAACATGGATTAACCATGCAACTTTCAAATGGGACTCATGACACTGCAAGGAATGACTTATGCAGTGTAGCAGTCTGTATTTGAGTTAGTGATCTAGATACAATTTTTACTTAATGGAGAAAAATAAACAGGAAAAATATATAGGATTCATCTCATCCTGAGAAGGTGGAGGAGGTTGTATGATTCACACCTCAAAAGAAGCTATTTCTTTCCACTGATAATAAAAGGACACTTAGACAACCATCTCAAAGGAGGTCACTGTGGACCTTCAGAATCTGGAATGGCGAAGTTGATTTTGTCCATTATGACATCAAAATCCATCAGTCACCAGTAAAACTCCTGTTTCCACCCCCTCCAAAAGCAGTTGGACCATTTACACCTACACATACCTATATATGAGTTTCCCTTCACTGTCAATCTTTACTTTGTGAAGTCCTGCTTCCTTTCAGACAAAAAAAGGGAAAAATCTGAAAAAGGCAAATCACCTAAATTGACACACTATGTACAATCACTCTCATATCCTCCTTTCACTTGTTGATTCCCTTTTCTTCTCTTGGACATTCCTCTTCAAAGTTTTCATCTTATAACTTTTCTATGCTCTTTCATTTTCTCTGCTTTGCTCTTTTTCACTACCTTTTTTTGGTTTTGTGTATGTGTGTGTCCATGCTTTCTTCTCCTCCTCAGTGAGTGGGCTGATTTTGAATTTAGTTTCCTCAGGCCACCTACTTTACTGTTTTGCTCTGCATTCCTTTTTAAGTCTTTCTTCTGCCCTTTTTTCTCTGGTTTCCCTATCCCCTTCACCAAGATCATCAGAGTATTTCCCCAGGAATCTCTCCCAGTCTTATTTCTGCCATTTACTGTCACATAGAAGAAGAAAGTAAGGCCTAGTCGTCCCAAATCCATAATTTCATCTGGACTATTTAATTACCACCTTAAATGGTCTCAGTGACCTGCATACCTCTGAACCATTTATTTTTAATCATGATGCACAGTGATAAAATACAACCTAGTCAACTATAAAATATAATCTTCCAAAGGTGAAAACAAAGATTCAGGGAGAAAGTTATCTCCAGAAAATTAAAACAGCTATCAAATATCCAGTAAGATGCAGGAGATAATACTTGGTCTATGATATCAATGACCAAAAATTTATTGAAGTATGAGGGAAAAAGAAGTACATATGTTGAGGGTAAAGATTGAACTCATTCAGATCCTTTGAGGGACTTGCTAAAGCTCAGCTCTGACAAGCTAATGTTTTCTGCTAGGAATAGGTTCCCTTTGATGCATGTAAACCTGAAATGTAAGACATGTACAGATAAAAGAATTCCTTACAAGGTGTGCACCAGGAAAGCATTTAGAGCAAGTCTGCAAGATAAAGGAAGACAGAAACCTTTCTGATTTAATCTGGGTGTAGGAAGAGTGAATCTGGGTTTTATTCCTTCACTTGTATTTGGAGAAATCTTACTTCTAAATAGTCCATTTGCTCTTAAGTGACCAGTTTTATTTACATTTCTTTCAAAAACATTCTTTTCCCAATGATATGACCTGAGGCACTGGGACATCTTCAGTGCTGTAGAAAAGAAAGAAGTATCTTAAAATGACCTGGCCAGCAGGAAAGTTCTCTGACATGTAAAAAGACAACACAGAGCACATCTAAACCAGGAGAGTCTTGTATGAGTTTTTTGAGAATATCCCTATATCTTCTTGGCACAGCAAGATATCTCCATGCATCCCAATCCTAGTTTCAGACTCTTCCCAAGCTTCCATGGCTTTCTAGCAATGCCTGCAGGAGACCCTAAATTTTTCATGTCACTCGTCCCATTGCATTCAGACGCACTTTTTTGCTACTGAGAATTTGACCCTTTCCTGGCACAGGTTAATTCCCCTGCAAAGAGCAATGAAATCCCTTCACAATAACAGAAAAACACATCTAGAGGTAAAGAAGAGCATGAGGAGTTCTCTGAGATGTGCACGGCCACCTATCTCAGCCCAGGTTGGGAAGAAATTTGGCTAGGAAACTAGAACAGGTATAAGTGTGCCTACACTAAGATACATCAAAAAATGCCAGCCTTGCACTGCAGAAAGGATATAGAAGAACTTAAGAAACAGCTGCTGTGCCCTGCTAACAGCCTGGATGTGCCAGCACAGAAAGCACATGGGCCACTGTTGAGGAAAAGCTCAGTGAAGACTGTTCCACCTTCTCTGGTCTATAGAAAAAAAAAACATTTGGCTGTTAAATAACTTGAGTAATTCAGAATCCAAAGTGATCAAACGTAACCCTCAGTCTTGATGACAGAATTAGTGTTTTCTCAAGAATACATTTTCCATTAGATTAAAAGCTGTTGCTTCTTCTTAAGGGAAAGGTAACACTTGATAGTTATTATACTTGCATTAAAAAAATAGAAAAAGACATAGTATCAACAGAAGAAAATACTTTCTTCAGGTATAATGAGTATTAAATTAGAAGTTTAATGATCCAGTGTAATAATCCTCTGAATTCAAGAAATGCATGAAGTAGCCAGCTGGCCAAGAGTGATTTTGACTAAGTGCCACCACAAATGTAGACTCTCATTTAATGTCTGTGAAATCAAACCAAAACACAAATTTCACACCAATCAAGTGCAAAATACTTGTTTGGTTTCTGTTCTTTGAGCTGATCTTTCATATGCTGCAGCTGACAATCAGATGCCTTTCCAGCTGTCAAAATGTGACCTTTTTCTCTGCTCTTTCTGGTCCCGAGTGAATTATAACTGGGATGCCAAAATTTCATCTAATTTATGACTTTTTGATGTAAATTAACAATGACTGAGATTTTGTAACTCGGAGTAGAGATGCTTTTACCTGAAGAGAAAGGAAAATGTTCTTGCCATATAAAGACTATCATTTGGTTACATGAATAAAAATACCAAAGAAAATTCCAGATTGGTGAATATATTGAGACCATCATGTCATAGATTAAATCTGTTTCCTCATGCTGGTATTTTTTTAACAGAGATCTGATTTATGGAAAGAAAAATTAAAAAAGAAGAAAAAAAAAATAAAAAGAAGGAAGGGGGGTGGGGAAAGCAAAACTGTTCCCACTAGCACATGTTCGGTCTGTTCATACCAAGAACATGAAGTAATTTTAAATTATACCTTTTCTGTTGCTCATAGTGCATTGCCACATGAGAGGACTGGTCCATAATCTTGCCCCCTCAAGAGCCAGATGTCCCTATTTATTTTCTCAGACTACTACTTTCATTTGACCTCTTCATTTTCAGAGAGCTGAAAAAGAAAAAGAAATATCAACTCTTGCACTTCATGATACGTAGTCTTCATGAATGTAACTATGCTGTGTTACAGCCTTTTCCTCATTTGCCAGATTCAGAATGGGTAGCAGACACAAATTTAAAACAAAACAAAAAAAGGCTCTAACACTGTTTATTATGAAAATATTGAGCAACTTAGGAAAAGGATGCACTTACCGGGAGCTTCAGTTTGTAGATGAAGAAATGTCTTTGATCCGTGTTACTTGGACCATGGGCATCAGACTTCCTAATCTTTTAGGCATCCAAGGACATCGTGTTCAACAGCTGGTGGCAGTGAAGGGTGGGAGATGGTTCCATGTCTGGTTGCTTTCTTTGTGAAGCTATCTTGAAAATGAAGAGATTTCTTTTCCTTATTGCCATCTTTCAAAAAGCACAGATGCAACTTTTGGCAGGATTTCCCTTTCAGGTATTGTTTGGTTCATGTAAGATTGAATTTTGGATGTATTTTATTTTTTTTTCTGATCTCCTGTCTTTTAGGCTTGATTAAATCCTAATCTAACCAATTTCCAGAAACAGACAAGAAGAATGAAAGGGAGCAATACTGCCTCTTATTTCTCAGGTTTTTTTCTGTTCCGCTTACTTGTGTTCATCCTCAAGGTTTCTTCATGAATAACCACCAGTGTTTCAGGTAAAGACAAGTAATTTAGAACCAGAGATGCTTAAATGAAGTGTTTCCCTTGAATAAAATGAGTTTGAATGTTAGAACCAACTAACCACATAGAAAAAACATTCCCTTGTTATTTCATAGGTCTGTGTTGACCAAATAAAATGTCTTGAGTACTAATGTACTAGGAGGGAAAGAAGTATATGAGGGGGGAGGAAGTGCAATCAGATAAACACTGTGCAGGGAAAGCATCCATGGCTGTGCAGGTCTGATCATTGTTACCAAGTTTCTACACAGCTGTCCACGTGCTACCTCTACGGCAAGCCCAGCACCATAGATGGCCTTACACTAATAAATCCAATGCGGAGAGGAACTTGTTCCATTGCACATGCTCACCTGCTTCTGGTTCTTATCCAGGCAGCACAGCATCCACCAGCACCATTTCTCCACCCTTGCTGAGACACAGACACAGGCACCTTTGCCCAACTCATTTATTTCCAGTTATCATGTTGACCTTCCCGGTGAACTACACCTGGAAGGGTTTGTGTATACAAGAGATTCAAAACTAAATTCATGGAAATTTTAATTTGCTGCAGGGTTACAAGTAAAAGAAAACAAATACAGTAGAGACCAGATGTGAAGCCATCATCCAGACTGGAAGGTAAGTAAACAATCTCTGGCTGCATAGAAATGGACTGATGCAATGAGTTGGTCACCCCTCTTACATTTTAATAGTTTAAGGATGGCAGAACATTTTTCCCAGTCAGAATGATATCTGGTGAGAAGAAGTAATCAAACTCAGATAAGTTTTCTGAAGAACAAATGTCAGGGGCTGCTCAATGTGGGCAGGAGATGAGGACACAGTTTTCAGGGGCAAAAGGAACACCACCAGAAGAACAGAGATTGATTTTGCATTGTCCCTTTTATCTCAATTCACAGTTAGTGCCCTGTGACCACACTGAAAACACTTGTGTACAACTGTATCTGAGTTGAAATTTCATTTCTCAACACTCAAAAATTATTATTAACTTTCACAGTGAAGATACAGCTCTCTGGCATTTTTATTTGGATTTTGTGAAAATGTGGCCAGACACCACTATGTCCACCTTTCCATTCATCTTCTTTACAGCCTGCCTCTGCTGGACTCTCCATCTTTTGTTATTAAACCATAAGGTCCTTTAGCTAGAGCCATGGAAAAATATTTTCAGAATCATTTGAGTGACCAGTATCCTCTTCAAATTTGATTTAGGCTCCTAATCCAAGCAAGCTAATGGTATTAGGAGTCAGAGATCTGCCTACAAAAATTGTAGGAGTTTGCACTTCCAGAAAGCTTTTGGATGTCTCCGACATGCAGCTGGTAAAACAAAGTAGAAAAATATGCAAATTTGTCATTTACACCTATTTTTACAATCTTATAAAGCATGAGTCAGTCATTGTTGCATATTACCTTATTATCAGGGTAGAGCAGTTGATGGAAACCAGTTGAGTTGGATGAATTATCCTAAGCTGAAGGAGATGGGTGCAAATTCAAATTTCAGGACATAGGCAGAATGGAAAACTTGTGCTGTTTGCTTGGTAGCTCGGTCAGTTACATGCATGGAAAAGAACTGGGTACATATTTCTCCATTCACCCAGACAGGAAACTATTTGTCAGCTACTGCCTAGTTCAGTGATGTATAAAATGCCTTTATATTTTCCCACAGGAATTTGGAAAAGAAACCGAAATATTTTCAGGGCCTGCTTTCCTTCAGCATTACAAGAACTTTCTAACGTGCTGTTCTCTAGTGTACAACACAAAATAAAAGTGCACATAAGATCTCCTCTGGTTAGTACAGGGACACTTTTTGGGAAGGGGACATAAATTCCCAAGGGGTTTGCCAGAAGCAGGACTGAAATACCCACCAAGCACTGCTGCTGGGGGAGTTAATATCCAATGTCAGGTGGACACAGTGGTGTTGAAATTTGGGCTTGGGATGACTCTGAAAGGACACACCAGGGACAGGGGAAAATCCCGACAAGGTGGACCAGAATGGTCCTGTGGTTTTCCCATTTCCCACCACCATGGCAGGGAGCAGCTCCAGCACAGAAGCATGACCAAAAACAAGCTGATTAGAAAATTTAAAAGGAAAGATAATCCAATGGCTATGGTTTTCTTCCTTTGAACTCCACTAATTATATTTAGGCTAGTCCTCTCAGATCAGATCTCAAAATAGAAGTGGTGGAAAGGCTTCCAGTATCCTGTTGGGTGACCTGGGTATTTGTGCAGGTGTCTGAGTGCCTGAGAAAATCTGGCATCTGTTTTTCCTTGACTTGGGTTCTTCAGTGCAAGGTCCCAAGTATGGGTTGGTGCAATCTCAAGCAAAAATAAATGGATTGAGAATAACCAATAGCCCTGAGAAGGATGCTGGTTGATGAAAAACTCAACATGAGCCAGCAATGGGCTCTTACAGCCCAGAAACCAACCTGTATCCTGGGCTGCACCAAAAGGAGTGTCAAAGGAGGTCAAAGGAGGTGAATCTCCCTCTCTACTCCACTCCTCACGTGGAGTACTGTGTCCAGTTCTTGGCTCCCTAACACAAGAACAACATGAAGCTGTTGAAGAGAATTTATAGGAGACTGATGAAGATGATCAGAGGGCTCTCTCTTTCTGGAGGATAGAAGGCTCCAGGGAGACCTTAGAGCACCTTCCTGTACCTGAAGGGGTTACAGGGAAGCTGGTGAGGGACTTTGTATAAGGGTGTGTAGTGAGTGATAGGACAAGTGGCTTTGGTGTTAAGCTGAAAGAAATTAAAATTTATTTTCTCCTGAATTCGCTGCTTCATCTGATCTTGAAATGGAAAAGCATTTCTACTTTCAGAACTGATGCTTCTATTATCTTGGGTCTGGTGGTCAGTTTTAAGCAACATTTAGCCACATTGTATCGGGAAGTAAAATACCAGATTTAGAAAACACTGAAGAACTTGTAATGTTTCCTTCTTCTAGTGGTCATGGCACCAAGCCTGTCAAGAGTTCAAGAAGCACCTGGATGATGCACTTAGTCATATGATTTAGTTTTAGGTTGTCCTGTGAGGAGCAAGGAGCTCGACTTGATCATCCTTATGAGCCCTTTCCAACTTAAGATACCCTATGATTGCATGATTCTTTTTCAGCCAGCAGTCTTTGCCAAATATGAATGGCATTGCTAAATAATTTTTGTTATTTAGTATTTATTTATTAAAAAAAAAAAAAGCAAACCCTACAAATACCCAAACAAACAAACAAAAAAAACCCACAAACAAGGAAAAAAGAAAGTCACAAGTAGTTTCATCTACATCATCACTCCCGAAAACCCTTTATTTAAATTTATGGTTAACCTAAATCAGATCTACTCCGTTTCAGTCAAAGCAATCACCTGTCAGTTCTGACATATCTTAGACAAGTAAAATATAAACAAAAAACATATTTGCAAACCCCTAACAGATGCAGAGTTATAAACCAGTCGTGGGTTTTCTATACAAGTGCAGGTATAAGTGTGGAAAGTGTAGAGAAGCTCTAGAGGTCACAGAGACACTTGAACTGAACTCCTGCCTGACAAAGCTGCCACAGTTCACCACTGAGCAGCCACTGAAAGATTCTCATCTGCTGCTGGACTGTCATTGATGGATAAACTGCTTTCTTTCTATGCTTTGCCCACTGTCTTCCTGACACATTAGGGCTTGTGCAACCATTTCAGTTTCAGTAAAGGCTTGCAGAAAAGCAAACAGCAATAATTTAAACCTGTCAGGAACAGCATCAGTTGGAAGGCAGCTGCCTGCAGTATCACACCCAAGAAAACATTCAGGTTCTTGTGGTATCTGCTGGAAATTCAGACAATGTTCCTCTGCAAAATAAATGACCTGCTAGTAGACACAGGAAATTAAAACTAGGCAAGCCAAATTAATAATAAATAAAATAAAAACAAAACAACCCAAAAAAGCACCCAGAGGTGTGGGAAAAAATGGAGAAATAAATAACAATGAAATCCAAAAGTAAATTAAAACCCAGAAAAACTGAAAAAAAATAATAACAGGTTAAAGTATTATGAGTATTATTTTATGATGCCAGGGAAATTAGGATCTAAATTTAGGATTTAAGTTATTACAGAATTTAGATTTTATTTTGCTGAGGATTCTACTGAAGGCAGCATCCTAGATAGTTTTATCTACACATCAGCTTCATTTCTTTTTTGCCACCATGTCCATGTCTCCATTTGTAAGTGAGAAATACCAGAAAAACGTGGACAAGTACAATAACCTTTCTCAGGACTGATACTTCCATTACCTGATACACCACCTCTATCTTTCAAAAAGTAAAAAAATATAACATTTTTTTGACAAAATATGTATTTGAAAATGTCACTGTTTTGGATTGTCTTTATTTCAGAAACCAATAAAATCAGAACCAAAGAGTCTCTCTTCAAGGCAATCCCCTCTTCAGACAAAAAAACCTGCTTCTCTGATCTCGTTCTCTCCACAAACTTTGCCTCACTTTCTTCCTTTGAATACCACTGCAATAATATTATTATTGCTGCTTTTTAAAGTATCCACTGAGTCAGCACACCAAAACTTGGAAAGTTGTTTATGTATATACATGATTCTTCATAAATCATGGTATTTTTGCAAGATGCTTTATAGCACTTCTTTCTTTAAGGTACTGTATTGCTAAATCTTTCTACTTTCTATTCACTGTGGAACCATGTACATTTTCTGTTTTGTCAGGGGATGAAGATAAATAGGCATTTACATTATCCATTGTGCTCTAATGGGCAAACATCAGTAAAAAAACTGCATGGTAATGCAAATCCCAAGAGAACAGTTCTTTCCAAATGCTCTCAATATTGCCTTTATCTTTAGGAACAAGGCCTCTCCCTGAGAACAGTTTTGCAATTTCCACACAGGGCATTTCACAGCCTTAATTAGAGAAATTTGGCTTAATTCACCAAGACGTTTTTTTCTGATAGACAGAGAATCAGGGAGTGATCGAGGTGGGAAGGCACCTCTGGAGATCTTCTCCAACCTGCCTGCTCAAGCATGGTTACCCAGAGCATGTTTCCCAGAGCTGCATCCACTTGGGCTGCATCCACTTTGGGATTCAGTATCTCCAAAGACAGAGACTTCACTGCCCCTGTTTACACCCTGCTGGTGTTTATCCGTGTGCACAAGGATTGGACACTGCACAACTATTGACTTTCACAGCTGACCAGAGAAGCAAGTAAAGACAAGAAAAATCATGAAATATGTATAACTTAAGCTATAGCATGATTTGCACTTTAGTGCAATACAATCCTACCTAGTAATGCTCTAGACCAGAGTCTGGGTTCTAGTATAGCCAGCTACTGTCTTAGTGTGACCTTACAATTCACAGTTCACATGAACAAGATCTATTTCATGGTTTCATTCTAATAAAAAATTAATGAAATAATCTTTTTAAGCATAAATATCTGTTTTCCCACTTACTTTTATGAGCTGAGTAGGAACTGCAAGTTGAATCCCACAACCATGCCTTAAGAATCCCAAAGGTTGATAGGGAAAATTGCTCACTTTACATAACCAGCATATCCAGAAAGAACTAGCTGGTGGTTTGTGTTTCTTTAATACCAAACCTAAAAAACCCCAAAGACAAAACTGTTCTATGTTTATACTCTTAGGATCATAGAATAATTTGGGTTGAAAAGGACCTCCAAAGGCCATCTAGTCAAACCCCTTTCAGTAAGCAGGGACACCCTCAACTAGGTCAGGTTCCTCAGAACCTCAGCAAGCCTCACCTTGAATATCTCCAAGCAGAAGGTTTGAGCTGCCTCTCTAGGCAACCTGTTCCATTTTTCCACTACCCTCATGGTAAAGAACTTTTTCTTAACATCCAACCTAAATCTACTCCTCTCTAATTTAAAACCATTGCCCCCTGTCCTATCACTTCAGACCCTTGGGCCTTCCTGTAGGTCCCCTTCAGATACTGGAAGGTTGGTATTAGGTCTCCCTGAAGCCTTCTTTTCTCCAGGCTGAACAACCCCAGCTCCCTCAGACTGTCTTCATAGAAAAGGTGTTTCAGCCCCCTGATCATTTTCATAGCCCTCCTCTGGACTTGCTCCATCAGCTCCATGTCCTTCCTGTATTGAGAGCTCCAGAGCTGGACAAACTATTCCAACCAGATAAAATTCACCAAAAGCCATCTGGAAAGGAATCAGAGCCTGTCAAAAGAAACTCTAATTTTTTTTTTTTTTTTTTTTTTTTTTTTTTTTTTTTTTTTTTTTTTTTGACCCTAGATGTTTAAACATCTGCTACAAGGAAAATTTTGCTTCAAGAGACAGCTACACACCCTGCTGGGAGTGCTGAGCAGGCACAGGCTGCAGAAGATCTGGAAGGGACCAGGGCCACCACCATCACTGCTTCTCAAGCAGCCATGGGGCTCCTCATCTGCAAAAGTTATGGGGCTGCTCACTAGTAAGCAAAGCAAAAATTATTTCTTATTGTTCAGGTTCATAGAACATAGTCTAAAACCATTCAAACAACATTTAGCCAACAACATTTCCATATGAGAACTCCCTGATCCTGTTCTAGGATTTCACTAGGGAAAATGCAGCATTTTGGTTCACCAGATGTGCAGTGTATCACAAAATACATAAGTAGGAAGGTGTTTAATGGAGAAATACAAGCACACATTTTACTTACCATACATTAAGTGTGGAAGATTCTTCACCAGATTGTAACACTGCAAATGCATGGAATTATTTTAAATGTTCCAGTAACAGAGAAAAATACGGAATATTCTCTGTGCTGTGTATTGACTTAGATTCTGAAGAAAGGTGAAAAGAGCAATCTTTCTACTAAAGTCCTTTTGAACATAAACTTCATTGAACTCACCTAGCTGAAATATAACTTAGGTTAATGGTGCCACCTGGTGACAAGTCCTACTTGCTGTTCCCCTATCTCATCAAGGAAGAAAAATGAAATTCTTATGCTATAAATCTTCCCCTTGAGAGTAATCTTCCCTACCCTGAAACCTGCATCAGCTGCAATTATTACTCACCCTAAGAAGCACAGTGTACACCTAGCAAGAATGATAGAAAATTAGGAAAGAGAATATTTCTTAAAAGACTTTCATTTTAGACACTACCATACACTGAGTTATTAGCTTGTGAAAAGATTGTGCTTAATAGTAAATGAAGGGAAATGTGCAAAATGACACTGATTTATCTGGATCTGCTGATAATGGAGGAGTTGAGCATTTTGTCAGTTTAAAAACTTCTTGTTCATTGCAGCAGTTTGTGAGACACACCACCACCTTGTAGGATGTCACTACACCCTGACTCCAGTCCATAAAAAAAAAAAAAGCGTTTGACCCAAACAAAACAAGTGTGTGAGCTTTGTACCTTACCTGCCAATGATACCTCACATGAGAAATTAATTCTGAAGCCATAAGTTTCTCCATGGATCTCTCTCAATGTTGCGACACTGCTGAACATGATCAAAACAAATTTAAGGGGAGGCTCCTTTTGTGGATTCAGATTCTCCCCCATTTCCTCAAGGTAAATCAGAATTTACACTGCAGGTATAAGTAGGTGGTGGGGGAAGCATCTGGGGGAAGGAGAGGGCAAGAATAGTCATGGAGAAAGACAAACTTAGCATCATGTTAGCCAACCTACCATTGTTATAATAGCTGTACAATAAAACAACCAGGATTTGGGTTATGGATCATACTGATGACTTCTCTACAGTTTTCCTCATATGCAAGTTCCCAATGATGACTGAAAAGCCCCCAGTTTAATTACATTACAGTAATGGTTACAGGTGAAACCAATCACTTAGGAGCTTCACAGCAGCTTTACTCCTACCCAGCTGCCACAGTATCCCATTTAACACTTACAGCTGCAAACCTGCACTTCAGCAGCACAGATGCTGACTAGTTCTTCACACTTATAAAAAAGGACATTTAATATCAAAAAGCTTATTTAAAGGCAGTACACTTGCTTTATTGTTTGCCAAGCTCACCTAAAAATTCTTATTTTTTTGCTCAACTCAGCAGTTTGGAAGTGCATGTGGAAGTACTGGATGATTTTAACTGTAGAAATGATATTCTGTGCTCTTGAACAAGGCAAAACTTCATCTCTTCACCCCCAGAACCCTGCAAAGACTAGGATTTCCCTTCTATGGAACCCAATCAGGGACCTCCTTAATTTGACAAAGTAGGAATATTTTAGGTGAATTAGGGACATTCTTCTAGAAGCCCACTTCACATAACAGTCACATGCTGCATATGCAAATTACACAAGTATCCATATGCTTAATTTATACAACTATTTAACCAAACTGGGATAATAAATATGTCTAGTTAGACACTTGCTGTAAGTATGCAGCTGTCTGGAAGGAGGTACAAAACCACCATCAGTAAAATCCAAACTGCAGCTGTCATTAATCAAAGCTTTGCCCTTGAACATTCATCATGGTGATAGTGATGTGACAAAGTGGACTTTTACTGCCGTTTGGGACAGGAAGATGTTTACTTCCTTAAAATAATTCAGTTCTCTAGTGGTGCAGATGCTGTGAAAAAGCCAGTTTTCGTGTTTGCTCTGAAGGCAGCAAATAAGCAGAGGAACTAGCATCAAAATGTTACAGAACACCAAAATTATCCACAAAGTGCTGCACGTTTAAATGCTGAACTTTTGCACCATATGTAGAAAATCCCTATTGAAGGTATTTGTGTTTAATAGAAATAACTGATGTTTCTTGGATCAGTGAGCTCCAGACACTGCAGTCGGGAAAGATTTCATTCTTAGGTCAAATGAAGATTTTTACAATATTGAAAAGATGGTGTTGTAGGAGCTTTAGTAAAAAATGAAGTTCCTTTTCTTAGGGTATGCCATTCACTACATTCTGTGATCAGAAAAGCACAGTAATTTGTCCAAATTATTGATTCATTGGATTGACAGTGAAGAAGAGGTTTGCACAAGGTCACAGGGTGAAACCAGAGCAATCCAGAGACCTTGCTCACACTGAGCATGGATAATATTCCCATCATAGAACCACTGAGTAGTTTGGGTTGGAATGGACTTTTAAAGGCCATCAAGACTAACCCCCTGGCAGTGAGCAGGCTTATCTTCAACTAGATCAGGTTGCTCAGAGTCCTATCCAACCTGACCTGGAATGTTTCCAGGAATGGGACACCTATCACCTCTCTGCAGAACCTATTCCAGTGTCTCACCATCTTCATCATAAAAAATTTCTCCCTTATATCTAGTCTAAATCTACCCTCTTTTAGTTTAAAACCAATACCTCTTGTTTTATTGCAACAGGCCCTACTAAATAGTCTGTCCCAATCTTTTTTCTAAGCCCCCTTTAAGTACAGAGAGGCAAAAACAAGATCTCTCCAGAGCTGCCTTTTTGCCAGGCTGACCAACCCCAACTCTCTCAGCCTGTCTTCATAGGAGAGGTGTTCAAGCCCTCTGATAGTTTTTGTAGCCTCCTCTGGACTCGCTCCAACAGTTCCATGTCCTTGTGTTGGGGACTCCAGACCTGGACAGAGTACTCCAGGTGGAATTTCACCAGGGAAGAGTAGAGTGGCAAAATCACCTCCCATGACCTGCTGGCCACACTGCTTTTCACAGAATCATAGAATGGTTTGGGTTGGAAGGGACCTTAAAGATCACCTAGTTCCAAATCCTTGCATGGGCAGGGACACTTTCCACCACACCAGGTTGCCCAAGGCCCCATCCAACCTGGCCTTGAACATTTCCAGGGAGGGGGCAGCCACAATTTCCTTGGGCAACTCAAGGATGTGTCTCACCACCCTCAAATTAAAGAACTTCTTCCCAATCTCTAAACTTTTGATGCAGCCCGGGCTTTCTGAGCTGCATCAAGGCTTTGCTCAATTTAGACTATAAACCACCATTCCTTTTCAAAGCTGAATAACATCTTTCCAAATATTTTGGTTTTCAAGTAGTTGTTAAGAGTATATGAGCCTTATTTGTGCATTTACTATCAGGTAACCAGTGTTCTTTGCAGGCATCATATTTGTCCATAGAGGCTAACAGGTCAGTAGATTTACTTAGGTCCACTAAAATCAAATTTATTCACAAGAACAAGGTTTTGGGTGACTGCTATCAGTCATATTATTTAGGGTAATTGAAAGATGACATACTTGAATTGATGGGGACAACCCACAACACGTGGAAAAGTGTCTGAAGGTATCTCCCAACACCCTCAATACACAAGCTATGCCATGTAAATTACACATGCTTGGGACCATCTTCTAGCACTGAGCTTGGATTTTAAAGCTCTCTTAGCCTCCAGAACAGAGCAGCAGCCACATACACTGATTTATGGGGATGATCCCTGGGCTGTGAATTGTTTGGAAGAATGCTTGTCTGATGCACCAAAACCTTGTCAGAAACTATTCAAGGAATTTTACAGCATTGGTGGTTGAGTACCCCTCTGTGGAAAGGCCAAATTCTGTAGGCAAATGCTGAAGGAAACCTCACAGAATTCTGGTACTTAGGAGACTATTGACATCCTTGTGCTGAGGAGGAATACGACAAAGAAAAGGTGATTCCCCAAAAATGGCACAAATCTCACCCTTCCATCTCAACTGCGGAGGCCACAGGTGAAAGTTCAGTGAAGAACATATTTATTCACAATAACTTTTTTTCTTTTTTTATTTTTTTGTAATTTGCTAACTGATTCTACTGATTTTCTCCTTCAACAGAAATTCTAAAAGAAATTATCCTGAGAGAAAAGATTGGGAGTGCTATAAGAGATAAGAGAAAGGCATTCCAAAAGGAAACCTGCTTGGCAGTAAGTATCAAGACAAAAAGTCTTACACAATAAACAAAACACTTCAAAAAGCTAAACAGTGCTTGTCCCTTACCTTTTCCAGAGCTCTTGGCAGTGACTTTAATTAACGTACTGGATGCTCTTATCCCATCCTTACAGTCCTGTTTTCAGGTTGCTCTGACAAATGTTACAGCCCCAGACAAGTAGTCAGTGAAAGATGCATGTAATTTAATTTGTGTGGAGTATCAACTAGGATTCTCATGTTGCCACCAAGACAGCTCCCTTAATCCCCCAGAATCACCAACAAAGTTTTTGAGAGATCTTGTCCTTTGCACTCAGATGCAAATTTTCCACCATGTACAGGACAGATTTTTCTTGGCCTGGTGGTTCATGTGTCTGCAGTTACACTCTTTAAATAACAAATACTGATATTTGTTGAAAAAATCCATTTCACAGCTCGATATAACATCCCAAATAAAGATGATTCCATCTCCTTCAAGAGTGCTTGTTCAGAAAAATAAGGATCCTTCAGAAACAATGCCAGTTCCACCCAGAAAAATATTTTTTGTAAAGTATGTTTTAAAGCAGTAGTTGTTTTCACTGTTCTTGTATATTTGCTGTTTCAGTGTTCTGCTTTGCCTGAATTCTTAGTACACAATTCAACCAATCTAACCAGGCCATCTCCTGCTTGCAAAGGCACCACCTTTTTCCATCACCTACAGAGAGCTATGTCCTTATATTTAGGGGTATAACCCTCATTCCAAGGGCCAAGTCAATTAAGGTGGAAATTGTGTGGACTGAATCTCACCTGGCAGTATCTTTTGACCTGTTAATAATGCGGGTTACAGTAATCCAGGTTGACCTTTGCTCCTACCTCAGCCCACAGAAGACTGGGACCCTCACCCATTGCAACTTTAATCTTAATAAAGTACTTAATAAAGTATCAGTTTTTAATTTTCCATTACCATTAGAATATTGATCCTTCTTGCATTACAATCCACAAAATTGGATTATTCAATCACAAACACTTGTATTTCAGGTTATGAGCAAGAACCAGTCAAAGCAAGATTTGTAGTAAAAAGTCTCATACACTCGTAGACACACATTTGTCCAAACTGTTAGACAAATAATTTCTAGTAATTAACAGATTTTTTTAAATATCAGTTTATCATGAACAACAAAAAAAATAGAGCCACATTTAGTAATAATTTGTACAGCTCATTGTCCCATTCTGTTTTCATATGTTCCAATTCCTAATTATTGCCTGACATTTTCTGGCCCACTCTTGCTCTAGATGGATAAAACATCCCATGTTCCACAGCAAAGATAGCAAAACTGAATGAGAATAGGGCCTTGATTTGGTCTCAATTCTCTCTAAGAGAATGAAATCAAACAGTGCTTTCCATTATAACTCGAGCCTGACAGCCTAAATCTGGATGATTTCATGGTATGATGTAAGCTTTGGATTCCTCAGCTAAGCTTCATGTTCACTCACCAAGTGTCCTGCAAGTTTTTGGTCAGTCACTAAAGCCTTTGTTCAGACCAAATAGGTTTTCCAATCTGGAAGCAAAGTCCCAGCAGTGCCATGGCACCACACCACAGGGATGGGATGCCTTGGGGGGCTTTTGTGTTATTTAGATGTGGATATAAAATGCCTCATACTCACCTAACACACAAACTGTGATGCTGTTTAGGTGCCAAACTAAACTGTGAGACAGATGTAGGGTTAGGAAACCCTGTACACAAAAACACCTAAAACTTCTTCTAGGTAAAATTGAGAATATTAGTTATCTCCCTATTCCAAAGGAGGGCTGTGAAGATGTGGTCTTGAAAATAAAAAGGCACTCATCTGGAGACGATCTAAAGCTCTCAAAATGTTCATCCTTATTGCAAACTCAGGTATCAATTCATGAAATATAATGTTGACCTCACATAACACATCCATTTTACAATGCTTTATACATCCTGAATTATGAGGAAAAATTACTGTCTAAAAGAGCTTTCAATGCCTCCTCTAATAAGACTCTGTACAGAAAATCAGCTGGAGCTCCTACTCGTAAACATCTTGCTATAATTACAAGATAAGCAAAAGAATAAGCTTTCTAATCATTATAAATTACCAAGCAGAAAATGTAATAAAAACTAGAAAGGTCTCCCTGTGTTGCATTGTGTCAACGCAACCTTTTTATTAGCATCTATTGCAAAATGCCAGGCATGCAACCACTTAAATGAAGAGTGTTTTTCTCAGGTCAAGTAGAGAACCTGCATTTCTGCAATTATACCTTTGGAAATTCTATCCTGATTCTATTCCCATTCCAAGATGGGAAGAGAAACCAAGCCAGCATTATTGTTTTATGTGACTGTTTCTTTACTGAAAGAGTGGTCAGACATTGGAACAGGCTGCCCAGGAGAGCAGTGGAGTCAATATCCCTGGAGATGTTCACAGAAGTTGCAGATACAGCACTTGAAGACATGGTTTAGTTGGCAAGGTGGTGTTGAGCTGACAGCTGGACTTGATCTTACGGGTCTTTTCCAACCTTAATGATTCTATGATTGGTCTCAAGTGCATTTAGTAAATGGTCAAAACAGCCAGGTAAAAGAGCTCTAAGTAAACAATATTTTTCACAGCTATAAAGCCTCTCATCCAAGGACTTCAGTGCATTTTATAAATAATAATTAACTCTCATAGTGCTGCTTCTAAATAGGCAAAGGATATATTTAAGTAGCACTTTGTTTGCTACTGAAATGAATTCCCCCTTTCTGCACTTCAGCAGGATCCAGCAGCTGTTTAACAACACACATGAATATTAAACAAGAGATTTTAGAGAAGAACTAAGGAATACTTAATCCAAAAGAAACCCCAGGGGGATTTACATAGCTAGAAAGCAATTACTTAAAGCAACAGCCCCCAGACTCTGTGGGTGACTTTGGTTTTCTCCAGCTACCTCCATTTTATATTTAAATTTGTTATGTCTATTAGCAATACTGGAGGATCTTGCAGGATCTTGCCAGAAGCCTGACACCTCTGAGGTGCAAGAAAGAGGAACACTGGTACAAAATCTGGGCAAGAATTGGTAGAATATTGGTTTTGTTGTCACACAATGAGCCAGGGGACTTAAATGATCGCAGCACAGTAAGAGTTTTTTCTTTATACTGATGAAAGAGGAGAATCTGGCTGAAGCTCAGAGGAGTAAATAACTAAGCCTTCAAAAAGCTATTCCTTCCTCCCCTTCAAACACTGCCTAGTTGATGAGATCATCCCACCCAGGATGGAGTAGCACACTCAGGAGCAATGGTCATCAGCTGGCTCAGGGTTTCTGCCCCATTTCTCCTAAGGATTGCAGCAGTGGGTTGTAGCAGGGTATGTCTATGTCTCCTGCCAGTGCAGAATCCACTCCCAGGAAGTCATTGCTTTAAGGAAAACGGTGGTTTTCCCAATGCCATCATGTCCTGCATTATGGGGAAACCTCTTTTCAGATTCACAGTTGTAGAATCCCTAAAAGAGTATTTGTCTCAAAACAGCTGCCCTGACAAAACAGACACTGTACTTGGGTAAAGGTCTCATTTGATAGCCACCCAAACTCTCTTCTCTCAAGGAGAGACCCTCATTTACCCTAAGGGTCCTGATTAAACCACCCTGACAAATGGGGCCCTATTCTCACAAGAGCAGCCCCTCCTTTAGTGGCCATCCCAATAAGCTGGCACTGTCCTTGCAAGGGGAGCTCTGTTTGATGGCCACCCTGACAAGCAGGACACTGTTCTTACCCAATAAGGGACAGGGGCAGGTAAGCTGCACCCTGAGGAGGCAGAGTGCCACCTTGAGTGTGCCCCAGGTAAAGACTGTCCATGCACAAAAACGAGGGTTATTGCCTGGTCATCCCATCTGGAAGGGCCCAAGTGAACACCTGGCTTTGCAAGATATGCCAAAGCCCCCCCTGAAAAGGTGGGGTCAGGTGGCATAAAAGAGGCACACTCGAAATGCTGGATGTGTGCCCACCATCCAAAGACCACAACTTCCTACCAAGATCATCACTGGATCCAAGGGTGGTGATATCTTTCCTATCTCTTCTTGATCTTTCTCTCTCTCTGTCTCTGTTTCTAACCTAATCTCTGTACATAAGTGTGACACAGTTTCCAACTTTGTTAAGTTTTACTACCCATTGCTTTGTTAAGTTTTGTCAGTTGTAACCTGTTGTTTTGACACTTTCCTTAAATTTTGCTAAATTGTAATCCATTGCTTTGAAAATACCAGTTTCTAATTCTGCTACTTGTAATCTGACAAATTTTATAATCTTACCCATTTTCAAGTAAAGCTGTGTTTTTATAGAAACTTCCCAGGTAATAATCTTACTCCTGAGTACCATGCAGAGATTTCCCAAACTTCATCTCGATGAATGGGTTGTTAAAAGGGATTGAGCCCAGCTGCTCCTAGGCTCCTCTCTGAAGGAGTTTAGGGTGCGAGGGTGTCCAGTCCAAATCTTCCTGGGTTGACCCCCATTTCTGGGGAACTCCACCCATGCCCACTCTGTGGGACATAGCACTGTACCCACTCTGTGGGACGTGACATTTGGTTTGGCCCCCACCTCTGGGGAGCTGTGCTCACTTTGAGACATGACAGGGCTGTACCCACGTTGTGGGGTGTGACAACAGTCCAGCATCTACTCAATATCTCGTGTATCTATCTCAGCTCAAAAATTAAGTTCTTGCTTGGGCAGATAAAAACTATTAGAGAAAATTCAGATTCATAACAGGACAAAACTCACCAAGCAGCCATTCAAAAAACTGCAACAGGGACATTGCTGTCTGTACAGCAGAAGCCAAACTGATAGAGCAGACAGCTTTACTTTACCATGAAACATCATCACCAGTCAGTTGTGACAAAAAGAGACCATTTAAACAAGACTGGCATTAGTCTGGTACCTAAATGAATCTAAAAATGTCTTTACCATTTCAATAGACTTGGTATGGGTGGAGGCATTTTGCCAACGAAATCTCCAGCATTATCCCTGTAAATATGTCATTTATTCACACTTTGTGTACTTAAAATGAAATTTTCACAGGCTTTTCCTAAACTATATTTGACCAGCTGGCACATTATGGTACGGTATCCAAATTATTTGCTTAGTTTTACACCAAATCTACATCAGCATTTCCTGTTTTAGTATTCAGATTATATTAACAGCTTAACTTGTACTTCGTTATTAATGAGAAACAAGTCTGGCAGGCAAGCCAAACATTCATCTTAATTGAAAACATCACGTCTTTATTTTTTCCATCAAATTAATGAACGAGGTCACCAGATGGCCCTTTTAGGATCACCAAGTTGGGCTTCTTGGGCCTCAGGTTCTTTGTGTACTTTACCACAAAGCTAAAAATCTGAAACATTACCAGCACATCACATCAGTCACTTGCCCAGGGCTGGTGCTCTCTCATGACAAAAATATTTCCAATAAAAAGCTGAATTGAACAAACACAGAATCCTTTCCTGAAGCAGGCCTCCTGTATTCACAACACATAACAGCAGGGCTGGGACCACTTGTTAAGCCTGATGCACCATGGAGCAATGGTAGAGAGACTTTGCTTTTGACATACATTAATGAATCCATTCCCCTGAGAAGAATTTATTTCTTAGAAAGGTCAAGTGTCTTCTACTGAATAGAATATTAGCATCTTTCTCTACTCAGTGTTGAGGAATGGGAATAGATCTCTGTATGGCTGATCTGAGAGATCTTACCAGGCAGCACTTTGCTTGACTTGACAGTAACTCTCTGTAGGGCCACTCTGCCTGCATTTCTGCAGAAGGCTTCCCAAAAGCAAATCTTACATGTTTTCCCAATTCCTTTAAGCCTCTAAGCACAAAACCACTCTACATTCCCACTTTGCATTGAAGAGATTAGTATTTCTTTTAGACATCTTGCACAAAGCTGTTGTCTGAGCACGTGCTAGGCATTGAGATGAGGTTTGGTGGTGGCACATGTTACACTATCCAGTACCTTGGAGTCTGATCCATAGGTAGAAAGTGAACACACTATTGCCATATGGATCTGTACTGAATATGGATGGTAGAGTCACCATCCCTGGAGGTCTTTAAGAGTCATACAGACACAGTACTTAGGGATTTGGTCTAGTTAAGGACTTTTAAGAGTTAGGTCAACTCAATGATCTTGAAAGTTTTTCCAACGAAGGTAATTCTGTGATTTTGTGATCTTAAACAGCCTGATTCATTTCTTCATTAACTAATCCTTCATGTCAGCTCTCTGAAAATATTTGCCTAAAACCAAGCAAATCTTTGGATAACTAAGGAATTAGCACAAACAGACAATGCTAAGAGATGCTGTGCTCCTGCTTGCTGTGGCATCATGGCTAACAGAGACTTTTGAGCAATTCCAAGAGATAGTCAACAGCTGAAAGAACACTAAAACATCTTAAATTGGAGATTAAAATACTGGGACCTCACAGATTCACAAGATAAACTTCACCCAGTAAAAGATAAAGCATGCCTGTAGGATCCTTATACCACACAACAATTCCTTCTGACATCTCACAAATCCCATCCCACAGGATACTCAGAAGTCATTATTTCCTTCTGCTGAGTAATATTTTGGAACAGAAAACACTACACCTACTGTCGACAAAATAAAATAGTACAACATATACACAGGTTCGAATTCATTCTTACCACAAGATGTCACTCTAAACTTTATTGAGAGAAATTGTTTGACTACTTTAAAGAGCTGCGTTACTTTTTTCCAAGTATATTTATTCTCTTCCAAATTGCATTTTAAAAACTTAAAACATAAATTAATTTCTTCTGAGGAAGAAACAACTAAACAAATACAAGAAGTACAGTCTACCCCACCAAAACTCAATGGTAAATTCACTGAAGGCAGCCTGGGTACTAAATGATGACAACACAAATAGTTTTTTGGTTTTAGGGTTAAAGAGGAAAAGGAAAGAGTTTTCAGTTTTATATTGCAGTTCAGCAATAAAGATTAAAAAGAATTCAAGAAAAAGCATGACTTGGGGGCGAATACCCAATATGCAATACAACTTTATATCCATCCCCCTGTCTCACTGTAATTAGGTTGGATTTCTCCTGCTATCTAATTAATATCTGTTTTGAAAGATACTCCCCCACAACAGTTCCTCCTACCACCTGCAGGCACTTGGGTTCTGCGAGGACAATGAATCTCCTACCAAATTCTCTGATGACAGTGAATGTTCATATATATGTAAAGATTAAATTTTATTATGCATATATGTGCACTTGTTTGTGTATGTATGTATATAATATTGTGAATACACGTTAATTTTATGTAGATACATATATGTAAATATTTATATAACCAGAATTTTATTGGGAGAAGGGAACAAGGGCACTTTTGAGCCACATGCCCACACAGAGGACTGGCCTGGGACATAGAGCAAGGCAGTGGCACTGCCAGGATCTGGAAGTGAGTCCTCTGAGCAGAGCTGCTCTGACATCATCTACTGTGACATTTCCTTTGTTCATAAAAAATGTTGGTGATTCCAATCGCAGTACCTCCAAGAAAAATGCCTCCAAAGTATCTCATTTTGCAGAAGAAAACCATCTAATTCATCTAAATCAGCTATTGGGACTTTGGGCTATCAGCTCTAAGAGAAAGGGAACAATACCTTTTAGTAGCATCTCCATTAGCTGAAGCAGTGAAGCCTGGTGTGAAGAATCCAACAGTTTCCACCTCACTTCAAAACGAGCATGATCAGTATCATCACACAATGGAATTTGCAGTGAGAAGCTTTTTCTACACTCCTTAAAGTCTAGGAAAACACCATGTAAAATTAACTTCATAACACTGATAGGGTTGCAAGGGTAATTCCCAAAGTTAGAAAGTGTCACAATCTAAGTGTATGGTCACATGCCACTGTTCTCTGCTCTGACACTTTATTCAGTAAACCCAATGGGCCTGCTCTGGAGAAGCTGTTTGAGAAACCTGTGCACCATTTATCTCAGCAGCTGAAAGGCTGAGACTGGTAAGAAGATTTCTTGAAAGTTCTCCAGCTTAAGAACATTAAATGCCATGCTGGGAACCAGATACTACCTCTGATTCGTACAGAGAGACTCAGTGATGGTCAGGAAGTCATGCGTGATGTATTTTTCAAAAAAAATCACCCATCAGATGATCCTCATGTCTCAAGTGTCCAAAATGAGACACTGGGGCAGTCTTTATGGAATAATGATACTCCCTGTTGCAGCTGGAGCTGTAGTCAGACATAAACAGTGGTGGACATGGTGATGTATCAGGTCCGAAGCATCTCCAATCAGGTCTCTAAAGCAAATAGATATTTTTACCTCTATTTCTCAGAGTTTTGATACCACCTTTGTAGCACAGAACTACAATCACTTCTTCACACAGTAAATAATGCTGGGAAAGCAATGGATTAAACATTTGCTTATAAGATGAGTCCTGGCACTTCTGCACACTGAGTGAAAAAAACAGTTTGAGGTTAAATAAATAAGAAGTGTCACACTGTATGTATGTACAGGAATCAAATTAGTGACAGAAGTTATGTTACTTATAGCACTGCCCTTCCTCTGACCACAGACCTAATTCTGTTCTTTTCACTTGGTTTTTAAATACCACATCATTTCTGTGCAACATAACATAATGATAAGCATTATAACAGCAATTTTCTATTTCTGTTGCCTGGGATTTTATGCAATAGTGCCTTAACCAACTACATCAGCAGAAATTCAACACCACAACTGTGATGACAAAATGAAGACAGGAAAGGACAAATGAAAGACATAAGTTCAGTTGTCTTTGAACACAACTCACAATTATGTCAGTGGCAGATCAAGGTGACAGTCACAGAAAATGGACCACACGAAAGAATAAACACACAATGGAAATGAACAACACAGTCCAATATTTCTTGTCAAGACTTATTTTAATACTCAGTGGAACACCAAATACAGAATCATACCTGAGCAAACTATAGTAGAAGTGTGAGATAAATACAGTATTCACAGCTACCTGTTACTATATATATATAAATTCATTTACATAAGTATTATACATATATATACATATGTACGTATATGCAGCATTAAGCAGTTTATTTCCATGCATGTTACTATTCAGGGCTCAGTCCCCATTGCACCTAAATCCCTTGCATCAGTGTTTTTCACTGACTCCCTTGACACTGGATGCGCAGGGTTAAGGAAATGAGTCCTGGGATTCCAGAGACATGGGGGTGGCACCAGGCAACAGATTTGGTTGATTTAGAGCAGCTTTGAAAACTGTAAGGTATAACACTCTTCAAGGCTAAAATGTTTCTGTGATTTCAAAATTACCATGCAGCCCCCTAAAAAGTTCTGGTCATGAAACTAAAATCATATCAGAATCTAGCCTACAGTGACTCTGCAGACCAAAACATTAGAGATGGAAAACAGCTCTGCTATTTTAGAGACAAAAATAAACACTGGGATTACTGCTGGAACAGCTTGCTCCAGATTATTTTCTTCCATTTTATTAGTAGATGTACAAACTACATTAGCAAGACATTAATCCATTCTTTCTTTTATGCCAAAAAAAAAAGTAATCTATTTCATTGTTCTTTTGTATTCCCTCAGCTTGAAAAAGGTGAATACATTATTCAAAATAAAATCAGGTTATCTAAATGCATCTCTTAATTTTGTCTCTAGTTCCATCACAAACCAGTAATAAAGGGCTACCCCTCCCTAATGCAAAGAGAAAGAAAAGCTTCACACTGGGACAGCAGTCACACAGCAACAGCTGCTGTAACTGCATTTTATTAATTCTAATTATACATGGAATCCATATGGCCAAGACACACTTAAGAAAAAAACACTACAGGAACAAAAAATGGCTTTTACTCCTTGCTGGATATTGAAAACTAGCAAGCTCAACAATTATCACATTGCTCATATTAAAAACTCATCTTAAAATTGCTTTCTTTCCAATGCACAGCTTTTTGCATTTTGTGTGACAAAAGTCCACAAAGCTTCTGAATTCCTTGGCCGTGATGTCAGTGCTATCATTCATTGGTTAAGAGGCAGCAAAACATGAGTAGAGGGTTGCATGAGGATTACAAGTGATTATGCTGTAATCAGTTTCTTACTGTACACGTACAGGCTGAGAATCCAAATAGAGACCTGGGCGGGGACCCTGAATTTTCCTGAGTCTGTCAGCATCTTTATTACAAGGTTTTGTGCAATTCTTTAAGGAAAAGGCCAACAAAAAGGATGAGATCCCAAATAAAATTCCCACAAATATCAGAGGTATCAGAGCTTTGCTTTTGGGTTCAGGCAATTTCTGGTAATTCACAGTCATTTAATATTTAAATTCTTTCAAACAAAAAATAAATCAGGGTACTCACACAAGATTCCCACATCTCCTCACACATGCTATCTCTCAAAGTTGAAAATAACTAAATTAATGTTAAGAACTTGTTGTGGGAGGGCTACTCACATCTCCAGGCTGGCCAGTAAGAACAGGGAGTGCCATGCCCTGGCTCCTCATCTCTAACCACTAAGGCATCTCTGTACACCCAGTGAGTCACAAAGGCACAAGTAAGTCTGTGATTTTCAGAAATGCAGAAATACTTCAGTTCCTCCACAACTAAGAAAAACTACCCAGCATTTCATGCTCAATTTATGCTCCCCTCTCTGGACATATTCAGCTTCATTTCCCTACTGTAACATGGATGCACCTTCAGTAAGATAAACCTCAGCTCTCACCAATGAACATTAAACCCTCTGCCCACTCTTGATGCAAATTTGTATATGTGAAGAAGCCTCAGGTCCTACAAGAGATTTGCAGGTACCATGAGAGACCTGAGAGAAATGAAGATGTTGCCATGGGAGGAAAAATGGTGGTGGGCCAAAATCCTCAGGAAACAAGTTACATTAGATCCACCTTTTTTTTCAGAACAAATTGTTCACTCTATGCAACCAGGCTTCCACTGGAAAACCACGAGGCTTAGCTCCTCAAGCTGGCTGCAGTCCAGACCCCAGCTCCCAAAAAAATAAAAATAATAAAAAAATTGATTACACAGCTTCAAACCATCCCCAAGATGTAGCACTGCTACCTTTAGCTCTTTTGAAAAAAAGCACAAATTTGCTTACTAAGAGAATCAGACGGCAAGAATAAAAGCAGCTGCAGCTGTCTTCAGGCAAAACAAAAGCTGCTCTTGCATTTAAATTTCAGTTCTGCTGTAATTTATGCCACAACAAAGGATGCCAGTTTGGGAAAGTAGGACTCTGTGCACAGTAATAACAGGCTTCCCCATTGTCAGAGATGTCATTTGAGCACTTCTCAAATGTGACAGAGCACTGAAGGGTTTTTGCAGATTTCCTTTGCTCCTCAACATTTATAATAGTCAGGGAGGATTTCAGTATTTTTAGCTACAGCTATGGAAGAGTATTTATCTCTCAGACAGGGAAGGTCTGAATATCAGTCTCTGGAAGAATCACTCCAACATATGATCCAAGGCAAACCAAGTGAGTGGGAGTTTTTTCTATTGACTTTGTGACTGCTGGACTCAGGCCCTTGTCAAAAGGACTGCCTAATGTCCCTGGGCAGGACACAGGACTGGCTGTGGAATTCAGTGTCATTACAGGAGGTGAGATAGCCTGATATGCCCAGAAACAAGCTCACTGAAATTAAGTCTAGAGAACAATGGCATATGAGATCAACAACCTTACATTCAGGAGCACTGTAACAACACACAAGTAGGCTGAAAACATCCTGAAAACATCTACTGCAAGCAAGCTTTGCAAGTTTGAATAGATAACACCCAGTTATGCTTCCCTGTTGAAAAGCTTCACATTACAACTTGTTTAATATCCTTTTCATCTCTGAAACACTGACACAGCACTAAGTGTTGAAAATTTATTCCTCTTGTGGATTGAGAAAGATTGGATCTAGCAAGACCCATCATAACCATAGCAAGGTGATCATCAGGAATGTTCCCCGTTTTGATATCCTCGGCTCTAAAAGATTTACCAGAAGCCTTGTGAAATTTAGCATTGATTTGTTTTCTGTGAACATCAGATTTTACAATTGCTTGAAGAAGTGCTAAAAGAAGTCTTGACAACTGCACCAAAAAGCCTGAAAATATCACTACAGCATTTCTCAAAGATAGATCATAGAACCAGACAGCAACCCGTGATATTTTATAGATTATTTCTATGCCTTTTGTGATAATCTCATAAGGTTTTTAACACTGAGGGCCAGAGTTTATGACCAGCACTAGATATTTAAAGTGTTATATGATCCTGATTTTTATTCTGCCATCTATAACTGTTCTTCAACACCTGTTTTGGTGCAGGCTCCATTTCCAGCCCAGGACCATTTTGCAGGTCTCCTGCTTTTCTCACCTTTTATCCTGCTTTTTACAGATTCGTTCCTGTCCTGACCCTTCTCCTTCACTCTAGTCTCAGATATCATTCTGTCACTATTTAAAGGTTTTCTCCTTAAACACAAAAAGCCTAAATAAATTCCTTCTATTTCCCTTAATTGCCTCCACATTCTTCTCCCAACATGGCCAAAAGCATGATTACTCTTCTCAACATATAAGCCTAAAAGAGGGGGTACTTTACATTTAGTTGACATGCATGGCTACATCTACCAAAATCTTTTCCATTTTTCATTCTTAGCATTTTCTTTTTCTAGTAGGGGCATGTTTCAACATCCCATCACTACTTATGTGATAGGTTCCTCTCTAGTTTCTTTCACATCTAAACCATCCTGATATTTAACCATCTTCTTAAGTGCAAGGGGAGTTTCAGAGCCAGCTCCCAGCTTTGCAGACACTAAAGTCAATCAAGCTAAGACAAAACAAACTCTTGACTTGCTTCATGCTATACTAATGTTTCCAATTGTCAATGGCTATGATATTTTTAAAAAGATGTGTACATCCTAAAATAATTATAGCAAAGGGGGACTCACTTTGGGTCTCTAAAATATCTACACTTTATGCCCATTTTATATACCCTATTATCTGTCCATGGAGGATCACAATATACAACTACATTCATGAAAGTTTGCATGCTAATGTAACACTACTGAGTTATACTGCCACTTAAGTTATACAAACCTCTAATAGAAAAGTAATATATGATTACTGAATCACAGAACTACTATGGTTGGAAAACACCTTTAGGTTCATCAAGTCCAGCCACTATTAACCCAGCACTGCCAAGACCCACTAAATCATGTCCCTGAGCTCCACATCTACATGTCTTTTAAATTCCCTAAGGGATGGTGACTCCAACACTTCCCTGGGCAGCCTCTTCCAGTGCCTGACAGCCTTTTCAGTGAAGACATTTTTCCTAATATTAAATCTAAACCTCCCCTGCCTCAGCTTGAGGTCATTCCTCTCAATCTCTCACTTGTCACTTGGGAGAAGTAACCTCACTCCAGCCTTCTTTCAGCTAGTCATAAAACATAAGAAGGTCTCCCATCAGCCTCCTTTTATCCAGGCTAAACATCCCCGTTCCCTCAGTATCTCCTCATAAGACTTTTGCTCTTGACCTCTCTGCAGAAGAATACTATGACTTCCTTTTAGATTTAGTTTAAAAGGCATTATTGGTCCCTTAAATTTGACTCTCATAATAGGGCTTATTTAAAGGTATGAGGTATGAGGTAGAGTCTAAAAAAACTCTCCTAGTAAAACCATAAAATTATATCTTAAGTCTCTAAATACAGGCTGTGGCACAGATGACCAGTAAATGCTGTAATCCTCAGAGTAATGCTTACTACAGGAATTCTTGCACAGAACGTTTTATAACATCCACGTTATTTTGCAGAAATGGTAGAATATCAGTTTTTACAAATAAGTAAATAAAAGGAAGGTGATACAGGTTCTAGTTGAAATGTTAAAATTCAGGATATGTTCTGCAAGCCTGAGAAAAAAAACATTAAACATGGTTTCAAAGTCCTCCGGAAACACGTCATCCACTGCAGATTGGGTTTATCCGAATTTTAGAAAAACCTATTGAGATTAGTTTTTACCTAATACTGTATAAGATGATTACAGCTATTTGTGGCACTTTAATTCCTTCTGCAAACAAAATTATGTTTTATAGAGATATATCTACTGAAAAAATATAACAAACAAACAGTAAAAACCTACCCTAAACATAAACCTCTTTCATCCATTCTCATTCCACAGAACGGCCTTCTAAGCTGTAAAATCATGCACTTTTCTTAATGAAATGAAGGTCAGACAAATATAGAGGTTTTTAGAAACAACTTGTACTAAACTGTGTATTGCATTATAAAGTCTGGTTACGTTTCATAAAGGACAGAACATCAAAATATAATGTTTGGTCGTTCTGACATATCCAGATGACTATTATTACTCTCTTTCATGATTTTCCTCTTTTTTATTTCTGCACAATGCCTTCAAGATGCCTCATTATGGGACAATCCCAACAAACAAGGCATTTGGATTTCCACAGGTTTAATTTGCCCTTCCTTGCAGGGTTTTTAAAAAATAAACATTCACTTTGGAGCAACATGAGCTACAATCTGAGAGGACTCTGTGAGTTTATTATCATCTGGCTATGAATGATCCCACAAACAGCAAAAATCCTTACAGACTCAATGACAACAGCACCATAACTCCTCACCACACATGGAAAGATGGGTAAATTCCTTTTGGTGCAAATAGTTTGGAATTAAGTTTAGAGTTATGTCAATATATAAAGTTGCGCTCTTCCCCTTGCATGCTCCTTCTGAAGAGTTTCTCTTCCTCCCTTCTCTTAGGGATGGATTTCAAAGCATTGTGTTTGGGCCACTGGAGTGTAAATGGGACTCCAGAGACTGCAGCTCCACATGTCACTTTGAAAATGTGCCTCTTAGCAACTAACTCAGCTGAAACTGAACACAGTGTCTCTAGAAAGAAGTCCAGCAACAAGAACAGCCCGAAGGGAGAAGGAGATGCTTTTGAACCTGAATTAAAATGTAAAAGGACAATCCTTCAATAATCCTTCAGTAAATCACTCACAGAGCTTTTACTTCCATACTTGTAGATGCTTCTTGCATGTCTAGAATGTACGCACCAAAAATATTGAATCCTGATTTTTCTCATGTCACTCTCCTGTTCACTAATAAACAGTTGGCACATAAAATCACATTAAATTTACATCTGGTAAGAATGTGTCCTTCTGCATCCAGGGTAATGATTCTGTACCAAAATCACATTTTTCATTAACAGTTACAGCCTAAATATTCAATATTCAATATACAGCCTAAAAGTTCAATCAATTCTGGATGAAGCCAATGTTTGAGAGCTGTGAATGAGATAAAGTTTTGGAAAGCAATGAACACTCAGATTCTGGAAATTAAGTCTAATCAAGATTAGGTACTCAAAAATGGACACTTTCAAGACCATTAGACATTCTTTAAGTAGAAAAGACAAACTAACATTAGATGTATAGAACCTGAAAACCAGAAGCTCTGCCTTTGATATTCCTTTGTGTGGCAGTCTGATTTATAGGTGAATGGAAGAAAATGTTATGGGAAGCTAAAACAGATGTCATGGAAGTGGGTGTTTTTGAAATACCAGTTATGCAAGAATCTCATTATTGATTGTGTAATAGCATGATCTACCACATTTAAAGCAATGATGAGAGGTCACTCTTTTATATTATTCAAGAATCTAGACCAACTGAACAGCAAACCAAATAGAATAATGAGAGACTTTTAACATGTCTTGCAATGCCCAAACCTCCTTCATAATAAGAAGCATTTAAGAACAAAGAAAAGACATCCAAAGGTCCACAAATTAAAATGCTGTCTAACTTCTGTAACATCACACTCCTCAGTCTGTTATTGTGGCAATCAAAAGACTTCATCTATCCTTTGGATTCAACCTAAATGTAGCTATAACCACTTTTTCATTTCTGGCATATGTAGTACATCAACAAATGTTGCAGTGTAGCCACACACAAAGCACACGTCGCTTGGAACACTTGAAGGATTACTTCAAAGTACTACAGAAGTAAATGCACAG
This sequence comes from Calypte anna, assembly GCF_003957555.1. Classification (NCBI taxonomy): domain Eukaryota; kingdom Metazoa; phylum Chordata; class Aves; order Apodiformes; family Trochilidae; genus Calypte; species Calypte anna. The sequence continues at coordinate 191,723,032 of NC_044244.1, forward strand.
CTAATGTTCTGTGACTTGTGTATTTCTCCAGCACGTACTTCCATAACCTTAGTTACCTTCAGAAAAATAACAGAGAAAGTATCCCATCTTTTTTTTCGTTATTTAGTTTAAATCTGTTTATGACTGTTTGGTAAATACCACTTGATTATTAATCCACTTCCTTTTTTTAAAGAATATTCAGCAATTTAAAATTATGCAGGGTTTATAAAATAAAGCTAACCACTTTAAAGAAGCTGACAGAAATTACAAGTAAAATAGCATTGACACTAATTACTTCCATTTGCAGGAAATTTTAGAGAATGGTAAACACACACTTTTCATAAAAGGTAGAGAAATTATTGAAACTCTTCCCAGAAACTCTTCCCAGACCTTCATTATATTCGCAGGAACAGCATGGTATTGATGGGCTTCTACTTTAATGATGTATAATCAATTTTTACCTAATTGCTCCTGAATGTAGCTCTGCAATGCACACAATTGGTACACTGAAAGAAACATAACTTGAAGGTACCTGTGCTTCCATAAATACTATTTCTGTTAAGAAATGCACCCTTCCAACTAGTTCTGCAGAAAATTTACAGATATTTGTAAAGAAATACAGCACTGAGGGGCCAATGCAAGAGGGCAGGAGAACAAGAGTGATGCACAGTTACTATCACCACTTTCCATGACTGGAGACACATGCACAGAGCAGCACAAGGGACAACAGAGAGGCTACAGCACATGGGTACATTCATGACCTTAAAAAATTACTCTTGGTAAGTTATGAAAGTTATTTTATACAAAAGTTAAAAACATCAAATGCTCAATTTTGCAAATAAAATATAATGTGAAACGGAATGGAAAAAAGACTGAGTGATCCCCCAGCAGATCTCTTTGGACACCACAACATCACATGGATGGGAACATTCTGCAGAAATTTCACTGTGTCCTTGAGCACTTTTCTTGACACATTTCTGAGTTCCTTTGGCTGACTCTTTTCACAAAAAATTAACACAAAAGACATAAAGATTTTAGATGCTACTCAGTGCCAGTGAAATCAATTAAACTTTGCCCATTTAACAACTTTACATGAACAGCTATATCCTACTCTGGTTCAGTAACTTCCAATGAAAAAGGAAAGCAGCAAAGTTTAGGAATAACTACTCAATGCCTTATCTTGCATGAGTTTTCTTGTTCCTTTTTCTTTCACTATAAATAAGGAGATACCTTTGAAATATCAGGATGAGTTTCCCCTCAGAGAACCTGGAAGGATCATCTCAAAAGTGCAGTTTCGTTGTTAACACAAATCAGTGACCAATAAGAAAGTTTAGATCTGACCTAGATCTGGCTTTCAAGAGCATACATCTAGTATTAAATATTAGTACCTACCTAGAAGTGCCTGAAACAAGCTGCTCTTAAAGATGCCCATCACCTTTCTGATGGCTTTTTTCAGCTGTTGTTCTTCTGGCTTCTTTAGTCTTTTACAGTATTCTTCCAGCAGCACTAAAGCTCGGTCAGTATCTAAAAAAAGAACAAGTACAACAAAATAGGAAAAAAAAAATGTCTTTTATTGTCTCTGGAAAATATTTACATGTTCAAATATTAACTCCATATTTCTTAAGACATTGTTCACACATATAAGAACACTTACACCAAATGCCATTGCATTGTCATTAGCTCTATGCCATAAACAACACAGGCAAAGTGGAGAGATAAACCCAACATGAAAATGGAAAAAATATTGCATATCTGCAACATTTGCATACCTTGCAAATGGAAAACGCTCTTTTAAATGGCATCTACAAGTGTCCAACTTTCATTTATCCAAAACCAGCTGGAAGCTATAGGGTTTGGACAAAATTACAATTTTCAGAAGCTATAAAATTATAGACAATGACCATTATGGATAGACATGCAGGAAAACTGGCCCTAAAACATAAGCAGAGAAGGCAGTGAAGTGTTTGCTTGGCAACTGCAATATTCAGTTCTCTGTTCTCTGAATAGCAAATGTGTGTCTGAAAAGCAGGTGTCCAAGAGGGTGCTTGGTTTTGCTTTGTTTTGGGGTTTTTTGTTCCCTCACTACATAAAACTGCTATCTACCTCTTTGGTAAAAATGAGATTTTGAGAGCAGACTTCCATTCATGTATTGGCTCAAATATAGCAATCCAGCTTTTCTCTGGAGAGCTCTGTTCCTCCTCCTGCTATTATCTACTTGTTGTCTTTTGCCAACAGCATGACTGACACAAAATTGTATAGAAACCAAATATCACCATCTTACATGTGAGAAAATAGAGCAAAATGTAGAATAAGACTTCATCTTCATCCTTACCACCTCATAGAAATGTCCACACATGCAAGTGCCTGACACTGAGATTTCTGCACACACTTTTGTAAACCTTACACTTTCTTGTAAACCAAGTTTACAATAAGATTAACAAACAGTGAGAGGTACAAAATAATTATAGTGAATCAAGTGCCTCAGTTTAAATCTCTTACAGTAGAGTTCAATGCAAGCTTCATTGCCAGCAGAGGTTCAGACTCTCTAGATAGATTAAACTCAATGAAGTAGTGGAAAAAGGCATAGAAATACATAACAACATGCTCTTATAATTCTTTTTTTTTCTAAATAACTGAAACAAAAGTTCTTTTTCAATAACTAAGAAGTAATTATCTTTGTTTGTCCAAGAATCTTGAACAACATTCCTGTTGTGGGCCTTGAGGTGTGACACTTGGATGAGTTCACAGTGGGGGCAGAGTTGTGAATTGTATTCCATAAGGTGATAACATTACAAAATAAAAAGGGGAAACAACCAATAATTAATGTTTAAGAGGATGTAATTTCTTTTCTTTCTCCTCCCCAAAACTCCAGCTGGTAACAAGAATTTTGACAGAGAAATGAAAAACAACTAATAAAACAGCAATGGTGTTTAAATGTGTGTATATATACATATATGCATATACATATGTAAAAATTATGTATATATCACATATATATGAAGATTAGGGGGCATTTTACAGCAGTATAGGCATTTATACATGAAGAAGCTCATAGTTCTCTCGTGTAGTCCCACCTTTAGGGTTTCTCCAAAAGGAACTCCTTATTTCTTGGAGAGCTGTCCCTGGGGCAGCTAATGGTTAGGCAATTGCCTGGTTTTCACCTAAAGCCAGTAGGGTACTCAGGAACAACTTAGAACCTTCAGCTCTTATAAAGGCCAAGACAGAACACCTTGACTTGGCTCCATCATGGATCACCCAAACCAAAAGGACAGCCTTGAAGTTCTAGGACCAAGAGGGATATGGTTGGGATATTCTACATATCTACTCCTATTCTGCATGTGAGCTCAGATTCTTTTGCCTGGAAAACCCCAATCACATCATACCTTTCACTGACCTCATAGGAATGACAGACCCACCTGTGATAACTGTGTTTTCATCTAGATACTGAAAGTACTTGGCTCCCCTCTACAAAATAAATACTTAATAGATTAAAGCATGGGTTGTAATCAAGCATCCACCGCCCCCCCAATGCACATTCATATGCAATGAACATGAGAGTATTTATAATCATAGGAAGCAGAGAGTGGTGAAAATCCACTGCAGAAAATCCAATACTGAGGTCATGAGCAGACTGTCTGAGGAATCAGGAAAATGGGATTTGAATGACTGCCTCCCTTTGAGCCCCACACAAGAGACACTTTACCACTCCTTTCTTAAGTCACTTGATGAAGAATGCTGACATGTTTCATTAATCATTCCTTCCTTAAAGTGTATGGTTCTTATTTTGAAAAACAGCTACACAAAAGTAACCTCTCTTGGACGTATGAGCAGAGTTCTATTTTCACTTAAGCTATTATTTTTCAATTAATCTCAATTAAAAAAGCCTACTATTGGTTCACCCCAAACCAAATCCTAAAATCTACAAGCTGAACAACCAGCAGTGGAGCAGAGTTCTAGCATTAACTCTAAATCCCAGCTAAATCTCAGATCAAGTAATTATCTTCCTGCCTGACTTTACTCTCTAGCTTTAATAGGATACATTAATTTTCACTCCCTCCCTAAGCTCCTGCATAGATTTCCAGGTTTTTCCTGCACAGTTGCTCTAAGCAGCAATGTATATAGTTTTCCAAATAACCTATAATGTGCTGCATGTGCTGGGAGACACAGTCACCCACAGGCTGTCCTGATTTTGCTGATGATGTGGTATCAACTGGAAGCTTGACCAAGAATATTTTAGCATGTCAGGGAAGGTGTGTGTAACCCCACCTACTGAGGTTTATGAGAATTATTTGAATCTCCAGTCATTCTGGAACCAGATTAGGCTTTCAAAAAAGCAACCTGGTGCCTTTTTGACAAACTTCACTGCTTAGGAATTGCTTGGGACCAGACCTTCATATGGATTTGTACAATACCCAGCACGATGGGGCATAAGCCACTGTCACACAACATTCATACCTCTGTGTGACAACCAAATAGAAACAGGATTTATTACAATAATATGGAATATCTGAAGAGTACTAAATACTCCCTTCAATATGATAACTATCTTCAGCTCCCAGTTATACTCAAAGCAGATGGGAACATCCAGTATTTTGCCTTCTAGGGCTGCCTGACAGCTACAAAGTTTAAATACTATTCAGCTGCAAGAACTGACTGCCTGGACTGCAGCACAATAGTCAAATAAGAACCATATTCCCTGTTACCCAGATTTCTGTGAACCAAAGTTTCTGAATTCCCACACATTCTTCTCATCATGAAGAACAGGAGCCTGGTGGTTTTCATGAAAGACTGGATCACTGTATGTATGGGATGACAATATCCACTGGAGCACACAATTCGTCTTTAGCAGTCAAAATAAATCATGGGCCTTACAGTGAGAATGTTTCATAAATACAAGAATCTTTGTTCTGTGATACCACTACTTTTCAGTGGTTCCATCAAAACCAAATTCAAGAAAGATCACAAATCCACTGAACAGTTTAATATCTCAAGTTGTAGGTCTCTGTGTTGATCCTGGGTAGTTCATTTGCTAACAAAAGACCAGTGAAAAGTAGCTCTCACCTGTGCCCAGTGAGGTGATACAGGATTTCATTCTAGTTTTTCTTACTATTTCTTTGCATATTACGGTACTATTTTTAATTTGATACTATTAGCTTTGAAAGATGACTTTGACAAGAACCACTCAGAAGCTACAATCCCACAAAAGCTCACATATACTCTAAACAGCATGGGCATTACCATTTTGTTCAAATAAATCACACTCAAAACATCTTAATACAATGAATAAGAACAATGTCTAAGAGTTTATAGTCCTACAGCATCTTGTCCAAGAGATTATCAACTAACCCAAGCTAATTAACAATTCTGTAGATTTTATTTTTACCACTCTGTAATTTTTAGCCAGTTCATAAATATTTCTGGTTAATGTTACTAATCAGGGAATGGGCAACTGGTATAACACAGCAAGTCAGAAATACGTGATACTGAAAAAAACTGTAGATAAGTAACTTTGCTTAATTAATTTCTTTGGAAAACTTTTTCCTCTCTCAAGTTATCTAAAGTTTTACCACCTACGAAATTATTTAATTTTTGTTCTACACAATGAGTGTCTGCTTAATGTAATCTGTTGATCTATGTAAGAATAAAAAAAAAAGGCAAATAGTTTCCTTGGGGTTATTTTTCTAGCTGGGATCATTAGAAATTAATCCATTCTCTAAACACTCCATACTTTCTAGACACTCTTTTATATAATTTGATTTTTTTAAGATACATGCTATATAGCTTTATGCTATAAAGCCAGGATATCTGTTGGGTTAATGCTTATATATCTGATGAAATTATTTAAAAAATATTTGTAGAAAATGCACCATTAATACAATGAAAGTTATATTTTAATAAAACATAGCTACATTATAGCTTAGACACAGAAAGTTTTTCAGGGACACTGCCAACAAGAAACAAAACCATGCATGCAAGCAGGTATAGAGCACTGCATTAGCACATGGCAGTTCAGATGACATGACATCTGTGGGAACAGCTACAGGATACAGGAAACAGTATCTTCCAGATATTATTCAAACCATCTATCCTTTTGATAAACTCAATATATTGGGTCTGAAATAACTTAGGAATAGCTACAAACTAAAATAATTAAATTGGATAAGATCAGGATCAGATCAGGGTATGTTGAATGATGATGAAACATCATCATGATGAGATGAATCATGAATGACTTAAAACAAAGAAACAGATTATGGAAGTATCCAATAATTCAGGCAGATACTGTTATATACCTATTTTCAAGACCTGAGTGCTCCTTCTGGCCACAATAAAGCCATATAAACCAAACTCTATGGATCCACAGTACTGACCAGGACCAATCATGGGGTTTGCAGACAAATTGGTTTTCTTTAAGCACTTCTAAGTATGGCAAGAGCTGCCCCTCCCTTCAATGAGAGTATGATCTTGTTACCCAACTCCTACCATGAAGCAAGCTAGCTCAGATGATGATATATAAAAATCAAATATGATTACAAACTCATCTGCAGTTGGAAATGTCTGCCCTGTACATCCAAGAAATCAGTCAGCTGGTTAAGAGTACCCCAAACCAGTACAAGGTAATACTGGGCACCTACTGTCTCTCAGGGAACACAAAGCCTACAACAGCCTGTTCAAAAGTTTAGGATCGTATTTGCATTTGTTTCCTCCCATTGGCATCAGAGTCCGTGACTGAAAAGACTTTTGGGGTGCAATGGTACAGAAAAATCTTGACAAAAATATTGTTTCACCAGTGAGAGATGTTTAACATGAGCTGACGTCTAGCTCGAAGCTGTCAAAATAAAGGTCTGGGGGCTTTTTATTTCAGTTTCTTTTTTTTTGTGGGTAATTATATCTGCTCCCTTTCCTAAGAGGGATTTTGATGATTTTCTGACTTGCAAAGTCTATGGTACAGGTGTCTTTTTATAGAAAAACATACCAACACATTTCAGGAGACCCTTTCCAGCTTATGGACAACCAGAATTGGGAAAATGTAGGGCACTGAAGCTGGAAAAAGCATGAAGACCAGGGGAGCAAAAAATGCAGCAGCCAAAATAGAAGTGAGAAATTAAATCAGAGCACCAGGAAAGAAATCTAAAAGGTTTTCTCAGTCAGCTTGGAATACTTCAGAAGAAAAGCACCTTTAAGACTATTTTGCTTTTGGAGACTTCACACCTTGAATTAGTTGACCACTGGTAGAAGAGCCAAAGGTCTGAGCAAGCACTGTTTCCAGCTTCAATTATTTTAAGATCTCTTACTTTGAACCTCTTCTCTGGAAGGCTGAAAAAATTAGAGTTGTTACAGATCAACAGGAGGGGATGCAATGTTTTATAAGAAATTTCCAGGCAACTTTCTTCAGGACCGATCCAAGACAAAGCCATCAGTAACTCATTTAACTGTCTTGATCTTCCAACACAAAGGAATATATCCTAGTTAGTGCAGAATGCATGGTGTACACACCTGCACATGAAAACCCCTACATGAGACTGTATTTTAAAATCTGCAGTTTCCACACTGGAGGTGTAAGCCAGCTCAGTTTTAGAAATGTAAGAAACAGTTCACTAAGATGGTTGACAAAAACACAAGCCGTAGGCTCTAGTGTTTCAAAAGAACTATTAAACAAAGAACAATTGTAAAATATTTACATAGAAACACAAATATGAGATGTAAATTAATCTAGCAGATTGCACCCAGGGAAAGCAGACAGATAATATGTGGTCCTGTACAAACCCAAAAGCTCTCAGCATCTCAGGCCCTTCATGCTGAAATAAGGTTTTATGAAGAAATGGCAACATATGGGTTATACAGCCTAGAGGAAGCATAAGGCATTACATAGGTGACAAATACTATCACCCAGTGAGATGAGCACTCACAACAAACAAGAAAAAGGGTTAAAAATAACAGTTCCTGAGAGTACGCCTGACACACACACTCATCTGTCCTGCTACAGAAAACAAGTGGACACAAAAAGGGGGGTTTAATCATCCACAGAATCACCAGGAAGGTCTGTTTCTGGGGTTTTAGCTTTTAGGACTCACACCAGCATATAGAGGAGACTGACACATGGTGTGTGATTACTCTTGAGCCAGTGGAGACACTATTTCAAGGAATGATATTTAAAGTTAAGTTTGCACTCTGAGCTGCCCTAGCTCTCTGTTAAATGTAAAAAAGAAGCACAACATTCCCAAATTAACCGTAACCTTGGTGAATTCTCTGCACAGATTGTTTTCCCACAAAACACACATTTAGGAATGGTTTAGTTGTGATGTTATTCTAGGTCTTGATGCTGCTAGCAGACAAGAAATGGGCCAGATATTCTTTGAGAAGCAGTGCTGTGCAAGTACCAGAGCAAATTTCAGAGAACAGGGCAATATTATATTCCCAGGTAAATTAAGGGGAAACCAGGCATCCAAATGCTAAGGAAAACTGGACTAGAATAAGGATGGGCAGCTCTGTGCTGAACAGTGTTCACATGCAGCTGCTCCACCAGCCAATGCAAAAGGCAGAAGTTGCACAGCAGTTTCCTGCCATAGAATATTGACTTGTGCAGATGATGCAACAGAGAGAGATAAATGCTCTGCAAGTCAGACTGCTATGAAGGGCAGGAGTTATGCTATGAAGTGCCAGTTGAATTCTCAAACAGAAATTACAGGCACATAGAGGGGCCCTGTTAGGTTTTCAGTTTGCCTCCCTGCTGTGCAGAAGGACCCAGACTTACATCCATCTTACAGATGCCCAACTTCACTGGTACCTTCTACAAAGTCCACAAGATCCCTTACCTTCTAATTCCAGTGCCTGAAGGTTCTAGTGTTTTTTTCCATTCTATATGTCCACCTTCTTTGCTATAAATCAGGACAACTACTTCTTGCCATCCAGATGTCAATGTGGAAAGCAAACTACCATTATTGCCTTTATAGCCTCTTCTATATTGTGTGACTTGTCACATCCCTCCCCTGCTCAGTCTCCTTTTTCCTAAACAGTTCCAGCAAGTTCATGTACATAGTTTACATTTCCAAAGCCTCTTATTTTCTTTTCTGGAATTAAATTTATCTTAAAGTACAATCTCTGAACTTCAGCTGAAGACACACTAATGCCACAGAGCACTGACTGCTGGATGAAGTTGTGTCAGCTGTACATCACACACACACATACAAATGACCAGAGAAGCCATAATAATAAAAGAGTGCCTAGGTTCTTTCTTTAATTGTTTAAGATTCAGAGTTTTTGTCTAATTTACTATAAGGAAAAAATGGTTACTTAAAAATAAATTTAAATTATCAATGATGAATAGCAGCAATGTACAGTTGTTGCCAACGTGTCTCACACTTGACTTTACAAAACATTCTGTTCAACTGCTACCTTTACATATTTAAAAATTTTAAGTATACTGCTTTTAACTTGACTAACTATACTTACCCATGGAATAGGATAGCTATATAAAGGTCAATTACTGACTGGCTCACCATAAAATTACACTTCTCTCCAGCATTTCTGCATACCAGAAAGTATCTTTAGTGCCCCCCAGATGACAGTACCAAATACTTAGTATTTAGTCTATATTCTGTTCAGTGTGCTTTGCCATAATAAGAAAGATCCCACTTATTTCTTCATTATCAGTGGTTCATCCTGGAACCTGGACTCTTCCTACCACATCACTTCTCCTCAGGGACCACAGAAGGGCTTTAGCAACTGCTGATACTACCTGTTCATCCCAGCAGAGCCATTCTTCAGTGAGCTCTTTTTTTCCCAGCCATGCTGCAGGTAACGTGGAGCCTGCTCATTAATGATTCTTTCTCAAGTTTTTGTGACCTGGCTACACAGACTGTTTGTGTCTCAGACAGCAGAGCAAGAAGATTCTGGGGCCCTGAGACTCCTAAAAGTAGGGAAACTGCAAATAGAAGCAGCTTCACCTGAACTTCTTGTTTCTGCCTTTCAAGTGTCACAATGTTGAAATCTAGGTGTACAAATGCTACTATTAAATCAATAATGTGGATATGAAGAATGAAAAATGAAGTCACAAACACCCAAAATGATGTAGTACCAAAAGAAAAATTTATGCAGCAGAATAAAAGTAAATTAACATCTTAACAGTGTAAACTTATTAAAGAGTCCTGCTTTGAAGAGCTTACAATCTAATAGTATGCAATACACAAAACTTGGGCAACTTTATGAGTAGTTGCAGGAGTAAAAATCAGGAGTTATACACCTAGTACAAATGCTGGGTATTTTGGTTTGGTTTTTTGCTTTAAGAGAACACTGAACATCAGAATTAACATAAATGTGAAAATTGGAATGAGAAAGCAAACAAAAAAGATGTGTGTTCAGGAATAAATAACTTCCAGGCTCATACAAAAGGAGTATTATATCACATGAAAGAAAACAATGCGGAATTAAGAAAATCCAGATCTTATTCAATAACAGTAACCTTTCTAGTGACCTAAAAGCTAAAATGGAATTATATTAAATCACCTTTATTTATTACCCAAATATGCAGTGTGGTCTTACATTTTCTCACACTCATGCATTAAAAACCTCTGTATGAGACTAGAGTCTCTGAGCTAATAAAAGATATGCCTCCAGGCAACAACAGAAAATCAATTCTAGATTTTGGACATTGAACAACTGAGTCTGTATAACTGCAAAGTTTGTTTTGGGGTTTGTTTCTGGTGTTTTGGGGTTGGGGTTTTTTTCTGTTAAAAGCATAGCTCAGCAGGCATCCATCGTAGAGCACAACACCCAGGACTGAAGCAGAAGATGACTTGAGTTATCCCACTACAAGAGAAACAAATATCTTATTGTTATACATAAAATATTTGTTTCTGTTTGTAATGCCATACATTGTCCAGATTCCCTCTTTCCAGAAAACTCTACTGATTCAGTTCCCTGGTAAATGTGTTCTGTAGGAAGCACTGACCCCTTCATCTCAAAAATGAAGACAGACTTAAGGATATTTACTAGACCACAGACATTAAAAAATCTGTTTATTCACAGATTTTCTATTTTGGTTACTACTGTCATCACCTATGAGGTCAAGGTAGCTTTGCTGGCTATTTCTGGGATGAATATGTCAAGAGAAAACATGATCTTAATTTTAGTAAAGATGCTGTTGGGCACTGTTTTAATCTACAGTAAATACAAGAAGATAACGTAGTGAAACAGACCTTAAATACTTGTAAGAATCAAGAACCTGGTATGACCTGACCAAAATAAGAAAATCTGAGTAAGGCAGATTTTTCTCATTTTGCTGAAGCAGGGACTGCAAAATCATCTTTTATCACATTTGGCCACCAGTTACACAATCAGCTTTTTCACCATAGTCACCTTCTGACATCTATCTTGGCCATCTGGAACAAGTTCAGAACGAAAAGAAGAGGATGAGAAGGAAAAAAAATATGCTTATAATGCAAGACACCATTGCTTCTACTGAGTGCTGTATGCACTGAACAGGAACTGAAGAGAGGATGCACAGCTGCCTCTTGTGTCTGTAACATTGTGGTTGCCTCCAGTTCTAGTAATTAACAGTACAATAATTTGTAACATTTTTTCCCCACTAAAATAATGAATAGTCTTAATTTTTAGCACTCATAGAACACACAACATCAGCTCTCATAAATATCTCAGATAGAGAGATGGTTTTTCCACTAAAATTTAGATGAGACTTACACATCATCTAACTGAGGCAAGTAAGTGTGGTTACCCCATGTTTCCTCTACAATCTATGGGGAGAGAGAAGATGGCAATTGTCCAGAACAAAATTCAGATCTATGGTGACTTAAAATGCCCTTTGAAAGTTTATCTGTCTGCTGACCAAAGCAGCCCTCCAGGGTAACAAGCTGGACACCTTATTTAGGTGAGGTAACTAAAATGGGAGAGATCTGTGTGAAACATCTGATGAATACCAGAAAAATGGTAGAGCTGGAAAAATAACACAAATTTCACTATTCCAAGTCCAGAGTCCACTTAGCTTTGAAGCCTGCATGTATATAACAAAGACTTGTTCTGTATTGTGCCTACTCCTATGGTCTTGTTGTGTGCAAAATACCTCACTGTTTCTCACAGAGGAAAAAATGGCTGGTTGGAAAAAAAAGATTACTGCCATAAAAGCAGCTACATCTTTAAATCAAAGCTTTATGGTGAAAGTTGGCAACATTTAGATAGCAATTTTCTGCCACTTGTCTGTTTAAGTCTTCCAAAACTAAAATTGCTCATTCCACAGTCTGTAAACATAACCCAACCTAACTTTGCACTGCTCCTAGTCAATTCACTGAGAACTGAGAGGAAGCTGCACAGAATTTGGAGTGAAAAATGCCTACTTTTAGCTATGTCTTATTTGAGAATATTTACTCTGCAACTGAAAGACTCAAAGGCTTGTAATACCCCTGAATTATTAGAAGAAAAAGGGAAATAAAAATCTCCCATATATGCTAGATTTCCTGCTGTAAACTGCAAGGAGTCTACAACTATATTCAGTAATATTTTTGTGCACTGAAAATTATAAAACTAAATTTAAATTTTCTTTTCTAAAAATAAGAGGCTGGATTTATAGAGATTTGGGGCACAAAAAACTCCAGCACTCTAATGGGAGGTAGCTTTGTCTGGTCCTTTATGAACTTTGGTTTAAAAGTTCCTGCTGAGGTGGTTTTAGACTCCTTCCTTTCAACAGAGCAGCCACACAAAGCCAGCATTACCACTACAAACTCTGCCATTTCAAAAAGCATACTGGTTAGATTCTTCTAAATGGCACAGAAGTAATTGGGGACCAGAAGTAATGTGGGATTAGACTAAGAGTTTTTAATTATTGACATTGATGTGCTTAATAAGGTATCTCCTTGAAAGCATTTCTTTATATTAAAGGTATGAGGAAAAAAAATTATTCCACAACAAACAGAATCAGTCTGCCTGGCTACAAGGTGGAGTGAGTTAAGATGATTATTAATAGCAGTCCACAGGTTTCATCTGGCTAAAGGTACAATCCTTCTCACTCTCAGAAACAGAAAGCAGGATGAGAGCAGTATAAATCCCAATATTCAAGTATTTTTTACTAGATGTGAAGATGAGGATAGGGTTAGTCCAGAGGCACATGCTGAAACAGCCATCTAGATGTGGGGGTTCCTGCCATCTCCATTTGAATAACAAGTAGGGTTTTAAAACATGGATCTGGTCTCCATCACAGAGGAGCATGGATCCAATTAGTTCCTTCCATCACTGTGAAAGACATGAATGAATTACAGGAGCAATTTACACTCTTAGCTATTCTGCAGATGAATCTGAAATATGTGTAATTACAGTTCTAAATATAGCCCCTTACAGTGAACAGAAATCAACTCAGCTAAGTAACTCAGGGAGGGATAGAGAGAAGACATCTAAAACCACACAAAAACTAGACTTCATTTAGTAACCTGACTTCACTTCTTCAGTTTGGTAGTACTTTTTTACTTTGAAGCAAAGCTTTCCTCAAGAAGTTCCATAAATTCAGTATTAATAGCTATACTCAAAAATATCCTAAGTTGTTTGTGAAAATCAAGTAAAAATTAAGTAAAAATAATGAATTTATTTACTTTTCAGATTCATTCAACCAATTGTCTCTAAATGGAACTGGCCAACAAATAATTTTGCAACTTAAATCAAATGTCTGGTTTGATTTAAAATTTTAAGTGTACTTAAGGGAAAGAAGAGCAAGCAAAAGCAAATGAGACAAAGCTGTTTGTGTATCACACAGCAATAGTGCAACAATCCATACAATGTCTCTAATGTCTTCTCCCTTATCTAAAGGGAGCACATTCAGTGCCTGCAGGACACTCCATTCTCCCTTTCCAGCCCTGCTTTTTTTTTTTAGTTTCACTGAGACTGACAGCAAGCTAACTCTGAGTATTCTTCAGAATGTGAAGCCTTATTTTCCTTCAGAATGAAGTGAGAAAACAAAACCCTCTCCTCTAGCACATAAGGGCAATCACATACTGACACATCCATGGTCAGAACCAGGAACAAACCTTTTCTTCCACACTCACAAGAAGGCAATGCCTCCTTTAAGTTATGTGGTTTTTTACTATTAAGTATTTTTTTTTCTGATTAAACAGGCCTAGACTTTTAAAAACAAAATGGCAGACATCGTATCAAGCAGTAAAGCATAAATTAGGTCCAAAGCTTTGTGAAACGTGAAGACCAATAGTGGATGTGAGAGCCCTTACAAAGGCAAATTCTCAAAATGCATTGACTGTTCTTTAGAAAGACCCAGGACTGGCCAATGCCAAAGAAAGCAGCACTAGGTAACAACTTCCAGTGATAAATATCAGGATATTTTAAAACTTTTTTTTACAGGTTTCTCTGTCTCAGGACTGGTTTTAAAATATTTTTATCAATCCAAAATAGCAACACATAGAGAAGTGCCAAAAGGGAGAGATAATCCTGTCCTTAATGTTGTCATTTAAATACATACTTTTGTACAGCCTAACAGAGAATATCCCACCCAAGACTTCTATAGATGGCACTGATGAGAAAGACAGTACCCATGAACTTCCAATTACCTTAAGATCAAAAAGGGAAAATAAACCACCAACAGAAATAGGAAACTAGTTAGACTCAAAGTGCTGTCAAAAGCATAAAGCAATTAAGTGGGGGGAAAAAAAAACAGGGGAAAATCCCCCTCAATCTCCCTAATATTCACAGGAATACTTGGGATTATTTGCAACAACAGCAGATATTTTTAAATGGTAGTGTGTGCCACCAGCCAGCCCAGCATGCTTTTAATTACATTTTAAAAGTTAAAATCTACTTGATGCACTAGAAACATTGCCATTCAAAATAATATTAAATTTGCTGATTACCTAACATTTTTAATCCTGCAATTTACATGCTTAAATACTCAAATACATTTACACTGGCAACTTAAAATACACTGAGTACTGTGACAGGTCAAAGTATTTAAAGGAGAATATTTGTGTCTCTTGAGTTCCTGTTTTCAAAAGGCCACTAAAGTACATATCCTCATGAAACAGAAAAAGACATTACAGCCTCAGTTTACTGATCCAGACTGTCCTGAAACAAAGAGAAACTCCACAGATTTTTATGGCCAGAAGAGACCGCTGTGATTGCCAATTTAACTTTCTGCACAAAGGAGCCCAGAAGAGTTCACCAAAAAAAATCCTGCAAGTATTTTGAAACTGAATTACAGCTAAACATCTGGCTCAAAAACATCCTTAGTGCAACACACCTAATCCAGAATTAAGATTTAAAATATGAAAAGACAGTCTTAATGTTCCCTCTGCAAACAGGTAGAGCATGCAAGCCTCACCAGGGTGATATGTTTCTAGCACAGCAGGATGAATTATTAAGGAAATGGTACTTCTCCATACACAGTCCCATCTTTACTACATGTAAGTAATTACATGAATGACAACCTGATTCGTTAAAGTATTTCAGTTTTGAAAATTCATTTCTAAACTGCCATCTGTTAAAATACAATCACAAAATCCCATTTATTGTTTTTGTAGGAAAATATTTCTAGAAATCTGCATGTTTTATAATTATGTCCATAGTAAATGTTAACAAATGCTGAAGAGTTACTCCTGCAAGGAGAAGCATCCAGTCACATCAACTGCATCCCCATTTCTGCTGTGTAACAATCACTTTTTGATCTTTCTCCCACGTTTTGGTATCATCAGGTCTAGAGATCTATCAGACCCAGGGCCACCTAGATAAATGAGCTGAATAGAAACAGTTCACATGTCATTTATTCCAATACCCTATTCTGATATTTTAAATCACTGTCATATTTGCAAGGAACTGGAAATAACCTAAAGCCTACAAATGTTTTCAGAGTAAGAATTTGCCCTCATATGTTCCCCAGTTCTGTTTGAATACTGGTTACTACACTCCCAATGATGCTTCTATACATGCTGTAATCACAAACTTCAGGAGAGAAAGGCAAAAAATTTTCTTCAGTGCTGCCATACTACAATCTTAAACACAGTACTTTTATATTGTATTAAAGCATGGAAATAAAAGTTTCTTCAAATTACATTTTTAAAAAGTCACCTTCAAAATACAGCTCTCATAACTTTTATTCAAAAATTAGCCTTGAAACTTTGTTATTTATTTACCTGCTGATGGCTGATGTTTACTCACCAAACATGTAAAGAATAGATAACAGACTAAGCCCATAATTTTAAAATTCATCAGCATTTGTAAGAGAGGCTTCTCACAATGCTAAACACCAAGCTTTTTCTCTTGGTGTCTGTTCAAGATGTCTGATGGCTGAGCTTTGTAAAAAATCTATGAGACCAAATTTGACATTAAAAAATCTTAAAATATAGCATAAAAACACTTCCAAAAATTATTGCAGGTGCAGAGATTTTCTCCTGTTTTCAGCGCAGATGAAAAGCAATTTCATTCCCCCATTAAAACAATTTTCATTTGAAATTCTAAGCACTAGAAATCAACAATCTAACAAAATGAAGACGCAATATGAGATATGAAGCTTCATAGCCCACCTTTCTTCTTGACTGGCATTCTTCTTACTTCTGAATTTGGTTGCAAGCACTTATTTACAGGTATTAACGATGTACTACTGGAGCACTTTGCAAGGTCAGGAACTGGCTAGCTATTGCAAACACTTTTACAGTTCAGTTAGGAAATGCAGCCTCAATCTTCATTTCTATCAATACTTGCAGTTTTCTTGTATTTGACTTCCGATGCTTCTCACAAATAAGAAAAAAAAAAAAAGAAAAAAAAGGGAAAAAGCTTTTTTTTTTTTTAAGAGATGTTTTCAATTTCTTTAAAATATATTTCAATCTATAAAAATACAAGAGAAAACGTTCCTTGGCAGTATAAAACCTTATTATGACTCTTCTGGCAGCAAAATTTGGAAATTAAATTAATTTATGTAATACAATTAAGGCACAGTCCATCTCTAGGCAGCTGTCTTAATACTCCACCTGTACATGCTAAAAAACATTATGGGCAGGACAGAAACTCCCAAATAATCCAAATAAGGAGGAAGACAAAAACAATCCAAAGTGACTGGTTAAACTTCTTTCACTTCTTGAATGAATTTCGCTAGCTCTATATTAGGTGAGTAGACAGCAGACTGAAAAGGTCCCTGTTTCCTCACCAGACAAAAGCCTTCAAATATCACCTCTTACCCAACAGAAGTCACTGGCCAGTCACTTCCATTTTTATTATCTGCAAGCCACCCAGCCTTACGGTCTTTAATGTCCCTGTGATCCTCCCATGTATTAAAAGAGGATTGAAAACGAGGAAAGCAATCCCTTGACCTGGAATTATTAAAGTGACAGTGCTGCTCACTGGGCACTTTGGCAAAGCAGATTGCTTTATGCTGGAGTCATTTACTTCGTGCCACTTCTTCCCTTGCACAGCAGCCACCTCGTGAAAAAAAGGAATAGGGAGAGTTAGGAGAAGAGCTTCACAAAAGGTTCATTTTCAGAGGTAATGAAGTATTAATTAAATAGAAAGCAAGCCATGAGATCAGTCCAGAGTTTCCCACTCAGAAGCGCAGCTGGTTGGCTTCAATATGAGCCTCTCTCTCTCTCTCCCTTTTTCTGGAAAAAAAGAAAAAAAAAAAACCAAAAAAACCAAAAAGACAGAAACAGAAACTGGGTATTTTGCTCATCTAGCTCGTTAAAAAAAAGTATGAAAAAGCTCCAAACGCTTCCCTTCCCCGCCTGAGGAACTGCGATGCACATGACAGGGCTTTGCTTTGCATCGTCTTCTCGAGAAGGAAACTGTATTTGTGAAAGGGGCGGCTCTGTTGTGCTCTTTCACGTTCACAGTGGGGATCTGTCTGTCCCGGTTTCCCTCCAAGCAGGGACTCTCCCCTCCCTCCTCGCTTCTCCCGGTCCAAACGGGACCGTCTGCTGCTTTCTGAGGCGGGACAAGGCAGAGTGGGCTCGCTCTGTCCGTGGAGGACTGGGATGGGATGCAGGTGAACCGGAGGCGTCGGGTTAGCTTTAAGGAAAAGGCCAATTTCTCCCGGGGTTGGTGAGGGACGGGCGAGAAGCAGGAGCTGAGGGGATGAGGGAGGGGATGGGGCGGGGAGACACGCAGCCGGGACGAGGGGGACGAGATGGGACAGGAAAGGGAGCACAAAGGAGCGGGAGGAGAGGGAAAAGGCCGGCGGAGCGGGAGGAGAGCGGGCTGAAGGAGGGCAAGCGGGAAAGGGGCGTAAGGCTGAGAGGAGCGGAACGCAGGCAGCGCCCCGTGCGGGGTGCCGAGGCCCGGGGAAGGGGAAGGGGTCAGCGGGTTACCCCGAGGACTGGGCCTCCCCCCATCGAAGGCTCCTGGCTCCGCTAGGGGGAGTCCCCGCGTCCCGGCCGCCGGCTGCAGGATCCCAGCTCAGCCCCGTCTCCATGGAGGAGCCGCCGCCGCCGCCATCCGCCGCCCCTAGCAACGAGCACCGGGCCGAGCGCTGACCCCCGCCTGCTGCCTTGCAGCCAACGGGAAGCCGCCATGCTGAGCCGGCAGGGAGCGCCCAATCACCGCTGTCCTTTGAAGGCCCCCGGGGTCATGTGAGTGGGCACGATGGCGGCGCCCACAAAGGGTACGGAGGTGGGCGGAGCCATGTTGTAGGCCGCGGGGCCATCCCGACGGGAGCGGCTCGGTAAGGGCGGGAGCGAGAGGAAGGGAGAGCGCCTGGCGGGCAGCGCTCAAGGTCGTGCAGGTCGGAGCCCGGTTCTGACGGGAGGGCCCCGAGGGAGAAGCGGGAAGGGGAATGCGCCGTCGAAGGGGTTAACGGCGTTCGGTAACGGCCGCTAGCGGCTTTCGGTGGAATCTGAAACCCGGGGAGGGAGCGGGGAGTCGCTGGCTGCCGGACTGAGGCTCCGGGGGGACTTGGGGACCTCCCCCGTGGCTTTCAGGGCCGTGCAAGGGGACAGGGAGGGAGGTGTGCACGCCATGGGTAACCGCAGCGCCATTCCTGACATCTGTGGTTTACCTAAGGAACAGCCCGGGAGACCCTCCGGGACGGGGCTGGCACCGCTCCCGCTGATCCTGGGTGAGATCCTGCGGCTTCTTCCTGTGTCCTCTGCTCCTGCATCCACCCCCAAGCCCGAATCCCGAATCCAAGCAAGCACAGGCCTCTAGAAAGGCTGTAGGACACAGGCTGCAAATTACAAAAGCAACCTAAGGTCAGTGTAATTAACTAAGTCTGGGCCACTTCCCTCTGGGGAAAAACATCTAGAAAAACAAAGAAAACAAAACATTTGAATCACTAAATACCAGGTTTAATCAAAAGACAGGTGCCCACCTAGCTCTCATTCCCTCTCCAGCAACAGGACACAGGCAGGAGATAGGATTTAAAGCCCACAGGCTGGGTTAAGGACAGGGAGACCACTCAGCAGTTATCATTATGGACAAAACAGAGTAGTCTTGGTGGAAATTATTCATTGGCAATCAAATCAGAGTAGTGTAATGGGAAATAAAAACAAAGCTTAAACATCTTTTCCCCATTCATTCTTTCTTCCTGAGCTCAACTTCACATCTGATTTTCTCTACCTTCTCCCCCAGAACTGCACAGGGAGCAGGGATTGTGTTCATCACGTTGGCTCTGCTGCTGCCTCCTTTTCAGGGGGAGGATTCCTCACACTCTTTCCCTACTCTAGTTTGGGCTCCCTCCCATAGGAGTCAGTCCTCCACGAACTCATCCAACATGAGCCCTTCCCACAGAAGAACTGCTCCAGTGTGGGTCCCTCACTAGTCACAAGTCCTGCCAGCAAACCTGCTTCAGGATGGGCTCCTCTCTCCAAGAGGCCACAAGTCCTGCTAAG
This sequence comes from Calypte anna, assembly GCF_003957555.1. Lineage (NCBI taxonomy): Eukaryota > Metazoa > Chordata > Aves > Apodiformes > Trochilidae > Calypte > Calypte anna. The sequence goes on from NC_044244.1 coordinate 191,742,828, forward strand.
AAACTGCTCCAGCAGAGGCCCTTCTGGTGTGGGATCCTCTACAAGCTGCAGGGGACTCTCCATTCTGGCACCTAGAGCACCTATTTCCCCTTCTTCACTGGCCTTGGAGCCTCCAGGGCTGTTTCTTTCACACATTCTCAGTGTTCACCTCTGGTTGCTGTTGCACAGCAGTTTTTTTCCACCCCCCCTTTATTAACTACATTGTCACAGAGGTGGTACCACCTCATGGGCTCAGCCTTGGCCAGCAGTGGGTCCATCTTGGGGCTGGCTGACATTGCTCTGTTGGTCATGGAAGGAAGCTTCTAGCAGCTTCTCACAGAAGCCACACCTGAACCCCCACACGTGCCAAAATATTGGGTGTTTTGCATAAGCCCAATGCAATTTGTGATTTCTGCTTAATATATGTCTCTGGCTAAGAGTGCCAAAAAAAAGAAAAAAAAAGTCCTTATTTGTAGAATATAGAAGCAGAGTAGACATGTTCATGGTGTGCTTAACTCTTTACAAAGTATGGATTGATTTATTTATTTTCTCAAAGTTCTGTTTGACAGTTAAATCAGCTTAAATCTGGAGTATTGCCAAAAGCCATTGTCCAATTAGTATCCTCCTCTGTGCAGCAAGCACTAGGGATCATTCTGTTAGATGATGATCCAGCTGGAAAACACGAGTCCATTGCCTGGTATTTCTCTGAGCAGGTTTCATCTGTAAGGTTCTTAATCCAAGCTGCTGTGTGGCCCCAGGTTGGAGGTGCTGGGGCAGCAGTGTCTGGAGGGTGAAACTGTCCATTTTCATCTCTGGCTTAGAGTAACTTTAAAACTACAACTGCAACATCACCAGAGAAAGGAGTTTGTTAGGGTTCATGAAGTGTTAGATACCATAGATTTTTGTAGCTAGATTGTGCCCTTTGCATCTGAAAACTGCCATGAAAAGCAGGAAATGCAGTTTTGATTGCATAGTGCCAAAAGAGCCTAAATATTTGATACATACTGGGACTGTGTAACTGATTACATTTGTTTGTTCCATATGATGCAGGACTTCAAGATGACAGGAAGAGAGTTTCTTGAACTAGCTCCTCCACACCAGAACCTATATTTGGAAAGACTTAAGCGGATGGAAATCATACAGAAGACATTCAGTGAGCTTCCTAAAGCAGATCAGTAAGTGCTGATAAAGTGCATCAACCATTTCAAGTCTTCTAGAGGCTTTTCTTTTCTCTTATTCTTGTATTTCAAATCTTCTTCGCAATTACAAAAATACATAATTGTGCAGATGCTTATTATTGTCCAGAACAGAAAACTTTGTTTTGCATTTCTTAAATATGCTTAGTTCACTGTTCCCTCTGGTTCTGCTCAGCTGGTTTCTGGCACATGCTCCCCACTTCTTAAGGTTCTGGAATGGCTAATCAGCCCTGGCTGCCTCCGAGTATTCATACAGACCTGTGCTACAGCTAATAAATGCTCTGGGAAGCTGAAACACTGGAGACCGTAAGGTGGATACTCTTGTGATTCATCTTGTGTCCAGCAGGGCTGGCCTGGGGCCAGGACTAAGTGAGCATCAACCTGCTAGTTTCATTCTGCACTGCTCCCTGGTCTGGAAGGAGAAGCTGAGGTGTCCAGGTGGTAGTTGATGAGGCAGCTGGAGTTCTGCCGGCTCACCAGCAGGGTTCTGTGCAGAACCAAAACAACTAAATGCCTTTTTGTGTTTGTGATACTGCATTTCACTGGAAAACTTTACTGGATTTGAGCTGGTTCTGTAAGAAGCCATTTGCACAGATGTATCATCTTGGATGAATTCTGTATAAAAGTAATCAGAAGCTTATTTTATTTATTTTTATTTAACAGGACTTGTTAGCTAAACAAACTGCCTTTAACACAGGGCCTCCCTACACAGGTGACAAAGAAAAATGCCAAGGCTTTGTCCCTCCCATTACAGTCAGTGGTGCAGCTTTGTCTGTGGATCTGCTGCCCTCACATTCATTAGAACATTTCTCCTTCCCCAGACGAGCTGGGGAGCCAGAGGGAGGCAGGTAACTCAGTGGTGATGTGGTAACATCTTGATAGAAACTCTGGTACTTAGGGACTGCCAAGACTTGGAAAGAAGTAGCTGCCAGGGGCATGTGCCTTTATTTGAAAGTGCCCTGGCAGGACATAAACTCTCTATATCCAGAGGGGAGGTCACTCACTAATGGCTGGAAGGGAAGAGGGAGCAGGCTACAGTCTGACTACAGAAAGTTCCTGTTCACCACAGGATTGTTTTAAACACCAGGCAGCTGGTATTTAAAACAGCAGCAACAAACAAAACAACCAGCAAACAAAAAATCCCAAACCCTTCCATCATTCTTTCCTTTTGTGCAGTATAGCAGTTCTGTATATCAGTAAGTGTGAACAGGTTCTGCTGGTCCTGCATACATTAATTTGCTCTACTTTGCTTTCTTAAATATGCTTCTAAATTTTTAATCTTGGTCCTTCACATTTATGTACATGCACACTTGAATTTCACTGCCAGTGACTGTAAATGTACCAACTGAACGAGACAGCTGGTTTGCAGAAACTGTACTCTGGGGACATTCTGTGAGTGACATCCAGTACTGGGAGAATGGTGATTTGAAAAGAAAGTTTCTTTTAAAAACAGGAAGCAAAACCTCCAAGAAAAAGGAACATAACTTCTAAATAAGGGCTAAGTTCTTTTGTTATGTAGTGTCAGAATTGAATTGTTAGTAGCTTATTTTCATGTTTAAAAATCTGGTATTTACCAAGAATTAAGTATTTTCCTACACAAAATGAGAAAGAGTTGGTGTCTTTGATGTCAGATGTTTTTAATATTTTAGGTTTTGCAAGACTAGCACCTACACCTCTGAAGTCTTTTTTTGTATGATTAGTCAGTGCTTAATGTTGCTGTAGGCATTCAAATGTAGAAGAATTTTAAGTAGGTGGATTTTTTAAAATCATCTACTTTAATTGCTAAATGGCTTAGAGATTGTAACATTTGATAATTTTGCAAATAAATGACATTTGGCCTAGCATAAATTTTGTGACTGGTTAAGCAATTAATTTTCTTTATAGCTTCAGCATTAAATCTAACTTACGGCACATTTTAAAAGTACACTTTTACCATAATAATATTGGCACAGCCTTCCAGTTAATGGCTTTGCCTGGCAATAGTTGTCATTCTGGGAATTTTTGGATTTGTGGAAACCTAAAGCAAAGAGTTGTTTCTACTTCCCAACTGACTGTGCCAGGTATAATGCTAAAGATAATGCACAACTTCCTTCTGCAAGTCAAGTGAAATAACACACAGCCTGCTCATGAGGCTTCTAAAACTGGCACGCTTTCCCATTCCCTCTTCTGCATTACCTGCTGTGATGCACTCAGTTGGGAACTGTTTGTCAAGATATTAAATGCTGACTGTCTCTCACCAGTCTTTGTTATATTCAGTCTTCACCATATTACAGGAGTAGCTGCTCTAAACTGTATGTTACATGGGAGATAACAGAATTGAGTCCCTCTATTATCAAGGGAAAAATAGGAGACCCAGTTTTGTAAACCAGGATGTAACCTTTAAGTAGCATAACCTCTTAGCAAGGTAGGACCTTAAACCACACAAAGGAGGGCTTACAGCCCTTCAGGATCACTCCATGTGATCTGCCAGCAACTGCTGAGATGGTTGCTGCAAGGTGTCAGTTGCCATAGTTGTCCTGCCTGATCTGTTCTGTAAGCTTTTATATTGAAACTAAATCTATGCTTTGGGGTAAGCAGGCTAGAAACAAGGCTGATTATAGGAACTCACTGGGATTACAGATTTTTTTTAATTTCTTTTGAGCAAAGTCTCTTTAGAAACATGCTGATGAGGAGAGCAAACTTAGTGAAGTTTCTAAGAGCTGTAATAATAAAAAAAATATATAGAAAAGGCTTCTCAGCTTTTCTGTCTCTTCATTGTTGTGTGTGTGTAAACCCAGGTACAGAGCAAAGGATGCTGGTTGCTTTCCTAAGTGGTTTCTCTCCGTTTTGCACCAGTGAGAGATTTACATCTCTAACCTCTTACTGTAGGGTGTTCAGAAGTGACTTGTGCTGAGAGAACCAAACTTACTTCTTAACTATTGCTGAAGTGACTTTCCTTCTTTCACAGGAACCTCTGTAATCATGGATCATACTTCCTTGCAGCAAATGCAAGCATATGTGGCTTAGCAGCAAATAATTTCTTCCGAAACATCCTCCATGTCAGAAAGGCTGCTGTGGTGTCTGCTGTGCCCATGGCTGTTATTCCATTTATTTCAACAGCAGCAATTTATGAAGTTTTTGTGCGTGAGCCTTTATTTGCAGGTAAAAACCCTCATTATTCCTCGTGTTTCAAAGGGCTTTGACTTCTGTACACAATGTATAGAAGCTTTTGCTCTCTGCAGAACAGTGGTCTTGAACTGTTGTCTTGAAGAAAATCACTGTATAAAGCATGGTTTGAAAAACATTATTTAATGTGTTGGGCATCAGCAAGATCTTTAAGTTCAATGAGAAATGAGGTACATATGTGTATTTATAAATGTTTATTAAAAATTGTAACACATCGCTGATTTGTAGCATTACTCATGTAAAAATGACTGCAACAAAGCAGTTTCTGACATCTATATGATTTCATTTGAAGGTCAGCTTTAAAGTGATAAATTCTTCATGGGTTAGAATGAGAGTGTGTTTTGGGTTTGTTGGTGGGTTTTTTTGCAGAAGAGTTGTTTTCAAATTTCTTGTATACCCATACAGCTTGTCCATTTCTGTCAAGCACCTGATTACACGTTGTTGCATGCTGCTTATGGAGCTACACGGGTGTTGACACTGAAACATTCTCTTTGTCATGCAGGTGGCCTAAACTGTGAGGTGTGTGCTGTGGTCAGAGGAGGACTGATTGGGGCTGCTGTGGGTGGGCTCTACCCTATTCTCCTGGCTCTCCCCATGAACGCAAGCCTCGCAGCCAGGTACAGCTCACTCACCTGCAGTCAGTGAAATGTGTTGGTCAAATGGCCAGTTCTTGGTTTAAATTCTGTGGGTTTTTAGTCTGTGCTCTACCTGTCTTCACATAGGCTCTTAGTACATGAAGGGGATTTTAATTAAGGTCATCTAATTACACGGCCAAGCTAGTAAGAGCTACACAAGGCCTCCAGACTTGTAACAAGATCTGCAAACTGATACACTGTGTTTGCTGGAACTTTACAAGGTACCCATGAGGTGGGTAGGGATGTGGAATTGCAGCTCCTGTCCTGCCAAGCGTGAAGATCGCAGCTTAGTGCTGTTTGGCTGGATGACTGAGGAGCCTTCCTGATCCTGGTCAGTGCCCAGCAGCCAGATCCCTGGCAGCTGTGATTCCCTGGATTGGGTCAGAGCACGGTGAGGGAATGGCAAGATTTGTCAGGTTGTCAGTAATGTGGTCAGTTTAGTTAACAGAGCATTTATCCACTGAGCTCAGTACCATCAAGTGAATTTAACTTAGGAGAGGAAGGAAAGAATGTCATCTACCTAAATATTTTTAATTACTTTAATGACTTTAATGTTAAATCTTGATGCTTACATTAATTGGAGAAAAAAAGAAAGTTTCTACCACTGTTTCTGTTCTTTAGGTTTTCTTCATCTCCCTTGCCAGGGAAAGAAAATCTATTACGCTTCTGGCTTACAACTGCTCAGCCTGTCTTTAGAAAGATGAGTTGGGGTGTACTTGTACAGCTTCTGACTGGATTGTATCTTGCCACTAAACATCATGGAATATATGTCAAAGTACTGCAGCAGATGAATGCTGGCAGGAGGGATCCTGAAGAGTTAGAAGCATGAAGTTAAACAGCTTTTCAATTGCCTTGGATAAGTAACCATAATAAACAAAGAAAAGAAAAGTTTTCTTTTTAAAGAAAAGTTGTTGCTTGTTGTCTTTTTTAATAGAAAAACTAAGACTGCACTGGCATTCTTTTCAGTTATGAACTTAAGTTTTTATTTGTGTTCAGCTTAGTGTGTACACCTGAAAAACAGCTTTATAAGGACAGGTGTTTTTTCTTTAGGAAGGGGGGGAAGCATTTACATTGTCTGCTTTGTGTCTGGCTGCTGCATCTCCTAGAAGGAATATAAATTAGTATTGTTGAAAAAGGTTTTTATTTTTCATAAAGCAAACCATAGTGGGGTTTTTTTGATTGTTTGTTTTTTTAAGGGGGGGGAGGATCATGGCAGGGTTTTTCTAGAGATTCTTAAAGATCTGACTATTTTTTCTGCATGAATTTTTCTCCATTCTGGCTGATACAAGGTTCACTCTATACCCTGCAGGCAATACTTTTCACAGAACAATCAGGAGTGATACTGGTGTAGCACTTTCCAGCACAAAGTATCAAGTCACCAAAAAAAGCCTAATCAGAACAAAATTTGTCCTTGAAACAAGTCTGCCTTGAAATTAAGTCTCTTCCTGAAGCAAGGAACTGTGTTCAAAGGCTATAAATGCCTGGCCCTGTTACTGTGGTATCTCCACTATCCTTTTTAAACATCAGTGCTCCAGAGTCACTCGGTTTTGTATCTGGCTTGTCTTCACATTGGGGGCTGTATGTGAGTTGCTAATTTTCCTACTGCATAAAATACATTTAGTGCATTCTACAGTTTGAGACCTAAATCTGTAGTTTTTCCGCAGAAGCAATCGTCTCCATCTGATGCATGGTCTTAACTGTAAACCCCATATAATTATTGGTCAGCAACCATCAACACTTCAGTACAGTTCTAGTATCCCCCGAGATGCACATGGAAATAAGAGAATTAATAATTCAGCATTGAGACATCTATCTGAATTGGTTTAAAATTTACACTCTAGCACTGCTGAAAAATGCATTAATGGAGTTTTATCATGTTGATCTATTTTTTCCTAACAGATCTGTTGTTACAGCAGGAAAATCATGCATGCTGTTTCTTTCAGTTAACCAAGATTTGTGCAGGGCAGCAGCAAAGCCAGACCTCCTCTGAAACAGTGCTCATGTAAAGTCAGCATTCCTTAATTCAGTGCTGCTGTATCTTGTGGTGGTCAAATACCAGTCTGCATCTAACCAGCTACCTTGGCCTTACCTTCATCTCACTTAGAGATTCTCGTGGAGCAAGTATCTTACATGACAGTGAATTATGGCATCTCCAGAAGTCACCAGACTTTAACCAACAGAACCACTTACCTGTGGTAATAAAAACAAAAATAAATAAAAACAAAGCCAAAATAAATCTATTAATTTGCAATAGTGTCTTTTAAGAATGCAAATGAATGGCTTAGTGATTATTTGGGGCATTTAACAAGTCATAGTTAAGGTATTGCAAACAAATCCTAGTGCTTTTATATGTGAGATTCAAAACCATCTCCCAAGCTGTGTACAATTTTATTTTGTTATCAATTGAAGTGCTAATTATTCTCAGTCATCAAAATGCATGCTTGGACAAACAAAAATTCTTAAGATAGTAATTTCTTATGGTGAGAGGAAGATTGTATTTAACAAGAAAAAAATAATCACAATCTCAATCTTTCTAGAAAGTTGCAAAGACAAGTATGCTTTTTGCTAGCATAACTGATATATACAAAAATTAAATATATATATATTTTTAAAATGTTTCATATTGGTCATAGGACAGGCCAGCTATGTACTCTTTAGACCAGAAAGATGCTGTTTATAAAAAAGGAAACTTTTTCAGTTGTACCCCATATACCTCTCCTAAACAATTGTGGAGAAAAAGTTTTCAAAAGTTAAATAAAGACTGAAATTGTTTCAAATTCATCAGGACACTGAGCTGCTGTCTAAGTTCTAGGGAACACAGTCATGAAAGAGCTCTCTCATGCAAATCTGGAAACATTCCTTGTCTGTTTTGTATGTGGGATGAAAACAGCTCATACAACTCAAGAAGCCAAAGTTTTTACCAGGATTGGCCTCCTACCAACCTTAACAAACTCCTTGCAAACACTGCCTCCCTCTTGGAAAGCCAGAGGTAGGGTAGGTTTGTCTCCTCACAGTGTTTTAAAGGAAACAAGCCTGTCACAGACAAGGTATCACAGCAATGGTTTGTATGGCATTCTTAGAACACGTCTAATATATAGATAATATAATCCATCTCTCACCATGGCCTTCTGACTACCCCAAATCCAAGCTACTGCCAAAAGAATCCTGACTGCCTATAAGTAATAATCAACAAATCTACTCCAAAAACACCGATTTTATCTTATAACTTTTATACTAATTTTTGATGGTGAATCTCAACACTACTATTCCATATCCTCCTCTCCACTATGCCCACCACAGTCCAGCTCCTGACATAGAAATTATCTCTCCAAATCTGCATATTCCGCTTAGACTGGGTGAAAAACTGTCAATGTGCAGTTTTACACAGGGTGTTCTTTAAACACAAAGCCCATTTGATCTCCCACCTAACATATCCTTCAGGCACTTGCAGTCTAATAGCAAATACAACCCTATAAACAGAATATTCTTGGTTCTTTTTAACTACAAGTTCTAGAGAATGTAATTTTTTTAAAAAATCAGTTAATTTACAAAAGGGCTTTGTGTTTTGTTAAAGATCTCCCTTTCACAGGGAAAAACTGATTAGTTTTGACAAGTGGACTGAGAAATCTGATAATCTGGAAGTACCAAGAGATGCCAAGTGTTGGAATATGGTTCCCTATGTGTACTTTGGTATTATCTCTCCAAGCAGCTAGAGACTACAGAAGCACCAATTTGATTTTTCCCTCAGATGCTGCTACACTCATCAGAGGAAAGAGAGAACTTAGAATGCTACCAAGAGTCACAGCACTGGGATCAAATGGTAAAGGACAAAGACTGAGCTGAGCTTAAATGCTGAATAGTCTTCAGGCAGCTGTGCAGTGTAGAAATACTGAAGATGAAGGTAGTATAGCAGTCTAACTGATGGCACTTGGGCCTGTGCTACATACAGTTTAACAGAAATTTTACTACAGGGTTTTTCCTACAACTGGAGGCCAAAAAAATCAGAGCCTGCTATTATATCTTTAACTTTTTTTTTTTTTAGTGTTCTCTTTATCAAGCTACTATTTTCAGCAAGGATGCCTGGATGCTAGAAAGCCAGCATGATATTTTAAACAGCTCTCTATAGATAAAGCATTTAACAGAAATTAAAAACTAGAGCACATGGCTTGCCCTGGAGCTTTAAAAGTGTTTTGTTTTTTCAGCACCCTCAAATCTTTTGTTTAGCATGGAAATAACCTGAGAAAAGGTTAGTTTAGTGGCATATTATTAACCAGTCATCAAACTTCAGAACCTAAAAATGGGACAGAAAGAAGAAAGATGTTAACAGACCACAGAAGTGTTTTTTAAGTATTCTACTCCTCCGTGGTTTATTGATCAAGGAAAGCCACACTAATAAATTAAGAAAAGCTGTAAAATAAAAGGAGTGGTGATTCTCAGAAGTACAACTCTATCTTTAGTTCAGGAAATAATCCCTTTGTTTTGTCCCCACCACAAAAATAAACTGGAAGACATATAAGGATGAACATTTGTCTTGCAATACCCTGCTCCATTTTATCTCATTTTCCAACAGCTGACCCACACAGCAGCAACAGCAGTTTCCCTTTTCTGTTCTCCCATTTTGTGTCATGAACCACTCCACTGAAGCAAGATATTAATGAAAAGAAAAATATAAGAAAACATTTGAGCCCATAAACTGAAAGATCAACAAGTCTGATTTTATTATGATATTGTATTCTTATCTGGATGGCACAAAATTACAAAGAAACATTTACAATATATTTTCAAGTATTAAGTTATGTCATTTCAAGGCTTCCACTTCAAAAAGCTACAATAATACACCATACAGATAGTACAGTCGGTTTAGAATTTCAAATAACTTCCTCCCCTCTATTTGGTTTAAATATGATTTAGTAGGCACTAGAAATGCCTGCAGCCACTTACTTTCTTGGAACTTGACCTTGTTCTTGTACCAGTAATACACCATTTTGCATGTCAGAAAATCAGCTACTCTCAGAACACAGCTCATGGGTAGTTTTATGACTAGAGTAATGTGCAGGTTCACAACAGAGTCCAGAACTAAGTCCCTGACCTCTACCATTTAGCAGTGATGCAAAAAGAAAGAATGCATATTTAAGGTAATTTAAATAAAAACACTTCTACACTGAAGTAACTGTAAAAATGCCATTTTAACATCCCAGAGTTGCTACATTAGTGTTTCTCTTTTCATCAAGCATGTTAAACTTCAAATAAAGCACATTCATGAAGTCTGAGCTCAGCAGACCGAGCCTAGCTAGGCTGAATCTAACTCGATTATTTCCATTCTGCGTATCAGTCAGTACAGGTTTTGGTGGTTAACTCTGATTCCTGTGGCACTGGTGTAACCCATCAGTTACAGCAGGGTTACACAGTTTAAGACTGGAACTTTGAACAGTGCTGTTGATGCCACCACTGAGGTGTAAGGTAACATATCCCACCAAGTCTTTTTTGTGCTGGCAATGTACCTTGAACAGATGGAATTCTGCATACAGTGGAATAAAACCTGTTTGATAGGACATCGGCTTTTAAATAAAACATCTTGGATGACAATAAATTATCCCAGCATTCAACCTTGTGTTTTTTGTTTTTTTTTAAACCAAAGACAGCAAAATCCCTGTTACCTCTTTATTCTCATTTCTTATACTACCTTTTAAAATAAAGCAGGAAATGTGGCCAGCAGCTGGTCCCGTCTCTTCTGCCCCAACACAGTTGAATCCACTTTAGCATAAAGAAAAACAAGGATTCTAAATACACATATACTTTATCACACAGTGATGTTTCACAAAGAAAAATCAAACTTTTGTTATACTGATGAACACAACAGGGTTTAGCACCAATAAAGCAAATGACTGAGAGAAAATACTTTCAAACTACTTAGCCTTAAACACAAAATTTAAGGCTTTAAGAAACAAGACTTAAGAAACACTAAATAGATTTTTTTTTAATAAATTAAACTGTTTCAGGAAAATCTATTCTTTGTGAAACCTCACTTTACATATTATCATTTTCACATTTTCTTCCCCCAACAACTGACATACATATAAACAACCTAGAGCATTACACAACTGAGAAAACAACCCACTTGTCTTTTGTGATAGGGAGAAACTCTGACTAGTACAAGAAAACACATGCTATTATTTGCCAAACTATTTTTCCTCCTGTCTCAGTTAATTATGGAGCATTTTTCAAATTGTTAGCCTCAAGATACCTATTTGTTCATTCCCAAACTGTGCTTAATTATATAACGTTATAGACTTCTGGATACTGTAAGAGGCTAAATTCAGAACTCTACAGTTAAATGAAGTACATGCATATACATGCAGTATCTTTAAAATTTAAAGCTACTTTGAAGTAAAACAGGAACTTCAGTGTGCATGGGCAGAGATTTACTCAACGGAAGCTAAAGTAACAAGTTACTTCAATGCACTGCATTCTCCAAACCACAATTCTCCTTAGAGGTCCATGCAACAAGATTGACTCCTCTACATGAGGATTCCAGTGTACAGATACACCCAGTGTTCAGGTTCTATTTAATCTGGCAAAACTCCACACCATGAATTAGAGCAAGGTAGAGCAGATTTTTTTAAAGGTACTGTGCATCCCTAACACTAGGCAGTATTTTAAACTGATAGGTCACAAATTCTATTTTTTTCCCATTTAAAAAGCAATTTACTTATACTTTTGGTACAGCCCCCTATAGTAAAAGGTTATAAATATCACATCCCCTCATTAGCATATTTTCCCTTTTCAGCTCATCAACTACTTAGTTTAATAGCAAATTCCAACTTCAAATGGTATGAGCATTTATTTTTTTAATTCAAAACACAGCGAGTGTATTGTCTACTATGTGCATATTCATTTAAAAAAGGAAAAGAGGAAAACAGCTAATTAGAATGACATGACTGTAATTTCCACTATTAGTTATCATCCAGAGCTAGACACATTTTGGCAGAGTAGACCAAGGACCAGAGAAATAATTTCCTGAACCAGTCATTAAAACAGACTGGCATAAGCAAAGCAAGCTGTCTGATACCGCATTATGGGAATATATTGATCCTTACCAGGTTGCGAGGTGGGAAACGACTGTTCTTTAACCCCTACACAACGGAGCCTGGCAGGGCAAGCACCTAAAAGAGAAACTGTCAGAGAGGTTTTAATAGTAATGTATAACTGAGATGCAGTACAATTTCATATGCATGCTTTCTTTTGCCGATCATAACTATTCTCTTAGGTCTGTCCAGTGACGGTGTCTTAATGAAGATTTTGGTTTGGTTTTTCTAAGCAAGCATTTTCGGCTCCTCAGGATAAGCAGGCTAGACATTATCTGACTCAAGACCGGGTAGTCAGCGTTATCTTTACTGGCAACTGCGAAGTGGAACCGAGCACACCTTCATGCGTCAGGTCGGCATGCTCTTTTCACCCACGTGCTGCAAACGGGCTCTGTCGGCACCTCTGCGTGTATACACCCGCGTGTCAGTCTGCACGATAATGATCGCACTGCTGCACACAGCTTTGCGCGACTCTTACACCAAACAGGCTCAGACCTCTACCGTCCACACGCCAGATTTACGTGACCTTTAAGCAAGGCCACCATCTGGCTCCCATTGTGCCGTTCGAGAGAAAAATTTTTTGTTATCCCGGCCAGCTAAGTGCCAGGTTCCCCTCCTCTCCATCTCCCCCAATACCACCCCATCACCACTGTATTGATTCTTTTCCTCCGCACCATCGCCTGCTTCCTCCGCCGCGACGCGAGGCCCCTAGGGGCGAGAACCCCACGAGTACTTGCAGCAGGTACTTGACCCTACATTTTGAAGGAGGCCGCTGCCCGCCGAGCACAGATGGAGCAGAACTCCACCGACACCTGATCCCGGTCCACGTGGAGGCAGATCCCGCCGGGAGCCGCCCACTCCTCCTCAGTCTCCGCCACCACCGCCGCCGCCTCCTCCAGGCTGGGAGGCCGGCAGCTGGGCAAGGCGTAGTCGTGGTCGCTGCTCTCGCCGGCGGGCTGGAGCTGGTGCTGGTGATGGCGGCGGGGGCTGCCCGTGTCCCTGAACAGGCTGGTGCTGAGCTGCAGCCCGCCGGCGCGGATCCCGGCTAAGCGGCTCAAGAGCTGTCCCAGAGCGCTCTGGTTAGCCAGCACGGCCCGCAGGTAGCTGCTCTCCCGCTCCAGCTCTCGCAGGCGGCGGCTTAGGCCGCGGTTGCGGTCCCGCAGCTGCCGGTTCTCGGCAGCCAGGCCCTGGAGGCGGCTCTCCAGCCCCAGCACGTACTGCTTCTTCTTCAGCCGGTTCAGCCGCGCCGCCGCCGCCGCCTTCAGCCGGCTCCCAGCCCCACCGTTCCTCCTCCCGGGCGCCGCCGGCCTCTGGCCCTGGCCCGGCGGGGGAAGCGGCTCCGGTTCCCCACAGAAGCAGCCGCTCAGCTCCGCGTCCAAATCCCAGTCCGGCCGGGCGGCTTCCAGCAGGTCTCCCAGCTCCAGTCCCGGAAACCAGTCCTCTTGCTCCCACACCTCCAGCGGGCCACCGGGCGCCTCCGCTTCCTTCTCCTGCCGCCGCGGCTCCAAGGCGCCCGCCTCTCGCCGCGGCGGCTGTTGTTGTTTGGGCCGCGCGGGGCCCGGATCCCCTTCCCCGCCGCCATCCCGCCCTCTCGGGGTCTGCCCCGCGCCGGTTAGCGGCCAGACAGCGCCCGAGGGGCTGGTTCCACCGGAGGAGGCCGCCAGCAGCTGCGTGAGACTGTGGCGCATGGCGGGGGCGGGCGAGAGGCCCGGTGGGACGGAACGGGACCGGACCAGACGGCGAGGCCTGAGGGGAGCGGAGCGAGGTAGCGGCCCGGCGCTCCCGCCGCGGTGCCTGCCGGGAAGCGGCATCCCCAGCGCGAGGGGAGGGGGCGCCTGGCGACTGCGCCCGCGCGCGGGAAAGTGGCGGCGGGGGCGGGAGGGGAGAATGGGGCTGGGGGCGAGGTGTGAGGGGAGGTGTGAGGAGCTTGGGGGTGAGGAAATGGAGGGCGGGGTGTAGGAAGGCTGAGGGGTGACAGGGTTTGGGAATGAATGAGGGGGCGGAGTACTTCCCGCCTGGAGTACTGCGTCCCGTTCTGGAACCCCTGTGGAGGGACATGGATATGCTGGAGAGTGTCCAGGAGGATGATCAGAGGGCTGGAGCACCTCTCCTGTGGAGACAGGCTGAGAGTTGGGTTATTTAGTGTGGAGAGGAGAAGGCTCCGAGGAGACCTGATTGTAGCCTTCTGGTATCTGAAGGGGCTACAAGAAATCTGGGAAGGGACTTTTTAGGATGTCAGGGAGTGATAGGACATGGGGAAGTGGATTCTAACTAGAGAAGGGGAGATTGAAATTGGAAGTTAGGAAGAAGTTCTTCACCTTGAGGGTGGTGAGACACTGGCATAGGTTGCCCAGAGAAGTGGTGGGAGTCCCATCCTTGGAAGTTTTTAAGGCCAGGCTGAGATGGGGCTCTGAGCAACCTGATCTGGTGGGAGGTGTCCCTGGACATGGCAGGGGGTAGGAGCCAGATGATCTTTAAAGGTTCCTTCCAATCCTGAAAATTCCATGATTCTGAGTGTAAGGGGGTGGGGATGGTGAAGGAGGGCAGAGGGAGGTGGGAGAGGGTGAGGGAGGGGGTCTCTCACCCACAAACCCGCCTGAGGGGAGGGCAGGACAAGGGGTGTTCTCCGCGGTGGTTTGGGGGCTTTCCCGCCGGACCGCAGCAGGGGCTGGGCTGGGCCGGGCCGGGGCGGTTCTGTCACCCAGCCAGCCGGTGTTCCCTGCTCACGTTTGGGCTGTTCGGGGACCTGTTGGTAGGTAGGAAATGGGCACCGCTGGCTGCGTTTCGGCTAATTAAAAAAGTAATTAAAGCGAGCAGGCAACTCGGGTCCTGCCGTGTTCCTGCTGCTCAGACCACTGGTCTAGTTTGTAGCTTGGGTCAGTTGGCGTTTACACTGGGGATGCCTGGATTTAGATTAAATAATTAAATATACATGTGGGGTGGGCAGACCAGGGGGAAAAGATGGTTGTCACGGGGATGAACTTCTCAGTAGGACCTGGAGTGACGGGACAAGAGGTAATGGTTTTTTAACTAAAAGAGGGGAAATTTAGACTAGATAAAAGGAAGAATTTTCTTACAAGGAGAGTGATGAAACACTGACACAAGGTTGACCAGAGAGATGGTAGATGCCCCATCCCTGGAAACGTTGAAGGGCAAGCTGGACAAGGCTCTTAGCACCCTGATCTAGTTGGACATAGACACTCCAAGGTGGGATTTATTTCTTGGAGCCTTAATGTTACCACTTACATACCCAAACTGTTGAAATTGAAGGGTGAGTCAAAGGCAAAATGCTAAGGGTTGGAGCTTTGGTCCATATTGGAAAATAATGTGCTTTTAACAATAAAAAAATAAAATCTGTGATATAGCAGAGGTTAGGACCAAATAAATTCATGTTACATTTTCCACCCTAATTTTTCATATCACAGGACCGACTAGTTAATAGTCCTTACTCAGATTTAATAATGTAGAGCTCTCACTTAAAGTTTAATTAAAAAAATAGGCTTCAGGACACGCCTTCTAGGAGGATTTAAGGTGCTAAGTATAATCCTGAGAAATTATAAAATGGTCTCATGTAAAGGAACAAAATGCAGTGATGTGTTACAGCAGAGGCACCTGTTGAGAGCAGAGGATGAAGCTGCAGTGATGCAATAAAATGACAGTTTGATATTCAACACTTTTTCTTCAGTAAATCTGTACTGTAAGCATCAAACTCCAGTGGGAGCTGTTTGCCCACATGCTTGCTGGTTTTGAGACATCGTTGGAGCCTGTGGACCTTCAGATCATTGTTCACTGCTGCTGTCTCTCTCACAAGGTGCTCTCTGCCAGGCTTTTTGCACAGTCTCCTGAATTTCCTGTTGATCATGTTGCAGAGCTTTACTCCTCTCTACAGCCAGGTTCAGTAGTTCCTCTTTCTCCTTATTGGTCCTCTCCAGCTTGTCCTGAGCCCTCTGATGACTTTCTGCAAACTCAGCCTGTGCAATAGTTTGTGGTGCTTCTCCCGTAGGTATTGCAGCTGATTTTTAGTCAATCAGCTTCCCAGGCATGGGCACTTGCTTGCTGGCTCTGAGCTTCTAGCATCTCCTTTTCTTGTTCCTGGGCTCTGTGACTCTCATGTTTCTTCTGCAAGGAGTCCAACTGCTGTGAGACCTTTCTGGTCGAGGCAATGACCTGGAGCACTTCAGCTTCCTTCTCCCTCACAGTCTGGTTGAGTGTCTCATTCTCCTCCAGGTCCTTATTCTCCTCCCACAGCTGGATTTGCTGTTTACTGTGTTCATCCTTGAACTGCATCGTTTTTTCATGGTTGTTGGCCAGACCTATGAAATGCCCCTCCAAATGCTGAATTTATTGGGTTTGGGTTTTCATTTTTGCAGCATCCTCTCTTTTCAGTATCTCCAGCTCCATGTTGAGCTGCTCTGGGCCTCTACAGCATTTGTGTCCAGTGTCTGCTTTTTTCTTTGGTATACAATTAGGTGATGCTGTTGTTCCAGGCATGAATGTAGCAGAGCTTGCTCACTCTTCTCTTTGGGACTCTGTACAGAGTTCTTCCAGGCCTTTTGTTAGATCTTCCATGTCTTTGCCTGTCTCTGGGTCACTTGTGAAATAAGCCATCTCTGCCTCTCTCTCATCCTGAGCCTTGTTACACCTGTCTCACACAAACATGAGACAAAATGTTACAGTGACCTTGTCTCTTAGAGACACTCAGCATATTTAAATGTTACCCAATGGTTGGGTGACCAACAACTCTGCTATAAGCTGGTGGAGTTCCTCTGGAAGTCCAGAGGATATAAAAGCAAAGGACATAGGCTTAGTATTAATGCAGGTCTGTTAATTTGCTGATTACCAGTTTTGCTAATTATTTCTTCTCAAAGCACCATTTTTGTAGCTACAAGAAGCACTATTATATTTAGGCAAAAGGCTTGCCAGAGAAAGCTGTAAATAACTCCCTAAGCAATCCTCTTACTCTGTCTTTATTTTCTCCTACAGGTTTAGTATTATAAATGCAAGTAAAACATGAAAAGTTACATCAAATTTCTAATTGGTCTATAAGATTTTAATAGTATATTGCTCATCAAAAATCAGGGAGTAGCCTTATCCCGTGCTTAGAGATTTATGAATAAAAGATCTATACAATGCTAAAAATTGCTGAATGCCTTGTGATACAAAGTCTTGATGCCTGGAGAAAGGGTTCATCATTTGAGTTTTTGACATTGATTTGCTGCATTATTTTTGGCATGTAATTTCAAAAGTCTGGTATCTTATGTGAAAATAAGGGAAATATGTATATTTACCTTAGCACCAAGGCCTAATCATCTGGCATGCTAGACAGACCTATGAAAACCCAGCCTAAAACTAATCTGTGAGTTTTTAATTTTGAAGCAGACCTGGAACTATATAGCATATGAATCAGTGTGCTGATAAATCAGGTTTTGTGAGTTCCTGGGCTTCAGCTGAAGGTGAAGATCGATCATGGGAAGGAGCCAGCATAAAGAAAGGATGAAAAATAATGTAAAGCCAAAATGAATTGACACTTGTGAAGCATGGACAGTTCCAGAGCTGCATTGCAGTGACCATTGATAGATATGCTACCTGTCTGCCATCCTGCCCTCCCCTACTGCTGTTGTTACCTTGGATCTGGCCAAAACATTTGGAATAATGGAGGAGAGGAGGAAGGACTAAAAGGTTTAGGCCATCCAGTATGGAAACACAATAAAGAGTATGGTTTAAGAGGAGAAAATGTTTTCTTACCAGGTGTTTTCTTTCCCCTGACTGTTGCTTTGTTGCCACTCCCGCTGTGGTGTTTCTGTCTCCCTGGAGATAAGGGGCTGAATCCAGTCACCCCGGAGCTGATGCCTTTATCCAGGCTGGTTGGAACTGAGCCAGCCTCCCAATAGTGGCTGAAAGAGCTGGGGGTGTTTTTTAGCAAACAAATGCTGCTGACTCTCTCAAAAGCACCCCAGAATCACAGGAGGATTCCCACAAGCCTGACTCTTGTCTCTGCTTCTGCCCTGCCAGTGCCAGAGCAGATCACAAGGGCTCAAACCACCCCAAACATGCTGAAGAGCCACAGATGCAGCTCTTGCCCTAAACAACTTGGAACTTCATTCAGCAGCTAATGAAACACCTGGCAAGTAGGACTGGGAAGCAAAGAAAAAAAACTGCAGCTGGAAGGAAAAAGTTAAGGTGCCACTGGAAAAGGATGCAAAGGAGAGGAGACAGACAGACTTTTAAAGTTTTGGTTATGGATGACTAAAAAACTTTCCTTTTGACTGTCAAGGAAAGAAACTCATTTATTGAAATATTTTGTCCTAATCAACTTCATGAACTTGCATTTCTCTGTCAGCATATTATGGATCTGAAACATACTCCTCTAGTTAGGAATCACTATGAGTTTGGTAGAAAGCTGTATTTATTGTGTGAATCACATTCAGAGGACTGCAAAAAAAATCTTTCTTAAAAAGTAAATCTTGCATTACTTCAATCAGGTATTTTCATTACAGAATTCCTGCTGGCTTATGTGATGAGATGTAGCCATTACCTTCAACCACCTTTAATAAATCAACATAATATACTTTAGCAAGAGGTGCAACTGTAGTGTTTCTAGTCTATTATTAAATCCTTCTGCATGAACAAGCTAATCAAAATATTTCTTTCACTGATAAAGCAGCTTGTTTTGTAATCTTCCCTTGTGAAGTTCATCTCACTGGGATGGCTTTGCCTTTTCTTGTGTAAGGCAATAGTGTAAACTTAGATAAGCACAGGTGCTAAAGCTCTGTTGAAGATCTTTAAAGATCTTTATGCAGACTCCATGGCTGACTAATAACAATAACTTTAAAATATCTTTCCAAAGACACTGCTGTGACTGCCCCTGCAAACCTCCTCTAAATTTGGAAGTATGAGGAAGACTCACTTTAGTGTGTGTTGAAAACTATCCTTGTCAATGTTTACTTGTCACAGTCTCAATTTTCTGCACATGCTGAAAAGAGGTATTAAAATCTGGAGAGGAGCACTGAACTTTTTGCACAAAAGGGCCTGTTTTCCTTACTTGGCTTAGTTTCTTGATTAATCTAGGTAAGTACATAATACTGCTGTGTCATTAGGTAATCACACTAATTAGCTACAAGCGCAGTGCACAAGTAATTCTTAGTTCATGCTTAGGTATCTTTTTAATTTAAACTGAGAGATTTGATCTATCTTTAGTATAGAGGTCAGCAGTGTCTTTTGAGAGAGTGACAAAATGCTGTGCCTGTCTCTGGGGTGGCTCAAGAACAGAGAAACAGAAGATGTTCTACTTAACCCAAAGGCAAGATTGAAGCCATCTTCAACCACAAACCAAGCATTTAATTTTTATGAAAGTCAAGTTTTACTATCAAAGCTTTGTACAGTATAGAACACAGCAGATTACTTGACACTTGTCTGCAAATCTAGAGCCTCGAGGCCCCATCCCTAGGGTGTAAGTCCCAAAGTTCTTTTTATATAACAATGCCTTTGAGCTTCACAGGAAGCACAACAACAGCAAACAACAGCAACAACTTCAGTCTTGTGAAATTGTAGGTCATGCTCACAGCCACCTACATTTTCAGGTGCAAATGAATTCATACAGTGAATGCAAATAAACCAGGTGCCTTGTCACTTTTCCAGAACTACCACCTTTTCAGGAGTGGCTGTTTAAGAATCCTGAAGCAAAGCAGCTGCTGTGCCATTGAAGTAAAAACACGTTGTTCCAAAGTGTCATCTGCACATTGTTCCCCACTCATACAGGAGTGGTGGTGTGTCTGTACCTGGCAAGAACCTGTAGCAGTTATCCCTCTCATTCACAACACCTGAAGCAGTAAGATATCAAGACTGACAAATACTTTTGGCATTCATAAACTCCACAGACTCCCTGGTTGATGAGAGAGAAAGTGGATTCCCCAGCAGTTTGAATAGCACCTCTTCCCTTTTCCATACATAGTGTGTAATAAAAGACCAAATATTAACTGGTGAGGCTGCACCTCAAACACTGTTCATTTTTGGTCCTTCCATTACAAGAAAAACATTGAGGTGCTGGAGAGAGTTCAGAGAAGGCACAAAGCTGGTGCAGGGTCTAGAACACAAGTCTTATGAGGAGCCTCCGAGGGAACAGTTGTTAGATATTAGAAGAAACTTCTTCATAAAAAGGGTAATTAAACATTGGAACAGGTTGCCCAGGGAGGTGGTTGAATCACTATCCCTGGAAGTGTTTAAACAAGGTGTAGATGTGGCTCTTAGGAACATGGTTTAGCACTGGACTGGGTAGAGTCAGGTTAACAGTTAGATTCAATGATCTTGAAGGTCTTTTCCAACCAGAATGATTCTGTCATTCTTTGAAGGAGCATTTAAATTCCCATGATTAAATTAAGCAACTGAGTTGGAGCTATGAAAAAAATACAACTTTTTTTCTCTATCTAAATGAGGTGGGAGATTTCAGCAGCTCTCAGGCCTACTCAGTTGGAGGAAAGAAATGTGCATTTATATTAAGAAATGTTTTCTGTCTGCATTTTGTTATATTCCATGCTGAATTGCTAACATAAAACACTGGGTTTTAATAAACATGGAATTCCTATTTAGCTTTATTAGGCTGCTTTTATTAAAAATATAAAAGTAATACATCTTATATTTTATGCATTTATCTTTTTTTTTAGCATGCATTTCTACAAACTACACATTCCAGCTATTTCCTATACTGCAAGGCTATCTAAACCACAACCACCATAGTCCCAGCATTCTCCTAACGGTGGCGCTGAAGCACAGATAAATTACTTTAGCAAAAAAACCCTACCTAATAGATACGGGTACAGCCGAGTACACTTTACAGAATAAATACACAACGTACATGTCATCACTAAGACTTGCAGGGTGAGATCCTTTAGAGTAGCATTTGAATAAAAAAAAAGGTTTCACCTCTACATCTCCAGCATTTAATTTTAAGGACTGTCCAACTTGCAAGATGATGTATGCATGATTTTTTATAACCCTGATTTTTTTTAACTTTTCTGCACCTTGCAGAATGAGACATCAACAGTACCATTTCATGTAATGCTTCTTTCTCTACAGAAGCAAATTCGTAGCCTAGAAATGTCCAACTACAAATAATGCAACTTTAAAAATAATAAAAAGAAATTCTTCATGCTCATATTCCTCCCTAGAGAGATCTGACATGGCATAATGAGGATACAGACACATCCTAATGAGCACAAACAAAATGCAACCTGTTACTACCTTATTAATAACACTTCATGAATCATCCTAGAAGTGTACAGAAAGAGTTCAATTGCTTCTATTTTTTTGCTGGTAATTTGGATTATTTAAGGGAGCAGCAACACTTCAGTCAGGCAACACAAGCATTCAGGTATCACAGCTACCTCAACTACTAAATTCTGTAAGAGCCTTCTTTCTTGAAATAGTGAATAATAAATTAAAGAATCCCTTAATGTTACATTAAAATTTGCTGGCAGAAGTTTCATTTGAAATACTGAGTGACATTGGACAGCACAAAACCAGAACAATAGCAGAGCAGAGACTCTCAAAAAAGCCACTGTGTTCCTCTTTCAAGTTTTACCCCTGCACCTTTAAATTTCATTCCCAAGGTTTAAAAGGTTATTTTAAACACTAGCCATTCAAAAGCCACCTCATTTTGTCAATTTTGCAACCAGCAGCATCCTGAGAGGTAGTGTATCTTCTATCCATGTGTTTGGTGACTTGATCATCTTCTCCCAAAGGGCAGTTTCATCTGAAGTAGAATCCATCCAGTCTACTGTAGTTCCATAACTTTTGCCTAGAAAAGCCATCAGGTTTTAAGAGAAACATTACTTAATATGCTGCAGAATTAAGAGCAGACAATCAAATTTGCCTCTCTTCTAAAACACTTTCACCGCCATGGGTAGCTGACCTAGTACTTTGAAGATCCAGTTCTAAATTTTTACACTTGAATAATTCTGTCAAATAAAATTAATTACAGTTTTAGATGGAATCTTTGTCATCTTTCTCCAGGCTTCTTTTCTTTGTTATCCTTCCTCTTTTTGTCAGACTCAAGGAGAGAGATGTATGGGCAAGTAAGATCTGCAAGGGTCTAAGAATAAACCAGGACACTGATTTTGTACTGAAATACAGCCTTGGTTACTCTAAAATTCAAACTGAAATTTACTATCCTAACTTGTATTTTAGGTTATTCTGGTGAACCATGTGAGAAGTTAATTTGTGAAAAGTATTTTTTTCTTGTACTTGTTTGAAAGACTCCAAACACATCCTTCCTTCAGACCAGAGAGGACGGTGCAAGGGGCAAACGTAATAATTGAAAAAACATAAAATTCTTCTATCTACACATCTTATATTGCCCTTATGTTACAAATTCGTATGCATCTGTAAGTTTTCCCATCCAACACCTTCAAATCTGATCATGCATTCCTGATCTACCCTTTTGTCTTCCCCCAATACTGTTTTTACACAACATAGAAACTCACACATGCAAAAACTAGGTGAGGCTTTGTTCAAGATTATGGGTGCAGGAATAGCCCCTGAACTGGGGGCCCCTCTGTTCAAGGAGAACTGGGAAGTGCTTGAGAGAGTCCAGTGCAGAGCCACAAAGGTGACTAAGGGAGGGAAACATCTGCCTTATGAGGAAAGGATGAGGGAGCTGGGTCTCTACAGCTTGGAGGAGACTGAGAGGCAACCTCATTAATGTTTACAAATACATAAAGGGTGAGTGTCAGAAGGATGGAGCCAGGCTTTTCTCACTGGTGACCAGTGATAGGATAAGGGGTAATGGGTGCAAGTTGGAGCACAGAAAGTTCTGTGTAAACATGAGAAAAACCTTTTTCACTGTGAAGGTGACATAAAAATGGAACAGGCTGCCCAGTGAGGTTGTGGAGTCTTCTTCTGTGGAGATGTTGAAAACCCACCTGGTTCCTGTGTGACCTACACTAGGTGGTCCTGCTCTGGCAGGGGGTTGGACTTTTTGATGGTCCGTTCCCTCTCATGGTCCCTTCCAACCCCTAACATTCTGTGTGATTCATAGTTTTGTACTTCAAGCAGTAGCAGTTAAAATGTATGGACAGATAAAAAAAAATTTTAATATTTCTCCTTACTTGTCAGTCATCCTAAAGCTCAAAACACTAATATTATTTATATTTCAGGATCTGTGCTGAAGAATAAGTTATTTTTAATAAAAAACCTGAAAGGCTGTTCAGTGATCTTTGCAAAAATAGAAGAAATTGAAAGGAAGAAGAAAAAAGTTAAAGTCTGTATTTTGTAATCTGAGGATTAATCATCCAGTACCTGTTCCAAGGCCTATCCTGAGACCTCCCAGAAAGTGGTTGGCTAGTTTGTTGTGATCCCAGACTGTGAGTTCTATGCAAGCTTCTTTTAAATCTTCTGGTCTAAAGCCATCATAGACCATGGTGTGATTGAATACTGGGTTTGTAGTTTTTGATACTGTTCTTGTTTTCTGGCGACTTTTTCTGCTAGTATCTGGAAGAATGGTACTTCAGAAATAAAAAGCATGGTCAGTTTGCACTTGATCATCACAGCCTGCATTAAGCATACTTCATAGACAAAAACTACTTATTAACAGTGGCCTTTGGGTGAAATGTGACTGAAAGAAGAGGCTTTAGCATCACAGAGATGAAGTCAAAGGCCATATTCTCAGTCCCTTTCAAGAAATACTGGCAGCATGTATCCACCCTCGTGGAAGGCGAAGTCAGGTGGAAAAGCAGCACCAGTGAGCTTATTTGCTGTGTTATCACTAATGACACTGAATCCTTTTTATTGCTGCCAGAAATTTCCCAACCATCTTTCTGTTCTTGTCTCTTAACATTTTTAGTGTGTATGTGGAAAGGAAGGAGGAAGAAATACAACTATGCTTCTAACTTCTGTCTCCTCCCACAGTTTGTGAAGCTAAACCATATTCTTGCACAGTTTGTTTAAATGTAAATAAAAGCAGGCACAATTTTGTAACTGATTAGCAGACAAAATGAAATAGTGATAATTCAGAAAGTTCTCCAAGTAAGTTTTAGTGGGTGGTATACTCTTAGCATCTTGAAGTTGTAAGCACTGCAGGACAATTTCTGTTACAATAAAGAATTGGAAAGGAATTATGTATTTTTTCCTTTGAATGTAGAAAAATGAAGATAACATTAGAAAGCACAACAGTACCATTACGAGGCTATCATGTTTGTGACTTCAACCACAGTTCTTACCACTTAATAAAAGAGTTGATCCTGTTGCCCCTTAGAAGAGGAAGGTCATGGCATTCCTTCACCCAGATGTGGACCTCACCAGTGGACTGTGTCTTCTTTCCTGTAAACATAAGACAAAATATCTAATTAATCCATGTAGTTCCCTTCTGAAAGTAATTTCTATGATGCAGGAGTTCCTGCCCATTTGTAGAGGTGATATTCAGACTATATTTATTCTCTCACATCATAATTCAACATTCATCTCTGTACTACTTATACTGAAATCTTCATCCCATTGAAGTACAGCAAGATCACATCATGTCTGTATTCCTGATTTTCTCCTGTTACAACTAAACAAATCCATGCTACTGGTCTTCTCTTTCCAAGCCTCCTAGATAAAGAGATCAACTTGCCTTCAGTCTATGTGATGTTAGCATTTATTGCCTCTTGCACTTTCAAATAAGCTAATTTGTGCTCTTAAAATATTTAATTATTATGACTGACTGGTTGGATTAAAGATTTGACCTGGCTCCACTGTCAGGTCAGCCAGTCATCAGTTGCAAGACAAGATTAAACCAAACAGATCATACTGTTGTAAATTACCACTTTCTAAATACTTATGGTTATTTTCTACTTCTAATATTACTTAAATTTAGTGGGTTGTCATTGTTTATTTCAGGCAGCACTTGCCTCATTATTTATAATCTCTAAAATTATTAGTGAGAAAACAGAACTTTGTCATACATACAGACTGCATTACAATTGTAACAGTCTTGTAATTTCTGGTGTAGAAATTAAAAACATTAAATCAAAACATCAAAACAAAATAACAGAAAATTATCTTTGCTCCTAAGCCGAATTAATGACTAGGGTGACCTAATCCTTTAGAAAAAAAGTAATTCTACTTTTATGTTCAAAAATATGTCTGAATTGTCTGAAAAACATTAAACAGGAGAACAAACCCCCCAGAGGTCTGACAAACCCAAAGAAAGAAGCAACGCATACCTCCAACAGGGTATGGGACATACTGCAGAGCTAGTTTCATCTGCCCTCTGTTTTCTAGGTCAAGAGTCATTGTTGAAGTCTGAAATGCAAGGAAAAAACCCATAAACCTCAAACCTTGCAGTTCATGCGCAGAGTTTACCAGGCACAGTTTTTCACTGGAACAAGCTTGGCTCTACATGAGGCAATGTTTTTGAGTGTCATTTCCTTATCAGTTAGGGTTTCATCATTTTACAGGACATGAGAAATCTGAGGTCAAGTTTAATCACTTGGTAGTTCCTCAGATAGGTGCTCTTCCACTATAAAGTTGAAAACAAGACCCAGGAGAAGCCAACAGGCTTTAAGGGCCCATCTTTTCCATTTTTGTGCATTTATTTAGAATTAGAATATATGCTCTTTCAAATCAGGAAACTTACTCTGTGCAATGGAAAGTGTACTTTAATAAACCCATTTTTGTAGGAATGTTTTGATCTAAAAATCAGCCTCAATAGGAGTTATCTTACAAAAAGGCACAAGAATATGTTATTTCTTCAAAAAGAGTCATGGACCATTTGTAGATGAAGCACAGCACCTGCTAACATTTGGTTACATTTATCTACCTAGAGTAGTTTTAAAATAATTTGAATTAAACTGGTCTAAAGAACACTATGGCATTGCTGTTCTGTTCTATAAATTATAAAACTTTGGATTAAGTTGATTTTGAAAATGAACTAATGAAGTAAATTCAAGGAAATAATAAAAAAATTAATGATAAATAAACAAAATAAAAGCAGTAAACAAACAAAAAAACAAACAAAACCAAAAGAAACTAGAAAAAGCTTAGCTGAAAGTTTATGTTTTGTCTGAAATCCATGAAGAAACAAGAGGCATACAGACATGGAAGTCATCATTACATGTGATATTAAACCATTGCTACACTTGCTCCATATTCTCAGTAGGTTTACTTCATATTCAGGGAATAAGTGTCTTCAGCTACCTGATGCAGGGACATGACAAAAGTGAAAAATATCTTGAAATTCCTACTGCTTAGATTATGAGAAAGTTTTTCCTGCTATAATACCTAGCTACTTACTAGATTAAAGTACACCTCAGAACTGAATGCTCCATTTACCAGTAAAGAGATATTTATTATTATAGCCAGCAAAACCCACAGAACACACAAAATCAGCCCTAAATAAATAAATTACTTGGATTTGCACTTACACAGTGGAAAATGGAAACCATCTAACCCATCCATGGTAACGTACCCTTGGCTTGAGTGGATACCAGTTGATCTGCTTGTTGGATCTATCATTCCAGTCCCAGGTTCCTAAATCCAGCTCCACTTCACCAAGGAAGCTATTCCTCCCAAAGGTATCATTGTGCCAGACAGAGATATTAAGACTTTGGGTCTTTAAGACATCCTTCTCAATTTTATACTGCCAGGAAGAAGAAATGAGAAAAAAGGTTAAAACAAACTAGATTTTCATCAGTGCTGTGTCTGAATATGTGTCTGTGTTTATATATCCATAACTGCTCACTTCTTCATTTCAGAACAAAACTCTCTTCATATTTTACTTTTTTCCAAGCATCTTAAGTTTATAACTAGATTGCATTTGTTTGAAAAAAAATGCACAACATCCAGTGTTCTCAATGCTGTATCCAGCAGAATTAACCTGCCAGTGGAAGGACATGGGTACTTCTAATGAGTGATCCATCTCATCTGAACACAGATATCTCTTTTGAAAGCATCTGGACTTGTAACTAGAAGTTAAGGTTCCTCATACTTCATGCATGGAGCATTTAATGTCTAGTAGTAGTCTGATAAATACCCGCAGTATTTCATTATAGACCGGATTAAAAGTTTTCTTTTTCACAGAGGTCTTCCGTTTGCCCATCTTGTATTTCTCTGGAAGCAGGTAGGACTTCACATACCTAAAATTTAAACAGGCTGGTTAGAAGAGCAAGGAAACACTTCAAACTTCCCCTTCCAAAATGCACAAGTATTTGCTTATAAAATAAAAGAAATCTACTTAACTAGCCATTAGGTTGTTCAGCTTGTAACATGTAAGAAATGGAACAGCAGTGGTGAAGTATAATAATAGTTCCCAAAGAGGGACATTAACCTCTTCCTAACAGAGAGAAATGTCTCCTCAACACAAATACCATGGCTAGAGATCATATTTATAGAATTTAATCCTCTGAAAACTTATCAAAGCAGGATTTACTGTCTGGAGAGTCAATGGAGTTAAATCCAGTTGTCAGCCACTCACAAGTGGTGTCTCCCAGAGCTCAGTACTGGGACCACTCCCGTTTAACATCTTCATCAATAGTCCAGACAAGAAGATAAAGAGTGCACAGAGTGACCCTTAGTAAACTTGCAGATAAGGTGCTATGGGGAAGAGTGGCTGGAGAGCAGCTCAGCAGAGAGGGACCTGGGGATGCTGATTGACAGCCAGCTGGACACAAGCCAGCAGCATGCCCAGTTGGCCAAGGCAGACAATGGCATCCTGGCCTGGATAAGGAACAGTGTGGCCAGCAGGACCAGGAAGGTGATCTTACCCCTGTAATCACACCTTGAGTACTGTGTTCAGTTTTGGGCCTCTTATTACACAAAGGATATTTTGCTACTAGAGCATGTCCAATGAAGGGCAACAAAGCTGATGATGGGATTGAAGCACAAGTATTATGAGGAGCCACTGAAGGAGGCTCCAGGTTGTTAGCCTGGAGGAGGCTGAGGGGAGAGTTTATTGCCCTCTACAACTACATTAAAAGAGATTGTAAAGAGGTAGCAATTGGTCTGTTCTATGAAGCTGAACAAGGGGTAGTGGGCTCGAGTTGCACTAGGAGAGGTTTAGGTTGGATGTCAAGAAGAATTTATCAGACATTGGAAGAAGCTGCCCAGGGCAGTGGTGGAGTCACCATCTCTGTAGGTATTTAATAGCCTACAGACATAGTACTTAGGGATATGGTTTAGTTAAGGGTTTGTCAGTGTTAGGTTAATTGTTGGATTCAATGATCTTGAAGGTCTTTTCCAGCCAAGGTAACTGTGATTCTATGAATTTTAAAAGTGAATGTCATATTCTTAAAATTTTGAGCTTCCCATGTTACTACATGTACCAACTTACTGTGTTAATTCCACTTCAGAGTGGCAAATCACATAAAGCATGTTATAACCTGTTAATTTATTTATTGGATTGTTCACTCCAACAGGTTATAGAGGTTGAAAAAAAATCATTTTTCACTTACACTTTAAAAGAAAATCTTCCATTATGAAATAAATTTATTCTCTGTACTTACGGGTCTGAACGTTGTCGTTTAACATCTGCCACTGCCAAGTCTTTACATTGGCAAATAAAAATGTGGAGCTCGTTCAGCTGTTCTACATAATCAATAGCAAACTGAATGTTCCCTTTCACATCAACATTGCCAAAGTCTGCACTACAGATGCTCATTAGACTTCCGCTCACCTGTATCACACAAGAGGAGAAAAAATTTCCAGGCATTGCTTTTCATCAGATGCTTCAAGATTAGGGTAGAAATTGTACTCAGAATTCAGATAGTAAAGAAATAAGCTGTGTCTCTTTTGATGTAATAACAAGATGTAATGGACACTATAACACAAGCTTCTCAGCAAGCAGATTAACAAATAAATCAAGGTGTTACGCTTGATTAGGAAAAATAAAAAAAATCAGACCACAACAAAACCTGAAGGTGTTTATTTCATTGAGATAGAACAGATAAAATTACAAGATGCAGTAGATCTAGCTATTGACTGTGATTAGATCCTTGAAAAATTACTGGTATCTCTGTTTGGGTGATACTCGTTGCAGAAAGCAGAGCAGGTAGGACAATGGGCCTTAGGAAAATACTGAGAAAAAAATTAGTAATAAATTCTATGTGGCTGAATTATGAACCTAAATAAAACACTGAAAATTAAACATTACATATGTAGAAAGAGAAAGATCGCTTTCAAGTAGAGCTCCTAAGGTAAAAGCCATCTCTTAGTTCAGTGTTTCTAGACCATGTTACACAGTAGAGTCCTGAAGAGGCTCCAATATATTATGAGAAAAGAAAAAAGAAAAATACCAATTTTATTTTGGTTTAGGTTATTCTATGTGAGGGTTCACACATAAGAGAGAGAGAAGGAAGGAGACGGAGATGCCAAGGGAAGAAAGGAATAAAAAGGCAGCCAACACAATACTGAAGACATTAGCAAAAGCAAAGTGCCATTAAAAACAGGCTTTGGTTTACATACAGAGGATAAGGAGGCCATGCCAGAAGAGCTGCTAAGATTGGTTAGAGAGCTGGGACTCTTCTTGATTCTGCCAAGGGAATAACTGCTTTCTGATGCTGTGTCTGTCTCTCTGTCATCACTCTACAAAAACATCACAGAAAGAAAGTCTGTGTAGATTCTTCAGTCACAGTGAACATTCAAAAAGAAAAATCAGTTTTAATGCAGATCAAGACTCAGTGAAAACTTGAATTTAAATTCCCTTGCTTAGTGCAATGTGAGTAATTAATGTTTCTTGAATTAGGTCATGCACTTGAAAAAAAAAAAGGGTTGAAGGGAATTTTTCTGATGGGAAGCCTGCCCTGAATATTTTTTAAAGCAGTAATGCAACCAGGTTTGGACTTCTGTTTTAAATCTCAAGAAGCAACAAAAAAGTACAAAGTTAACTTTACAGGGACAATTAAATTCATCTTCTCTACTTCACTATCTCATGTACAAACTTATGCAAATGATGATGGTCAGGTTTCTTACCAGTCCCTTTCTGTTGTATAGCAAATACCCTCTATCTTGGAGGCAGCTAGCTGGAAGATAACACACACAGTAAAGCAGCACTGGATACAGTGAAAATGGCTTTTGTAAAAAACAGAATCTGTGGTGTTATCCAAGTTCAACAATTTCAAAGTATTTCCTATTCTCCAGAGCTTCTTGTCCCCTGTATCCAATCCCCCTATCCTCTTTCAGGCACTTTGGTAGAAGGTTTATGCTTGGTCTAAACAGTCTTCTATTCCTCTCTTTATTGTGTCTGGGGAGTCGCAGACCAAGCAGTTCAAACTTCATTGATATTTTAAGAGATTTGGATACAGTCTCAGAGCTTATTCCAAGGCCCACCCCATGATGATGATGACTTGGAGAGTGGCAGTATGTTGCTGGAAATTCTGAAGTTTCACTTACACAGAATTAACTACCTGGTACCTAAACTTCCATCCCTAAGCAGAATGTTAAGCTAATGCTTCTCTGAGAAGAGATGGTGACTTTCTTATGGTCTTACATACTCATTTTAGATTTTATGCTCTGAAGAAAAGAAGTATGTGTACATGTTCTGAAGAGGAAAAAAAACAAACAAAAAAACCCAAACCAAAACAAAACCTGTTAGTTAGTAAGGACAGAGATTACCTTCAGGAATAACAGGAAGCCTTCACTATGCTTCAGATTCACAGTGCTTCAATATCCTATATAAAATATATAGCTCTGTGTGTTGAGCTGTACAGTAAGAATAAACCTGGACTGAAGCTTCAGAAAGGTTAATTAGCCACAGGACATTTGGGATAACTTCCTGATTATTAGTCCACAAGCTCAATTCTGTGCCATAGTCCAATAGTAAACTGACTTGGCAGACCCCGAGGAGCACTGTTTGACAAAAGCAAAGTGACAGTAATCAAAAGTCTCAGTTAAAATATGTCAGAGATGGAACTTGCCTTTTCCTGTAGGAATGATGGTACTGACTTGCTCATTCCTTTGAGCTTTTCAGGATTGGAGAACGGCTTATCAGGCTTTGAAGGCACTGTGGAAACTGAAGAGCAGCGGTTCAAAATATTTCAAAACTAAATTGTACATCAAAACAGCAAGATTCCACAAAAAAAACCCAGGACATGTTTAGAAACAACCATTTGATGAAACATGCACATGCACAACCAGTTTACAACATAGATGCAAGTCCCCCAAGGACTCAGAGAATCTATCATTAGGAAGAAAAAAATCTACATTAATATCTCCTATAACACTGACCAAAGCTCTTTTTCTGAAGAAGCAGAACTTCTTACAATGCTTGACATGATAAAAGCCTGGATGCTGAAAGCAAATTCTTGATCAAATGTGGCAAAGATAAAATTTTCAGTTTACTGTCTAGATTCTCCTCCAAGAACAGGGATAAGCGCACTCATGCACTAACCATACCATCACTGACATTAGAGTCACCATAGGGTTCTTGGTAAGAAATAAGTGTACAAGTGTACAAGCCAAACTCTGTTCTTCTATTTACTCAGTCTAATTAATAGCATAAATAATAATATTTTAGTAAATTAAGCATTTTTTAGTCCCAAACAAGAAAGTTTCAAGTATTCCTAGTTATTATAAGACACATACTTCATTAATGATGCACTTTTTAGCAGCCTCTCTCTTCAATTTTTGTGTACCTCTACTGCAGTTCACTTCTATGCTTTTTCTCTGCACAAAGCTTAATTGCACAAGCTAGTCTTGCAAAAATCCAGTTTACAGTAAGCCCCCAATACTTGGAATTGGACTAGATGACCTTTGGGTCCCTTCCAACTCAAGTTATTCTGTGATTCTGTGAATTTTCCATGCTCTAGCCCCACTTGTATTTAGTAATGCACTAAAGCTCTAACGCTTTGGACTGGATACACATTCTGAAATGCACCAATACTGAATATTTCATGAGAGAGAATTCCTTGTCAACAAACATCCTGTTTACATACAGAGGCACATATCTCTTGCATAAAATGAAACACTGCACTCATGATGGGATTGTTTGCAAGGCATGAGTTAAACTTTTGCAAAGCTTTTGCTGTTCAAGTTCAAACAGTACTTAACATATCAGTTGTCAATATGCAGTTAGATGCTGTTTCCCCATTGAGCAAGTATCTAGTTCAGATGTATAATTTGTTAGTTGTTAAATAAAAAATTACTTTTAAAGTGTTAGTTTAAATATCACTGAAGAAATCTCTCCATTGTCTGCTGGAAGAATCCTATTACTCAATTCCTGCTGCATTTTCATTCCTCTCTTCATGCTGATCAGGTTTCAGACCTGCTCAATGCAGTATTTACAATAGTCATTCAGTAGCACAAACAGCTACAGCAATGTCATAAATAGTAGGAATACATTTTATATGTGAGAATTTTACTTCCCCAGACCCAATGTGTTTGTGTTTTGCATCATTATCCTCCTCTGAGGAGCTGGATCATAACAAAGGTAACTGGTGCACAAGCTACGCAAAGCAGAAAAATTAATAGTATTTTCAAGAAAGCCTGGCTTATTCTGTCTGTACAGCTATCAATTTGGTGATGTTTGTAATTTTTTCAAAATTTCACTGTTAATGAATTTAGCTCAGGCTGTGTCTTTCAACTGAGGTAACATTCAGAGCTCTCAGTTATCTCAGTAACTGTTTCACAGACTGAATGACTAAAGGCCAAAATAATACACAGGTTCGTGGCACAGAGTCTCTACAGATGCAGCAGGACACAACATCAGAGGAGTTCTCAAGAATAAAGCAACACAACAAAATTCTACAAGATCATGCTGAGGTTAATAAAATCTAAAAGCACAATGGTTAAAAAAAATTCTCCACTAGCAAACAGAGACCATTTAAAAAATAATAAATTTCCATGCAGACACAAGAGATATTTACCATCTTCAGCACTAAGAGCTAATTCTTCCTTTGGCTTACTTATTTTTCCTTTATCTGTGCAGGAAAAAAGTAATATATAGTTAGAAATTTTTCTGTTCAGTATGATAAAGTGGATGGCAGTGGTAATTGTAGAATTAAGAGTACTGAGGACAAAAAACCAAACAGACCAGCAGAGCTATGGGAATGGTTAAATTAAAGAGATGCTTTCTACTTCACACATTGCTTCAAGCCCACATCCAAGCAGCAGTCTCGTGTTGGCACAGTTCCTATCAGTGTGTTGTTACAGCAATGTTAGTGCATACCCAAAACCTAGAAACTACTTAGAAGCAAGCAGCTGTGTAAGTAGTAAGTAGAGTAATTTGCCAACCATAGCCAACATCTTTCAGAATCTACACCTCCACATTTTAGTTTTCAAATGTAATGTTTCAGTTTATGTCTTCCCCATTAGACATGAGATAAACATAAAAACACTCGGGCAGGGTGAAGGTAGGCAGAAATAATAATTAAAAAAAAAAAAACAACAAACCAAACCAAGAAAACACTAGTAGGCTACAAAGGAAAGTTAGGAACCAATTTTAAGTATAATCTTGTGTCACTGTATTCTCTTGAAGTGACTTTTGTATATTAACTGCTGGAATACATGTGAAACACTACTGAGCTAAGATGATCTTTCATAATTCCACTGTCTACTAACGTGACCCAAGCAAGTAGCCAGAAGACAATGCCACTTGTTGCTCATTACTGATTTGAGTAGTTGCCAAAACTTTCACCATTGAAAAGATACCCAATAAACTGCCCATAACTGATTAACACAGTATTTTTGGAAGATGTCTGCTCCACAGACCAGGGTTGTTTCAAAATTAACACAGAGAACTGAGAATGAAACCATACAAGAAAAGAATTCAGTTCTATTACACAAGCTCCATACCAGTTATTGAGAAACAGACACAAAAAACACTACTTGGCAAAGCTGTATGGAAGACCAGCATGAACATATTTAAGCCAAACTGGGGTTCATGGGAGACACACACAAGCTTTGTGCTCACTTGAGGTGGCTGATGGAATGTCCTCTAGACTTTTGGAAGGTATTTTCCTATCTGCACTCCTTTTCAAAGCCATCAAAACAGGGTTTAATTCTTCTTCTGAACCTGTTGCAAGACAAAACACATGAACACTGCACACACAGATATGCCATTTCAAGCTAATCACTGAAAGCAAACCATGGATTTCTCATGAGAATCTACCTTGACTGTTAGCAAAGACAGTGAATATTCAATGAAAATACAAAATAAATCCAACTAAACAAAAAAAATGTCTCGTTTTATGTCTCATTTGCTCTTTCTAAATTCTCTCAGCCAACAGTAGAGAGAAGCAGGCTGGTTGATTTGCCCTGTGTAAGTGTCCCCGTCTGTACTGTTTAATAAGAATGTTTCAAGAAGTTATGGCACTTATCTAAGGACAATTACAATAAACACAGGCATTAGCCATTTGTAAAGAGCTGACACAAAAAATTAATAGCTTTAGTTTGTCCCTCTGTGTAAACTTCTCTGTTATTTTCTACCCAGCAAAAATAATTTTGTTTCAGTGCTTGAGTAAAAAAAAAACCCCGAACAATCCAGCTGTGGAGACACTTGGATCCCTGAAGTTCTGCTATTGTCCCTAAGGGCAGAATCACGACAGACATAGCTCCCACAGAAATCTTTAAGACCTTCTCTCCTCCCTACCTTACTTTCCTCCCTGTCAGCCAGCCAACCAGGCCTTACAGTTTTGCTGTCTGTAATCATGGGTAAAAACAAATTATATTTCATTTTTCCTTGTTTGTCCTGAGTTTTCACTGACTTCCATTGAAATCTCACTTTTGAAACAGGCTCAAGGGTAAGTTGGCATGTCCTGAGTACTTCAAATCTTTCTCAGATTCTCCAGGTGAAAACAAACATTTGCAGTTTCTCAACAGCAGACAAAAGGTTAAATTATCTCTTCTACCTTAAGCTCTCCAATGGCTGTCACACACAACCCATTGAGTAGAGCTGCTATTAACCAAATAATGAGAATCCTGGTATAACAGCCACTTCATTTACACAGCCACTTCCTAGTGCATCTAGCAGCAGTGCTGAATGAAGCAGCACAGAGTACTGGTATTGCCTTTATATCCAGGCATTCCATGGACAAATATTTACATTTGAAGACTGGACACACTAAAGAATGAACTCAGCCACTGATATATTTTTTCCCCTCATTTTATCTAGTAAATTTAAAAGAAATACCAGATTTTGACAGTTACAATGCCATTAATTTAAAGGTGATGCCCCAAGGGAGGAAGAAAAGGGTGAATTATGAAGACTGATGCAACTGATAAGTCCCTTCTCCAAAAAAGACTTACCCAAATGTAGTACATGTTTGTCAAACAATTTCCAATTAAAGGACTTAATTCTACCCATCCTTCCCAAACAACTATCCAAAGCATTCAATTAAGAAATAAGTATCCCACAGATTTTTGGTTAAAAAAAAGAAAAATTGTAGCCAGATTTAAGAACCAAGCACCATGAATTTTAGAAATCTAACAAATGGCTCACGAGTTGAACTTTCAATTCCAGAGAGGCAATCAGAGTTCTCATCTGAAAACCTGGATCCCCAATTGGAGCCACCACCTTCCTCCTGCTGAGAAATTGGGCAGAGTTGAGCTCCTTGTGGCTGGGGGTACTTGCTTTCATCTTTAAGTGGTGTGCTTGTTCTTCTGAATTTCAACAGTGCTTTAAATTCTGAATTATTTTCAGAGGCATCCAAGGATGTGCTTTCATCTCTCCTTCCCTTATTCTTTATCTTCAGTGTCTTGATTGCAATCACGTTGGTCTCTCCTTCCAAGAGAGAAAAATCAACTGGATCCATGCTTCTCTTTACCATTTTATTAATAGTTCCATGTCTTTTAGGAAGACCAAAAGCTTCAGTTCCACTTACTGCAAGATCATTTACCGAAGCTTTGATATTTTGTTCTGGAGCTCCCCCTTTGATAGCTACCTTCTGAGTGCAATAGCTACTTAGAGCATTATGTGGCAGTGACGCTGTCATAAATAGAGTCTCTTTTTGTGATGGAACCATGTTATCCCCAAACTGTTCTTCTTTATGTATCTCTTCAGATATTGAACAGCCTTCAGAAGCTTCTTGAAGAAGTTTTTCTAAAGAGCAACTGAACTCACTGAATTTTGTAACATGTGAAACAGTAGTTTTTTCTATTGTTTCTTGTAGATCTTGAGTATGATCTCCCTCTCGTTTATGGGAAGCATCCATACTGAGACTAGTCTGTATTTTACCTTGCATTTTGTTATCCATCTTTTCCAGCACAGAAGCTGGTGTCTCAGAGACCTCTTTTGGCAGCTTCTGCAAATTAACATCAAGTACTCCATATTCAGCCTTGGAAAGTGCAGATTTTTCCATGGTCTCACTGATTTCCAATGCTAGCTCTCCATCATGCTGACAGGTTGTGCTTCTAGTTTCCATACTTGCAGTGCTCCACACTGTGCTGTTAGCAGGTTTTAGTTTAGGAGGTGGTGTCTCAGAGACCTCCTTCAGCAGCTTCTCTAAAGCAGAACTCAGGTCACTGACCTTGGATGGGGCAACAGATTTTTCTATGGTCTCATCGATTTCTAGCAGCAACTCTCCATCATGCTGATAGGTCATGCTTTTAATTTCCAGCTCAGCAGTTCTCTCTTCTGTGCTGTCAGCACATTTTTGTTTAGGAGGTGGTGTCTCAGAGGCCTCTTTCAACAACTTCTCTAAAGTGGAACTCAAGCCACTGACCTTGGATGGGGCAACAGATTTTTCTATGACCTCACTGATTTCCTGTGGCAGCTCTTCATCATGTTGATAGTTTGGGCCTTTAAATTCCACCTCAGCAGTCCTCTGTACTCTGCTGTCAGCACATTCTGGTTTAGGAGGTGCTGTTTCAGAGGCCTCCTTCAGCAGCTTCTCTAAAGCTGAACTCAAGCCACCGACCTTGGGTGGGGCAACAGCCTTTTCTATGGTCTCATTGATGTCTTCAAGCTGACCTGTTTCTTCTTGACATGTTGACTGCTTACTATAATTAGTTTGTGATATACTATTTGTGTAATCAGATGTCTTCATAGCCACGCTACTGTATTCAGAAGGATGAGATGCAAAGGTTTCTCTGAGCCTGCTCTGCAAACCAGCTTGAAGCCTCGGGGAACCCTCAAGAGTATCATCCTTGTCTGCTGCCTGATGTTGTAGATAGAAAGGTTCAAATTCCCCAAACAATTTCCTGAGGCTTTTTTTGTTTTCATGTTCATCTGTTGATGGCACATTCACTTTTCCTATGCTATTGCCTATTTCTTCTTTTTGATCATCAGGAGAAATTTCATGGCTCTTTTCTACTGTTCTTTCAAGGACTTTGCACTGATTTAAGTGAAAATTTGTCCCATTCGAAATGTTTTCTTTTAGGTTAGATGCCACCTCAGAGGCTTCCTTTTCTAACTTCTTTAGGCCTAATTTAAATACATCAAGCTCATCTTTAGGTAGAACAACCTTATCCACAGTCTCTGCAGCTCCCCCTTTAGAGAAACTGACATCTAACATAGTCTTGTTCTCCACTTTTTCTATAGGTAAACATAACCAATCATCTATGACTGTCTCCTTTAAAGCATCTTGATCATCAGGTGATTGAAGCAACTTCAAGGAAACATGCTTTGAAGAAACTATACTTTTTTCTGGATATTCTTTAACTTCTTGCTCTAGAAGACTCATCTTTTCCTGGGGTTTTGAAAGAGCTGGTTTCCTGTCCAGCTGGACAGAATCTGTATTTTTTGTGTGTCCCACATTCAGACTTTCCAGAGTAGGAGATTGTAGAGGCAATTCATACTCCACAGAGTCTATTTTCTGTGTTTTTTCTCTTTCAGATATTTGGATTTGTTGCAGAATTAACTCTTGCTTGCTCACACTATCTCTGCCTTTATCTTTCTTTGATTTTCTTTCATAGGTTATTGAACTAGTATTATTTGGCAAAGAAACATCTTCCCTATCAATGCTACTGTGTAATTTAACTCCAGTATCCCAGAAGTTTCTCAGACTCTGGAACTGTGAAGGATCTGAAACTTTATTCTTGGACTTTCCATTAATTTTTTCTTTTAAAGACAAAACCTGGAAGCTGGGCTTCTGTTTGGAACAAGCAGCAACTTTTCCTTTAAGTGTTCCTGTCACATCTTTGTCTTTTCTTTCTGGGGAAGCTGAAGTGACATCAACTCTTGGTTGCAAGTTACTGGCTTTTGGTGTTTCTGTATAGTCATGAACATCATTAGATGGAAGTGTTCTTTCTGGCTTTTCAGCTGTATGGCCTGATCTGAACTCAAAAGAGCTTTGATGTTCACTTCTTGAAGCCTGGCCTGCACAACTTACTTCAGTGTTTCTTAATGTATTCTTGCTTATATCATCAAATCCATTAGCTAGGTATACTG
This sequence comes from Calypte anna, assembly GCF_003957555.1. Lineage (NCBI taxonomy): Eukaryota > Metazoa > Chordata > Aves > Apodiformes > Trochilidae > Calypte > Calypte anna. The sequence continues at coordinate 191,781,178 of NC_044244.1, forward strand.
CTGTTGGTTTTATTTTGTCACTTTCTCCAATACCTTTCAATGCACCACCTGATGCATTACTATTGATACAAACTTCTTGCTCTCCATGACTGGGGACAGTTTTATCCCTTTCCCAGAATGCTCTGATCTCCCTCATTCTCCTTTTTTCTCGTATTGCCTTCTCTGATTCATATTTCTGAGCTGGTAACTTGTGTTCTTGATGTTGCAGGATATTTGATTTTTTATTTTGTTGCTTGATTTCTTGACCATGTTCTTTTTCTTCAACTCTTGCACAGTCAAATTCAGTTAGTGATTTGTCATTTTGGTCCTCATTCTCTTCTACTTTCTTAGGTTTCATCCTCTCTTTTGTCAGTGGTATATCTTCCAAAATCAATGAGGTAGGTAAAATACTGTCCCATTGTGTAACCTTGCCAAACAGTAATTCTTCTGTGGCTTCTGTTTTTCCATCCATGCTAGACCCACTGTGTTCTGTAGGAAGAACTGCTACTCCTGTTGAGAAGTCCACTTCCTCTTTGGGTTCCCTGCCTTGGGAACTAGTTGATACATGTTTCCTATCTTCAATACCAGAACTTCTTTTAAACCAGTCTAAAACTTTTGAGACAGATTCATTGGCCACTTTCATGAGTTCATCAGACTGTTTGCCAGGCTTGAAAGTGGTTTTAGCATCTTGCTCCTCAACAAGATCAGGCTTACCTTGTTGAAGACTTGTAGAACTGGTATTTGACACTTCACATTCTTCTGTCTTAGCAGAAAGCTGATGTTCATCTACAACATAAATAATCTTATCATAGTTAGGAACTAGACATGTGACCCTACAAGTGGTCTTTCTATCTTGAAAAATCTCTCATATATATATACACCTCTTTATTTAACATGTTAGAAAAGTTTTCCATTCTGGTTGGTTTTGAAAGAACCATACTGAAGGAAAGAGAGGTAAAAAAATATCTGCACTGAGATATCCAAGGAAAAGATTACTTTTGAGGGTGCCAGCAGATAAAATTGGTTACCCCTATTCCACATCAAATGGATAGATACATTGAAGGGGGGGGAAGGAAACCCAGCATATTCATGTTTTGTCCCATAAGCAAGTCCCCAAGTCACAGCTGAATACACAGACTAAGGACAGTCACCAGCACCAATGATGGTGACAGTACACCAATGATTCTTCAGTTCTAGTGTGGACAGATCTGCCAGGCCTTATTACAGGAATTTTTGCCAAATGCCATCCCTTAACCTTCATCATCCACAACAAAGGTGCCTATCCAAGGTCTGATATGATCATTTAATTCTTAAGAATACCAATAGAAGACCATCTAAAAAATGTTGACTGCATTACAGCATTAAAATAAAAAAATAGTGATTTAGAATTTACTTCTACAGTATGTAGCACATTACCAGTGTTTCTGTTTCCTAGTTGCTAATTCCTAGATACAAGGAATTCAAATACTAATGAATGTGTGCTATATGCTACTCCATTGTCCTTCACTCCACTAGTCTCTTACCAGCATTGTCTTTGTGTGACTTTAATTCATGGCTGGACTGCTTGTTGGATTTATTTTCACATGTCTCATCAACACTCAGTTCATTCTTGCTACTTGGCAGGATATTGCTGGAGGTCTTCTGTGGAGCTTCATGTTTCTTAGGAGTAACTGTTGTTGTCTGCAAGGTTTCATTAACCAGAAAGTTGTGACACCTGCTAGTGTCACAAAAGCTGGATGCCAATGTGTCTTCTTGCAAACCATCTTTTGTTTTTATTTGAACAGTTGATGAATAGGTTCCCAAAGGCTTTACAGCAGAAATATGCTTATTCCCAAATGAATCTGATCCCACAGCATTATTTCTGCTATTCTTTATCTCACCAGACTCTAACAAATCAAACTCTCCTGTTTCTTTACCATGCTGCATCTGTGGGCTTTGCCAAGATTCTCTTTTACCTGTGCCAGATGAGAATCTCACTTGTTTTAGTTTTTCCAGTGAAATCTGTGTGGAGTCTTCTGCTTCTTCTGTAATAGAGTTCTTCTCAGCTTCTCCCTCAAAAATAGTTGCAGTAGGAAGACCATTCTTTTTCTGACCATCTAGCATCTGACTAGCACGAACTTCTGAGTCAGTGGAACTTGAACTTGAACTGCGCTTCAGAATGCCCCTGGGTGGTGTGCCAGGGCCATTAATCCTTTCAGTTTGCTTGGCTGGCTTTGGAAGATCTTCTTTTTGTGACACAGGATCTGTTGCTTTGGGAAGTAGTTTTCTAGCCTTTGGGACAGGACGTGTAAGCAGTCCTTTCTGCAGTTCATCACTAGGTTCTACAGAAAGCTCCTTACGATTTTCTGTTTCTTCCTTTTGTAAGTTTGGTTTAGGTTGGCTCTCTTCTGAGAGTGACAGAATTTCTGTAAGATGTGTATAGAGAAGAACTTATGAATTTACATGGCATTGATCTGCATAAAGGGAGTGGTATACACATTGTTGATCTCGATTATATTAATTCTACATTAATTACAGTGATTATATGGGTTTATCAAAAACACCTGCAGCAAAGCACAAGAAGACATTCAACATAAGTGGTGACTTCATTTTTATGTGACAGGAAGTCTTACTAGAAAATGCTGTAGCTATTTCTCATTCTAGAAATATTAACCATTTGATGATTCCACAGAGAACACACCAAATATTTCACAAGCTTTATTCCTGCAAGGGATAAGTATAGCTGGGAAGGGCAGCTTTTGAATATATATACACCTCTTCAGGTTCCAAGCATAAATAGCAACCAGCAGAAGTGGAAACAGGCTATTTCCACATTCATATAGAATAAAGAAAAATTTAAAAATTCTCTCTCAGTAGAGAGGTGTATTTTTTTTAATTCGTAGTGTGAAAGTCTCCATTTTTCCTATCTGCAAGCTTCTCAACAGAGACAGGAGAGTATTTTCCATGAACCTGTAAATTACAACATCAAATGCCTGTATTGTGATCTGTCATCACTCACCTACTTGCTTACAAAGAATAATGCAGGAAAGGAAGGATTAAAAAGTAGACATGAAAAACAAAGGAAAAAATAAAGATCAAAGAGTTAGGCTTCTGAAGAAGCAATAAAACTAAAAATAATTCCCTTATAAACCACCAAGCAACTCAGTTATAGGTATAGTTACCCTTCTTTGATAGCAGAGGTAGACTGGCTGGTCTGTTCCCTGATTCCCCACTGCTGAAATTATCACCTGACATCGTGGAATTAAAAGGATTTCTCCTTTGCTAAAAAGAAAAAAAAAGAAAAAAAAAAAAGACAAAATAAATAAAAGTGTAGAGATCTCTACTGCCTCACAACCTGATCAGCAAAGAGTCTGAAAGCATTTGTCAAATTGGATGCATGACAAATACCTAAACAATATGGACCAGCACAATCAGAAGTGCTGGTGATAGCCTTGTCTAGGTTCTATTTGAACAAGATCATTTGGATTATCTTTTTTGAGGCAAAGATAATCCATCACTTAGAGATACTTAAAAATCCCAAATTGTTGCAAGTTAAGTAATTTTTTCTCTAATTCTGTGACTGAAGAGATACTGAAACACAGAAAGAAAATTCTTTTCAGTGGCTGAAGTGGAAATAATGTCAAGCACAGACAGCCACTGACTATAGCTGTAACAGAACTTCCAGTAGTCTCCATTATCTCCCTCGGAAACAAAAAATACTCATTTTTTTTCCCACTGATTATCTTTCTTACTTAAATTTTTAATTATCTTCATCACTGAAGCAAAGAAACACACAAAATGTAAAAGATAACTTCTGCTACATGCAGTACCCATCATACCTTTACTGGTGAGATTGCTGCCTTCACAAGTCTTTCCTCTGGTTTGTCTAACATCGAGGTTACTACTTTAGAACTGCAAAGAAAAAGCATACAGCAACTTCAGTAAACAGGTCTCAAGCCCTTCTGAAAAAGTAAAACAAAGATTTGTTTTTGCATACTTGATGATAAACTTTTGTCACCTCAAGTTTTCTATTGAGCCTGTTCCTTCTCCTTTCTGCACCAAGGGGATTTTCTTACTGCTTTGTTTCCTGGCAAAGATTTCTTTGCATGTTCAAGAAATCAATAGGACTTCTCCCTGGCATGACAGAAGCTGTATTTTTGATACATTTTAGATTTTTGAGCACACTTTATGTAAATATGGCCACTGTTCAATTTTCAACTTTAAGAAATGTACCACACTGCAGAGTGATACAAACTTAAGGTATGTGCTGATCTTGTAATGCAAACTATTACAGGTGAAAAAACAAAACTGTTCTGACATTTCAGCACTAACTGCAAGAGACTTTTATATGCACACACCAGGTGTAACAGATTATTATTGTTATTCTCTAATCCTAAAAAACAACAACAAAAAATTTCTAGTTGTCAAAGAGCTAAGCATTTTAACTTCTAATTTCTTTTCAAAAATATCATTCCACACTGCATGTTTAAACCTAGGTTCTTATACTTTTTTTTTTTTTTTTAGTTTGAAAATGTATATTTTTAAAGAAACTTTGTTCTGCTGAACTGGAGCTTGTGTTCTTGTTTTTATTCACACTTGAGTCATTTGAGTTTGTGTTCTTGTTTCTCACAGTACCTTGTGCCCCTGCATATTGTTTCATCTACAACATTTACTACTAACAGAATAAACACAATTTATTATTTTTTAATATTATTTTTTAAGGCCTAGGTCCTGAATGCTTCAACCCTTCCTTCATTTTAAACAAGGAAAATACTGTTCTGTACCCTGAGCTGCAAGAAACCAATAAGACATTCTTTGGTCTGAAGATTTTACAGCTGGGAAGGTAACTTTAAGTCTCACTGAAAACACACACCCCCACAAAATTTTTATGTAATGTTACTTCAGACTTACCACAGAATAATTAAAGAGGTGTTAATTTGGCATTACATACCGAAAACCCTGCTGTAAAGAAAACATGGTAGAGGGGGAAAAAAAACCAAAAACACCACAGCTAGGATCTTATAGCTAAGTTTCACAACAAAGGGTCTGAAAATACTCATACTCATACAGATGGAAAAACTAAACAGTCCCTAAATAAGATGCATTCACAAGGCTCATCTAAAAGAGTGCCAAACTAAATCTAAGCCAAACTGGTCAATATGCTCAGATTAAAAAGAATTCCTGCACTGTAATTCAGCAAAATAAAGTGCTGAGAACCACATTGAAGAGGCAAACTCACTACAGACTGAACAGCACTGGATAGGAACCAAAAGGTAAGAAAGCAAAGGCAGGAGCAAAGCTGGAGAAAGGGGTTATAGATTTGCAGGTGTCAATACAGTCTGCTCAGAAATGGCCTCCTATGCTAACAAATAAGATTTCCTGGGCTCATCCTGAGGGACACAGAATCTGGTGTGAATAAAACTAGTGCAATTTAACAGTACTCCATAAATATGTCCTTATCTAGGTATCCCAGCACTCCTATTATTCTGGAAAAATTATATGGATTTTAACAGGGGGTTTATACAAATTTTCACCTTGCAGAACTCTAGGACATGCATTCATCACCTGTTTAATGTAGGCTAAGAATATTTTCTAGCCTGGGAAGAAAACAATGTAAAAATCTTAAGTTAAAAGATGAAAACCCTTTAAGGTTGCCCTTGAGTTTCAGCATATAGGCAGATGGTATCACTGAACAGAGGTAATATTGACAGACTGAGTCAATCTAGGAAAACTCGTTCTGTACAAGGTTACACCTTTAAAAACACTTCACATACCTGGCCTGTAAAGGCTCTGGTATACAGGAAAAGTACCACGATGTTCTAACACCCAAGAAAAACAAAAAATCACTCATGGTTTCATTACTATGAGTGCAGCAGCACCCTGACAGCCACAGCTGAAATGACCCCAGGTTAGGATTTGTCTCTGGGCAGTTTACAAATGGATCTACCAGAGATGAACTTTCTTCACACTGAAGAAGAATTGTTTCATTTTAAGAATAGGATCCAGAATAAAAAGAGTCTCAGTAATATGTTGTTGCATGTTTTCTGATCCCAATCCTCAGGTTAGCAGTTTCTCAGTTTATGCAAAACCTGCTAGCCAAGACAGGGAAAGAGAGGGTCCTGGACAATAACTATTATATACATTATGAAATGTATGGCTCTAATCAATCACACACAGTTTCTAGAATTGTAATGGTAAGAATAACATTACAGGGCTGTACTTCTTGTAAAATACCACCATCTTTTCCAAATGTTCAAGACTACATGCAAAATATTCTTCAAAGACCTATTAAAAAAGCAGCAGGTCTTGTGCTGTCCATAACAAACTAAGTCCACAAAGAGTCTCCTAATAGTAAGAGGCACCTTTAAAAAAGACTACGTTCAGCCAGAACTAACTTTGTCAGCATTACCAGCCAACCTGGGAGGGGGAGCTAAGCCATTTCTAGTGATAAGCAACCTTTATCATCCTTAAAGTGTAACTTCATTTTTTGCAACATTTGTAACAAGGCAGCTTGACCTTTTTCAGCCGTGATTCAGATGGGGTAAGACAGATACCACTCTCAGTTCACTGATAATGGTGCATAAAGGACAATAAAGATTAATTAATGCAAGCCAGAGGTAAGACTTACACCTTGTGCCCATTCAGCGTGTGTGCCCAGTTTGCAAACCAGGAAAGTGAAGGATCAAACTGCTACTAGATACTGTACAAAGGCATAGCAGGAGACAAGCCTTGCTGCAAGGAAAACAGATGACAGACAGAGAAGGACTTAGAAGATAGACAAGAAAATGAAATGTTACAGAGCTGATCAGTGACACAATCAGAAGTAAAACAGTAACCTAGGTAGAAGCTCTGGCCCTTACCTTGCTGTTCACTGAAAGCACCAAGAATCACTCTGTTACACTCCGGTTCTTTTTTTCCTCAGTGATGTTAATCTGGCTAAAGACATTACTTTCTGCCTTAGCTAGGAGATCAGAATTTTCTTCTTCAAATGCAGGTTTTTTTGAAAGCTCTTTATTCAGCAAATGAACTACTACATGTAGTGGTTTTAAATAGGAGACACTTCTCGCAGAAATTCAGAATATTTTAAAGCAAAATGGAGATGTTAAGGATATTTACAGACTTGAGACAAAGTGATAAAATACAAAATCTTCTGTACTTTAGAAACTATTTCTCATCCAGCTTTCTTCCAGCAACTATATCCATTCAGGCATGCTCAAGCTCACCATCTTGCCCTACTCTGAATGGAAGCTCCTCTCATCCAGAAAGACCTTTCTTTCTCATGGTAGAACTAGATTTGTTTTCTACAAGTACCCAAAAATTGTGGTTATTTCCACCTCAGATCTCAAATACATTTGACTTGTTTAAAACAAAAACAAACAAACAAACAAAAAGAAGAGAAAAAAGGAGTCTCAGATGACTTGAACTGTGTATTCAATGATCTGGAAAAATATAAATAATTTCTCAGTCTCTGACTCTGATCCTTCATATGGTCCAAGTTTAAAATTCAGGCTGAATCAATAGCTTGGTCTCACTGTCTTACTGAATGAAGAAATGCAGATGTCCAGTCATTGTCCAGTCATTCTAACCAGAAAGTCAAGGTCTCACTTCTGAGAGCAAGACTAAATTGTAACATAAGAATTTCTGTAGGACCAATGACAACAATTTTTCTTTCAATATTGACTTTTTTTTTTTTGTAGAGATAAGCCAAAAAACGTTCTGCTTTTGAATGCAGAACAATTAACATCACATGACTGTGATTTGTCATCCTTTCACACCCACAGTTTCCCTGAGTGACTCCAAGGAAATATTTGAAAATCTTTGAAAAAAGAGGAAAGTACAGTTTGGATGGAACTTAGAGCTCTCAAGTTTCACCAGTCCTGAATTACACATAGTAACTGTGCTTAAACATAGATCTTACCTTGAACTAGATTTCTGTTGCTCTTCCTCCTGGTGTTCACCAATGCCATGTAGTTCTGGTGGCACAAAGACTTCTTTATTAACATTGCTCACCCAGCTGTTCTTTAATTTGTTTGATTTATTCTGACTCAGTTCAGCTAAAACATGAAACAAGAATATTGTTGTCTCCCATATGTTCACAAAGAATTTTTTAATAATCAAATTCAAGCACCTGCATTCAGTCCTACAGCTATTTCAAAAGCTCACTACACTCGAATTGTATACAGAAGCATATATGGTGCCTTCTGAAGAATAAATTTTTCATGGCACTTGAAATGTCATATACACCTGCTTTAGACCTTAAAGTGATCATCAACAGAGATGTTTTCTAAAACAACCATGCTAAAGACTGATCCTGTAGTTCTTGCAGCTAGATAAAACACCGAAAATTCAACCTGAGTATCCTGAGGAAACAAAAACAAAATATAGGAAACTGAAAATATGTTGAAGTTCAGTTACTCCAGTCAATTATTCCCTTCCTACAGCAGTAAATTGGAAGTTGTCCATAAGCAGGTGGCTAATCCTTTATGAACACAATGACCACAAGGAGTTAAGGAAAGTACTAAAACATATCCAAACAAAAACCCCTACCCACTCAGCAAATGCAAATACATTTGCATTTGTTTTGGGGGTGGGACAGAATCTTATTCTGGTAACCCCTTCAAGAGCCAAAACATTATTTTCTCTACCTCTTTTTGCACTCCTCCAACAGTTTAGCAATCAAAAACTTCTTGGTGTGGAAAAAGCAAGATTTTTATTCTCACTTTTGCTATCCATAACTGCAAGTAAAAATATCCTGACATCTAATGAGTCATTGAAATCAAGCAATTGCACATAGTTCTCCATGTACCAGTATGCCTCTTTGTTCAAGTAAGATTGTAAGCAATTAACCTTCCTTTAAGATAATATGGTTTTAAGTACTTTCCTGTAAGCTATTAGCTTACTGAAAAATTTAGCTAGAATTTTACAGCAGATTTTCATAACCTTCAAGTCTAAAACCAGCTGGAACTATACTTACACCTGTGAACTTTTGCATTCTTTCTTGTTTTAGGCCTTTACTTGTTAATGTGAAAATCTAAAACCATCCCAAAATAACCTCAAGCTGGCTAAACTGTCATTATCCAAACTCATCTTCAGAAATACTGGAACTGACAAGGTGTAACACTGCAGGACAACACACTAGAAAACAAAGCTAAATTATAGTTACAAAGCCCTACACAACGTATCATGCTGAATGGAGTTCATCATGAGTATTGAAAGATGTGCCTTACTTGCTTCATCAGCACACAGCAAAATCCTTAATAGGACTTTAAAAAAATAAACATTACAAATGTCAGTAGTCTGGTGAGAATAATAGGACTCCTGCTTCTAAATCACAAGGATCCAGTAGAACTAGAGGAAGTTAGAATGGGGCAGGTGGGGAGGGAGGGAGGGTCTATTCCTCTAAGAAAAAACTCACAAAGAATGAAAAAATATACCAGGACTCTTCAAAATAAAAGATTAGATGTTGACAGATTCATAACAGTTGTCTATAAAATCCTGTATACTAATATTTTATATGTTTTTGTGAATATAAATCAACTGTTCACTCTCTCTCCCAGAGGTAGCATTAGTGGTAAACAGTTCAAAACCAGAAAAGGAAATATAAAACAACTTAATTTTTAAATGCCCTGAGACAGGACAAGGTGAATATTAAAGAGGCATGGCTTTAAAGAAGTTCTTGGAAAAATTAATGAGGAAAGGATAATCCAGAAATACCTCCTCTATTTCAAAATAGTCTGAGGTGCAATGGGCTTCAAGCTGGTCCTGGTCTTGCAGCCTAAAGATGCTCACAGGCAGTGTACTGGGGAGGCTTTTCAACTGGTCCAGTACAGCAGCTCTCACATTTTACTCATTTGTTTTGGTTTTGTCTAAACAAAACATTGTATTTACTTCTGATAAACACAGTGCAGTATCTTCCCACATTTGTTTGTTTGTTTTTCCCCAATAAGAGTTTCAGAATATAATATTTATTTCCTTGTGGACACCAAGCTTGCCAACATAGCTCAGCTTACACAGAATATACTACCCATCTGTAGTACTAATGTCTGGCACATTAATCACTTGGCTTTAAACAACCTTTCTATTAGATCATTTGAGTGCCCCTGCCATGACTTGGGAGATGGTGGGCACATTTAAAGTTAATATGGACACAGGATGCCAATTCTAGCTGTGAGAGCTCTCAGTCCATATATTTCAGCAGCTATAATCATGAGCTGTAGCTCATTGTGCTTACCATCAAACCTCAGAGGTTCCAAACTAAGCACCCAAAATCTTGAAAATCCACAATAAAGAGCAACTGCCTCAAGCTCAGGTCCTTTGCACACACTGGGCCTCAAAATTGGAAATCAGAACACAGAAGAGTGCAGAGGATTTTTAGTCCTACACATAAACATAAGCCAGTCCCTTTTGTTAGCAGTCATCACACACAGTTCTCTGTCCCATACACAGAACTAGGGGAGAGGAAAGCTGACACTGTAAATTACATTGCAAAAATCCCTTTTGCAGCATTTTATCCTTGCTGACATACCAATATTATCCTTGTATTTCACAGATAACAGCATCTGAGGTGAGCTACAGTGAAAGCCAGTTTAATTCCAAATTAAAATATAAACTAAATGCTTACCAAGAGCGGAAGGCTTCCGTCGCATGGAAGCTCTAATAATATCTGCTCCATGGATTTTATCTCTGTGCCTCTTTGACTTGGCTTCATAAAACCACTGTCCACTCATATTCTTTAGCTGAACATCATCTTTGACTTTTTCTGGTAAATGCCTGGGGAGAAAAAAAATAATGAAAAAATATAAGATACATACACAACCTACTTACCTGTGTGCAAAGAATAAAAGGGGGTTTGTTCTGGTGTGTTGTTGGGTTTTTTAACACTGTCTCAACATGCTATTGCCATATTCTGACCTGTTATTCTCCTTATTTAACTACAAAGGATGACAATGAGCTAGAGAGGGAAGAGCCTCAGCCCTGTTACTCTCTGTTGAAGCAATTCTTCACAAAAATATACTTTGCTATGATAAACTCGCAAGCAGAGATAGTCCTGGAAAAGCCTCCAATAACTGCAGATCTTGACTTCTTGCCCCCAGAGGCCAATTTTCCAAGGTTAAAACTGAGATAATTTAGCAGGGCAGCATCATAACAAATCTGTGCCAAAATTAAGTCCATGGCTCAGAAAATGTTTTTCCAGACTGTTCATATGTTACCACTTTTACACACACATTCCAAAAGTACACTGGAAAGATGGTGCCATTTTTTCCACAGGATACACAAAAATCTTTTTATGACTACAAGCCACAAAGGAAGACAGCATTACATGGAAGAAACAACAAAATAAATTTGTGTGGTTTATTAGTCTATGTGTGTCCATTAGATGAACTGCAACCATTCTAAATACTATGGAGCAAATTTTTAATAATTTGGTTTCAGGCTTCAGGGTCACCCTGCTTTTATGAAGCATACTTTAACAGAATAAAGAGTTGCTGTGTACAGTTTGTGAGAGTGTATTCTTTCCTCATTAGGCATATAAAACTTTAGGCATATGTTTATACATGGCCTGGAGACCAACCCGAGGACCAGAAAAGCTACTACACAGATTTATAGAGTACTCAATAAAAAAATTCAAGTTAGGCTTCATCCACTTTCTCCAATTATGTCCTTTCCATCAGTAAACAAACTAATAACAGAGTCCAAGGGAGAAAGCAAAAGAAATCAAGTTACTTGAAGAGTTTAACAATAAACATGGTCCACATTGCTGTGTGATGATGCTGTCTTCCAGAGTCCTGATGGTCCATCACAGAATGGTTTGGGTTGGAGGGGACCTGTAAAGGTTATCTAGTCTAACCCCAAGGATGTGTTCATGACAGTTTTATATTGCTAAAGTTTAGGAGAAGAAACTTCTAAGTACAACAAAGTAGCTATGATGCAAGTCCTTTTATTAGAGGTTGCAATAACCATTGCAGATAACCATTTATAGCAGAGCCAGCTACAACCCCCACACTATGACAGACCATCCTCCCTACCACTCAGCATCTCCTTCATCCTCAGATGGCCAGAAATGAAACTGCTTATTAGATTCATCAGCTGTATTAGAATTTGAATACCTAAACTTCTTTTTGAAAGTACTGCCAAGTCAGTCCCTCTTACTGTGTAAGTAACTTCTGTCTCAAATCACCTACACAGAGCTGAGGCTGCCAGAAGCTGAGGTCACCACGGGCATTTTTAATGCCCAGATTCAACAGTCCATAGTGTTACTGGATGTTTTAAAAATCTGGCCCTCCCTCTTGTGTAAAACTCAGTGCCTCTCCAAGAGCCAAAATACACACTTCTCAGATGCTGCAGGCCCTCCAAGTTGGAGCAGGAACACAGCAGTAGCTTCCTTCTGTACTCAAGCAAATATATTACTGAAGTATGAGCCAACTCCTCACTGCTCAGCCACTTTATGAACACAGGCAGCAGGAATAATGGAAATATAGCATGTAAGAATTTTTTACACATAATTGCTTCTCCCTTTCACCCTCTTTCCCATGTGTTATTTGCCTTCTCAGAACAGAGGCTCCTCAGGGATAGGGACTGGCTTTTCAGCTATTTGTACAGCCTGCAGGGCAGCAGAGCTCTGACCCCAGTCAGCGCTTCAGGGCAGTATGACAAGGTTCTCTAGTGGGAAGGTACTGACTCACAGGAGAAATATTCAGTGCCCTCACCCATAATTGATTCCACCCTTTTACCCCAAACACTTATCACTCCTTTCCCCTTTGTATACAGCCACTGAAACTAGGGTGTGGTAAGAGGCCTTTACAAGTCAGCTCAGACTTGTGGACAGGGACAGGACCCCAGGTCTCTCAGCTCTGTCAAGCCAGCTCACCTGCTTGTTGGACTCAGATCTGTGACCAATAAGCATCACATAAGCAGGGCAGAGACAGAGGCATGGATTTTTCATGGCTCTGGACTCTCATTATATGTCACCCATGGCCAGCACAGCTGACATTTAGGCTGAAAGTGAATGTCAGGCACCTTGATCCCAACCTTGCTTGCTGCCTATGGAATTTAAAGTACCTTAACTCCACCAGCTCAACAGGCCTGCTAGACTTCAGGAGATGATTATGCTTGCTAACCAAGGTATAAATGTGCTCTCAATTTACCCAATACTTCCTCTACAAATGACCAGTCTGGTTGATAAGGCTTGTATAGTAAAAAAGCCTACAGCAGCTGACCTACAAATTACTTCTGCCTTCTCACCACAACAGCACTGGACTTTTGTTAGCTTACTCATCTCTTCCACTATTTAGTTCCTCAAAAGATGGGACTGAGAGGCTAAGAGCAATATAAATATTCCCAGGCATTCCCCAGCCACAAATAAAGAAGCAGATTTCCATTATCAGAAAGACAATTAGTTCTGTCTTGGCAGGGGAAAAAAGCTCTTAGGCCTGAGTTCATCAGCATGTCATAGATTTGTAGCAAAAACAGCTGCTGAGTTACAAATGGGAATTTTTACATTACCACTTGAATTCTCAGTCTCTGCTATGAAAAGGCCTTAGCAGTAAGTGCAAACTGCTTCCACTGTGTGGGCATGTTTGACTGCTAAGCATTAGATTTTAGTTGTGGTTTATCCTGAAAGGAACTGAAACAAATCAGTCTGCAGTCATGGTTTTCCTCCGCTACATGTGCCTCCCAGCAAGATTAGATACTAAAAGTTGACTCTGTGTCAGCTCCCAAGTCAACAGAAATGCTAACAAGTTCTTTTCACCTTGGTGACCAAAGCACCAGTAGGCATTCAGATCAAGATTCAGATTGCAGGCTCACTTGCCAATTTTGCAATTAGGAGGAAATACAGTGATGACTTTCCATATGACGGAAGCCTGTACTCTGCAGCTCCTCAGCGAGTGTTAAAATGTCAGTCAGCCTATGCTGCAGTTTTCAAAATAAAACACCCTAAGGTTATAATAAAGCTAGTTCCTGTTCCTTCTATAGAAAGGATGAAAGTCTAATTCTATAGGAAGGATTAACTCTTCTATAGGAAGGATTAAAAAGAAATGAAATTAAAATTAAAGGATTAAACTCAAGAAAATGAAGGTACCTTGTTAAAAGGAATTAACTCTAAAATCCTCTTTTAAAATAAGCCCGAGTTCCTTCATTACTTAATATGATTTTTTCACTATCCTAGGTGAAACATTTTTAATGTCAAGATGATAATTTTGTCATCCCACAAGGACACAAAGTACACATTGAATGGGCACACAAAGCAACTGTCCAGCACTGTGCAGGAAACAGAAAATCTACACAAGAAGTAACTGGGTTGCTTCTCCCCATCTCCAGAACATCTGAGTGTGGGCTAAATCACATGGTACTATAAGGCAGGAAATCTGCTCTGATATAACCAGTCCATGCCAACCTCCCTATCAGCAAATCCAGATTGGTTTATTTTATACTTTATAGTCTAGTGTAATAGCTCATTGCATGCTAGGGTGAAGTGATAATGACTTCTGTTTCTTTTTTTGAAACAACAGTTTCAATAGACACATCTAGCAAGATACATCTGTCTCTAAAACTGCTCAGCAACACCTCCTCAGGAGCTCTCAGTTCCTTCCCTCCTTACTCATACTCCACATCACCAACCTCCACAGAATTTAAAAGATGTGACAATAGACAACTTATTAACTTCTTTTACTGCCTTATTCTTCAAATAACACCTTAAACTGAGCTTTTCAGATGGGAGAGTGTGTTGTGCCAGTACATTCTGAGACTTCCTATGACAAACTAAGAAGCAGTTAAATTAGGGTCTGTGTTTGGCTCAGAGAAACATATCCATTAGCCTTGCACACTCCCAATTCTGAACATGCAGAAAAAGAACCTCAAAGGCTTGTCACAAAACAAAGCTTTTTACCAGGCTGATATCATGGCCTTATCCACAAATTCACTTCCAAAACCTCCCTCCTGAAAATGAAATACCAAAATGAGTAGAGAATGTGGAAGGAAATAGAATTTTGAGGAATTTATCCTCAATTTTACTTACATAACAACAAAGATCAAACCAACAAAAAGATGACAAAGGATTTAGGTTCTTGGTTACCTTCCAAACACAGCTAAGATGAACTTTTTATAGTATCAGCCATGCAAGTATAGGAGTAAAAAGAATATTAGACAAAGCATTCTAAGTATCAGATCTGATTAGATTAATATAATCTTTTCTTCTTTAACACTGGGAAACAGTCATAAAAGGTCTACAAGGCAAAAGAAGCAATTGTTTAAACATTCCACTCTGCATACACATGTTTAGGTAAGGATAGGTCTCTTCTGGTATTTAGCAGAGAATTACACCTTAAACATTTGTAACAAGCAGTCCCAAATTGAGAATATGGATTATTCTTTTTGCATGGTAGCTACAAATATTAGATATTTTTAAAAATCAATTACTGTTTGATTGGTTTAAGCGATAAGGCAATATAATTTTAAAAGGTTGAGGGCTATACTAGGAACAATGAAGCAAACCAATGAAGTTATGCAACCTTTTGCCATTGTTGTCATCACGATACCTCTTCAGCAAACACCTCTATAATTCCTGCCTTTAGGGTCTCTTTGGATAGTGAAGTTGTGGGTAGGTAGAACTAAGTGGAGACATGAGAAAAAGGCAGCCTCGTTCTCTTTGCAGTTCTGAGTGTTCTCCCATTTAATGCCTATTCACTTCACAAGTCTGGGTGTGTTAAATCTACTAACAACACCCTGATGAATTAACATCAGGTAGCATCTTGCTTTTGGATCCTTGGAGACCTAACTAGGCTGTAGTCAGCATAAGGCTTGATGACTAAAAATACATACTGACATTTATTCTTGAAGTCAGAAGGGAAGACAGACACATCCAGGCCTGAAGCATTATAACAAGTGAGTTATGTGCTCATAGGTGTGAGATCAGTCACTTGATACTGGAGAAGAAGAACTGATAGCAGGCAGCTCTGTTTCCCACTGAAACAGGGTCTCCACCAGAGTATGAATCAAATCACCAGAGTATGATCTCAACTTCTGTGCTAAGGAAGTGCCTGCCGAAACATACTGACAAGATTAACTCTGCTATACACCATTTCTCTCCTAGAAGATGGCCCTGCATGGGGCACCAGACTGGCATGTGGTTCCCATACTTCACTGAAACCATATATACATTCTGCACAAAAGATAGAGACCTTTGTTTTCATACGCTTTTTCTGCTACATCATCTGCATCAGGACTTACAGTCTCCTTTTAGTCAAGCTTGGAGTAAGCTTCATTTTTCAAATAATATGCTATAAATCATGATGAAGACACTCATAATATGTAAATTTGTCCAGGCATTTCTTACTACATTGAAGTCTTGCTACAGTTTTCCTGAATGGTATAAAGTTAGACTGTTCATAGAACAACAGAACAGTAGGGGTTGGAAGGGAGCTCTCCAGATCGAGTCCAACCCCTTTGTCAAAGCAGGATCACCTTGGGCAGGTCACACAGAAATGTGTCCAGATGGGTTTCAAGTCCAAATGACTTGAAAGTCTCTAGAGAAGGACACTCCACAACCTCTCAGGACAGCCTGTTCCAGTGCTCCATCACCTTTATAGTAAAGAAGTTTTTCCTCAAATTGAGATGGAACTTCCCTGTATTCCAGTTTGTGTTCACTGCCCCTCATCCTATCAAAGGGCAGTACTGAACACAGACTGGGACTTTCTTCTTGACACCCGCTCTTCATATATTTATAAACATTAATAGGATCCCCTCTCAGTCTTCTCCAGAATAAACAGCCCCAGGTCACACAGCCTGTCCTTATATGACAGATGTTCCAGTTTCCTGATCATCCTCATAGCCTTCCACTGAACTCTCTCTAGTGTATCCCTGTCCCTCTTGAACCACAGAGCCCAGGACTGGACACAGTAGTTAAGATGTTGTCTCATCAGGGCAGAATGTAGAGGAGGAGAAACTCCCTCAGCCTGCTGGGCAGACTCTTCTTAACACATCCCAGGATACCTTTGGCCATCTTGGCCACCAGGGCACCTTATTGTCCCATTAATAACTTACTGTCCACCAGGACTCCAGGGTCCTTCTTGAAGCTGCTTTCCAGCAAGTCAACCCCTAATCTGCACTGGTGCATGGTGTTATTCCTCCCCAGGTACAGGACTCTACACTTGTTCTTGGTTCCCCTTTGCCCAGCTCTTCATTCTATCCACATCTTGCTGAATGGTTGCACAGCCTTCTGGTGTTATCAGCCAATCCTCCCAGTTTTGTCTCATCAAACTTGCTGAGGACACACTCACACTGTTCCTTCATTCAGGTCATTGATGAGGTGTTGAATAAGACTGGACCCAAGGGAACACCACTAGTTACAGGTCTGCAGCTAGACACTGCACCATTGATCACAACCCTCTGAGCGTTATTTTTAAGCCAGTTCTCAATCCATCCCACCATCCACTCTTCTAACCCATACTTCCTGAGTTTACCCATGAGGATATTATGGGAGCCAGTGTCAAAAGCCTTGCTGAAATCAAGGTACCCAGCACCTACTGCTCTCCCTGCATCTACCCACTCAGTCACACCATCATAGAAGTCTATCAGATTAGTCAAATATGATTTCCCTTTGGTGAATCCATGCTGGCTACTCCTGATAACCACCTTTTCTTCCATGTGCTTTCATGTTGCTTTCTCAACATGAACAGAGGTTATATAGAACAGAAGGTAGGAGTCTTTCAGGGTCTGTCAGCCTTGACAGTTCCTATTACCTTCCACTTGTTTCACTTCTATAACAGGCTTCCACTGTTTAGTTTGTCTGCTTGTTCTAAAGAATTTGCACAGTGGTTTCCCAGTGGCCTCCCCTCCCCCTTCCCTCTTTATGCACAACCCAAGAAAACCTTCACAAGGAGAAAAAGACAACACAAAATCCAAACAAACAACAAAGCCTTCACAAGGAAGGAACTGCTATACTTTGACAATACACCTTGGGAATTAAAGTCAGCCTGGACAGGAGTACAGGGTGACCTGATTCTGGGAGGACAGGTTGCTAGAAAGTATGTGCATTCACTCACAGGTTCCGCTGAAATGTGGTGTTTTCAGTACTTTATGGGCTTCCAAAGTAGATGAGTAAAACATAAAACCAGCCCTGATCAAATTACAAGCCACAGGACACATGCAAGCAACTCTAAGTGAGCAGAAGAGACCCCATCATAGCTATCTCAAAATTACCAGCAAGGTAATTAACACCAGCAACAAATTAACACTGTGCTAAAGAATAGGCTGCATTTTAGGATTTCAGGCAAGCTACAAATCAAGGTTAACCTACTCTGAAGACAAAGGCTTCAGGTTGGCAGTCAATAATGCAATACAGTGCCAAGCACAAACATGTGATAGAGATCCTACAAAGACAGCTTTTGTACTGCAGGGAAAACTATTTAGTGAGGGAGTTCTCATTTTAGAGGTTAAAAAGCCTCATCAGTATCCACTTTTTCCTTTAAGCACACTCTTCTACCATTCAAAATAAGCCCCATCCACCCTGCTTCACTAGCTGTTCCAGACAAGCATCATCCAGTAAAATAATCCATCTGCTACCAGTAGACAAGGTAGTGATCCATGCTGGGAAGTAAAGGTATCAGCCCAGTTCCCAGTATAGTCAAAGGCCACATCTGTTACCAAAACCAGTGAGTAGAATCTCTTCCTTAACCCCAGTTACTGCACCAGATTATGATGAAAACAGTCAGAAGAGGCTGAAGGTGAAGAGGTGATACCAAGGTAGTTCACTGTTACTTTGTTCTAATGAATCTGGCAGAAATGACAGAGGATTTAGAAAAGCTTTCTGGAGGATATATATCCCCTTATTTTTTTTAATCTGACCAGTGGTAAGTGGAGACCTTAAGCAAAAAAGAAGTTTGCTCAGGATAAAGTAGGTTTGTTTTGTTGTTGTTATTTTTTAATTAAATATATCTCTGGAGAGTAACCCACAGTCCATCAAACCCACCAGTCACTCGGAAGGCAGCTGGCTTTGTTAAAAAGGACAAATAGAGGCATGTATATTTTGCTAGGGACTAAAATTGTTCTACTTACTGCATTTGATTCTAGGCAATGTTATAAGGGGGAATTAATCCAGAAGACATGAACCTTTAGCTTTTATGCCCAGACAGATGTACCTTACAGCCCAAAGAGGAACATTCTCATGTGGGTGTATTTGGGTACTTACATACCCAAGAAATCAGCAGCTGTGAATCCCTCTTGATACTCCGATTATTGCAAAATCATCTCAGAAATCTTGCCCCATTAACACATGAAACCATGCATTTAAAAAAAAATAAATTTCAAACTCTAAAGCTAAAAATGGAAAAATAAACCATAGAATAAGTTTCCTTTATTTGAAAAAAGGTTGTTGCTGAACTGATGTGCTGGATCCCCTGGTCTAAGGTAATAGGAAATGCCTCTGAGCTTCTTTCATCTCATGCAACCACCACACAAAGCCAAGCAAAGGAAGGAAGGTATGGGCAGCAGGCAAATGTAGTCTTATCCTCAAGCTCCTTTGTTGGAATCCTCCTGGCTGCTCACACTGGGATGGAGCTCTCTCCTTCAGCAGATCTGCTCAGCTACAAAGAGTTCAGCCAAGGGCAGAAGGAAAGAGCTTCCAGAATGTCTCTGGTTTGACTGAAGGGAATCTCCAAGCACACACTCTCAAGTATACATTTTAACCATGAGCACCTTATACATACTAAGAAGTAAGCCTGTTAAAAGTTCATCAGAAGTCCCTGGCATAACCACTAGACACAGGCACACGATTTCAGAACTAGTTAGAAAAAGCATGAGTTTCAATTAGTAACATCTAATTTCTATTTCTGTACAATATGTCTGAGAAGCATGTGAAAGAAGATTTTCTGTTTAACAAGAGTAGATACTAAGATCTCTCAGTCTGAATTTTCAGCTAGAGAATTCAAGTCACCTAATTTTTAGTCTATTACAATAGTTCAAGAGATTTTTTTATCACTAAAGGTAGATTTTATGTGAGCTCTTCTCACATTATAAGCCTTTTGTTGACATTATTGTATGGCCTAAAAGCAAGAATTAAATATGCTGCCAAGTGAGTTAGTTGTTGGGTTTTTTTAAAGATGTTTATGAAATCATCTCCACAAGAAATATAGGCTTTAGTTCCTTATTAGTCACATCACTTATTACTAGACTAATCTGAATCCACCAAGACTTAAAGATAACATCAGTACCCTTAGAAGAATGTCAGAATCATGAAACTAGAGGGGATGCCCTGATGACACCTTAACATACCCTTAGCTCTAAATTTAGGGAATGTTATAGTTATTTGTGGCAGCTCCAATAGAGCCCAAGCAAGGTCTCAAAAAGATTTATTTCAGTGTGAATCAGAAGATACAATGGCCTTCCTAAGAGACTTCAGTTAGACACACAAAGTGTCATTTTGCTTACTGGCCAGGACAGACTGCAGAACACAGACAAATATACTGTGCTCTTGCCTTGCCTGTAAGCCACACTTCTTCCAGGGGTTGCATTTTCATTCATTTACAGATGCTCAAAACATTTACCATGAATCAGTGCAAATAATATATATTAACAGTTTTCTAAGAAAAAAAAAGATGCATGAGCATGAGATTTAACTTTAAAAGGAGTCCCTAGGCAATGCAAAAGAATGACACTTCAAAATTATGAAGTTATAATTGGTGCCTAGTTACCTAACTGTGGAGACACCATCAAGCTGCCACGGTCATTTGGGTGGATACGGATTACCTACACTGAAAGTTTCTAAAGCATTTGGAAAAAATAACCTGAAGGCAGAGTAGGAAAAATGGCAAATCTGTTCAGAAATTAAAAAGTTCACTTTGAAGGCACCTCTAAGACAGCCTCTCTAAACACTTTTATCTAAAATCAGCCATTTAAACTTGAACTAATACCCATATTCAAAACCATCTCCACCAGAAACCTTGCCTCTGTTAGACGAACCTTCAAAACTTTCACATTTAAGAGAAAAGAAGATTTTAAGAATATATTCTGGTAATAGTCATCAAACACCATGCTCACACTACAGTGGCAACCCCATTCCCCCAGTGCCAATATTCAAATCACCCCAATACCTTAAATATACTCCATCCTAGGAAACACAACACACAAAAAGCCTTCACCTTGACAGTCTACACTATAAGGAAAATTGCCTTGAAAAGTGACAGCAGGGGATTTCCATTAAAGCTGAGCAGAATCAAGAAGCCATTTACACTGGGGTTTCCACAGCCATACACTCCCACTGAGCATTATGAGAAAGGTTAAATGTATATTGCACCCAGCAGAACCAGACCCCTGAACCTCTCTTTTTTTCTTTGCAGTGCCACGCCAATGTACATATTAAAGGGCTTTGGCACATGGCAGTCACCACCCACCACACAAACAACTCCACATTTCCCCAGCACTAAACCTCTTCATCTCACACAAGGAGCAAACAATCCCAAGCACAGCCAGCAGTGGCCCTGGGAAGGGCCAATAGCCACAGCAGGGAACCCTGTCACAAAGGCAACCACAACAGCTTTCTGCCTCAGACACACTGGTGCCAAGGATCAGCCACTCCACCACATAAGAGTCACCCAACCACAATACACATACAACTTCAGACAGATGTATTTATGTTCCATATTACTGTCTCCAGAAAGGGCCTGAATCTGTGTTAACTCTGAGCTACACAACTGTAAAAAGAGTTAGGAGCTGTGCTAAAGTAACTGCCAGGAAATTAAGTGATGTGCTTAGCCCACTCATTTGTTCAGGACTTGAAGCCTGGATGGTGCAGGGTATAGCAGAGATTCCCTAGGAAAAAAAAAAAAAAAAAATCAGCAATATGCTGAAAACAGTTTCTAGTTTTGTCAAGCTGTTACTCAGCTCTTCTATCCTATGCCATTTTCCCTGGCCCCAGCAACATTGTCATTCAGGGGCTGACAGCAGCTCCTGGGGCAATGAAGCAAAGAAAGGCATCTTCTTGCACTACAAATACAAAAAGATGTGATGTCTTTTAATTTCCTTGCATCATCATAATTTCTCTTGCCATCTGAGTTTTCTTCCCCATGAGAAGAAAGTGTCAATATCCCCTTCCCTTCGGGACAGACCTCATCAGAGGTCAAAGAGGAAACAGGCATGCTGTTGGCAGAACCATGCTGTTCCTAAAAAGTATCACCCTGATTCAGACCACCCAATAGGACCCACAGGATGAGGCAAAAAGCTACTATAGTACTCAACAAACCAAGAATTACAGCAAGCTGCTTGCACTGGGTAGTATAATCAGCATGGGTTTACTACAGATAAGCAATATCAGTAGCTGTTAGCAGAGATGGGCTGGATCAGGTGACTTCTGAAATTCCACTAAGAAGTTGCTCAGAAAGGATTTTGTCATGTTAACAGTTTGTCCAGGATCCAGGAATATGGCACAGAGTATTAGAACACCCTTCAAACATCAGAATTTCTTCTGTGGGGAAAAAGATTATGTTAAAAGACTTCCATTATATGCACATACAAACAACACTTTGTCAGGGTGTGAAGTTTATGATGACATTCAATCCCTGCCTTTGGAATCTTCCAGGTGTTCAAACCTAGAATTTGAACTAAAACAGTGAAGCTCTTTGGCTGGAGATATAATTCGTGTAGTGTTTCAATATATAAAAAGTAAGCTCCATGTGCTATGTCTATGCAGAAACATCAGCTTCATATGTAAGCTTCCAGCTTCTCAGAAGTTATAATTCAGAAACCAGAAGAGACATCTTATTGAAGAAACAAAACATGCTGATTACAGGCTGCTACAACCTGCAGTCCCTTGCATTTTTCCACCACACCCTCTTTGAACTAGAATTACAAACAGCAAAATTGAAGTTATAAAGACAAAAATACTTGTTGAAAGCCCTTTCAGACCACTACTGAGAATGGTTTTTTTGATTTTCTGTTCCAGGGAGGGTTCCTTTCCACAGATACTGTTTTCAAATGCACATTTACAATTACTTTGCCTTCCAAACCTACAGCCAGTGGTTTTCTACCTAAAGAAAAGAAAGTGCTGGTTCTGTTCCAGAAAAGTCAGTTTTCTGCTTGTTGAAGCAGAAGACAAATCATGTGGTAAAAACATCTCCTTCTCAGGTTGCATTAAGATAGTGGGGGGACAAATGGCAATAGCATTGCCTCTAATGATTTAACCTTCAGTCTTCAGTGAAGCAAAAGCCTTGAGAGGAGGAGAAGCTTTTTTAACTAGGAGAAGCTACTGGTTTGCTTTTTGTTATTCTTATACTGAAAGAAGCAAGAGGAATAACAACACAACGTGCTGACCACATACTGACCAACTGACCTCAAGGCTGCACAAGCATACTCAGCAAAATGAGCACTGCTCTTGGGACAAGTGGCAAGCTGCTGTTTCATTTGCTGGGTAGGCTATGTTGACATAATGGGCATTTGTTAAAAAAATATTTTTCAGCAGAAAAGAAGCATCACAGATGCATCATTGAATTACAGAATAGAATTGTTTGGGTTGCAAAAGACCTTTAAGATTATCAAGACTGTTAACCTAGCATGCTGCCAAGTCCACCACTACACCACGTCCCTAAGGCATGGTTGGAATAATTTTAAAACATGTAAATAGGAAATGCACATCTTCATGAGGAACATCATAATGAGAAAGAATCATAGAGAAGATTACTGAATCAATGAAAGAAAATCCTGCCTCAGAAGTGAGCTGTAAACATCTATTTATGTTACAGCACTTTGACTTTTCAACACCTACTGCTCCATTTTCTACTACTCATCCACTTGTAATTTTGTGTACCCTGTAATGGATAACTTCCTTCACACTAAAAGAAAAACAAAACCAAAAAAACCTGACTACTAAAAACCTCATTCTTGATCTGGTAGCTATCTATATTAGCTGAAACCACTATTTGACTGCTGTTTATGGCTTTGTAGATGGCTTTCTCAAAGTCATCTGGGCAAAACTGCTTCCCATGCATGCACTTCTTTTCTTGGCAGCTACTCTAACAGTAGCTCTAGGAAAACCTCCCAGCAGACAAAACACTCTGAAATAACAAACAACACATTGCTCCATCTGTGCCATAAATGGCAAATAGCTGCCTTCTCTGGACTGCAGCTCCAATGCTCCATGTTTGAGGTTTAACTTCATCATGCAGACATATCACTGACTGCATCCATACTGATACTGATACTGCTTTGTTTGAGGCACTTGTAGTCCTTTTGAATCAATCACTCCACTTATTGCATGTTCAGTTTCCATAGGTTTTGATACATGCCAACAGAAGCCTTTTCTGAGGAAACCAAGCCAGGTGCATATCAAGCCAGGTGCATACCAGGTGTGCTTGGCCCCTTAGGGAATTTTAATCCAAAGCAAAAGTTAGCCTTTTGGCCAGTAATGAATCATTTGTGTGGCAGAGGCATTTCATCCAGAAACTATGCTAAATCTAGTCCAGAGTAAAATGGGGCCCTCAGCAACAACTATTTGTATTTACTCCGACACTCTGAGTAATTCAGTATGTGAACTGTGTAGGTCTTCTTAGGATAACCCTGGGTGTTAGAACCCTTACCTGACTCTCTCCTCTTCAGCTCTTTTCAGCTCTGCATCCCGTTGCAGCACCTTCATTATTGCCTCTTGTTCCTCCTCTGTTAGGAAGCTTAGGTCAATCATCTTGTTCCAAGTGTAAGGGCAGGTAAAGTGTTCAGGAAAATCTTAAATCCTGTCTTGTAGTCTTCTTAAAAGATGTAGGGAAAAAAAAGCCTCTTTCAGCAGGCACTGTGAATCTAGAAAAGGTTACAGTCAGTGGTTTAAAGAGTCCCAAATGTTGTTTTCTTGCAGTAGAGTATATGTGTGATTTTCTAGATGACAGACTTTTGGGAAAATATTGTATTCCTTCTTGCCATTGTAGTAAGGTCTCCTCAGCTTGTCCTCTCAGTTCTGCCTTATGGAATGACAGTTCATTGACCTAGCATATCCAGTCTTTAAGAACAAACAAAACATTCCCTAAAAAAGAGACAAAGAAGAACAGGCTGTAATATCAAGGCTTAAGGAAGTAGATTATATATGCATTTTTTAATTAAAAGAAACAAGTTTTTCAGTGTGATTAAACTAAGTTCAAATGGTCACTTCAAGTCAAACCTGTTTTACAGGCCTCTTAAACAAGATGGCCATGAAAATATATTCCCTTCCAATATAACAGCTCACACCCTAAAACACAGAACCAAGTGTCATTCAAATGATACATTTTAAAATAAGCACATTTTAAGTTTGCCTTTAAGTCAGCAGAAAAATCTGGAGAAGAGGGGAGGTGAAAAAAATAAAATCAAGAGCACTTACTGCATTCATTTGAAGTCAAAACAAACACAGATGTGTAGTCACAAGTATTGACACATTCAAGAGCAGACAAGAATTCTGTCTATGGTTTTCATAGGCAGCTAGACCTGACAAGTGCCAGATGTCAAGGAAGAAAAATCCACTGCTGTTTGCAGTCCTGATTCACAACAAAGTAGTGGACATGGTGAGGCAGCCCACTGTGCATTCATGGTGTTCACCTTCTGGCCAACATAGTTTTAGATCACATCCATGAAGTCTCTTTATATGGGTTAGAAGTTCATTTTGTTTCTATAAAGATTGCCTGAACTCCAGGAAGACAAAAAGGCAAGCACTTGGGCTAAGACATGCAGGCTCGCCATGCTGGTGGAGGTATCATTACCACATTTCTAGGACACCATTTTTGACATGTCACCTAGCAAACAAAAGAAAAGAACTATCCCATTAGAACAAGCCATTCTCCACTCCTGCTAAACTGTGTGCCTTCCATTCCACATCTATCTTCCCACTTGAACTCTTCAAAGACACCTTTTCCCTTTCAGGAGATCAGAAAAGCTGCAGTCATCACAAAGCCTGAAGGAAAAAAACCAAGGTAACCCTGAGATCCCTGCCAGCTGTAACATGTTGCAGCAGTGAGATGGGAGAAGGCTGGGAATGTGTTAGAGGAATTTATATGCTCCAGTTCAAGATTTAAGGAGTTTGTTCTCAAGTTGGTGCTATCCTCTTTCTTCAGGATTTTGTCTTCTATTTGTAACAAAAATGTGCATCACTGCTAAAAGCTGCTCACATGCTACTCAGGACTGAAAGCAACAGGTTTAAGAGATTATTTCCTCAGAATCCCCTCAAACGGGAATTTTATAAACAAACTTTTGACCAAAATACTCTTTTCCCCAGATATGCAAAGCTTTTTCTTACAGTAAATCTTGTATAATTTCTAGAAGCTGCTGTTAGCTGCTGGACAGAGTCAGAACTTCTATGTCATTCTGACTCAAGTTCCCTTGAAGTCAAGAGGAAGGGAAACAGTTGAGGAATTTCCCTTTCCTTTGTATCAGACTCTGTTTTGGACAGGAAAGTCAGAGTATCTATGGTCACCATAGACTATAATACAACTTAGTTTACAAGATATAAATGTAACTTTTACTCACAACATTTTACCACTGATAGTGTATTATTATGTCAGGAATATGATATCATGTAGGCCAAATCACCATCCTACAAAACATATGGAATAAATGTGAAATAATTTCTACATAACAGTCTTGAGTACATGAAATTAGAAGTCATGCAGTAACATGAACCTCGCTGCTTTATGCAAACAAAAGTGCATTTATAAGCAGTAATTTAAAATGCTGTTTTGCCTCTGCTATATAGGCCATGGATACACGTCAAACCCATCTGCCAAAGACAAAAAAAACTTCTTCAAAAAAACTCAGAATACAGAGGGGAAGGCAGGGAAGAGAGGAGAAGAGGGGCCAAAAACTCAGCTCTGTCCAGAGTCTCTTAATGCCTCAGGGATATAAAACCATGAATGTAATAAAGCCATAGAAAAATAAGTAAATAGCTCTAAATTAATGTAAGTCTCAGAAGCATCTCTAGTGACAAATCTGGTGAGAACAGAAGAGGAGCAGACATTGCTACTGGACAGGTCTCTATCCTCACAACCCTTTAGGTACATGTGTCTGCTTCAGGCCCTTGCAGTCTGGCATTGCCCTCCAGGAAACAGGATCATACTGATCTAATGAGCACCAAAACCATGCACCAAGGCATTGCATTTGCTCCCCTGGCCACAGATTTCAATCAGGACATTACAACAAGATCTTGGCACTGGTACTGTGCAAAGGGACACTTCATGGGGGTGTCAGTTGATTGAAAACTCAACATGAGCTGGTAATGTGCACTTGCAGCCCAGAAAGCCAACCATGGCCTGGGCTGCATCAAAAGAAGTGTGGCCAGCAGGATGAGGGAGGTGACCCCACCTGCAGCACTGTGTCCAGGTCTGGACTCTCCAACACAAAAAGGACAAGGAGCTGTTGGAGTGAGTTCAGAAGAGGCCGCGAAGATGATCAGAGGGCTGGAGCATCTCTCCTATGGAGACAAGCTGAGAGAGTTGGGGTTATTCAGTCTGGAGAAGAGAAGGCTCTGGGGTGATCTTAGAGCACCCTCCAGTACCTGAAGAGGCTACAGGAAAGCTTGAGAGGAACTTTTAACAAGGGTGTGGAGTGACAAGACAAGGGAGAGTGGTTTCAAACTGAAAGAGAGTAGATTTGGATACCAGGAAAAAATTCTTTAGTGTGAAGGTTCTGAGCACAGGCTGCCCAGGGAAGCCAAGGATGTGTTCAAGGCCAGGCTGGATGGGGCTTTGAGCAGCCTGCTCTAGCAGAAAGTGTCTGAGTCCACAGCAGAGGGGCTGGAACTAGATGGTCTTTAAGGTCACTTCCAACCCTAACCACTCTATGATACAACTCTAAAGGTAACAGCATTTCTTACAGATGTGGAAGGCAGATGCAGCCAAGTTAAAAATTATCCTTCCTACTTAAAAAGAAATAGAACAAATCCCAACTACCTTCTGGTTATATTGTTATACTTGGATGCCATATTGATCTTCAGGACTCTCATTGTGATTTTGTTCCATGAGGTTCATATAAGAGTTTCTCAAAGAACCTGCCATCTGTAACTTCATTTCTATTTAGCAAATGACAGCTTTATGATTAGGCAGAGGTACAAAGTGCTTACTACAGAGCTACCAACAAATATAATCCTAAATTTATTGAGGATCTACACCAGCACTTCAGCTTATGAATGGGTACAAATTTTTATTTGACTACCGTTTGGAAACTTTTCACACCATCTGACACAACAGTCAGCATCCACAGTGCTAATCCAAAACCCTGGACTGGTGACTGCATAGCATATGCACTACTGCCAACAGGCACAAAATCTTATGTTGCAACCACAAAACCTGGAAAGCTCTGAACTGGAATTACCAAGGATTTTTTCATGTAATCAGGCAAGCCTCTTGCCTCAGGTCAATGAAGTCTTAAGAAAACTATTGTAGGAATGATATTTTACCATGTCTTTGTGTTTAAAGAATGCTGGGAGAAGAAATGTTATATTGTCCATTTGATTAATTTAAAAATCTAAAATAAATAGCTCAACACCATTTACAAAACAACCTGCAGGCTTCATCAGTGTCTCACAGCAAACAAATTAATAAAACTAGTGGAAGCAGAACTTCAGTCCTCCCCAAAAGAACAAGAGTTTGCAAGGGCTGAGTGTCCACACAGGCTGTGGGAGCTTACAATAAGCTGCTCTACTACTAAACTTCCCATCATTCTGTAGAGCAGTTTCTACAATTAGGGTTCCACTCCCTCTTTGTTTTCAATTGGGTGCAAGATATTACCTACTCTGACAGTCTCTTAACTATTTTTTCCTGGTAGATATCATACAGCATGGTTCCATAGTTCACAAAGCTGTGTTTTGCTGAGTTTAACATATTTAAGTGGAGCAGATTCTTCTCCCAGCACTTCAGAAGAGCATGCTACATTAATTCTGTTCCACTTGCACTCATTCTGTATGGCTTCGTATTAGATGCTTTTGTTTCCACCTGGGGTTCTGATAAAAAGCTTTCCCAGTCCTGACTAGTGCAGCTGAGATCCTTTAGGTTCCTTTGCAAAGCTCCCACCACAATGCTTCAGCTCAGGGATGCCCGAGTACCTGAAAAACTGGCACCTGATCTCCCTAGATAAGCAGTTGGGAAAAAACCTAGCAATAATCAGTTGGGTTTTTCTCCCCTTTTAATGGATCCCATCCATATAGTGCAAATTGTATTACATTTCACTTTGATAGCAAATGTTTAATCACTGGAACCAGGCCAGGCACAAACTGAAACCAGAACAGTTTTTAGTCTCTGCAAAAACAAGAAGAAAACCTCTTCCCCTGTGTGATATACTTGGCCAACCTCCTGAGACCCACTGAGACAAGTTACTGCAAGTCTGGCTTTCTGCAAAAGATTCTTAGCACTGATTCCAATCACAGATGGTAAAACCTGCTGGCTTGAAGTATAGCACCAGTTATAAGACCTAAGGCTAATTTAAAAATGTAAAAAGAATTAATCTAAAATGTAATTAATGCCTTCCTCCACTTCAAGTCACCTCCTACCAATTCTAACTCAATTCTTTCAATTTCTTTTTGGACATTTTTTTTCACTTAGAGCCCCTATACATGCAAAAAGAACTGAGAGGTCTCAACATTTTGTTTGGTGCCACTGCAAATTCAATAGGAAATTTTCCTTTGCCAGGAAAGTTTTCAGACCTAAGTTTCAAATAAGAGTGGAAAATCCATATCAGATTGATTGACTCATAGAAATCAATAAAAATACTGCACAGATTGATTTCTGGAGAAAGGCTGTCGATGAACATCTGTGAGCCTTGGGATATTTGGCATGATTTTTTTTTCTTAAACCTTAAATTCAAGTAATACCACACAAAAATCTTCCCTTCCATAAAAGATTTCTAAACCCTGTAATAAACAGGAATCTGAAATTATGTTTTATTTAACTCATACATGAGAGCTTCTGTGTCTTGGCAGTAAACAGAAAGAAAACCCAAGATGTAGCTTCCCACACACACTAAAATTTTAAGCCACTCACAAATTCAAAGTGCTTTAGGCCAAAGGAGTCATCCAAAAATTATATCTCATAAAATTTCTCAAACCTCTCAGGCACCTTGATTCTTTTAAGGGTTTACATTTTTCTAGAACACAAGTCACAACAAAAAGACAACCTTGTACATAAACCCATTTGCCCCTCTGCCCTGCTACTTTTTCTGAGGCACAAAAGGGGAAATGTTAATTCAAATACTGCTTTCCAAGCATTGAGATATTACATTAAGAGGTACCACAGCCATAGCTTAGATTTTGAAGTTTTCACTCAGGTATGGGATGTAATGAGGGAGAGGCAAGGAAGAGGTTGGAGCAGTTTGCCATAGCTGACGTTAAATTCATCAATAGGCTCAGAAAAAACAACAGAACACCAGAGTCAGCAGTCACCAAATCAACAGCATGTCATGTAGAAATGTCACAATGTCCTAAATTTCCATTGCAAAATTATTTTAAGTGCTCCTTGCACAGCAGATCTAAGGTGCTTGAGCTTTGCTCCAGAGAATCTGTCTTGCAGCCATTACTTTCTAAAAAGGGGAAGAAGGTGACAGCCAATCCTTCACTTTTGGCTGCTTTCACATCCCCATTTGTGCCAACTCCTTTAGCTTACCAACTCCTTGCAGCTGAGGCCTGCAGGCCTGGCTGATCAGGAGTTCCCATCCATATACATCTTCATCCCATAAAGCATTCAGTTCCAAGTAGCCTATAGGCTCCCAAAAAATGAGAGGGTTTGGTTTTGTGTAGTTGCAGGTTGCACATTTTCCTTAGTTCATTTCTTCACTGCTCCAACATATCAATGCTTGCAAGGAGGATGAGTTGAAAGTCCAGACCTGGGGCAACAGGAAGCTGGGCAAGGCAGATAAATGGAACTCTGTAATACAATAATCTGCATCACCAGAGAAACTGACTCTCAGAAGAGAAGTAACTAAGTTTGGCCTACACTCAAGCTCAGTAATAAACCTTTACTTTCAAGCAAGGAAGCTAAGAAGAACATCAGGAGCAGTAAGAGCTTTGCAGAACTGGCCCCTACCACCCTGGGAGGTCACGTTAGGCAGTAAAGGTTCCTCTCTGACTGGGAGGTCTCTGAACCACAGCATTGCAACAACAACCAATAATCACACTCTTTTGGACAAATTTGGTTCTTCACTGACATTTAAGCAGAGCAGTCACAGGTAATTCAGCACCATCCCAGGCTTAGAGAATATAACTTTTCTGTAAACACATGAGGCAAATCCCATGAAGAGAGAACATCTGATTAAGCCAGCTGCCAGTGTTGGCACCAGCACAAATAGTTTAACACAGTCACGGACGTATTTGTGCAGAAGATCAGAAGACTACAGATTTCACTTTGAGTAGTGGGGAAAGAAAAGATGCTTTCAAGAGGGACTTAAGTCACAATTCAAGAGAGTTTGAAACATGTTTGTCTCCAGTGATAAGGACCTGAACTTAAAACAGACGCAAGAAGGCCTACTGCCATT
This sequence comes from Calypte anna, assembly GCF_003957555.1. NCBI lineage: Eukaryota > Metazoa > Chordata > Aves > Apodiformes > Trochilidae > Calypte > Calypte anna. The sequence goes on from NC_044244.1 coordinate 191,812,594, forward strand.
TTCATTCTTGAAGGGCAAGAAGGGAAGAAACCACCTAATAAGATACACAGTACCTGTAGCCAACCCAGCTCTTTCAAGAGGTGTTATCAGAGCATTTTCAAAATTGTAAGAGCTAAGTGTACACAGCATATCATATTTCCAACAGTCCCAGAGATTAACTGAGCAGTATTTGTCAACATGCATGCTTAGTCAGTAGAAGGTAGGGAAGTTCCTACATAGCTTATTGTAAAGAATGTTGATGGATCAAGGAGCTTTGCAGAAGTGGAGAAGAGCTATAATAAGGCAATGCTGAAGTTGCTCTTACACAGCAATGCTTTATTTCATCCCAGTAACAAACCTACATGTTCTCCTGTGCAATATTCAATACAACACACTTAAGGGAAAGAATTTCCTTATGTGCAGACAATAGCTCTTAACAGCCACAACAGAAAAAGAAGTCAAAAATATGCTATACAACAAGCCTTCCTGACACCTTACCCTTCCTCAACAGTATCAAGATGAGCCCTGTTTTTTTTAACCTGCAAAACAGCTGCAGTTTAAAAATATTCTTACTGACATCCTTGCATAATTATCTTTAGCCACCTGGAAGATGCAGAAATGCAGCTAGAGTAATGCAAGCACTTGAGAAAAAAATCCACTTTTCCCCAGGAATATTTGCTTTGCTGGTCCACACAGCTCTGCCTGTGATTTAATTTTATTCTTGTTTGGTCAAGACCTTCATCATTTTAAAGAACACAAAAATTACTCTTAACAAGAGAGCAAAATCTTAATAACAAGAAGAAGATAAAAGTTAACTTAAAATTGGAAAAGAACAGAATAATTAGCTTTGGTTGTGGCCTAATCCCTCTAATGGGATCCCACATATGGCAGCTTGCCATTTCTTTCATGGGGCTTGGATACTGGCAGCAGTGCCTAAGGACTTCCACTTCTATACCTATTATGGTATGCAATCATTTGGCCACTGGTTTAAAGAGGATGTGGTGTCTGGAATAAGAGATTCAGAAATTAAAGAGAAGCCACAGAGAATCATAGGTAAATTTCTCTTTTCCCTTTGACCACTGTTTTCAGACTATCTGTAAGATGTCATGCCATTTATTTTACATTGCCATCAGTATAAAACTACTAAATATAATAATAATTTGGAAGCAGATTCAGAATGAGAGATTTCAGCAATCAGTAGCATCAGCATTACAAATTCCAAGGTTCCCAAAATCTAGTTGTATTACCTTGCAAATCACACCACTGGCACTCTGTGGTTTAATCCCAGTAAGCACTTTGAATTAATAATAGTTCATCTGCATGAACTTCATCTTTCTAGTTGCTAATTCTTTTAATCAAGAGTTACAATGCAAGGAATTATTTTCTCAGGGTAAGAGACTTGAAATATAATAATGGTGGCTCAGTCCTCTAGATCTGAAGGCAGAGCAGTGTCTATAGTCTAACAGTTATCCTCACCTTCCTTCACAGAGGGAGTAGCTCCTTTCAAAAGCAGAAGGGGAGGAGTGGTCTCACAACACTCAATGTCCCATTGTCACTTTCTCATTCTTTATGTCAGCATTACCATTAGACCTCTTAGCTAAAATTCTGTTTTGAAATTTGTACCACACAAAAAGAAGTGTGCAAAACACTGTGACTAATTAACAAGTATTTCCTATCAGTGGCTACTGGGAAGTGACACACTTCCTGCATCTTCGTTAGATAATCTGTTCTATATTAAACCAAAAATGCCAAGCTGCAGTTTGCAAACTACACAGAGTCACTGTTTAGTTCTGACTCTGTAAAGCAGGCTTTCTAAAAAGAGCAGTTTCCTAAGGTGCTGTCAGCATTGATGCAAAACAACTCATGCTACAAATAGCATGGGTTTGTATTCAACTACTAATGCTCACTCTGTCGAGGTAACAGTAAGATATTTTGTAGAGCAGCTTCAGACTTGAGCACCAATTGAAAAGACCCTTAAGAGTATGCAGTTTCTGAAAAAACTTTGAAAACTGTTGATTTAAAAGTCTGTCCACATTATGTCTCTGATGGTTTTTATCCCATTGTCACAGGAATCCATTGGTCAGTGTCTCTTGCATCCCTGTGAGTTTAAGTGTCCCCATTCTCCACATTTGAGTCAAGGTGATGAGCTAGTTGAGCCAGGACAGCCACCATCACTGAAAGACCCATTTTCCTCCACTATGTTTGTAAAACTATGAACCCCTGGATTAATGGTTTGTCCTTTTTTAATGGCCTAAAGTTGTGCCAGGGGAGGTTGAGACTAGATATTGGGAAGAATTTCTTTACTCAAAGAGTAGTCAGACACTGAAGCAGGCTGCCCAGGGAGGCAGTAGAGTCACCATCCCTGGAGGCATTAAAAAAACTTGTAGATGTTGGACTACAGAACATGCTTCAGTGGGCATGCTGTTTATTTCTGTGTTGATAGTTGAACTTAAGAGGTCTTTTCCAGCTGTGAAAATTCTGTGATTTTATGCATCACTTTGACCTGCTCTAAGGCACCGTCAGGGCTGACTGCTCAGGTCACTGGGGGCAGTAGGTTTCCTCTTCAGGGGTGTGTACAATACAGCATTGTGGTGCAGGCTGAGCATGAAACTGCCAGAGCAGAAGGGCAACATTTTACGTCATCTTTGCCCCCCCTGAGGGAGGCCCCTGATCTCAGCTTCACCAGAGCAGCTTTGCCTGTAGCCCAGCACAAATCCGAGATCTGGCAGTAGATAAGGGCACTCCATCATTCTCAGACGTGATTAGCAGTATAAGCAAGTAGCTGTGGGAAACAAAATCATCCCTTACTCACCTGAATCACTCTACCATGGCACTGCAGCCTCCTTGCTTTTCAGCTACCAACCTTGTTACTGTAACTAAGCTCTGTTTAACTGATTACTAATATGCACAAAGAAGCCAGGGAACCAAACAAACCCTTTGTCTGTCCTTTCTCTCACCAGATGACTGACTAACCACTGAACTTAAGGCACTCATGCAACGTTTTAAGGTTAAAATTACCCACCTAATAATTGATGTAATCTGAAGGCTACCACGAACACTTGCGTCACCTAATCCAATCCTTGTTGCAGTAACTGAGGCACAAGCACACTAGAGAACAGGGTCTCAGAAAGAATCCAATTACCAGCAGAAATCAGGTGCCAGAGGCAGAAGGATGTTCTTTATGAGTCCTGCTGCAATAGAAACAATTAAGTAAGGTAGAGGGAGGTGGGAGAAAAATCACTTTGGCAGTTTCCAGATAAGTTAAAAAGCAAAATTATTAAAATAAGATAGACTACAGCAGATGAAATAGTCACAATCAGGTCCCATCTCACTCATCAAAATTACCTTAACCATTGCAATTAGGCTTTTATTTCAGGGTTCTTTTTGTTTGGTTTGGTCTTTTTTTTTAGTAGATACATTTAAAGAAAGCTTACTATAGCTCCCCTTTAAGAGGAAAATCACTCATCTTCCCACTCACAGTTATGTTTCAATGGATGGTCCTACAATATAAATATTCTATCTGCAAGCAGGTTCATTCTAAGTTGAAACAAGCAAGAAGCAACATCAGTCCTCCTTAATAGTGATATTAAATTGCAAGAATAACAGGAAGTTTATCAGCCATGAAAATTTCACTCATGAGACTTGTTTGCAGTGCTGGGCTGGGCTATACCACGCAAAAGCCAGTCTTTTCCCTAACTGGTACTAATTTTACTGAATGGTTATGTCCAGATCCAAACAAAGCACTCAGGCACTTAAAAGCAAGGTGGATTATGATGTAAGGAGCCTAAAAGGGCATTGTGAAAGCTAAACCCAGTTGTTACACTAAGAAGTGACAAGTAGGACAATTTCTGTAGCAGCCTACATTGCATGAGGTGTGGTGTCAAAACACACTGCATGAATAGTGTTTGCCCTATAAATGCTGCTGAAGAGCAGAGGAGCAGGGAAGTAGGAGAAAAAAGTTGTGATTGAAACCAGCACTCAGACTGAGGTGCAGTGGTGCAGACCCCTGACTCACTGGGCAGCATTGTAAGGTCAACACCAGCCAGCATGGTTCTTGCTTTAGGTACAAGTTCTGCTCCTGTTGATGACAACAGGTAGCAAAATCAGGGTTTGAGAGTTTATGAGGCTAGGGTATGGCATGTAATGCCAGTATTTAGTTTTGCAGGAGTGGCTCATTCTCTAAGACCATAGGTATGCAAAGTGTTAGCTCTCTCTTGCCCAATGGCTAGAGCACAAAGCCAAGAAGCAGCCAAAACCAGTCCTCAGACCACTTTACCTAAGAGGATTCAAACTTGCATCTCTTTGTTTACAAAAATATGACAGCATCTGAAAGTTTCACTTGATTCACATTTAACCCTTCCCTGAGGCTGCACTACCAGGGATTAAGCAACCCAGCTCACTGAATGACCATTCCTTTAAAGTGATGTCACAACATCACAAGCAGAAAAAAGAACCAAGCTCTACTTTCTCTGTCAGGCCACCACATTACCAATCAAGCTTGCTCTCTCGTGACTTCCCTCCTGATCCAGACAGTTCTGCATTCCTGGCTACCCAGCGGGAAGGGAAGGGAAGGGAAGGGAAGGGAAGGGAAGGGAAGGGAAGGGAAGGGAAGGGAAGGGAAGGGAAGGGAAGGGAAGGGAAGGGAAGGGCAACCCCAGGGTATTAATTTTTGATTCAAGCCTCATAATCTCTAGATAAGAACCCTTATCACTACGAAACAAGACAAATTTCATGACACTTACAGTATCATAAATTATCCTAGGCTTTTAAAACAAAACAAACCAAACAACAACAACAAAAAACACAACTCTAAGAGCTACATACTCATTTAAAACTCAGATGTAATATAGGCAGGACCAGAACAGAAGGTCAGGGGCCTACTATTTTGGGCTGTTAAATAGGTCTCTGCCAAAGACTTAAACACATACCTTCTGCTTAAGGTGCCTAAAGTGCAATTAGGCAAGAGTTTTGGACCTCACCCTTCATTTTTCATCAGTGATGTTCTATTTTTAATGCTGTTTTTGAATCACATAAGCCATTTAAATGCAGTAGACAAGACAAGCGTGGAGATAGATTTTAGCACCTAAAAATCTGATGGTCCAAAACCATTTCTAACCCAGTTTTCTTCAGTATGCTGCTCTCCTTCTGAGGCTCTGTTAACATGGCTGAGACGACACAGTCTAACTGTAGTCCATCCAGCCTGTAAAGAAGTAAATCACTGACAATTCATTAGTCAGTCAGAATCAAGTAAGTCAGGCAGGCAATTTCAAAAAAAGCATCTGACAATGAGTCTAGGATCTAGCAGTTCTGCTGCTTACTCTGTAAATAAGCATAATTTTACTAATACATACATATATTTATATAGAGACTGACAGCAACAGAAATGCAGAATTTCCTTGACAGGGAGAGAGAAAGAAAAGAAAAATTTACTTTTAGAAGATTTATTCTATAGAGGAAAAGGAGTATAACAAGATGGAAGAAAAAAAAAAAGTAAATTTGTAAATTTGTTCATTAATTGGGTGCATATGCACAGGATACTGAGTAGGATTTGTATAAAAAATAGTCTGACATTACCATCCAGATAAAGAACTATAAAGTAAGAGGGAAGAAATATTATTTTCCTCCTTCTTACACATATATCTCTTCAAGTTGCCACTCTCAATGCAATAAGAAAGTCAAGTTACATATAAAATGGAAATCTTATAGCATGAAGTAAAGATCTAGCATAGTGAGTTGCTGTACCCAGGTGAATTGGAATGACTCCCTACCACAAGAAAGAAGCATAAATGAGTCTGCTAAAATCAGCTGTCATTCACTTTATGCCCAAATAAGCTGAAGAACTTGATAATGCTACAACAGCAAATGCAGCATCACTGGATTGACATATCATAAAGTGTTCTGGCATTGGAAGATCAAACTTAGGAGCCTCCTTAAACTGACTTATGAGTAACCTAGATAAGCTGACTTTAAATACAACAGGTGATGGACTCTGAGCACCAGAAGGTTGCCTACTGCTTTTAGTGGTTATCTGTTAGTCACCCATCCTGGATGAAAAGCACTTGCTAAGAAGAGAAATAAATTGCTTATTGTGGTGCGAAACAAGTCACTATTGAATGAAGATTGATCTCCCTGGGACAGAACTATTACTTTTAACAACAACAAAAAAAAAATCCTACTGAGAGACAATTATTTTTAGTTTCTTTTCTTTTGAAATTGTGCTTTTTGTTCTGTTCACCACTGTTAAAGTTGGTTCATTTCTGTCATGAACACAGGAAACAAGATACAGGGTAGAAAACAAGTAATTCCTTCAACTTCATCCCACTGTTTAGCTTCTTGGTTAAGCTTTTTTTTTCCAGATACAGCAGTTAAAAATCTCAGCTTCTGTGCAAGCATCAAAGTTGTTCTCCAAATACTAAATTGGAGCAGTACTTCCACCTGGGAATCTGGCAAGTGTCATATAAGAACATGAATAACAAGAGATGACTCCAGAGAACATATCTGTCCATGATCTCTACTCAGTGCTTTAAAGAAGAGACAGCTACACCCTTCTGACATTAATTCGGGGGGCAATAGAGTGTTGTTTACTCTGGCCTTTCTCAGCCTTGGTAAACAGGAGCATGAATACTTATTTCACTGAATTTCAAAACTCTGACAGTCAAACTTACTATATATTATTCTGGGCTGCAAGAGATGCTGGAAGGAAATGTCTAACATGAGACAGGTCCAATGACAGCTTCAGAAAATTCAAGAACGTGCTCTGGAGACAAAGCAGAGGTAGATGCAGAGTAAGCAAGATGCTTATTACTTCCTTGCCTTAAACCCAGACACAAGCACACATGGAAATTGGCAACAGTGCATAAGCACTTTCTAACAGTGTAACATTACTTGTAGCATTTTATAATATAGGTATGCATAAGTATATAAGTAACACATAAGTGCAAATGGGCAGACACAGTATACTTACCCAAACAATGCACAAGAAAACATGAGAAAATGGTAAAATCTGCAAGATAAGAGCAAAGACTTAAAGGCAGCAGGAAAGATACCAAGAGAAGCCAAACTAAACCTACCAAAAAAAAAGGAGATGTTTCTTTTGCAGGGTTATTGTGGTTCCCTCAGGCATAAGAAAGATGCCTAGCAAGAGTAAGGTGGATTCTTACTCCCCAAAATAATATGAACTATGTCAAAGGCAGATGAGATCACCCCCTTTTTTTCCAGGGAGGCAACTAGGTATATAAAACACTAACAATAAGCAAAAAAATTATGGTAATTTATGGAAATCACAAAATGCTCACTTTGATTCCAGCTTCTCTTCAAGCATTGTGCCTTTATCTCAGCAACTGAGGCCATCAAGAACTGCAGTCTTGAGCACTAAATACAGGGCATCAGCTCCATGGCACTGTACACTCCCAGGTTTACGACCACTTACAGATGTGATCATTAACTGTTTGGAACATGTAGTGATAATTATGGGTGGTAATTAAGGACTAAAGACTGGAATTCTGTATTGCTGATGTATATCAGTTTAAGTGGTTTGATTCATCAGTCTTTTAAACACCGTCAGAGAGATCTCCAATTCGCTGATACACATAAACACACAGATACTTTGTTGTGACACTCTGATTGCTCCTTTTATCAAAGAAAATCTAGTTTCTCTCCAGAGCATCCTGTCAAGCATGTTATAATTCCCTTTCCCTTACACTTTTGGGAAAGCTCAGAAATACTTATCTTGCCACTTGACAATCTGCCCCCAGCTATAAGTGACTTTATCCTACAATAGTAATCATATAAACAGACCCTTCAGCTCACACAAGGCAGACACAACTGAGTGCATTAGACTAGAGGGCCAGCTCCAATTTTGCGAGTTACTAAGAGACGGTGTGAAAGATGCAATTAATTTAGTGCTTTGAAATGAAAGCGTTTACTATTATCATAAAAAGGTCATTAGCATCTCTCAGCTGAGATCTAAGCACCTTCTTTCATTAAAGTCCTTTTATTAAGCTCTGCAGAAGGCGGGTGCGGTAAGTTTTTACAGTTAGCTCTCACCACCAGACAGGAGCTCCCTCCAGCAGCCCTGGGGTGTCCCAGCCTTCAGCCCCCGTGCAGGGGGAGGCTGCAGCTCCTCTCAGCCGCTCTCGGGAGCGGTTCTGAGGAAAATCGCTGAGAAGCGGCGCTTCCCTGTGGCTTTACTTACGAGGGGCTGTGCGAGGAAGACACCTGTGAGATTTCCTCCATCCGCAGGAGAACGTCCTGCAAGCTGGCCACGGCAAAAACATCCGAGCAGCCCAGAGGCCGAAACCTTGCAGTCAGCTCTCCTCAGCTGCTAACAGACTCATCATCCTCTCGCTGTGCCAGCACTGCAGGCACGGAGGGTTTTTAGACTTTAAAAAAAATAACTCCGAGCCACCCCATTAGCAAGACAACCCCATCCCTCCGAAACCCCTCAGAGCAGCCGCAATCCTCACTCCTCCCGCCGCCTCAGCGAGCCAGGAGCACCGCGGCGCGGATCCCCACCACCTCAGCTACGCTGGACCCCGCCGCCCCTTCCGCGGCTTCCCCATCCCTTCCCTCCCCAGTTACCAGTTACCTCGTCCCGGCCGGCAACCGCTACCCCACGCCGCCTTCCCCGCCTGTCTAAGGGGAAGGGAGGCGGTGGCGAGCAGCAAGGCAACTCCGGCTGGGCCAATGGCGGCACCGCCTCCCTCAGAGCCGGGCGGCTCCCTGCGCCTCGGGCCCGCCCCCCGCTCCGCCCCGGCTCCCCGCGCCCACCTGAGGCACCGAAGGGACCTTCCGAGGGACCAGGACAGAGCGGGGAGATGGTCCCTGGGGCAATAGGAGCCGTCGAGGGCGGATTTGAGGCACTTCTGAGGCAGCAGCTCACTGTCTCCACAGCGGATAGTGGGTGTGTCACGTAAAGTCCACACAGGGAATATCAGCTTGACTTGACAGACTTGAGGTAAACCGATCCGTGTTTGACTCCACCTGGTGATAGGTGTGAACGTAGTCCTGTTTGCAGTAAAGATGCAGGCAGCGATAACCCAGGTTTCAGTCATCTGTTTGTCCAGGAAGCTGCTGTAAGTGCTTTTCGGTTTAATTAGTGGCACAAAACACACACGCCACCATTTTTTCGTAGGATGTTTCAGCAGGGCCTTCCCTTTGAAGCGCGTCTTGTTTAGCAGCCGAGGCACCAAGGTGAAGGGAGGAGTCCCTCAGGGTGCAGGGTGACAGCTCCGTGGAGAGCTGGCATGGTGGTATTTTCACGTTATTTATGTTATTCTCATGGCTCTTGCTTTAAATTTTAATTTTGTTTTGGGGCAGCGGGAGGACTTCAGTCTCTGGAGTCCAGGCGAGTGGAGTCTGTTGTGCCTTGTGGGTGTTTTCTGTTTGATGATTTACAGGAGGTGAGAAGGAGTCTACGAATAACTGCAGTTTCCATCAAGAACTGTACAAGATAGTTTCTACTTTGCAATTGATGAGAAATGCTGTCTTATTTCTAATTAGACAGTCCTTTGTCATGAAACCTTTATAATGAATGCTTTCTGGTTCTTTCCATATGTAATTTTAATCTGTGACAATTGTTCTGCATGTGCATATATCTGTAAAAAAGATGAATTTCCTATTTTAAACTTGATCAGAACATGAAGCCAAAAAGCCAGTGGCTTTTAGTAGTGGTATATACTAAAAAGGGCTGATATTTTGCATGGAAATTTCCATCACACTGTGGCTTTACCCTATCTTATCAGATACCCAAAGTTAAAAAAAAAAAAAAAGAAAAAAAAAAAAGAGAGAGAGAGAGAGAGAAAAAAAAAGTTTAAAGAAACGTAACTTCCAGTTGTGAAGTCAGTGCAAAACTCAGCATTAGGGATGGCATCAGAGCATCAGAGTAGGAATCAGCTCTCTGGAGTGGACTTTGCTATCAGACTTTTCTTTAAGCAGAACCTTCTGCAGCCCATCTTAGAAGGCCACCAAGAAAGAAACCACATTCTCTACCTTGCCTCATTTTGGCACAGTCTGGGTTTTCTGGGTTTCTTTCTTGCAGGATGCAAGGCTAAGTATTCTGGAAATGCCCCAAAAGAGTGAAGTTTTCTCTTCTAGTTCTAGAGGATGTTTACAAAAGGTTAATTTAATTTCTCTAGTTACTCAAATAAGTTATCTCTCAGATGGCACACAGTGCCCCTGCTGTTTCATCAGTAATGATATAGCAGGATCAAAGGAAAAAAGAAACAAAAGCAGGAAGCTATGAAAAGAGAAAAGTCATCTGAAATATAATTATATACAGTCGAAAAGATTAAGAAAAAAAGGGCCATGTTTAGCATGCCTCTAGATTAGTAATGCTCCTTCCTTAAATTCTGTCTGCTCTGGTAATTTTCCCCATTTCTTGTTGCAAACATCATGATTTTATAGTTAATGATTGGTGGGTGATCTTAGCTGTAATACCAGTACAAGCCACCCATATCCAGTCTGCTGAGATGGTCTCACTGTAATTCTGACCACTAAAATAATCACCGATTAAAACTTACAAGGGAAAGGAAGGAAAAAGAAAATCTGTATTTCTAGTAGGGGCCCAGAAAAATCTCTCAAGTTATAAGAGTTGTAACACTGTCATCTCCTTTCTGCTTCCTGCAGCCTCTCATGCAAAGGATGGGCCCGTTCAAAACCAACCCTACCAATAGGCTGCTGTTAATTCTTGTGATGGACATTTTTGGCAGAATACATGAATTCTTGGAGTTATAGGCTGTGTTTCTGCCTTGCTCCCAGAGTCCTATATCTGTCTTCTTTGGCTCTCACTGGGCTTTCTCTATGGCTCAGGGGGAGTCTGTGAGAGAACATATTCTTGCTTCATCCTTCCTTCAGTATATCCAGAGATACTTGTTTCCTCTCCAGGAACAGCTCATCATCTGCACCCCATCTCAGGCTTTGCAGAGAAACAGGTATTAAAAAGAGCAGAACAGGACTACCAATGCCTAATGAAGTACTGAAACACCTCTTGGGTATTTTGCAGAAGAAGGAACATTGATTCTCTTTCTTTCCTCAGGTGTCCCCCAGCCTTTTCTTGGAAAAGCCCCCATTCTAGATTTAGGCAACATAAAAACCAGAGTTGAAACTCCCAGAACGTACAGTGCTTTATTCTTCCCTTCCTGCTGCACAGTAGTATACTTGTTTTCCTGCTGTCAGTGGAGGGCTGAAATGACAAAGGAAGATGCATCAGTGCCTGTGAAATCACAGCTCAGGATAGTCATGCCTTCCCTGCTTCCTCATAGAGCACTTCAGATATGCCATTGCTGCACAGCAGGTGAAATCCATCATCACAGCTACTGCTGAAGGGCCAACAGATGCAGTAACTCTTCCCATGTGTTCACAGTCCAGCCAGTTTCTGACCACATAGAAGAACACAAAGGCTACATTTTGTCACTAAGCATTTTTCCCAGTCTTGTAAGTCAAATTTTCCACCTTTTGACTACCTCTCCAAAAATTCATCAAAAGAAGAGAATGTTCCTATGTAGTGAATGGACCAGTGAGAATATTTTGTGCTAACACCCATTTTATGGAGCAGATCTTCCTGGCATCCTGCTCAAGCTTGTTAACAGAGAGTCAAAGAAGAGCTGAAAGCACTGCCTGACCCTGGCAAACTTGCAAAATAGGGACTTAAGCAAACAATAATATTTTCTCCTTCTGGAGATAAGACAAGATGTTCTACAAGATGCCTACACAGGTAGAAAAAGGCAAAGGTTGCCCACAGTCAAGTTTGAACACAGGAACTTTTTGGCACAGGGGGATTTAAAAATATCTAAGTTAAAGATCTTGAAATACAAATTATGAAGGTCAAGATTTTGTTTTTGCCAGGTGAATTAAGACACTTTTTCTCTGCCTATTCAGTGCCTGGCTTATGTGTTAGCTGGCTACTATGTCCAGATATCAGTATTCAATCCATAATAAAAAAGAAAATTACAAGTCATTCGTTTTTTATTATTTGTTTGTTTCTTTTTTGCTTCTTCATCTCAACAGCTACATGGGTGTACTATATGAAAATAGCATCTTTTTACAGTTGTAGATGTATATATAGATATATATTATATGACATAGGTGTATCTTATAGATGTATTTTATCAATGCATTGTAAATTATGATCCCTGCCTATAGAACTAGAAGTGTTTTGTCCTTTCATTAATGATTATGTCTTAATTTACAGAGACTGATGTACAAACAGCACTTGTCATAGGACAACATAAGCTCCTACAGGACTAGCCAAAAAATCTGAACAAGGTGGGTAAATGTGAATTTTGCCAAGAACGAGAACCAAGGCATTTACTATAGTGACTAACAATTTATTTCTATGGTAGAATATGATTCCCAAGGCTACACGGCTTGGGCACTGAGGAGGACAATGGATGGAGCACATCCAAAACCAGTGGAGGTCCAGCAAGAAGGAAGAGGAAGCAGTTTGGGATCAGCCTTTCCATCTTCTTATGCCCGGTCCCCACTGCTGGGACCTGGCTTTTTGCACACTGGTATGTGGGGCAAAGGGTGTCACAGGCAGTCCAAAGGGTGTCACAGGCAGTAGTGAGGAGCCTGCTCTGTCTCAGTGCAGCTTTGGCAGCTTTCTCTTGAGAAAGCAGCTCTGCTGCCCTGCTTGTCCTTACTCACATTTGGTGTGGAGCTGCAGCTGCCACTGCGAGGCTTGGAAACTCTCTTTCTCGAGCAAGGCTGCAATTTTTCTGCCTGATTTTTTGCCACCCATCTGGGTGAAATTCAGACCGTCCCCGTCACCTTTCACCACACACAAATCCTTCTCGGGGCTTGAATTACCCCTGCGCTACTGTTAGCCTTTGCTTTTCCCGTTTCCAGTGCAGGAATCACCAAGCACATACACTGTCGCTTCCCCAGACTGTTTTCACCGGACCGGCCCAGAAGCGTTTCTCCGCAGCTTCCTCACGCACGCCCCCCCTCAGGATCGGGCTCCTTTGCGGGGTGTCCCCCGCCGCCAGCAGCTCCCGAGCGCCCCCGCCAGAGGGCGCCGCTGCCCCGCCTGAAGGCGCCGAGGGGCGGGGGCGGGCGCTCCCGTTGCCATGGCTACCGGCGGCTGTCGGCGCGGCGGTGGCGCCGCGGCGGGCGGGGTGCGCGGTAGGCCCCGACTGACCCCCGCCCACAGTCGGGCTTGGGGGTGGCCGGGAGCGGCGGGTGCGACCCGGAGATGGGAGGGGTGGGGGCTGCTGCCGAGGGATACAGTGTGTGGGTGCAGCAGGGTGGTGACCGGGCGCCGTGGGGTGGTGGTGACCGCATAGGCTTTGGGAGCACGAGGGCGGGAGGGGACCGCAGGTCCCCTGAGGGGGCACTTGGGTGTGGATGGTGGCAGGGTGAGGGGAGATCATCGAATCACAGAATGGCTTGGGTTGGAAGGGTCCTTCGTCTAGTTCCAACACCCCTGTCATGGGGAGGGGCGACCAAGTTGCTCCAAACCCTGTCCAGCCTGAACATTTACAGGGAGAGGCACCCACAAATTCCCTGGGAAACCTGTTCCAGTGTCTTACTGACCTCATAGTGAAGAATTTCTAACTAATATCTAATCTAAATCTACCCACTTTGAGTTTGAAACTTCCCTCCCCCCCCATGGTATTTCTACATGACCTTGTGAGAAGTCCCCAGCGTTCCTGTAGTCCCTTGAGGTACTGGAAGGCTGCTATAAAGTCTCCCTGGAGCCTTCTCCATGCTGAACAACCCCAACTCTCACTTTGTCTTGCTGTCTTCTGCTTTCTGATCATCTTTGTCCTCTCCTCTGGACTTTCTCCAAGAGATTCTTCAAAGCATGGCTGTCTAGGGCACTCTTTAGTGGTGGGTGGCAGCATAGAGGTGACAGTACCAGTGGAGTCTGATAACTGTAGACATGGAGGCTCCAGACAGTGTAAGGGGGGGCCCAACTTTGGCCATCTGGTGATGAAGGAGTTAGCAACACAGGACAGGTTAGTCAGGAAAGAGTTAAGGGCAGGAGGACTTCTTAGCCTGCTTTGGAGGTTGGGAAGGGATTATGGTGGGGCTGCATGGTAGGTTATTGATGGATGGAGAGAGTGGAGGCTACTTGAATATGCAACTGCTTGAAATACAGGGGTGACAATGTGAGTGTGGGTGGTGGTGTGAGGGGCACTGATAATCAGGATTGAGCTCATGTGAATGGTGAGCCCCCATTCAGGTGGTCTGGAATGTCGTGGTAGTTGTGTTGCAGTGTCTGTGCTCTCCTTGCTCTCCTTGTGTGTAAGAACACATGGCAGTGTTCTTACTGGTTGAGAAAGTGCTCATAGGGATAGGGTAGGAGAGTCAAGAGTTATGCCTCATGGTTTATTTGTTTGTGAGAAGAAATAAATATTGCCCTGTGCAAATGTTTTCCTGCTGGCTTAAAATACGCAGTCAATTCACAGTTCTCCTAATTATGTTCCTTTCTCTCTCGTGTGTGTATTTTCTATGGTGTGCAAAAATCAGCAAATCTGTTACTCGTATGACTATTTTTTACTGTGTTGTACAGCTTGGGGGCTTTCTTGTTCTCTGCACAGGAAGAATTTCATAAATATATCATTGGAACTCACCTGGGGCTGGTGTTAAAAAAAACCCATGCAAACCTTTTCAAAGAACTGCTGTGCAAAGCTTTTCAGTTTGTATCCTGTTATAAGCAGAGGAGTTGTTTATCCATTTAAGTAAGAGAGACAGAAATTTTAATATTTTTTTTAAGTTAGAAAGTGCTGCAGTGATCTTCTATTTCTGAATCAGTAAAATGCTTCAGTGAAGGTTGAATCATTACCAGTTAAGTTAATTCTGCACCGAATATGGCTGACAGATTCATTGTTTTATACTTAAAAAATGCACTCTGCACTTGTGCATTTGGGGTGGAAATTTAAAAGGGGTCTAGGGGAGCTAAGTACCTAACTTCCTGTCTCATATTGTTTCTTAATTCCCTTGGTCAATAGATGCTCAGGTACAAAAAGATTTTTTCTTCGATGGTAAATGTTAGTGAGGTTTACTGCAGTTGTGTGGTGATAGTGTCACACAGGCATGACTGTACTGAACTTCCACAGCAAAAATATTTTTCTAATATGCAACCATTAAAACTTTGATCTGGGACATTTCAGAAGTTCAGGGTATTGCTGGTGGGGGTCAGAATTTTCCATGTTAATGTGAAATATCTGCAATAAAAGTAATCTGTTGGTATGAAGACTAATGAACAGCACCAGACAATTCTCCCTGTGAGTGTGAATTTTTTTCCAGCAGCAGAACATACAAAAACTGCACAGGCAGGTTTCCAACAGAGTGGGAGTAAAATTCTTCTGGATAAAACATTATGAAAAAGATATTCTAAGGTCTGAGCTGCGTGGGAACATAGACTCCAAGGTATGTTTACCCTTTCTTTAACTTACCTTGCAGAGCTGCCACACAGTGAGCTTTCCTGCAGCTCTGCCTACCCTCAGCACCCTCACTTGCTTTGTCATCAGACTTCAAATACTCATTTAGGGTAGAAAGTTATTTTGTATACAGAACGCTGATGCTGCCTGGCTTCAGGGTATGATGAGTGTACCAAACAGGCATGCTCCAGAGTATGGATTAGAGTGCATCTACCAATAGTTGGTTTAACTTTGTTCCCTTGATTTTTAATTGATTTGGCAGGCTTGCTATGTGTCTTTCTACTGTTTTGTTGTTTCTGGTTTGTTTTGTTTGGGTTTTTTTCCTGTTTTCTTGTGCTTGCTTAGTATCAGTCTGCTGAGTTTAGTCACAGAACAAGTTAGTACCAATATAGTTATTGGAGTGATAATTGTGAGAATTCAGAACTTAAATTCAGAAAAGCAATTTAATTTAAAATCATTATATACATTGTTTCTGCTCATTTGGTAATAAAACCTTCTGAGTTATATGAACTAACCTTGGTTTGGTCATTTGATTATGTGACCACAAAAAGTGAGGAATCTTCCTAAGTGCCCTTTTATTTAGTCTTTTAATTTTATTTTATATAACATGCTACCAGTACCAATATAGAACTATTCATTGTGAGTTGAATTGAGGTTGGTAGTTTTGACAACACACCCAGGAAATGCTGCTGACTTGCATAACCCTGCACACCCCTTCAGAGGGTGGTTTTATTCCATCTCTTGACAATGAAAATTCATATCAGAGTTGCAGTGGAACTGCAAATATTCATAGCAAATATTCATAGTACTAAGAGAACAGAAGGAGAGCAGAAGAGATGTGTATGAACAAGTGGACTCAATAAAACAAGCCTGATTTAAAAAAAAACAGGGTCAAGGGGCTGAAAGAGGAACAGCTAAATGCAGGTTTCATTTGCAAGAATGTAAAATCCGGCCCACAGCAATGGATGCAATAAATAACTAGGGATAGACAACACTGTAAACAAATACAACTTTACTCAAGATAACACTTCGAGATGTCCCCAAAATATGGTCCTGAGTGCTACCCTGGTCAGGATTATTGTTGAAAAAAAATTAGTCTTGTTTTCTGTTTTTCAGAACTGTTAGGAACTTGTCACAAGGAACAAAAGCTGGTGAACATGATGTAATTTTGTAAATCATTAATTATTTTTTTTCCTTCTTTTCTGCTTGCCCTTTCCTCACTTTAGATCTCACTTCTAGCACAGGTATAACAAAAAACATGGAGGAGAAGAAGAATGAAGAGAAACCAGAAGAGCAATTTACAGAACCTGAGTCAGCTTTTCCAGAATCTTTACTAGAATTTCAGTAGGTTTAGTATATTTAACTTTTCACACATATGGAATATGTGGCTGGATAAAGCAGAAAACAACTCAGTTCGGAGCCTGAGCTGATTGACTGTGGAGTGTGCATGCTGTTCTTTTCTGTTGTTATCTTGGGCTTTCAAGGCTATATCAGAAATACACACTTTTTAAAACTATACCTCTGAGAAAGCATTTAAGTGGGTCAGAAATAATTTTATGCAGTTATATTATAACTTGGGAAAAGTTTTGTTAGAAACAAAAAAAAAGCCCACAATTTTTGTCTGTTAGCAGCAAGCTTTTGATCAGCATACTCTGAAATTGCAAAATCGCATTTGACTCTACTTGCTAGCATTCCTTGGGCTTCACAGAGGTAGGTAGTCACTAGCCAAAACCTCCAGACCTTTCAGTTTGCTCCTTTGGTGCAACTGAGACCAGAGCACAAAGGAAAATTTTATTTTAAAAGTAATGGAGGGATAAATTAAGGGTCTCTTAAAATCCAGCAGAGAAAATAAAAGCTAAGATTATATCAGAAGTAGTTATAAAAGACCTCCAATTTATCTGGTCTCCAGTATCTTGGGTAGATGACTGAAAGGAGAAAAATGAATCTCTGTGCCTTGTATCAGAGATAGAAATTGAAATGGAAGAAACCTCAACAACATCCAATATTCATCAATTATCAGCATTTAGGGAACAAGGATATGTGCCTTGCAGTAGAAATTAAAAGCAGGGAATGCAAACTGAAGAGCAAACACATACTGTTCTAGCGACATCTATAGGAATTTACAGGGGCTATGTGGGATTTTCTATTTCATTTTACAAAGACCAGAGCACAGATTTCCATAGTGAAACAGACCAGGTTTAGCTTAATCTAATAACAAATAAATACAATCCAAAAAGTCAAAAAGCAAAACCATCTATTTTGCTAATAAATAAGCAAACTGCATTACTGGGCTGAGGAAAAAAACCCTTCTTTTTTATTAAATCATTGTTATGCATATTCAAATAACCAAGCAAATGACTCAATTGTCTGAAGAGTCTTCCACTGAAATGTGTGCTGCTGTGACACAAGATATTTTGTTTCTTGGGGAAAAAGGGAAGAAAAGTATTTTTCATTCTTCCTTTATCTTTCTACCTCTCTCCTCTGTTTCCCTCTCTTTCTCAACCTCTGTCATCTATGACTAACACTTGATTGAACAAACAAGCATAACCATACAAGTGAGTATCTGTCACATTCTTCTTTAGGGTTTATCAGGTGTGTAGTATTTATTTAACTTCCATTCCTGATTTTTCCCCTGTACATGGAAGAATGGTTTGGTGTTCATAGCAAGTTTGTTATTTTGCATTTGCAGTAGTTTGCTGTTTCAGGATTGGTTAGTAACAACTATTCCATTAATCACCGACATGGTGCAGGAGAAAAACGTTGTTTCTAGGTGATGAAATCATCTAGATTAAAACTAGTGTACAGAGTTGAGAAAAATCAAATCAAAGGAATTATCAATGTAACTGTTTTGTGGCTTTTGTCTGACAAATACTATAGAACAATCATCTATATAGGAAAGTTCCAATCTGTAGCAGAAAAAAATAGAAATTTATACTCGTAGACATTTTTGACATTAACAAATTGACAGATGTAGATTGTCACTTCATGGAAAATATTCAAGTAGCAGACATTAAGATCATAATTATTCAAAATGATTTAAACTGGCAGGTAGTTTAGGAGGTAACAGTATATGTCCAAGCTGTTGCCTCTGCATAATAAGTGTGATATTTCTCACTTACAAGTGAGGTACCCCTCTATCTCTGCTCCAGTCTCTCATAGCCTTGAACATCAGGAAAAATCTGAAGAATACCTTGGAGCACACTGACACCAGAGGATTCAAATCTATTAGCCTACAATTTGAATGACTGACTGAGTGATCTAAACTTAGCAGGATAAAAAATATCTTCTTTTAAAACAGCTTAGTACAATGAGGAGGGGAAAAAAAAAACAAAACCAAACCCCAAAAAATACCCCAAGGAACAATAGATGTGGAAACAGTAAAAGATGTTGTGATAATGGTAATACTTTCCTCTATTGTGTTATACGGTGAATGAATTCCAGGAAGGCAAAGTTTACAGATAATTTTTTAAATAGACACCATTTGCAGTCCAGCTTTTCTCATTCTAGAATGGAGAACACCAGGAAAACAATGCTTGTTTTTTACAACTGTGGCAAAGAGGATGACAAGTAGCCTGTGAAAACTGTGAAAGCAGTGAGCAAGTTCTTTCACTAAAATCATAGAATCATCATAGAATCATAGAAAGTTAGGGGTTGGAAAAGATCCCTGCCAGAGCAGGGTCACCTACAGCAAGTCACACAGGAACGTGTCCAGGTGGGCTTTGAATGTTTCCAGGAAAGGAGACCCCACAACCTCTCTGGGCAGCCTGTTCCAGTGCCCTATCACCCTCACAGTGAAAAAGTTCTTCCTAATATTTACACAGAACTGCCTATGCTCCAGTTTACAAGGATTGCCCCTTGTCCTATTATTAGTCACCCCTGAGAAAAGCTTGGCTTTGTCCTCCTGGCACTCTCCCCTTGCATAGTTATAAACATTAATGAGGTCACCCCTCATTCTCCTCCAAGCTGAAGAGACCCAGCTCCTCAGCCTTTCCTCATAAGGGAGATCTTCCACTCCCTTCATCATCTTGGTCACTCTGTGTTGGACTCTTTCAAGCAGTTCCCTGTCCTTGAACTGAGGGACCCAGAATTGGACACAATATTCCAGATGTGGCCTCACTAGGGCAGAGTAGAGGGGGTGAGAGAACCTCTCTTAACCTACTCATCACACTTCTTCTAATGCACCCCAGGATGCCATTGGCCTTCTTGGCCACAAGGGCACATTGTTGGCTCATGGTCATCCTTCCATCCATCAGCACCCCCAACTCCATGTCCCTTTTCCTGCTTTTCAACAGCTCAGTCCCCGACCTATGCTGGTACGTGGGGTTGTTCTTTCCCAGATGCAAGACACTACACTTGCCCTTGTAATACATTATATTTCTCCCTGCCCAACTCTCCAGTCTGTCTGGGTCCCTCTGAATGGCAGCACAACTTTCTGGGGTGTCAGCCACTCCTCCCAGTTTTATGTCATCAGCAAACTTGCTGATAGTACACTCCATTCCCTCATCCAGGTCATCAATAAATATATTGAATAGTACTGGTCCCAGTACTGACCCTTGAGGGATTCCACTAGAAACAGACTTCCAACTAGACTCCATCTCACTGACTACAACTTTCTGGCTTGTATCCATCAACCAGCTCCTGATCCACCTCACTACCCAATCATCCAGGCCACACTTCAGTTTAGCTCCAAGGATGCTGTGGGAGATGGTGTCAAATGCCTTCCTGAAATCAAGATAAACTACCTCTACTGCTCTGCCATCACTGATCTATCTGGCTGTATCCTCACAGAAGGCTATCTGGTTGGTCAGGCATGGCTTTCCCTTAGTAAAGCCATGTTCTCTGTTCCTGATAAGCTTCTTGTCCTTGATGTACCTGGAGACAGCAACAAGAATGAGTTGTTCCATCACCTTTCCAGGGATGGAGGTGAGGCTGAGTGGTCTGTAGTTATCCAGGTCCTCTTTCTTGAAGACTGGAGTGACATTTTCTTTCCTCCAGTCCTCAGGCACCTCTTGTATTCCCAATGACTTACCAAAGAAAATGGAGAGCAGGCTACAAATGACATCTGCCAGTTCCTTCAGCACCTGTGGGTGCATCCCATCAGGACCCATGGATTTATGGACTCCAGACTCATTAACTGATCCTTAGCCCATCCCTCATCAACCAAGGCAAACTCATCCTTTATCCTGACTTCCTCAGTGGCCTTAGGGGCCTGGGGCTCCTGAGGACATTCTCCAGCAGTATACACAGAGGCAAAGAAGGCATTCAGCAATTCCACCTTTTTTGTATCCTCTGTCACCAGGGCACCCACCACATTCAGCAGTGCCTACATTGCCTCTAGTGTTAGTTTTATCTGCTATGTATTTGAAGAAGCCCTTCCTGTTGTCCTTAACCTCACAATGTTTAATTCCAAGGAGGCTTTAGCTTTCCTAGTCTCCTCTCTGCATTCTCAGGACACAGTCTTATATTCCTCCCAAGTGGCCAGCCCTTCCTTACAATCTATAGGTTCTCTTCTTCCATTTGAGTTTACTTAGCCATACTGCTCTCCTAGTTCCCTTTCTTGATTTCCTTCTCATTGGGATGCACTGGTCTTGAGCTTGGAAGAAGTGGTCCCTGAATCTTAACCATCCATCTTGGGCTCCTTTACCTTCTAGAGCCCTGTCCCATTGTTTGAAGCAATTGAGCCCTGAGCAATTGTTTGAAGAGGGCAAAGTTGGCCTTTCTGAAGTACAGGGTTGAGATTCTACTTGGAATCCTGTTTCTACACATAAGATCCTGAACTTCACCATCTCATGGTCACTGTAGCCAAGGTTGCCCTCAACCTTCACTGCTTCAGCCAGGCCCTCCTTGTTGGTTAGGACAAGATCCAGCAATGCTCCACTCCTAGTTCGCTCCTCCACCAATTGCATCAAGAGGTTATCATCAATACACTGGAGGAACCTGGATAATATCTAAACATACTTAGAAATTTATAAACATACTTAGAAGAAACTACTCAGGCAGCAGACCCTACTTCTTTAGTGTATCTTAAAGACTAACAAGTTCTTGGTGTACAAATACACTTTATGAAGTTCAACCCCCCATATTTTCAGAAGAATTTAGTGCCATTTAATTGTTCAGTTTAGGATTCGTCTGACCGATGCCTGAGTGAGTTGCCTACGGTTCTTCTGAGGTGAGTGATGAGGAATTAATATTTCTGGAGCACAAATAATCTTGTCTTAAAAGAGACCTGAGGTTAAACCACAACCAGAAAGGAATAAATCAGCTTAGTCCTTCCTAGCTACAAAGGAACATTATAATCAGGGAGTCTCTTTCTCGGTAGGAGTGTGAGATCCAAACTAATATGAAAGTTCAGATGTATATGGGAATTATTTATATTTTATGTGTATTAAACAGACAGTGGTATCTACCCACATTAATCAAGCAATAGGATAGAAAAAGAAATATTTAAGAAGTGTTTACATTTTAGTTAGCTTAGGTAACATTCCTCTGTCTTTTGATTTCCTAAGAGCTTCTCTTTCTTGACTCTTTCTCCACAGAATTGAGACAAAAGAAGCAGAAATTGATCGAGTTTTGATTGACCTGAAACAAGTGGAAAAAAAGAACAAAGAATATCATCAAAGAGTAAGTGACCACACATCCTTTTCCCAACACATTTTACATGCAGTATTTTATTCTTTAATCCTAATACTACATTCACTATAAGTAGTCATTGCAGAGAATTTCTTACAGTCACTGAAACTAGAATTGGTAACTTTTAGCACATAAAGTTTTATCTGAATTAAATTTGACATGCTGCATAAATGTTCTAAGTACAACCTTGCAAAAAAAGTCACTGCTGAGGTAGAACAAGGGAGAAGAGGATACAGCAGTAAAGTGAATTCATTTAGGTTATGTGACTTCAGTGAGGGTGTTTCTGTTGGCATGGGAGATATTCAGTAACCACCTAAGTATTTAATACTACTCCGAATCAAACACGGGACAGTGAGCCCACCCACCTTTCAGTAGGTAACTGTACTGCAGTACATTCAGATGTGCCTTTTTAAACAGTCCTGCAAATATTCTTCAGGGAAGTCAAGAACACACTTTCAGTGAACAGTAGAATAAAATACATTCACTTCATTTTTGTATGTATTATTAGCAGATGTAACCAAGTTTTGAGATTTGCTGACCTTCTTTGATTCACTTCTAAGGTAACAGAATTGCAGAGGTATCTACAAGAGGTTTTTTTATTCTTGCAAACTTTGTTATAATGAATGAAGAAGCAAGAACATCACACAATTGTCTAGGTTCAATTTTTAGCACTGCTTGATGAAGACTCACTTCCTTGTGGTTTAAGAGTTGTTATGGGTTCTTTTTAGAGCAAGGTGAAGTAACTATTGATCACACCTGAGTGAGACTTTAAAGAGCTGCATATATGAAGTGCCTGTAAAGAACTGTATGTAAGAAACTGTAATACGGCATCTGATGACTGAGAACAGTGAACCTTTAAAGGGGATATATATACAGTCACCTAATTAAATGAATTCAAATTGCTTAAAAGTCATTAAACTGGTCATGTGATTAAACAATGTTGCAGCCTGCATTTCCTATAGCAGTGAAACATGGAAACAACATCTCTCTGTCTCCTAGTACCTGATACTTGCCGTGCTTTTCTAAATACCCATCTGTTCAGTTTTCCTTAGTGTTCCTTCCCAACTTGAGGTCTGTAATGTATTTCAGTTTCAGCCTTAACTATCAGTGGAAATGGCACTTGGCTCTTCTCTCTGTAGTCATCTGAAGGCTTTTATGGTTATTCCCCCAGTTTGCTTTTTGTTCATGGTCTCTCAAGGACTTCTTTATATTTTAGAGTGTGCAAGGTACTTCAGGGTATGCTTGAAATGTGATTTGCTCAATTTACCCAGGTGTTGATAGATCTTAGAGCTCCATTCTTTGTTTCCTGCATAATGTTTCTGAGTGGTTTAGAGTTAATCCTTCTAGAAATGAGGAATGCTTGTGACTCTCTACTGTATGGTTACTGTTACAGTCTGTCTGGTATGGTTATTTTCTCCTTTAAGGAGAAAACATACACAGGAGCAAACATACACAATCAGTAAGTTCAAACATTTTGTGTCACTTAAGAGGATCAATGCAAGTGGTTATAATCACAGTTGTGAAATCAGTGGGTGCAACTAATTCTAGCTCTGACAAGACTCTACTGTGGTTATATGCAAGTGACCTGATTGATTTTTCTGTGTGAAGGTGGTAAATTGTCATGAAGAATGTTGAAGTGAAGTAAATAAATCCTACAAATAAATAGTTATTAAATCAACCCACAAAGAAATTTTTCTCCTCAATGGCAAATTATTCATGTACTGCACTGAATGCAACAGTCATTTGACTCTCATTTCCTTCTAATGGTCCTTAAGTTACTGAGAAACTTCTGAGAAACTTCTGAGACTAGCAGATTCTCCCTTTTGCTCCATCCTTTTTGAATTTGAAGCAAAGGTGTTTAGCTGAGTGTTTTTGAAGTGCATCCTGGCACTAGATCAGATTTTACTTTTCTTCATTACTGAAGTTTGAAAACTAATTTGAAAATGTTTCAATAAATACCTTTTCTTCTATTGTCCTTTCATAGAATGACCTCCTGAAGGAAACGCAGCAGGGACACATTGGGCGTATCCTAAAACAAACAGAAGAAGAGGAGAAAAAACAGGATAAGAAGGAGGTTGTCACTAGGGATGATGTGGAAGAGTCACTGAAAGCAACGTGGCAGTATGAAAAAGACAAAGAACAGCTTCTGAAAGGTGTGTTGTGAGTTGCAGAAGTGTGGTTTGCTCTTTCCATGGTTAGGACTGTGCTTTTTTTTTTTTTTTTTTTCATTTTAAATAGCGATCCAACTTCCTTGTTGCATAAAAAGCATAAAGTTTTTCCTCTCTGAAGTTAAGCTCTAGCTGTGGTGTGGGACCGTAGAGGGCTTATAAGTAAAACTATTCACTACATTAAGATAAAATTGAAAAAAAGTTGGTTTTATATAGAAACTTAGCCTATGTTAGACTGTTTTCTTCCTTCCAAGTGACGTATATTACTGTGCAAGTAAAAAGGCTTCATATTATTAAGTTCAAACTCATGAAAGCTCTATGGACTGGTTTCACTGGAATATAATAAAAATTATTAATGCTGAAAATGAGCCGTTTTGACTATTTAATGTTCTGGCTGTCATCCTGTGAAGTCACATGTGCCTTTGGTTACCACATTTTAATGAGACCTGTTGTCTCTCCTTGGCAGAATAAGAACAAGCTG
The DNA here is from genome assembly GCF_003957555.1 of Calypte anna. Taxonomy (NCBI): domain Eukaryota; kingdom Metazoa; phylum Chordata; class Aves; order Apodiformes; family Trochilidae; genus Calypte; species Calypte anna. The sequence continues at coordinate 191,837,238 of NC_044244.1, forward strand.
TTTTCAGCAATGATGGTGGCCCTTGACACTATGTAAGGCCATTGTGTTGTAATGCATTGTAGTGTAGAAGAATCACCCTTCTTTCTCCAATCCCAGTGAAAGTGCTGTTACTCGAAAATTTGATGAAGTCATAAGAATTATGAACTTTCAGTTCAAGAAATTGGTGATGAATTTATCTTCTGATGTTCTTACTTTACTAGATGTGCAGTCCCAGATTGAAGAAACTGAGCAAAGACTTTCAGTAAAGCAGGATGAGAGGGATTATTGGTTGGAGTATAAAAATGTAGGAAGTAAAACACACTCCAGTAAAATTATGAATCTGGAAGAAGACATCAAAGGAGTCAAAGATGACTTTCACAGGAATGCAGGTCAGTTTACAGCCAGTGTAATGCAAGTTTTATGAGCTCTGTATTCCCTCTGAGAATTAATTAAATTATAAATTTAGTTTCATGTGAAGTGAGAGTAATTCTTATGAACATTTGCAAGACAATGCACCTGAAGCAGACTGCATATTCCTAAAAACATTGAAGAACTCTTTCTCTGTATCCAGGACAGGCCCTTTTCAAAGCATTTTATGAAGCTGCAGAAATTACGAATACATAAAGAAACTGATAGCCTTGTGAAAATAAATCTGAGAATTTTCTTGTAAGATACAGACAGCCCATATTTTTTAAAATGTTATAATGGACTGCTTTTTTCTAAAAATAAGTCTACATGTATTTAGGTTCCCTACACACTGGCCTCCCTTAGCTGTCACCCTTGAAAAAGTTTGCCCTGCTTTTGTTGCTTCTCATGCCACAAGCACTTCATATGTTTATGTTTAAAACTCCTTTGACAGGAAAGCAGTACAAGTTCGTTCCTGAACACTCTCTCCTGCGCTGGGCACGGTGGTGGAACTGCAGAACTAGAGGGAGCTGTTTACCAGTGGTCTGAACTTTGCCTCTCGGCATTAGCTCTTACATGAAGCCCGGCAAAATTGCCAGCACTGACCTATACAAATCCTGGGAACAGTTTCAGTACAGACACAACAGTGGATTAATTTGGGAGCTTACATATTCCGGTGCTGAGTGCTTTGCAAAGATTTTTTTACTACTGCATTATTTAAAAATCATTGAAATATTTTGCTGTTACATAAACCATGCTTCTAACAGGAGAAGGATGTCCTGGGTTTCCTCCTTTATGTCTTTCAGTATGCATGAGCACAGCCAAGCAGCTGGTAGTAACAGGCAGTGACACTGCTCTAAGGGTCTCTCTATATTCTGTGCCAGCCATTACCAGGCATCATCTACTGTGGATAAGAGCCAGCTTGCTATCTTTTTTTGTCTCTTGAAACATATTTCGTCATGATTAAGATCTGCACAGTGTTTTCTGTGTTGCCAGATAGCTTGTTGGATTTCCATCTCTGTATTCAGGAGAGCTTGGTATTTTTCATTATGTGTTTTCCATGTCCTTAATCAATTTAAAATGTTGTTATACATCTGCTGAAATATGAAATAAAAAAGAGAATGGGCTTTTATATAGAATGCCAGAATGAGCCAGTAAGAACATTCAGTCTGACCTCCTGCATGTCACGGGGTACAGAGCCAAAAATTTGCAGTTGAATGCAAGTGTAGTTATAGAAAGGCTGTTACAGAGGCACATATAGTAGTTACCTAATTAACATACTGCAAAGTGGTGCTCCCTTTACTGGATGTCAGCATACTGTTTAACTCAGTTTCCTAAAACTGAACTTATGAAGTGGCTGGGAAGGACAGTCATTTAACCTACAACAAAAGTAACAACATCAAAATCTAACAAGCTTCCAGAATGATGTGGCTGCAAATTGGGCTTTTTAATCCCCCCAACGTGCAACAGGCTCAGGGAGTAAGCATAGGTGAAGAAGTTTCTGTATCTTTTGGTACCTCTGAAGGGCTTGGTGCTGGCACAGTTTATGTGATCTGGAGATGACAAAATGACAGTGAAGGGGACAGGAGGCAGAAGAGAGACATGCATTAATGTGAGGTCAGGAGAAACAGTGTTGTAGCAAGAGACTTGGGGAAAATATCCCTGTTAGAAACAGAAAATACGTCTGAACCACTCTTCCCTTTCTTCATTCTCCCAGTACAACTAAGGCTGTTTAGCTGCCTGGAAAAATGAAAAGATGAATTAATTATAGTGTGTAAGTACTTCCATTTCATTCTGCCAAGTCTAGATGGTGGATTGATTAAGGCAGGCCAGCTTCCACAGTGTTAAATTAAGAATGAAAGCACGACTTAAGCACCTTTCATGTTGGACTGCCTTTGGCTCCACAGTGGGTCCATGACTAGATACTGATTTACAGCCAGATCAGCAACAGGCAGTCTGCAACACAAGTGCAGAGCTAGCCCCTGGAACAAGTATGATGTGCCTTCCTTCAAAGCACATTTCTACAATCTCATTCATTCCTTCTAAAGGAGAAAATACCAGCAGCAGAGGTATTTTTTGTTGAAGGGAAGGAGGAAGTAATTAAATAGCAAGTGACTGGAACTTGAAGCCAAACAAATTCAGTTTAGCGTAAGACACCACACTTTGTAAATAATGACCACAAGTAATGATGCAAGCAAATCATTGAGGAAAATGCCACATTCTACATTTTTTCCTGTTGTCAAATTAAAACCCCCCTGGAAGGCTGAGATAAGTCAACAAATTCATTATGTTCTGTACAATAACTGTCTGGAAAAAATACCATGTGCATAAGGTGATCTAATATGCTTCTAGACCTAAAAAATAAGTTTTTCTAGGCAAATCTCTTATAGGACTCCAAGAGCTCTGCTACTGGTGGAGGCAAAATTTACTGTTAAGGTAGCAATATTTTAGCAGAGGATTGCTCAGCTCACTGCTCAGCAGTGAATTGTACAGGTGAAGTAGTTGCCAAAAGTAATGTGTAAGTCAGTTTAGCTTTCTAGTTTTGTAGTCAGCACTCTTGTCCCTTGGGTTTAGGAGGCCAATTTTTATGGAGAAGGATGTTTGAATCCTTTTCTGTGGAGCATCTCTGCTTTTGATGCTGTCGGGTAAGTTCCAGTTTAGGAACAGCATGCCAATTACCTGTTGTCAGAATAAATTGATGCTAATATTGATATTTTGTTTTGTTTTGTTTTTTGTTTGTTTTGAAGAATATTATAGAAATACTTTGAAAGCAATGAAAGAAGAAAATGACCGCCAGGTTGAGAATCACATGAAGCTAACTAAGGAAAAGGCCCCTGAGGTATTCCTTCTGCCTTTTTAAGAGTGCTGACTTTATCATAGTTAAGATTCTGCATTAATAATTGTTTTAGTTGGATTAAGACCTGGAATTTTTCTAATAAATTGAAACTGTAACTTTTCTTACTAAACATGGCATTAGTTATTGTTACACACACTTGGGCATTATATTTTCACATCAGATTAACAATGAGTAGATGTGAGGGCATTTTGCAAATGAGGTACGGGAAACTGGGGCACCATGCACTGACATGACTTGTTCAAGAACATGTCACTGTTGCTGTGGTCTTGATTTTGATGTTTGATGTTTAGATTTACAAAACAATAACATGCTAAGAGATTGTCTCCATGGAACTATACATCACTTTGAAAAGAAATCTTTTGTGCTTTTTTAAGTGCAGCATTTTTAAAATGTCAAAATAATGGTCAAGTGTAAAATTTAAACTTACTAATGTAGAGATATTTTGTGAAATCTGGCACCTCTGATTTGCCATTATGATTTACAAAGTATTTATAGTGACAACTTCCTCAAGAAAAACAAAACATAAGTAAAACATACTTCAGTACAAATCACCAATTGGGCCCACTAGATGTTTACATTCCTTGACTTCATTGCTGGGATTCTCAGCCATGTAAGAACATAATCCAAAGGAGTGTTTATGGTGATCTACAGTGGCATCTTCCCTCCAGTAGTTCCTTTCCACTTACTAACATGAATAATTAAATTATAGCCTTGGTTCATTAGCATTAGATTAAGTCACTTGTCACAGACCAGTCCAGCCTCATTTGTGATTTTGCTTAATTTTTGTAATATTAAAAGTTTGATTTCCTCAGAACAGAAGATCTGAGCAGTAGTAGGAAGATATCAGGATTGCTAGGCAAAAAGGAAATGTCCTATTTTAATATGGGAAATTATAAAATATTGGTAAATTGCTTGACATCTAAACAACATTAGGCAGGATGATGAAGAAGAAGCAGCTGTTTCTGTGGACTGTATCCCCTTGTAATCCCTCAGGGGATGCTACTGTTTTCTGCTGTGAGGCTGTCTCTTAATTTTTTCCTGTTAAAAAGAGAAGGAAGTTCTTCATAGTATTCAGCACTGGCAAAGTCCTGCTTCCAGATGAGATGACCTTAAATTGTCTTTTCTCAGAATGCTGTAAGATACTTAGACCAAAACAGTATCAGAGAAATTGAAGAGAATCAATGGCTAAAAGCAGAGGTAAGAGGATCACTTGTGTATTGTTTACTGTGATAGTTCAGGTTTGAAATACATGACCTACAGTCATAACTATTTCCAGTGATGGGCCTCTGAAGGCTTCCATGGGAAAAGGAGAGCTATTTTCCTGTAATTAGTTTGCAATCCTGAGTAGTAAACAGTGTATGTGGTGAATAAAAGTAAAAGTTGAACATCTGCTTTTACAAATGAAGGACCCTTTTTCCTTCCCAAGCAGTTATATGAAGGATTACCATGTTCCATACAATTAAGTGTTTGTATCTGTGGGAACTGGCATACCATATGGTGTAAAGGTTCATCCATACAAGTATCTGAAAAATGTAGTTTTGAATTGCAGTTAAGTTCCAGTGCTGCTATACTGAAAGAAAAAATTATAGGGGTGTTGGAAACATTTTTGGAGAAAAAGCTTGAGACAGATTTAAACAGGAGATAATAAAGAATACACTGGAGATTAATACACCGGAGAGAGGAAAATCAAAATCATAATGAGTTTTAATGGATTACTTGATAGCTTTTATACTGTCCTTTAATTACTTATTTGAGCTACATATTATGTAGTAACATTTCTTGTCAAGAAAAAAACCTTTTTTTTTTTATGAACCAAATTTAGGAAACTGATTTTTCCATGGTGAAAGTTTGATCGTGTTTGTTCCAATCAATACAGATTCTTTGTTGCAATCAAATCTAAGCAAGAGATTGAATGGAGGAAGTACTATTCCCCACCTTTGCAGCCTCACAGTTTAGAACTGAGACATTTTTGGAAAAATAATAAATGAGCTTATTATGTTTCAGTGCCACACGAACAAACCTGGCAGAGGTTTCTCCATTTTACTTACTGGTTTAAAATATTTGCCAATATGCAGGGACATGGCTCTCCTCCTTCCCCTTAATGACCTCTGAGCCTACATCTTTAACTTTCCAGGGAGGGTGTCCAAACCACAGCTTCTGAGGCAGTGAGAGAGGGGTGAACAGGAGGGAATTCATGTTTCAATCTGTATAAACAAACAGGAGCTTGAATTTCTACATTATATCATTGAATGAGTAGGAATTCCCTTCCAGTGTTCCTGTCTGACTGAACACTTAGGAATTTTATACACATTAAGAAGCATCAACAAGAGGGATTACCAACACGATATCATGTCCTGACAGGCCCTCACCTCAGAGTTAGAGGGATTTGGGTTTCTTTCCTCAACTAGAAGTTTTCTGTGTTATGAATTAGTCATGAATTAGTGCTGTGCAAAACAGAATTATTATCACAAACATCCCCAGTCCTCTGAATTGACCCAGGCATTTTCTCTGCTCTTCTTATATAGACAAAATGTTTTCTTTCAGGCTGATGTTTATAAATAGCTGACAGACTTCCAGTGTTTTCTTTTGGGGAGATAAAACAAAAATTTCAGTTTTGTCCCAGTTTGTTGTTTTTTTTTTTCAGTTTGGCCATCAAACTGAAAAAATGACTTAATGCAACAGCCCTGAATTAGTTACCTCCAAATTTGAACAGCTTTAGAGACTTCAGTCACATTTTTCCCTAGTTACTGTGTCACACCATGATGGTGCAAAGCTGCATCACCTCATCATGACAAGCCACATCCTGTTACTCGTTAATGTCCTGTCATTTTCACCTTTCTAAATCTCCAGGAGAAATGGGAACTGGTTTTTAACTGTAAATTTGGGTTATAAATAGCTGGGTTTATTTGGCTTTGGTGAGAACAGATGTATTCAGATCACTAGGTACTTAAACATGTGCATATAGCTAAGATTTCTGGGGAGGTATCCATCACATAGTACATTCCACTTCCCAGGAAAGGGCTGAGAACTTGCTTGTACTTCAGGAAAAGTGAGAGGAATTGTGGGAACTGAATCACTGGTATCCTGTGGTTGATATAACTTCATGGCAAAATGGGGTGATTACCAGTCCAAAAGAAAGGAGAACCTGGGGTTCAGCCAATGTGGATAGCTTGGACTGAAGGTTTTTTATATAGGCAGGAATTAGAAAAGCAACCCTTGCTGAGCAAGAAAGAACCTGAATTTAACTCCAAAAAGAAGGTTTTTCTCTCTCTCAAAGCTCTGATGTGAAAGCAAAAAAGAAAAATGCAGGACTTCTGTCTCCCAGACCTGTTTGGCTACATCAGAAGGTTCTGTGCTCAGGGCTGCATAGCCCAAATCTGTGGCTGTGATTGACAGAGTTGTGCCAATGAAAGGTTCTAAAAAATTGTGTGAAAGCAGAGAGGCCCTTTGCCTGAAAATGTATCACTGTGCTTCTCCACCAAATGCATGGTCTTGCTGATAGAGCTGCATTCTTTCTAGGTATGTGCTATTAAGATAGCTACCATGAAAGCTTTCCAAAATGGGTATAGTCTGTCTAAGACCATCCTTTTTGAAAAAATTATTTTTTATTTTTATTTTGCCATTTCAAAAGATTGAGATGTACCGAAAGAAAATAAGTGATTTGAAAGCCTCTATTGAGCTCCTGGAAGAAGAAAATATCAGTTTAGTGACAAAACTGATTGATAGCAAGCTTCAGGATCTGAGACAGCCCAGGTAAAGTGGTGCCTTTACAGACTTAAGAATGCTTTGATTTTTTAAAAAAACATAATGCTTTCTCTTACCTCTGGAGCTATTTGGGCTCTCCCACAACAAAGCCAAGGTAGTTTGGTAGTTGAGGAGAGGCAGGATCTGAGTATGTGGGGAATTTATGTCTGTGTGACATAGTAACCTTCTGAATATCAAAATTAAGGGGAAAAATCTGGCTTTGTTAATTACCTGTTAAGACCTAGTGGCAGCCAATTTTATTTTAGCACTGGGGATACCACTGGGGCATGGAAATAGCTTCTTTCTGTTATAGTTGTCTCAGACCAAATGCTGAGTAATGTATTTTTCCTTTACTGTGGACACAATGTCTAAGGATGTGAAGATTAATATGCAAATATATGGAGTTTTGCAATCCCAAATGAAACAAATTTCCTGAGTACTGAGGTACTGAGTAAGGAAGAAGCCTTGGGATAGCTCTGTCTGTAGTGGTGTCTGTAGTATTAGTTTCTTTTATATTGAAATTACTTAACTTGTTCCCTGGAGAATGATTAATTTAGCAGCAAAATGTCAACAGTAATGGTATTAAAAGCACCATGAAACAATGGGGATGATCCATCTTTATTTTCCAGTCTCAGCTCAGTGATTTCAGCCATATTGCATAAAAAAGCTCCAAGTCTTAAGAGCTGATCATTTTTTTCTAGTCTCCAAATTTGGGACTGTTTTTACATGAGAGCTGCCAGCTGTGGTTTGAATCTTGGACTGACTCTAGACTATAACATTTGTTTTCTTTTAGTCTCATGGACATAGTTGAACTTAGGCACTAAGAATAAAAAAGAGCAGCTTACTAGCCACTAAGCTACCTGGCTGCCTCCATTGCATTTTTAAACCATTGCACTATTCTGCACTTGTGGTTAAGCAGCAAATGGCTTTCTGAAAGGGTGCCCTCCCCCACACCTCAAAAAGTTGCACAGGAAAATTCAGACCTGTAAGATGAATTTACCTTTTTTTCATTTTTTTTTTCCATAGGCCTTTGTTTCTTACCCAGGCAGCTGAGATGCAAGGTAAATTTCCTAAGGATGAAATCAATGAAGTAGAGTTTAGTGAGTATGCAAGTAATGTGCATGCCAACAGATTATAAGGAATTTAGAAGTCACTGAACATTTAAATATTTATTTCTTAAGTTTTTTTTATCAAATTGCCTGTTTTACATAGCAAACTTAATTTTTCAGTGAATTGTAGTCAGCACAGCAATGGTAAAATGTAGTTTGTGTCAAGAAGACCATAATCTACCTGTAACAAAGTTTTAAAATTGAATGAGAGAATGGTTTGAGTTGGAAGAGATCATAAAGGGGTTCTAGTTCCAACACCCCTGTCATGGGCAGGGGCATCTCCCACTAGACCAGGTTGCTCAAAGCACTGATAAACTGATAAAAGCTGATTTTTTTCTCCTGCCTTTTGCCACAGACCATTATTCTAGATTCCAATCAATTTTGGTCTCTGATCTTGATCAGAAATTGTGAACAGAAATAAACAGAGAAAAAACTGAGCAAAATTAACATCTGGCTTGGATTGCCAACTAAAAGTCTTACCAAGATGTTAATTAATTCACACTGGCCAAGCCATGTTAAGGGCAATGCCCATACTGAATACTAATTCTGATCTTCATAAAGCTTAAGAATTACATACACATCATTGTTCATCTCTTTAAAAAGGGAAAGCAGATGGAGATGACAGCCTCAGAAGTGTCACAGTCCCCTGTCAAAAGATTAAAGACTTTGCAAAGATTCAGTCTAAAAGAGAGCCTCAAGCCAGGGACAAGGAGCTCTGGGAAAAGCCTTTTACTCCAACTCTTGATAGGCTGTTAAATGAAGATAAAAAAGATTTCCAGGTGAGTTAAAATAATAGAATCTTTTACTGACACAAACATATTTCAGTGTGGAGCATGATCTACTGCTGGAAGCATGGGTTCTGTCATACAGGTCAGCCTCACATGGGTGTTTTGGTTGCCTCAGGGCATTTCTGATAGCACAAGACTAATTGTTTTGGCAATTGCATGGTGCCCTAGGAATCAGTGAGTGAAACACTGAGTGTTAAATTCCCCCTAGTATGAATTCTGAAAGTCATCAAGCCAAAGGTTTCTTTACCATTAAATATTCTATTCAGACTTACTCAATAATGAGGGTTATTAAAAAAAAAAACAACAACCCAATGAAAAAACCCAAAATAAGAAACAAAACAACAACAAAAAACACAAAACAACCTCCCCCCAGCAACTTTTTTTTCTAGATATTTGGTGTTAGTTTGGTTAATTGCAACTTGTGTCCAAAGAAATGATCCTGCTGCCTTGATTAGAGACTGATTTAAGGAGATATTTTGTCCTGAAGAGTCACTACAGAGAAAAACTGAATGTTTAACAACAACAACAACAACAAATCTGTCCAGGTGTTTGTTTCTTTGTAGTTGTTGCCTTGGTAAGAGGAATGCTGGCTTTACTTCTTTCCTCCTACTCTCAGCACTGTAGAGCTCACCCCACTGAGGGCCATAGGTGCTGCTGACATTCCTGCCCTTCCTAAGAATGAAGCTATAATTGAAAATAGTTAAATTGCAGTGGCAACTTATGTGAAAGCATTTATTAAATAGAGGTGATTCAAGAGCTTGTGCTGTAGGGTCTTGCTTCTCTCTCCCTGGCTTTGTCTGTATGGTCCTGTTCCTGCCCTTAGGGTACACAGAGACCGTTTTTGCAGCTGACTCACTCACTAACCCAGCAGAAAATAGCATTTTTTCCTCCTGAATTAGTTGTCTGTTGGGTTAATAAACCAAAGTGACTCAGAGGTTTGGAGAAGACCACAGACATGGTGGAAGCACATGGCTGGACTTGGGCCTCTCTCTTTTGGCAGCAGTGAATTAGTTGGATTAGTTTAGTTCTTCTCAGAGAACTGAAGCTGGGAGTAGAATTTGGTTTGCAGAGAAAATCTTATGGGTGAAAACACACAGGAAAAGGAGAGGGCAGCTGGGCCACAGCCTCCTAAGACTGTCTGCTTGTAAATCAAACCAGTCAACACTGATTTACCAAACAGAACAACCTGGGCCAGAACCTTTACAGGAAAGATGCTGGGGCTTTTTTTTTTTTTTTTTTTTTTTTTTTGCAGAACAGCTTTTTTTTTTTTTAATCTAATTGCAGAACAATATTCTTTCTTCTTAAGGAATATTTAAAACAGGGTCCTCTGGGGACAAGGCTCATGTATGTGGTTGGAAGAACCATGCCTATTCATGAAGAAACAGATGACATGCCAAGCAGGAGGTATGAAGACGATGGTAGATCAAACAGGCATATCACAGCTCGGATGATCAGGGCCTTATGTGAAGAAAAGGTTGGTGAAACATAGGCAAAGCTGTGCTGCTAACATAGAAATGTCACACTCCCAGTTCATTAAATATTTGCTGTGTTCCTCAAGTGTGTGGTGCTGGGCTTTGTGGAAACTATTTTTGAGTGCTCAAATCATGATTTACACGTGTCTAATGAGAGGTGTGTGTATGCAAATGGATAATGGAAAGGTTGCTTTCCTTACCACTGTGAGAACTCTCTCTCTTTGGCTTCTCAAGTCAAATAGCTGCACAAATATCTAATAAAGAATCTGAGTTAAAAGTTAGGTTTTGGGTTTCTCATTTGCAGTCTGTCAGATGTGGAGCTCCCTCCTGATCAGCCATGGAATGGGTAAATGCAGGCTGCTGAGAAATGTAGCCCTGGTACAAAATACTTTGCTAAAGCAGAATCTAATTTATCCAAGCATAATTCAACTATTGCTAGAAACTAAATGCATTGTATCTGTCTCCCCAAACCCCCTACTTAAATATATTGAAATAACCAATAATTAATAAGGGGGGAAAAAAAAAGCATAAAAATCATCAAAGTCTTCAATTTTTTTATTTTTTTTTTTAGCATTGCCCAGATATTTTGTGTAATCCTGTATCTGTGGTTTGTGGCTAGTCCCTGTGAACATGTATCTTAGTGGATTGATTCAGTGGGGTTTTTTCCCACTCTCATTGCACATCCTGGACACCCTACTAGGAGAGCCCAGGGAACTTCTCACAGGCAGAAATAAGCTTCTGACCAATGCATTTCCCATTTGGACACTTGTGTAAGCACTGAATAATCTGATTTAAACCCATGAAGGGTTAATCAGCTGCTGGGAAAAATGTGTTCATGTTTTTTTTTTTAATTTCACATTTTAAACAACCTGTGTCTATGCAGGTCTCATCCTGTACTTCAGTGCAAGTATTTTTCACTTTTCAAGGGAGCTCAGATATTGCTGCTCAGTAAGTGTCTCCTTGGGTTGCAGGTGAGTTGATCCGTTCTCTCAGCTCCTCAGTAACTGGGTTTACAAGTAGACATGTAAAGCAGGAGCCTTAATCTCAGACTGGATCTCACTTGTAGTGCCATGTAGTAAACAGTTAAATAAGTTTGGCTGCATCCCTCTACAACCCAACTGAGCTACCACAAAGACTGAGGTGCTCCTAGCCCTGCAGTGCTGAGGGAATGGAAATCCATGTTTATGAGATGTTTTCAGTACAACAGAAGTCTCCTCTCAGCTATGCTGGCTGTTCTTTGAGAGAAGTGCAAGCCCCATGACATGGCTCTCCTGAAAGACAGATTAGTTCTGCTCAGTGATCAGTTTAGCTTTTCATTTACTTGCAGAATTGGAATATGGATTATGCTGAGCCTGTTAAGGACAGGCCTCTTGCTCTTCCCACCACTCCCCAGAGGGCACTTCCATTCCCTGGCCATGTAAATGTAGGGCCCATCTGTAGGCTTTTCCTTGTGTACACCCGTAGTGCAGACCACCAGGTACAGGACAATGTAAACTTGGAAAAAAGAAACTTTGTCTCTCAGAGTCAGTGTTTAGCCATTTCCCTTATGTGTCCCTGTGACTGAGAGGGAGTTAAGAAGAAACCTGAGATATGCTGATGAGGGAGCAAGCCAGAAGCAACAGCCTGTAGCAAAACATATTTAGTGAAGTGTCCCAAATCCCCTTGATTTCTACAGGATTAGCATTAAGGCCAGTGTGAGGCTTTACACAGAGAAAGTCAGGTCTTCAGTAAATGAGGCATCTGGATTTGATAACATTGTTACTGGAAAAACATCTCTGAATGAACATGTTGTAAAACAGAGAGGGCTGATCAGTGAGCACAGCCAGTGCTTCCAACTCCTACTTAAGCCATGGGAGTCAGGATTCCCTACTCCAGGTAGCACAAAACTAACAGGAACCACCCTTAAATACCTGCCTTTATGACATACCTTTTCTTTACTGTGTTTCTGTAGCTCAGGACAACTGTAGGACACTGGTTAGGTTACGTGATGGAGAACAGCATCCTTGTGTCCCCACAACGATAATCAAGGCGAAGCCTTGGCTGAGCTGCAGTTATGTATTTACCTGGCACACAACTCTAAGAAACTTGCCCTTTAAACAGGGGTAAAAAAACCCAACAATCTCATGAGTGTTCACTGGCAATTCAGAGTTAAAGTTAAGTATGAGTATCGCCCAAGCTGCATGGAAGTGTGTGGTAATAAAAGGCATTTTAGTAGAACTGAAGTCCATGTGCTGCTGGAACTGAGAACCAGCAATCCATCAAATGCCTCAGAAGCACAATGGAGAGGGGTGGGGTGGGGTGTGCTGCTCGCCTGTATCCACTCCAGTGGTTGAAGGAGCTGCTTACCTCAGCACACTGCTGGACTGAACCCTCCCTGGGCAATTTCCCTGCAGAGCCAAGCAACTGGATGACACCGTTTTACAGTCTGGCAGTGCAAGTGTGATCCCTCCCCAGCCTGAGCTGTGGGGAATGGAGGTTACTTAACTTTTGGTCTGGTTTTTCGAGGGGTTTTCAGCCTTTGCTTCAGCTGGGTTATATAACAAAGCAATCTTTCCACAGGTTCAGACCTGCATGTTTTGGGAAATGAGGATAGGAGACTTGTTCTGCAGCGTTTGTTCTTGTTTGGCTGCTTTCTGAGAGAGGAGTTATTAAGCACTCTGTTTCTGTGGGCTAAAAGGAGTTTGCCAGAATAAGGTCAAGGCAGAAGCTAATGGACTGAAAAGTTACACTACAGTGACAAGCAAACAACAGAGGATCTAACAGCATTAGCATCTTAAGCCAATGATGTTTTGCAGCTGGATATTCCTCTAAAAAACTTTCCCTTGGATTTTGAGTCCACTGTAAAAATAAGGATGTTTCTCCGGAATGCTGCTCTCCAGAGCTCATGTTCTGCAGACTACCACAATCAGGGTGTTGTTTTAGGACATGACACAGTAACAAGATGCCAACGACTGTTTCCAAATGTGGCCCATCAGATAATCTCCACTGAGCCACGGAAAACTGGGGTTTGACATGGCGCTGGAGTTTTTCCTCATTTTCAGTGATTCGAGTGCAGCAAGAGGCTAAAATTGTATCAAATAATGTTTTTCTAGAAATAGGATACTTGGGAAATTGCTGTGGCTGGCATGGGGAAGTTCTGCAGTGACCACCCTGAACGAAGCAGAGCCCCATGCAATGAAAATGAACCCAAGATCTCAGCTCTCCTTGTGTGCCACAGCTGCTGGATATCCAGAGCCATTTGCTGCCTCCAGCCCATTTTCAGTCCCATCATCAGCTCCCACACTTTTAAAAGAATTTTTTTTCAAGGCTTTTTGATCTATGCCTCTGGAAATTTCATCAGCAGAGAAGCAAGAGAAGAGGTAAGATAGGTGGTTTACTCAACTCATAGGCAGATTTGTTATCTTGGGCAAATCATCTCCCACAAGTGTAATAGATGTAGCAGTTACTCAGCCTCCATATACAAAAGGGCACCAAGTGGGTGGCAGCTGTTTTACACCTTCAAGGGAACCAGCTCAGGGTTCTTTCCTCCTCACTCCTCCTGATCTGGCCAGGACATTGCATTATTGATCATCCAGGTCTCTTCATTCTCCACTTTCAACATGGAACACATCAGTAACTCACAGATTTTCCTTGGGCAAATTCAGCAGAAGATGCCAACACTGTTTCTGCTCCCTCCCAGTGTGGGCGAGCTGCAAAGATCAAGTCAAAAGATTGCCAGCAGGCCGTGGAGAAAGCTCTTATTTAAGAGCTTTCCCATTAACATTGGTTTTTCTTCTATATTTAGCACGTTTCTTCACTACCCCTCACATTATCTTGTCAATCTTCTGATCCCATCAGAATCACATTTCCTGTTTCTCCCATTGGTTTTGGCCCTTAATTCTTATTTTTCTGCCACGCTCCTTATCTCAATTATGTCATGGCCTTCAATTCACTTACATTGCTACCAAATTTAGACCAGGCTCAGAAAATTGGCAGTTTCTGTCTCATAAAGAATGCAAGGTTTCACCCTGTCCCTTCTTGCTGAAGGGCTGTTTAGCAGCTGGGACAGCCTGTGACTTACTCCTGGAGCTGGTTTAATGGACCATCTGATGTCATGTAGAGACATGCAAAGGCATTTTTAAAGTGTTTCCTGAGGTACTGTCAGTGTCAATGTGCTGCACAGAACAGTTCAGTTCAGTTTGTGACTTTGAACCAAAGAGAACAGAAACAAAAGGATTTAGATCTGTCTTCAGATGAAAAATCTCTATTTGGGCTTTTAGAAAACACCCAAAGTTGGTAGCTGTTCAGGTTCCTCTTCTGGTAAAAGTTAATTGTCTCAAGAGGTAAATCCAGTTGTTTTAATTATCTAATTCTCCAATTAAAAAAAAAATTAAAAAATTAACAATTCTGACTTGTTTCCTTTACAAAGCTCTAAAAGCAGCTGCAGACACCTACCACAGTGCTACATTCTCCACTGCTTGCTAGGAGTAGGCAGCTCCCTAGACAGTTTGCTCTTCCCATTTAAACAGCCTTTAAACTCAGTTTTGAGTTTTCATTTGAAAACTCATTTTATTTGAATCAGGTTTCCACAACCCCCATTATATTGAAAATAGTCATTCTTTAAAATAAACTTGTCTGTGAGTTATGTGTTTGAAATAAAGCTACAACTGAGTGATGTTCCAGTGATACTGAAAACAAACATCTTAAGAAAAAAAGTAAATGGGAAAATAATCTTTAGGAAAAAAATCTCAAGCCAGTTTGTCTCTGAGGAGTAAACCAAAAGCAAGGTTTATTAGCAAAGGCCTCTAACAATAAAGCTTAACCTGCTCAGCAGCTGTGCTGAAGAACAGAGAGCAGTGAAGAATAACAGATGAAGAATTCATCATCTGGACAGAAGAGGTGGTTTTGTTTGGAAATTTTTGGCACATCCATGATTTGCAACCTCAGGATCACAGCCCCTCAAAGGGGGCTCAGGGGATGGAAAAGATGTGAAAACCAAGACCACAGCTCTATCCTCTGTCAGCAGCCTCAAAACAGAGGGAAACCCCTGTGCAAAGTACATCACAGACAAAAAAAGGTGCTACCATTGGTGTCTGTTTTCATCGTAACCCTGTGCTACAGGGGAGGAGGAAGAGCAGCCTTCATCTTTTACACAAGCCCCGGACTGTCCTTCAGTTACCATTTAAGTGAAAGGAAACAACCACACACTTTTTTTCCAGCTAACCCAGAAAATTCCAGTTTTTGGTATTGTGAGTGCAAGCAAGCACTGACCTGAAGCTGTTCTCTGGTGGGACAGTCCCACATGGAAAGCTTTGTTTGTAGGAAGGTTAATACACAGTTTACTAAAATCTTTTAACTCCCCTGATCAGGGCAGGTGCATAAGATACTCTAAAAGTAACAGGTTCAGAGGTTTTTTTATTCATGCTTTTAGACAGGTAATTCAGACCTACTGATCTGATCGTTTTTGGATGTACATCCTTCAGGACGAGCCTCAGGTACCTAAGAAAAGTTCCAGTTCTATCAAATTTCCCTGTGACAAAAACCAGTGTCTAATTGCAGATGATTGTCTCAGCAAACTGTTCAAAGCTTCTCCAGCATTACCTTCCACTGGAAGCTACCAAAATATTTTCCTGGGGCATATCTATGCTTCTTGCTCAGTTATAAACAGTACAAGTTTATTGCCATGAATATTTTGAAAAACTAGAAGATGGTGAAATAACACAATAAGTAAGAAATCCAGCTCTTAACAAGACAACTCATTTATAGTGGAACTAAGGCTGTCTACTACAGCTCCACCAGCAAGATGATGTATAGATCACATCATTCACAGATTCACAGTGCTGCACCTCCTGGAATACAATATGGACATATGAAATACATTTGGTATTTTATTAAGTAAACAAAGCAAGTATCAGTGCACATTTTAAGCAGCAAAAGGAAAAGAAGCACCTCAGACTTTCATACCGTAACAAAAGTTCTGTGGAAGCTGCATTTTATTTGAAAATCCACCCATTTTTGCTAACATACATTTTAATATTTTAAACAAAAATAGAATCTGCAGAGACAATGCAGCAAGTATGCTTAATTCATGTACAGAATTGCTTTCATATCAGTGACAATCCTTCTGAAGGCCCCATTCCACCCAAAAGTTATGATGTATTTACACAAAGCACCGATCAACAGTGCTACTTTAATTCTTTGTTAACTAAACACCCACTGGACATGTGTAAGGAAGCTGCTTCCCCTTTTTGACTTTTAAAAGGTGTGTGATCAGAAACATGGCACTAGCCAAATGAAAAAGCTTCCCCCTCCCCCCCCAACACACAACATCTCCATTTTTATTTTTTTACAGAAAGGAAGGAAAGTCTTAAAGTGAAAGCAATTCCTCACATTCATTTTGGAAAGGCTTTATAATGTCAAATGTAAAAATAATGACACGCCAAGCACAAAGCAATAAAGTTCCTTCCCAATGCACTAATGCCGAATTAAAAATGTAGTGCTTCTCCTAGTCAGTTAACTGTTCCCTTGCAAAATCCTAGGCACAGAATTGACTATAAGGATTAATGCATTTTACAGCTCTTCCCTAATTCCCATATACACTGAGAATTCATGAGATTCAGACCTTTAAAATATTTAGTGCTCTGTATGTCAGCTGAAAAGCATTCTGAATCAGATTCATTCTTTGTGGATAAAAATCAGACATACTGTATACATCCATACTCATTTTCATAAGGAGGTTTTTTTTTGATACAATATTAATGTTAAATTGATAATCATAAATAAATACAAACAATAATACATAAGGAATGTCTACTGCAAACTGAATATATAATTTTAAAAAAAGTTAATTTCCATTACTGCTGTGCCTACATTTGTGAGGAGTGAAGAAAAGGTAACTGCAGAATTAAGAGTTAGGATTTGACCCTCCCCTGCCCAGAGTCTTGGTTTGAGTTATGGTAAAGGACATCTCCATTCCAGACAGCATTTCCAAACACCAATCTCACTTCCCAGAACAAAGGCTTCTCTTTGTGTGTTACCACCCATTATGGACATTATTAGAAGCTGAAATTGACCTGTTAGTCACCAGGACATAAAGGAGATCTTAGTCTTAAGTCATGGCAATTCTTGGCTTTATATTGTATATTGATGTTTTCTGATGGAGTTGTCCCAGGTTCCTTCATTGATCTTCATCATTTCATTGCAACATTTAATGGAAGAGGAGAGTTTGAGAGACTGAAGTTCACTTTTTTTTCCTGGAAGTAGGGATTTACTGGTGAGCACATCTTTTTGGAAATGTTCCTTTCTCTTCCATCTAACACAGTTACATGAATTGAATCTGGAAAGATTAAAAACCCGCATATTAACATCCAACAGAAGCAGGACTTCATTGTAAACACACATTTTCTACATAAGTTTCCATTCTCCAAATGCTCAGACTACCCCAAGATCTGAAGTTTCCAAGAGAAATAAAAAATTTACAAAACCAGGGACAGCAAACAACCAAAAGCCATCAGGATGTTTCTTCAACCACACCAGCCTTTGGAACATCTCTTTGCATTAAGCTGGTTTGTCCAACAATAAAAACCTACTTATCCCTGCAATATTGTCACCAAAATACAACCCTTAGGCACATGAAACCAGGGACCTCCTTCTGCATAAAGTTAACTTTTCAGTCAAGCCATCTGGTGAAGCACAGGAGCAGACTGCCAGCAGCAGCCAGGTGTTTGTTGCTAACCAGGAACCTGAAACATTTTCCTGACAAGTGGTGAATACCAGGCAGCACCAGCTCCTTCTCCCCAGTTGCAGCAGGTACAACCTGTGCTGGCTCCTGCAGTTAAGAAGGCAAATATCAAACTGCATTTCCAGTGGTCCAAAGCAAAATCACTTGACTGGGCCTTTGCACTGCTGCAGTTCAGTCTATTGAGCTTCCAAGTCACTTCCACAATGCTTCCAACTCAACATGACTTTTTATTTTCTTCAGAAACAGTTCTAGTCATGCTCATAAAACTTGAATTAGAACTTTAGTTTTGTTCCATATAATAAAAAAAAAAAAACAAACAAAACCAAAACCAGCCAAAACAAAATGCATCTTCCCAGAATAATGGACAATACCTAAGTTGTTCTACAAGAAATCCTGGAGAGAGATCTCTGCAAAGGGATCCTTTCCTGAGGCTCTGTGAGGACTCTGACTGGAAGGGCTGGATGCTGCAGACAGCTAGTAGGAAAGACGACAGAGAAAGGGAAAGAAAAAGAATAAAGGTCTCAGAATGACAGAATATGAAAGCTGAACAGGTAATGAAAGGACAAGGGGAGGTTAAGAAGCAAACTTGGCAGAAATCAACTATTAAAACAAGGTGTTTGGTCATATGGAAAACAGAAAGCCTCTTCAATGGTTGGTGTAATGCAGAAACAAGCTGGACACAATCCTCCGGAAAGGAAAGTTCCACTGGCATCTGCCCAATAAGCAGAAAACCTCACACTTTCACAGCAGTTTTCTTCAAAGGAAGATACAAAATCCTGAGCCCAACTCCTGTGAAACACTCTTCCTGCTTCAATGGCAAAACTAGGTACTGGCAGGGAGAGATGAGGCTGGGGGTCTGGCCAAGCATAGCAGCTTTCCAGATAATCTTCTCCAGAAGAAAAAGCTTTCAGCAACTTTTCCTCTCAAAATAGGATGGCATAAAAAGAGGCTGGAGAGCAGATAACTGATGATTCTCAATTTGGGGCCCAGGAGAACATATTTGGGACATAAACTGGAGGTAGGAAAAAAAACCCAACAGGTGATAGCTTGTCAGCCACTACTGTTTTAAGTGAGAACTGAAGAGTGAGACTGTCAGTCTACACACTGACAAAAATCACATCCTACAGCCATGTATTTAAAGCACCAGCCTACAAAGTCAGCCATAAAAAGTATGTAATTTACGAGGAGGTAAAAATATTTGTCCCTGCTGCTGGAAGGGACCAATAATCTGCAGTCTGTAACTGCAGGAGTATCTGTTCTTTGTTGATTTTTTTTTTTTTAAAGCCATTTGCTTTGTTAGTGGCTTCCCAGTTATAAATGGTGCTTTATTAAATTCTGTTTGCTCTCCCCCCAACAGAGCTTTGGTTTGGCAGTTACGAAAAAAGTCAGCTTTCTCCATGTCAGGGTCCATCACTTGAGCAATTTACTCTTAATCAAGTCCCTAATCACCAGTGCATGCTTGCACTTCATACCCATTGCAAAAAACATAATGTGAAGACATATTTCCTTTGGGAATCCTGAATGCCTGCCAAGCTATGCATGACAGGGAATATGCTTATGGGAACTGCTTGCAAAAGTGCCCAGAGTGTAAATACTGCCATTGCAAATTTAAATTTTTCATGCTAATGTCTACCTCAGAAACCAGGTGGGGAGGAGGATTTTTTTCAGGATCAGCACTCTGTCGAGTTTGGAGTCTTTATCCCCCTCCTGAAACCACACTCCCAATGGGGCACTCAAATCCAGTCCCCATAAACAAATTATGGAAGAGTCATGAGACAGAATGGAAAGTGCTTGAGAAGCAGGATGTCAGAAATTCCCCTTTTAAGCCTGGTTTTTCCCTTTGGAAAGCTGTAGCTCACACACCCCACCTCCTCTCCAGGATTTGTGCCAGACTACTGACAGCAGAGACATGACTTTAGCAAGGCATGCCTGCTGCGACCTCATTCCATGAGACATTCTTCCTCTTCATGGTCAAATGGCTTGAAGTCACACATGAAAAGTCCTGCTAAAATGAGTTGGCAAATCTCCAACTGATATCAAGTCCAAAGTAATGTCTCAGTTTGAAAGCAGTGTGGAAGACTGGTAGGTTTAGAGCTCTGTCATTTGTGCAACATCAGCTTGTAACCACAAAGAGAGGTGAAATTTCAGGAAGCCTGCTCAGGTTAAATGCTGGGAAAGAACCTGACAATGCTTCTTCCCAGATGCCACAGCCAAATTCAGGCAGGGCACAGCACCTTGCAGTAAATAACACGATTCTTCTAAAAAGGAAGACTGGCAAGTATAGTTAGGCAGTTCCCTACATTGCATCTATCCAGAACACCACTTATAAATACATCTAAAAACTAGAACTGACCGTAGCAGTTTCTAAGGAGAAATATTTAAAGCAGCAGGACAGGTTCCTCCTCCTCTAGCACCAGTAGGCCCAGACCCGTGGATTTACCCTCCTGTCTGCCCAGTGCTTGTCTGATTTGAAATGCAATGAACTGTGCTGGGCCAGGCCCAAAGTTTCATCTCACCTCCAACAAGTCATCAATTTTCACTTCTTCCAAAGACAAAAAAATCCCTGGTGTTACAGTAAGACAGAAGAACCCACCTACTGTGAGTGAGTGTAGTGCTGATTCCCATCATTAGCCAGCTACTGGTTTCTCATTAAACAAGTCTGTCAAGCTGTTTTAGCATATATTATAGGATAATTGTGCCAAAAGGAGCACCTATGGAACCTTCTGGCTTAAGTCTGTCCTGAACTTCAGAGCCTGTTCTTCCACAGTTTCAAATAATAATGAAAAAAACACCACCACCCTCAACAACAACAAAAAAACCAAAAACCAACCAACCAAACACCAAACCAAAAACGCCAGCATACTCATTTGCACATTTACCTATTCTGTGCCCTCACCAGGCAATCACTCCTACCACTTTTCCTGTACAATTCAGTGCTGTTAACAACCCCAGTGCTACCATTCACACAGAAGTTGGCAGTAGGTCAAGTACTTCCTTTATTCTATTTTAAATCTTAAAACTGTCACCATCCAGCTGCTTCTCCTCAGGATGTCCTTTTGGGGGCAATCAGACCAGAATATGTAACACTTAAAGGCATAGCAATGGTTTGTCAGTATTGTACTATTTTATATTAGCCAACAAGAGGATGTTTTTGGTGCTGCATGTTGGGATGCCCAGATATTGCAGCAGGTAGTTACATTCCAGTTAACTGAACACTCAGGCCTGGCTTGTCTGAAACATTCCGAGTTTGCTGTGCTGAATCACATCTGCCATCACCCTGGCTACTCTTTAACCTTCCTCAGACACACACTCCACCCCCTGCCAGCTAAAACTTAACCATATAGCTCTGACTCTTCTCACTGTTCTGGGTAGCAGGATATAGTATTTTGCAGTGAGAAAAGCCCAATATCTCATAAAGATGAAATATGATAAATACTGACTCTAATGCAAGAGAGATGATTTCACAGGAAAAAAAAGTACAGATATGCTTCTTTTAAAACTATTACTATCTTCTGAATACTTAAGATTTTCAAAGCAGCAGCTGTTATAGTCTCCTTCTCAATTGCTTCAAATTATTTTGCCCTTAAAAAACCAAAACTACCCTTTGCTTTTGATAGCAACAATTAGAAATAAAGTTGCATGCATGTAAACAGAACACTTGGAAAGAGAAGCAAAATAGGTTATGTGTAGAGGGTAGGAAAAACGTATTTATTACAATAAGTCCTTAAGAGTATCAAAGTAGAAATACCAGTTTAAGTTATAAAGAAACTGGACAACACTGGGATACCCATTTTACCAGTCTGCATACAGCTTCCAGCACACTAACTTGGCAATATAATTTTTCAGCAACAACTTCCTATCTGTCATCAGGCTTTCAAGTACCTTCAAGTTTCTTTACAGTAGACAGCAATGAGGAGGCAAACGATAGAATCTGGTGCTTTAAATAGAAATACTAAAAGCAATTTACTGTTTGGCAGCAATGACACCATGGACAAAACTTGTATCAGAATATTGATGGTGTTTAGAGTAGACCATGTAGGATGCAGGCAGTTTGCCCTGTGTGCCTTTCAGATAACCATTAAACATTCTTTAAGATTTGTTTACTTACATCAAGAACACACATTTTTCTTTATTTTCCTATTTCTATTTCTGTCACAAGACAAATATGAACTAAACCTAAACAGACAAATCTGTTTGATCTCAGAACCACTGCAAGACAAAGCATACAGTAAGTTTAGGGTATTGGAATTCCACTCTGTGGCTGTATGTTAGTGCATGCCATCTCTGATGTGAAGTTTTTGCTTCATTTAAGTTTCTTTATTAGTGTCAGACTTCTGAAAGCTCATTTCCTGCAAGCAACACCAGGGACAAATCTTCCTGGCCACACAACAAATGCTGATTCAAGGGGTGTTTTTCCTATCAAATTAATTCTCACAGGAGCCAAACATGTTG
Source organism: Calypte anna (assembly GCF_003957555.1). Taxonomy (NCBI): domain Eukaryota; kingdom Metazoa; phylum Chordata; class Aves; order Apodiformes; family Trochilidae; genus Calypte; species Calypte anna. The sequence goes on from NC_044244.1 coordinate 191,859,764, forward strand.
TCAGATAAGCATAATAAATACAGCTCTACACACCTCACTTGTGACTAATTCCTCTCTCCTGTTGTGACAGCCAGCTGGGATTCAACCTAGACCAAGCCCTGCAATGTGAAACAAAGCAGAAAGGCTCACCTAACTACCCAGAACTACCTGTTTAGAACTGCATGAGGCAGGAAGGCAGACTTTTTTTTTTTTTTTTAAAGGACATTGCAAAATTGATGTTTTGGGAAATGCAGGAAGAAACCTGCTCATCCTTGAGGATCCTTTCACTTTTTCTCTGTTTAAAAAGCATCATGAACACATTTTCCCCCCTTAAAACAGTATAAAAATCCTAATCACTTGAAGTGACACAGAAAGCATAAAGTGGCTTTCAGATGTTCAGGAGAAAGTCAACTGAAAATTGCATTTCTAGCTACAGAAATCTAACAGGGTCCCCTTTCAGGTAAAGCCTTTTAAAATATATATTTTTTTAAAATCTAGTTTAGTGAAGAAAATGGATATAGTGCCCACTGGCAGCACACAGCACAGTCTCTCCTGTTAAAGGATGAGGTTCAGGCATTGGATAGAAGTTTGAGGTTCTTTTCCTTTCCAAGCTCCTGCTGAATTCTTTTCCCTCAACACTCTGGTCCCAAAAATGCACTTAAGTGAGGTTATAAATTTTTAAGCAGTCCCCTATAAAGAAAACTAGAGTTCTTTGCAACAAGGTTAAAATACATTAAAATACATTTTTCTAACAGCCATGACATACAGTATGAATTTGACAAAGAAACATTTCACTCGTAAATAAAGCCACACAGTTAATACTGGAGTTCAAAGCTGCCAGCTAAACCTGGATCTGCCTGTAATTACACAGTTCACAAACACAACAAAGTCTTAATGATCTCAGTATCCTCACAGTGCTGCAAATACTGTCTTCTGTGAAAATCACAGAAAAATACAAAGACCTTTGGAGAATATAATGGCTAAAACTAGAAGCATGTGCTCAATGCTTCACACTGAGGGTAGGCAGTACTAACAACCAGGTGCTGGGTTGAAGTTTCACATGGATTTGACACCTTGCCCTTTTCAAACCCATACCCATGCCATCATATTAGCATGCACCTAATACTTGAAAGAAAAGAAGCTTACAGTTAATATCACACTTTGTTACTTTATCATCTCAGTCTTCCAAGTTTAACAGATCAAAAGAAGTACCACACATACTGAGGAAAAAGCTGTAGCAGCCCAGTCCCACATAGCCACACTTAGGCAGAAGAGAATGCAAACTTAAGAAGTCTGTCTTCACAGCAAACATCAGACATCAAATATCCTTATCCTTTGCCTAGTGTTGAGGACAGCCTCAGTCATCTTCCCACAATAACAATGTCTTAAAATGTTGCCCTCTTGCCTTCTGTAAACCAACCTTGATTCTGCTGACCTAGATATAGGAAGCCAGGAAGCAATCCATACATGAACTGCTGAGCTTGTGCAATACATTTGTCCAACACAAGAAAATATTAAAACATATTTAATCAAACTGACCCAGCAGTAACTTGATACTAGAACAGATTTTGAATAATTTACACACCTGTGCTCCCGGTACAGGACCAAAGGGGTTTGGTGGTCTCATGACTGGTTGACTGTATATCAAAGTTGGCTGTGTCATTACTGGTATTCCTCCCATCTGTGACGGCTAAAAAAATCCAGACAATGTCAAATCACACATAGAATTAATACACTGCAAGTATTTAAGGAAGGAAATAATAATGGCAAATGGTCTTGGTCATAATTTAATGTATGCAATCATATAAGCTTTCTATGATGTTCAAATTGAGGTTACTAGAAAGGAACTTTACAGCCTTTTCAAGCCATACTCTCAGTAACAACTGAGTCTATTTAACCTCTTCCTGCAAATATCTGACATACTGAAATACTTGTTGGAACACAAGCATTTGTGCTGGTCCTCAAAGCCTCTGAGGCTTTGAGCAACCTTGTCTAGTTGAAAGGTGTCCCTGCCCACGGCAGGGAGGTTGGAGTAGATAATCTCTAAGGTCCCTTCCAACTTAAGCCATTCTATGATTCTTGTTGCCCAAACTGAGCTCTGGCAGCCCTTCACTGCCTGCCTTAGAAAGCAGAGAAACCATTTTACAGATACCAATGCAGAACTGACAGAGTTAAAGAAAAACTGAAAACTGAGAACTACACATACACTGAATGTTAAGCCATTATGCAAGGTAAGTGTAAGGTGTTACTGACACTCTGGCTGAGCCAAATTAAGCATTTAACATATGCTAATGGCCTCAGAAGTCAGATTTTATTTATGCAAACACCCATCACTGGTGCTTTTGGCACTCCTCTCAGGCTTGGGTTGATACCAGCAGCAGTCCTACAGAGACAATTCCCATGCCAAGGAACTTTTTCCTTGACTAATCCTGGTCCTCCTCCTATCATGCCAGCCAGCTGTTAAGGCAATCAAATGGTGAACCCATTCAAGAAACTGACTCTGATGAAAACACCCTATAAAAAAAAACAAGTTAAAAATAACTGCTGGCACAATGAAGACAGATGCAGAAACCAACAGCCAGGGAATGCTGAGGTACTGACAAAATTGCCACTCCCAGGACACCCTCGCCAAGGGAAAAGCCTGCTGCTAGACTGTAACTTTGGAATGACCATGCTCAGAGCTATGGTGCATACTCCAGCTTTTAGGGAAAATTCAACACAATTGTAAAATATCAACATTTCAGAAATTCCTAGCAGTAAATGTCCTGTGTAAAGTCTGAATAATCCAGAACAGTGTTGAGGATATGTTATAAAGCCTCCTGGTCATTCTGTAGTGGCTCATCTCACCCAAATGTCACATGCTTTGAACATGTAATAACTCAGGACAGCAGAGCTCTGGCTCCAACTAATCCCAGTTTCCCTTGGCATTTAAACCCTATGATTAAGGCTGCTTTATCAAAACACACAATACTACTTTCTATACACTAAATATGTCACCTTCCCCAGTAACTGAAGCAAGTAACTAAGAAAATGCTTCCAGTACCATCAGTGCAAATTTGCACAGGTCAAATCTGAATCAACTATGACTTGGCTCTGAACATACTAAAGAGTTTATGGCTGGGTAACAGGGAACAAGATGCTCTCCCAAAAGACTCTCAAGAACACAGGTCAGCCCTTGTGTAGTTCAGTTACAGAACATATACAAATTACAAATCATTTAGCTTATTTTTGTCATAGTGATCTGTGAGGCATTTAAAGGAATAGTTTTTTTTAAGTAAGTTCTCTTCCCTTTCATTCACTCATCAAAGCTGTGTTACATCACAACCATAATAATAAAGAATGAGAATTAAAGCAAATCATGCCAGAAATACTTTGAAATTTAAGTCATGAACAAAAATTTGTACAAGCTTTCAGAGCAATAAGAAACAAGGTCAGGTTTATGTCAAAAGCCTTTTGGTACTGATGTGTCACTAAGAAATCCAATTGTCAGCTAACACCAGAACACACAGCAGTATTCCAGCATCAATCATTCCAGACACCTTTTCCTGAGATTGGGAGCAAGTATCTAAAGAAGGTTTTACTTCACAAAAAAAATTATAAAACAAAACTAAACATTCCTGTTGTGAATGTAGCTATCCATACTGACATGTACTGACATGATATACACTTATTTCTCTGAGACATTTATTTCTACACCCATAAGGCCCACCAAAAATGTACACTATCTTAATTTTTTAAAGTTTATGAAAAATTAAGTGAGGTAAGGAAGGACAGACTTAATTTCAGACAAAAATTACAAAAATAGTTCAGAAAACCAGGACTTCATGATTTGGTGAAGAATGCACCAATAGGAGCTGAAATTCAGTCTTCTTTGTAAAATAGTTCAGAAAAAGGACTGCTACCAATCTATAAGCAATCAGATGATACAAAACATTTGACTTCTGTGAAGTGCAGGAGTTCCACTCACCATCCCATAGCCCATCATTCCTGTTGGTGTTGTGGCAGGATAGGCCATTACAGGTGGTGCCTGGTGTGAAAAACAGGAGTGAACTGAGAGGAGAAAAGATCAGCTGCATAGTGGTAAGATATTGCTTTCTAAGGTCCAACTACAGCACTTAGCTTATTAGGAATATAGCAAAGAATAAATAGGATTTGCAGTCTTAAGAGTGTCTTCAAATTATTTCAGATGGAATACAATAACTGACCTGAAGTTTCTAGACCATCCTGACAAATCAATAATGATGTGTTTGTTTTAACCTCTTAGGATTCTGGCTGACTAAACGAAACTGCAAGCTATCCTTCCCTCAAGCATCCTGTTTAAGCACAACAGAATGAGACGCAGAGAAGTCTGAGAGAAAAAAAATGCAGGGAACAGAAGTTTTATAAATCCCATGAAATAAATACTTATATTTAAATATCAGAAGTAATGGTGCACAGGGAGTCTTACGAGAATTTTAAAGACTGAAAAAACAAATTACCACTGCTTCTACCAGCAGTAAGGAATTTTTTTCTTTAGCCAGGATGTACACACTAGAGGAATTCTCCTACCATGCTTCAAAATCAACTCAACCCTAACATGAATATCCAACTTTCATTCCCTGTCACCCACTTACTTCATCCAGGGAATTTGAACACCTTAGAAAATCCCCCTAGTATTTTGCAGGTATGTTTGTTACCCTTTAACTAAGGTAATTTCTATGAAGTTACAGCAAAATTGCTATCAACAGACAAAACCTTGGGTCAAGCTGTTTTGTAAGCAACTTGGCAACTTACATGAATAAAAACAGCTGATAAGTCTTAGGAAAAAAAAGATATATAAAGACAGTTTTTCGTATCCTAACCATATTATTTGTTCCACAGTTTCATTAGCCAATTTCTAAATCAGTGTTCTCTCTTACAAGGACAAAACCAATTTTTTTTTCAAGACTATAAATTAGTGCTTATAATTATTAGAAAGCTTGCTGTCTTAACCATTCTACCTTCTGAATAATTTTTATGCTAGTGCTGTGAGGATTACAACTCATGACAAGTCAAAAACAATATAAATTTCTTAGTATCAAGATTATTCATACAGAAAAGAAGAACTGACAAAATACTGGTAATGCTGAATTAATTAAAGCAAATAAATTGTAACATCAAGAAGAGAACACTAGCAAAGCTGCTTCTGAATTCAGTTATAAGATATCAGCTGCTTTTTCATAGATAGTAGCCAGTGTCCTTGGGATTTCAACTGCCAGATTTTCCCAATCAAGAATTATCTATGCTGTGTACTACCCCTATATTTCATTCAGCTAGAAAAGCTGAAAATTACTTTTTTTGTTGTGTTTTGGTTGTGTGTTCACACCTACACACAAACATGCTGACTAAGTTTATTTTGATTGCTCGACTGTGCACCTACCATCCTTTAGTTACAGTTACCCTGCAATAAAAAGAGAATAAAGGGAAAGAACAATATCACTGTTGACAGAAAGAAAAACTTTCTGAAATAAAAGATTTATTACTGTCCACAGACAGCAAGCATAGGTTATTGCTTGCCCTTTGTAAAGTGTCAGCATTGATTTTTTTTTTATTTTAACAGCATTAATGACATATTGGTCTCTCCCATTAAAAAAATAAAAAAATAAATAAATAAAAATCAAGATCTACCATAAATGTGGATCAAGTGCCAAAGATAACAGAAGCCTGTGAGGTTTCATGCAGTTATTCAAACACAAACATTTTTATCCTCATTCAAAATTCACCAAATGCATTTGAAGGCAGCACAGACACACACCCCAGCTCTCTGGCAGCAATGGTACAGTTTAAAGCAAGGAAAAATAATCTTGGTATTTCCCATGCCATCATTCGAGTCAAGAGCCTGCAGACCACCTATGAAATTCGTGTATGCTAGGAAAAGCTCAATTTTTGGCACACCAAAGATTTTTAAAATGAGAAATGTGTAAATAGCAAGGAGGTTATGAGATTCTGCAACAGCAGTGGTTAATATCAGCATGCCAGTCGATTGCAAAAAGGCTGTGGGTTGTTTCACTTACGTATTGTGGAAAATGCATGCCATTCTGTATTTCCCAGGGAGAACAATTACATAATGCAATAACACTGGATTAGAAGCAAATACTTACACAACAGAATATACACAGATAGCATTTTAGTTCACAAATACATTGAATGTTTACCCCAACACATTCTTGTAATTCAAGTCATCTACTGAGTACATACACCTGTGACACTGTCATTGTTACTGCACGTGCAATTGTTTTGCATAGTCCATTTATTTGGTATATGCCTTTTTTCTGAAGACAGAAAGCCTTATTTTCAAAAGCATATTTATTTAGCAAGCAGCAGCAACTCCACAATAAATAGACCAGCAGAGGAAGACAAAATTTTTTTTCCCCTCTAGAACATTTGTTTCAAGATGTTATGTTAATCAAACAGTTTCACAGGGAGAAGTGTCTCAACAGTCTAAGTAATAAAAGCTGTTAAATGTAATGACTTGTATACAAGAAGATGTATATAAAGACATGAGTTATTAAACAGAATCAAGCACACAAGTAAACTCAAACCACCAGTCATTAAAGCAGGTGAGTAGTTATGGTTTCTATAACACCTAAACATAGAATCTAAACACCCTCCAGTAAGGTCCACAAAGTTCTCCCTACTTAAGAATAGCAAGTTGGTAATGGGCACTTAGCAAGGGAGAGGTGGTGGATCCAGGGATACAAACCCTCTCTTTCCCAGTCCAAAACACTGTATTATTACACCATGGATTCAACCTCCCTCAGTCAGTTACAGTCTCTTCATAAATCCTCAGGGGTGGTTTACTGCCTGTTCTGTCCATGTACAGTTCTGAAGATTATTGGTGAAAGGGCGAGTAGGAATCACAAGTAAAAATATTCTGTTAGCATTGTGAAAACTACTCACAGACTCTTAACTACATGCAAAAAGGAAAAAGAGGTTAAGAACCCTCACTCTACATGCTACCCCAAAATACTTGGTAATACTACCTTCTACAAGAGAGAGACACTCTGAAATTGATCACCAAAATTGACAAGAATTAAAAACTATTGCAAACACTGGGGCAGGAAAGCAGTGATAGATTAAGAAAGCCCACATCACTGCACAGACAGCTCTAGAAATATAAAAGGGTTTGATCTCTTGGCCTGTTCTTGCCCCCAGAGAGAGCAGAGATGTCATGCTCTACATACTTGATGTATCACTGCCACTGAACAACTCATCACACTTCCACTTTTCTATTTGGCAAAGGCCCCACCACTATCCCTAGAATTCAGTTTTATGTCAGTTCAGTGAAACACAAAGGCTGCGATCTTGCCATGAGAGAGTGGTCCAACACTACTCAAATTTAGCAAAAAATTGCATATATCACATCCCAGATTATTTATGAGAAATACATAGCTAAGAAAAACAAATCCAGCAGTACACACCTCAAACTAACCACTTCTTCAATCTCCTATTCCCTCTTACTGCAACTCTAGATCTCTTAAATTCCTCCCTTATACACCAGCCTTAACTTGCTATTTCAAAATGTGTATTTGCTTACCAACGTTGGAGCATTCCATGCAGTTGTAGGTGCAATCTTGGGCTGCCAGTTGGAACCACCTGTTAGTTTCTTTTCACCTGGCTGAGTCCAGTTCACATCACTTCAAATAAATTTTTTTAAGAATTGTTAGAAAACATTGTATTTTCTTACAGAACTCCCTCAAATAAACAATGTTTCAGTATCTTCTTTTGTCAGTGAAGAAACTAATTCAACAAGGGAGTTGATAAACAGTCTTGTTTTGGCTAGGAAAAGTAAGCTAAGGTGTTCAACATGAGCTGCCTCAGCTTTATCTGATCTCAGTCCATTTCCCCAGCACAGGTAACTTAGTCCATCTGACTACTCTTGAGTCCAGATAGTTTAATCAACAGCAACTAGATACTGCATTTCTGAATGACAGAGTTGGCAAAGATGGTCTCAATAAGCCTGAACTGTACTAATCACATTCTCAACTTCCCTGCTAGAGCAGATGTTCAGTGTTGCAGAATACATACTGTAAAAATTCACTGCTCTGAAGGTCAGCCACAACTCTGAGGTTGTAGCTGCAGTTTTTAATACAGCCCCCCACACACACTCAGATTTCACCAAGTATTTATACGGTGTGCTAAGACTACCTACAACTGCAAAAAACATTTTAATGAACTAATTAAAGAGCTTGAAAGGAATCAGTGACAGGAGGACACCTTGCTTGCTGTTAATCACTGTCACTATCACCACTATCACACCAGCACCTTCCAACACCTCTCAGCAACTCATTATATCTTGTACAAAGTACAATCCCAAATTAGTTCTGAAAGTAAACATTCCTTTGTTACACACAGGTTTGAACCTGTACTTTCACAAGAATTTACTGTCAAGAAAACAAAAATGTTCAATTTTTGACTAAGCATACTCACTTTTTGGTAGTTCCATTTCCAATGCCCAAATCTGTCACAAAGTAGAAAAAGATACTATTGTAATTCTGTTCATTTAGATGAGTTAAATAAGTATTTAGATGTTAGTGGTTCAATACTTACTCCCTACAAGATTGGCTAAAGATGAATCCAGATCATCTGACACTAATTTGTTAGGTGGGACTTTGGCAACTGGAAGACTCTGGTTTTGAGAGGCCACTGTTGGTTTTAGGAGACCACCTAATTCATCAAAACCTTGGAATGATAAACATAAAAGAAGTGATTTGGATCAAGGACTCCCCTGAATATTGTGACATTCCATTTAATAGACACTGAGTTTAACACAATGGCTAAAATACAAAATTTAACCTAGTCATGCTACACCATACAAGAGAGCTAAAACTTATTAGGCCTCTTAATAAAGGAAATGCTTACTACAGCAAGGAGATTGCACTTAACTGGTTTAACCTATATGACATCAGTTTTACATGGAACGGATCAACAATGACTGCATCAAAACTTAAAACAAAAACCTCTAAAGTATTTCAACGTTATAAAAATGTGTATGCATTTGCTTTTAGCAGATAATTGGTTTGTCCCCCAAAAATCTGATGTCAATAGTCCAATTCAAAAGACCAGAAAGTGTTTTCTTTCCAGATGTTCAAAGAATGGAGTACTAAGTATTAATACAATCTGAATTAACTGTGCATGCTTTGATAACTTTATTTCTGAAAGTGATAAATTAGCATTGAAAGAGCAACATGTAGGCAAAAAAGTGCCAAACATGTGTGCCACAGATATATAAAATTAAGATGCAACTTTTCCTTTCAATCACATTTTATAAAAAGGCAATTTCAGCTGACAGCATGTAAAATGAAGACTGTTCGCTGTGTTCATTTTTTATGCATAAAACAACGAAGTGAAGGAAATTAATGTAAACATTTCACCAGACTGAGAGAGTAAAAATGGTGTGTAAGGAAAATTATTCTAGATTAAGACAAACTGGATGAGTAATGATGCTATTGACCTTTTAAAGTCAGCTTTCTTTTCTTTAGCTGGATCACTGCCCTAGCAGTATAAGTAAATATAGATTAAAAGATTTATACCTCAAGAATAACAGAAATTAAAGGACATACGTCATCTATTTTAGTAAGTATCTTACCACCAGAATCTAGGACAACATTAGAAGATTTGTTTCCAAACACAGACTCAAAGTCAACATTAAGGCCAGCTGATGGCTGTGGTTGAGCAACAGGAGATGGTGTGAACCCTGTGGGGAAAAAGAACAAAGTTGAATGTTTTTATACAGCATTTCTCATGAATCCACCTTCCTTATGCAAGCCAAGTCCCAGAAGCCTGTAGTTTATTTAAGTACTGCAGAAAGACTAGAAATACCTCAAAGGTCCAGATTACACCCTGATACAGAGAAGCATGCAAGAGAAAGAGCTGCAAGCAGATTATTTGAAGTTCGGAGTAACTCCTCCAAAGAAGGGTTTTGTCTCAAAAACTGGACAGACAGGCCAAAGACACTCTTCCTTCTCCCAGTTGCTAAAGCTCTGTTCTAACTATTCATATCTTCCTTATTTTTTTATCAAATACTTACAATAATATTATTAGTGAAATAATCACAATGTTTCTCCAGGAAAAGAAGCTGGCTGCTACAGAACCAGTTTAAAAACTGCCGGCCTAGACATGACTCTCCCACCATCTTTTATTTTAGTTGAGCAATTCTTTTAGATACAAGTGGATTAAGATCCAAACCACTCCAAGGTGTTTACTAGCAATGCCTTTGTTTAGAGACTCTTAATACTTATAATTAATTTTACAGTGCTTGCTTAGCTATTTTGGACATAGACTTCGCAGGTGATCATGTTTTGCAATAAGTTTCTTGTAATTACAGAATACAGAGGGAGTTAAAAACAAAGTTTCCGCTCCTGTTCCTGTCTGAACTTACTCTATGTGTCTCCTACATATATGTAAAATAATATTCTGGAAATACACTTTTTTTTTCCCAATACTGTAAAAATATATTGAAGTACAAAGCATCGCAATATGATGTTCAGCAGTATTAAGTTGATAGCTCACTAATACGGAAGTGAATACTGACATGTTTCTAAAATTTTAGGTTTTTTAATGTTACATATGACCAACCATACAAGTGTGCACGTACATCATCTTGATATCCAGACTAGTAGAGAAGTAATTATTACTTACTATGAAAAGCATACAAAAAAATTGCAATGCCATCTTGAAAACCAGTTCACCTGGTTTCTAACAGAAATGTTCATGATATGGAGAAATAAAAGGATCACAAAAAAATTATCAGTAAAACACCACAGTGAGCAGAAATAACTGACCAAGATTATTTCTTGGATTTCATTAAGCTTGCTGCAACAGCAGCTCACTTCAATTTTACTGTTTTCCTGAACTAAGTAACATTTCCCCTAAAAAAATTTATATCTCTCAGATGCTCTCCCTGAGCATAAGCTTCACAGAACTGCAGATTACCTGCTTCTTCCTATTTGTCTTAAAGGAAGATGTAAAACATCAATCAAGCATCCTACTGTAAGAATTATTCAATGCACTGTTCTTTAAAACAAATAAACAATACAGCAAAACATGGGAAGCAGTAATATGGGAAAAAATAGGAAGTAAATAAACAACAAACCAAAATGAGTATCTTCATGACAAGTATACCATCAAGTTGTAACAAACCATTTCAGATACTCTGATCTGTGACAGGCATTCCTATGATGGGATGTCCTGAAACTCTTAAAACTGTGCCTGTGCCAACAGAAAATCTGATTTGCAATAGCTCATATTTTTCTTTAGAAAATGGCTTTAACTGAAACAAGCTGAGATTCCTGCTCTCACATTTTAAGAAGTTTCAAGCTGTATGAAGCTAATGAGATGAGACAAGCCAATAGACAAAACAATACACAGGAATCCTTTGAATGAGCTTCTGAAAAAGATCAAATCCTACTCCTGGTATCAACCACTAGCTCAGGGCATCTTGTCTAACAGGGATGTTTTAAAAGGTGCAAAGGTCAGTATTACTAATGGAGTTTCTTTGAGGGGATAAATCCACAAGACTTAACAAAGTAATCATCACAGAGTCATAGCCCAGTTAGCTTTCTACATAACTCTAATTTCTATTCAGACAGTAAGCCAGTGTGACTTTATGGTGCTTTTCAGAACTCTCTCTTCCACAAGCCATTTGTTGAAGTTATTTCTAAACCTCACATAGCAACAATCCCTGTTCAACTTGGTTCAATCATCATCTGCCACAGTCCACAGCCCATCAACCAATTGTCAGGGTGTAATTTCAGAACTGCCATCAATACTGGGTTTCTACACAGCCATTACATGGCTGCACACATGATGAGCCAGTAATTTAACGCAGCAGATACCTCTCCCTCACCCTCTGTTGCAAAGCTTTGTACTGGTTTAGTGCACAGTTTAAGAGTACTATATCAACAAAAATGCTTTAAGCAGCAAGAACATCCCGATCCCATTATGCTAAAAGCAATGAGGTAGAATAAAATGAGAAGATAATTTTCACATGCAAGTAGTTCACGTGGTATGTAGCAACATGTAACCTACAAGAGATCCTGAAATGGAGAGATACTCATTTCATGTTTAGAATAAACAAACCTCAGTTTTGCACAAATGGAAAAAAGTATACACCATTTGTGACAATACACCCAGCACAAGCACATGAATAAAAGTTGAAGCTACTATAACTATACGCACTTTTGTAGCCAAAACCATACCTACTAGTTCTAGGCACGTGACACATTAGAATTTCTGTGTGTGGTACAGCTGTATCCCATTACCTACCTCCAAATAGACCAGCTACAGAAGAAGGCTCATTGCGGAAATGAGAAGCATTAGGGTAAGCTTGAGGACCACAAAAAGAATCTGATAAGGCATGTCACACAAGAGAGAAAGCCAAGAAAGGAGAAGAGGGAGAGTTACAGAAAGAGAACCAAGATATACTGTTTATCTGCTATTCAAAAAATTTAATTTCAGGTCAATCTATAAATCGACATATACTCTAATAACACAGAACCAATGGAATGAAATCAATACACATCAGACATACAGTACAAAACACATTTACATAATCTAGAACACACAAGGGGAAAGCAGTTTCAAAGCTACAGCTATATTAGGATAATTTTTTTTTTCCCAAATGCCCTGTTTTACACCCTTGGAAGAAGCAAGTGTAAAGATTCAAGGCATTTTACTTATACCTGAAGTATAAGGATACAGCCCAATAGTGGTTTCATATTTGGTTGCCACAAAGGGATTTAGTGCAGTAAATGGATTGTAATGATCTAAAGAACCAGAAAGAGTTATTTTAAATCTACATTCACACTATTGTAGAACCTTGTTTGTGCTACAGCTATAACTGCATTTATATTTCACATATCAACTGGTCAGGAGGTCACGCTTTGGTTCTAGATGCATCTTTAGAGAATGAGACATTGGAAGGGAGTGCAACAAATCAATGCCATCCCTCTCCAGCAACTTACAGGCTGTCATGTGATTAACATTAGACAAACCAGTGAGTGCCACGAAAACCTACCAAGTTCCTTGTTCAGCTCTGCACTGTAACTTTTTGTATGACTGCAGAGCAAATTATACAGAGGACAACTCTGACTGAACATAACCCTACTAAAAATGCATTTCAACACTCACATGAACCATACAAATTTTATGGGAAGTGTGGGAACATAGATTAGAAACACAGGCCAGATTATTTTGCAGCAGTACCAGTTTAATGTATTTATATACTACTGTCTCAGCCAACTAACCCTCCCTAGGGAATGTAGAAAGAAGTTTAGAGCAAGAGTTGTTCTGCTTGATCTTGCTTGATTTCTCTCCCCATTAACCAAAGACAAGCTAGGAAACAAGTTAGCTATGGTGACAAAGTTTAGGTGGTTTGAGTATCTCTAAAGAGATCTTCTCTGTTGTAAGTCTGGATTCTTCTATCACCAGCTGTAGTGGGGTTCAGTCTGCAGAAAGTAAGCCCTGTTGGTGCAGCATGATTGCCTTTAAACCCAGCTTTGTTCAAGAACAGAACTGATATTTAATTGATTTGTAGCCTATGAAAACTACTGTAATTCTTCATATTGAAAAGCAATCAAATTACTATCCAGCTGCACCAACAGAAACATTTGAAGGTTTTCTAACATGACAGCCATGCTGAATTGCATCCAAAGTAAGATTTCAACAGTTTTAAGGGGTGAGTCATTGGTTTACTGCTCAGTAGGAAAGCAGTTTGAGTAGACCACACACAAGTATGTGTATGACTTTATCGCTTTTGTTAATGCCAACCTGACTGGAAGAAAAGGACCGCTACAAAAAAAATAAAACCACAACAAGATTCTATGTTTAAATAGAATATATCAACCTGAGGAACAAACAAAGAACATTTTCTTTACATTCTCAGGCATATGAAATATTTTACCTTGAAATCCTAAGCAGACTTTGTGTAAAATCACACTTAAACAACTGCTTTAACTATAACTCAGTTCTTTTATATCAGGGAGAATCCTACCTATGTAGCCAAGCAAGGATTTTAACACCATTTTCATGGCATAATTACTAAATAAGGTTCTAACACAACACAAAATCACCCCAAATGACCAGATTTAGCTTCTGAAAGGTCCCATAAATATACTCAAGGAACTAAAATATTGTTAGAATTTTTAGGAAATTAGTTTAAAATGGTACTTTACCAACAAACATTTCATGTGTGGGTGTCCTACTGGTGAAAGTAGATACATCAGAAGACACAGACAGATGAGCAGCATCATTAGTTTTTGTAAGGAAAGGATTTAGGTTTGGAATGGCATCATCAACACTATCAACAGTAGCAGAAAAAGGATCTGTTCAATTCCAGAGAGCAAGAGAAAGAAGAAAAGGGAGATGGATTTAGTTACATGCTGCTTCCTAGGTACAGGAGAGTAAGAATTAACAAGAATCCAGGAAGTATAGCTTTTCTCCTGATATCTCTAAACTTGGGATGAACCAGCTTATTTCCAGTTGTCCAGAATCATCCATTCTCTGCTCAACAAAAATACTAGGTACTAGCTAAGTTTATTTTTTAAAAAAAGATTAATACCATATTCGTATTAAAAAGTCTACTTCTTCAATATAGTGTTTTTACTGAAAATTAGTGTGTTATTCTTCTTTGAATTTCATTTGTTTTTGCTTCACTTAATCATGTCCTGACACATCCAATTCTCTGGAGCAAACACATTCTCTTAGAACCCCAGGTGCTAAGCAATGATTCAATGACCATCCTGAGGACAGCTTTAAAAACCTGAGCAAACACAAACCAATGGAGCAATGGAGCTGTACTGTTCCTCCTTCTTCAAATTGTGTTTATGGATATATATTGTTTTCACTAGGAACCATGAAATTTTCAAGAGCTATGAATACACCAAGGAGGCAAGCAAGACAAAAGCACTCTCCTTACTGCCCAAGAGTATCAGGAGCTGACAGGCTTGCTGTGGATATGGCATTAACTGCAAGCAAGCAAAACCTTTCTCTGCTTTGAGGGACGGTGTCCAGTGAGAGGAAAATGTTCCTCATCAAAAAGCAGTCAGACTGTACAGAGCAATGAAGGAAACGTGGATCTATGTGAATCACTTCCCAAGGCTTTTAGGAGAGTTTCAAGGTTTCCTGGTAATGGATACAACTGCCAAGCTACAATACTCCTGTGCTCCAGGATCCAACAGACAAAGAAAGAGTATACAAAAGGCAGCTACAATACTTGCTGATAGAAGGAGCTGTGGTTTAGCTGTCTGGCTTCAAACAAAGCACAGGAATTATCAATAGAAAACCCAGGAACTCACTAGTGTGATCAGCAAGAGTTACATCTAGGTCTATTTTATCTCAGTGCCTAGAACTGCAACTTACTCTTCTAAGAAAAACCATTACAGAAACTATATACAGCAGAGATTTCTTGAGCACTTCAGTTTCTGGCCTTTTTAAAAAAAATCTTGGTTATCCAAGATTTATCCATAAATCTTGTAAATACTACCATGATTCACAGAGCAGCTTCAAACCCATAAGTTTTTTTTTTCCTCTCCCTGAATCTGACCTCCTGATTCTTAGATACAAATCCCCTGCAGCTTGACAATATTTAGATTTCTGTCATCTGCAGGTCCAAAAGAAAGTGAAATTTTAAAACCATATCTGCATTCTTCTTTGCAGGCTTAAGTACATGCTTTGATTTCCTGTAAGCTCAAGGTATCTTAGTTATTAAGACCCAATGTCTCTACCAAACTGGCTACATAACAAAAATGAGTGAAGTATCTTAAAAAGCCTTTTGCTAAATGATTCAGTCAGCAAAAAGACCATGTCAAACCCTAAATAAAGGATAGGGAAAAAAAGCTAATACAATATTTGTGATCTATAACAGCAATACAATACAGTATATGTTGTCTTATATACATTTTAGATAGTAATATTACCACCTAATGCACTTGTGGACATGGTAATCAGTCAGTCACCTGAAACTGAGTCCTTGCTTTCATGTACTGCTTAGAACTGTTGTCTGCTTTGAATGCTGTTCTAGAAGCTGTAG
Source organism: Calypte anna (assembly GCF_003957555.1). NCBI lineage: Eukaryota > Metazoa > Chordata > Aves > Apodiformes > Trochilidae > Calypte > Calypte anna. The sequence goes on from NC_044244.1 coordinate 191,875,791, forward strand.
AACAAACAGATCTGACAATAAAACAGGTCAGATTATCCTTTAATCAGCTCCTGCTTGCTTTTTCTGTTGCTGCTTCACATTCTTCTGATTCTATTGGTTCTCCTTGTAATTGGAAAAAATCCAAACAGATAGGTCACACGGATTATTTCCACACTGATACATTTGTTTTGCATCTAAAGTTTAGGTACAAATTGATAGCTGGCAAATATACCAGACACAGCTAGATTGCTCTCCAGACAATCCCAATAAACAGCTCAGATAAAACCGTATGAAAGAAACTACAAAGGATAAAAAGTTTTAAAACATTTTTCTGAAACTACTCTCCATTGGAATCACTTTACACATACAATCAACAGGAAAATTACTGCATACTACTTTTTGTTCCCAAATCCCAAGGTCATATAATGGAGTTTCATGGGTTTTGAGTACTAAGACTATGCAATGCAATGGAACCTCAGATTGTAAAGATTTTCTCAGAAATGTAATCTGTCCTCTGACTCTTCACTTGTCTGCCTAATTCTTGTCAATGTGTTCAATCTTGTCCAAGTCCCCAAACTTGCCCATGCTAATCGCAAAGGTAACTGAAAATTAATTGGGTTTGGGCAATTTATAACCTTGCATATTTGGATTTGAAAAACTGCTGTCTCTGACAACACCACCTCAATGTTTCTAAAGCCAATTTTATCCTTGAACACACATGGCATCTGTTTGTGTCAACTGAATCACTCTGCACCTTCAGGCTATCATTAGGCATTAATGATCCAGGTGCATTTAAACGACTAATTTGTTTTGCAAACTTCTACCTTTAAGTCATCCAGCTAGAAGTATTTTACCTGAGAGAAAAAAGGTTTTATAGTGGCATCTCTTACAGTTTGAAAAAGGTAAACTGAAAACCCATTCTTTGGGACTTTTAAACCTTGTTAGCTTTAACATTTTTGGAAACACAAGACAAAAGGCAGCACCTCACATACAATGCCTTTATGCTACAGACTTAGGAGCTTCTGAATAAGATATTTAACAGTAGCTGGTTTTAGTCCACTGTAACTTGTAGCTGGTTTGATATTCTTCTCTAAGTCACCATATACACCAAATACAACGTCAGAAAATTACCTAAGGGAGGGATGCTGTGCAGTGGGGTTAGAGCACAGGACTGGAAATAGCTCAGGTTCCATTCTTGGCTCTGCCACTGACTTGCCGTATGACTTCAGACAAGTCAGTTAATTGCTCAGATTTCCCCATCTGTAAAATGTGGAAAGCACTTCTTACCTACCTCACCTATGTGAAGTGAGTGATCATGTCTGTAAAGCTGAAGAGTTTTTTTTTCTTTTGATGAACACAAAAAAAAAAAAAAAGGTGAATCCAGAATTTTAGCCTAAGACTTTAGCTATCTGAAACCTTCACAGTTAATTAAATCTCAGTAGTATTTAGACATGTGTTAACAGTAAGCAGATATATCAATGACTATTACAGAAGACTCTCACCAGGAGTAGCACAACACTGAACACACACAGACTGTCAGGCTCAATTTTCAGATTAATAAAGAAATTGTGATTTGACTTTCAAGAGGAAGATAATTTCTCCTTTTATCTCTCACCCAGGAAACAAATAAGATGAGCTGAAACAGAAGATGTTTTCCAGAAAGCAAACAATATGAGCCAAAACATTTTTCTCCATTTCTAAACTCTAAATCTATTAATCATTGACATTTGTACCCATAATTCCATATGTTCCTCACTTAACCTCTCAAAAGATGCTCTACTCAGCAAAACTAAAGTATTTTTCTTCATTTTTTGAAGCTGCCACTATTAGCATTGTCTCCAGAACTCAAAACTGGGCATTACTTAATTACAAACAAATGTGAGAAAATACACAAAATGCAAAGTACATAGCAAAAAGTTAATAGGAAAGTAGAATATACACACTGGTTATTAGGGAGATCTGCTAGATAACTAGAAAGGTGTTTAGAAAAATCTATAGCTCATAAAAAAGAAACAGTAAAATTTAAGATCAGGGTTATTTTGGTGCCTACAAAACTTCCTGAAGCAGCAACTCCCAACTTTTCAAATCACAAAAGAAAACATTTTTGCAAGCATCTGATTTAATAAATAAATAAATCAGGAAATAACCACATAGGTCAGGAGTTTACTATTCTATTAAGTGTAATTTATGTAGAAAAGTAAAAAGAAACATCTTTGTAAGAGATATTTAATCCTCCACCAGTATATCCACTTCCACGCAGGAAATGTGTTACCCCTATCAGAAGTATTCTGGAACATTGCAAAGCAGCAAAGAGAAAAAATGACTACAAGTATATGACTAAATGGTCTAACATTCAAACCAATCCTGAAGTAAATTTTCTGGAATTCTCCTTGTTGCCTCCCTGGTTTAAGGACTTGCCTGTATCTGTAAGCTAATGCAACATCTCATTCAGTCCAACCTGGTAACTGGACAGAATAATAATTTGGGTTTTCTAAAGTTAATTCTGGAGGGAAGAATTCCTTCTAAGTTTTGCCTCTTCATTTAGATATCCAGCCATGTTTTTTTGCTAATTTGCCTTTGTAGTTAAATGAAATGCAGCAGAAAATTTGTATAGAGTGGCCTTACTTTGTTTTCAACAGCTAACTCTGAATTTCCTTGCTTTCTGTGCACAGTTGTCACAACTGCCTCCTTTCAGGCCCATCCTGCTCTATTATCACCTGCAAATTTGATTTAACACTAGACAAAATTTTAAAAACGCATTAAAAAAATTCTGTATTCAAGTTCCTATTTAGGCAACGTGGGCCATCTGGCAGACACTGGCACTGAATTGAATTCCCACAACTATGTTTCTACAGCTTCATACATGACTCTTGAAGACACCAGTTATGAGGCTGATAGAGCTGAACAACAATTAAAGTAAATTTGCTACCAAGAACTCTTAAAATCCTTTGTAATGACCATTTACTGATACATTACTTTAATCCACACCCAACTTCGACCTTTCCCACTCCTTTCATCCCCTTCTTGTAGCTTATCTTTGCAAGATTTCTGTTTTTAAGGAAGAAACAGCCCAAAGACCAGAGGAAACATTTAGAGAAACACAGCCAAAGTAATTAGAACCTTAATCCAATTCAGAATTCTTACCTCCCCAGGTACTTCCTACTTGTGGAGCAGATATAGGATGTACAGACGGATGAAAAGTTGGCTGCAAATCAAGCAGATCATTTGGCAGCTTTGAAGTGCTACAAAGACAAATTAATACAACTGTTTGAACTACATCAGTTTTCAACACAAGGCAAATGCTGGTGACTGTCAACAGTAAGGAAAGCTTTGTTACAAACTGGTTACAAAATGGGTAGAATTAAGCCAAAATCAGAAGGTCAACTGAACTTCATTTTCAGTTCTGTAGAAAAGTGTTAATTTAGCAAGCTAAGCTCTACATTATGTCAAATGAGTTGTCAAAGATATCTAAGACAGATAGTTCAACACCAAGTGAGAGCATATTGTGTCCAGCATTCTTCAGCAACTTTTAAAGTAATCTTGTGGAAGCCCTAGAGTATGGCACAAGCAAGATGACAGAACAATCTCCAATGGGCTGCACCACCAGAATGTTAGATCTAAATTCCACAACTCATCTTTCCACTACCAACCACATATGACAAACTAGCTAATCAAGAACTTTGGGAAAAGCAAAAAATAAGCCTTGAAACACTTTGTCACACATCAGTTGTGTGAAAATTCATTTGAAGGCACATTTTAGACTAAACAAACCCAAAATGTGATGCAAGAACATCAGACGGAAACAAAAGTAAAGTCTTAAATACAACCACTGCAATCATTTCAGGAGTCACACAGGAACAATAAAATTCATCCCCTTGCACAGTTCATTTCACACTTTAAATCAGTCCTGAAAAAAATGGACTACTGGGTGTTAACCCAGAACTTTTTTAGCACATAAAATGCATTACTATGGACAGAAGCTAAGGCACTGTGGCACCCAAGCAGCTTTTGAAATGAGACTGGCAGAGTCTAAAGGCTAGTAGCCACATTCTAGATCTCTGCATATTCTCTTGTTGACTCAATCATTTGCATTGTTTAGTTTTTACTACTGTTTTAACTGTGATTGAAATCACATTTTGACACCACTGCTCCTGTTAATAAGCAGCATGGTCTGGCATGGCCCTATAATGTTAACAGCAGAACCAAGATATTTTCCAAGGGAAAGCTTGCTCAAGTTAAGGATAGAGATTAATCACACACATTAGGTGTAATAGAAAGCTACTGCACTTATGACCCAACATGTCCCCTTGATGGCAGCTCCTGCTGTAAAATTTCTTCTTTGCTCACAAATGTCATACTGCCAGTGACTGAATTTAAACATGTAGATAAATTACCATTTGTTTTTCTATAAGAAAATGCTCTCATCTTCATTATGTAGTATTTCAGGCTGTTTCATGAAGTGGTATCAGATATTTCTGTGTTTCAGACCTCTTCAGAAGCAAGATCAGATATTCAAAGATACTATTTCAAAGCATACACCTCTTTCAAATATTTTGGCCACTAAAAAGCAATTTAAAAGAAAATCTATTTTCAGCGTAGTCTTTCAATTACTAACACTGACAGAATCTCTAACTTCTTAGATGTAATTCAGCTATTTTCCACATAGTCAATGTCAGGTAATTTCTTCCCACAGCTTTCTAATGAGGAAAGAAGGCTGTCAAAGTGCTGGCTACTTTTAAAGAACAGCAAAAAGCTAAAGGAGACAAGTAGATTCTTACATGACCCTTAACAGAACAACTAAGCAATCCTTTAGATTTATGATCACACCCTGAGTAAAAATATACCTTCAGAGAGCTATTTCCTTCTATATTGATACAAACACTACCTTTTGCTACTGCTTGATTTGAAACCTATTTGAGAGCATGAGGACCAGGCACTTACTCATACCAACAGTTCCTGTTAGTCAAAGATCAGGATTAGTGTGCAGTGAGTACTCCCTGCAAAATCTTTGCAAGTCCTTGCAGACAGAGATGTACCAGATACAACCCAAGAACGCAAAACCTGCCCCTCTTCTTTCAAATCCAGCTTTTCTGCTCTCTGAAAATCTACCAAGAACATTTGGTACACTACTTTTAAAGAGTTAGAAATGAAACACTGATTCAGTATTTCCTTTATGACCTCCCAAGTGGACTTTATTTTTCCTAAATTAACAAGTATGGTTCTCTGGCTACAAAGCACATGTTTTTTACATTTCCAATATTATAGCTGGCATACTAAGAACAGCTACAAGGGCTACCAGCACCTGGTTATTATCTGAAACTATTCTGCTAACAGATGAGGAAAAAACACTTTTAACACTATTTATGGCAATAGATTATCTTTCTAATAACTTCACTCAAAATATAATTTCTTATCACATAACTCATATAACTCTACACACCACCAACCTTTTGCAATGTATACTCTGCAGCAGAAAATTAGAGGAAATGCACAATGAAGCAACACCATTAAGCATACCTGTTTGAAGAGCTCGGGGTGGAAAAAATATCAATGGCTGGTGTAGTCATTATGCTTCCTGCTGCAGTCGACACAGGAGAAGCTGCAGTTGTTAGAGAGGTATGAGGTTTCTTTGCAAGTTCTTTTAGACGTTGCTCCTGTTGGGAAAGTGAGCTGGCATAAGAAATCCAGAAATAACATTTGTGTATATGACTTTGGAGGTAAGTAAAGCAAAGTTTAAAGAATTTTTTATTTATTCCACACACTAGTGCCTGCTACTTATAACTGCAACAGTCAGTCATGGCATAAATCCTTCAGAAACTATTTTAGTAAACGCTCTACAAGTTGCATGATATATTCCAAGATTCTACTTCCAGCACTTCGCCAGCAGCTGATGTTCAGCTTTAATAACTCTGCTTTTTTCCCTTTGCTTTAAAAATCCTAAGAAGCTATCAACAAGAACATTGGAGAAGTGTTTTAAATTAAAAATTCTGTATGCTTACCTTTAAAGCTTTTAAGCGAGCCTGTTCCTCCTCTAGTGCAGCCTGTTTTTCCCTTTCATCAACTTTTGTGAGGGACAGGCCAGTGCTTGCAAGAGAAGAAACTGCATTGTAAAGGGTGGTAGCCCTAAAGTAATTGGACAAGAGAAAAGCTGGCTGTTAATAGCTGGCACGTGATAGGAACATCTGAAGAACACTTTGCTGGTATCCACCCAGTCTCCTTCTAAACTCTTTCATAAACATTTGCTTTATGTTACACTGTAAAATGCAAAGTGGTAAATTCAGCCAAGATACAGGGTATGAACTGCAAAATGAAAACACCTAGAAATTATGCTATCTGCTCTTACACGCTGGATTTTGGATTTTTCCCCTTAAATGTTTCTCATCCAAACTGCATCACAGCGTTTGTTTGAAGCCTTTGGCTCTTCTGCTGTTTGCCTAAGATGACAATTTGTAGATAGATGGGAATATCCAATAATATGGGCTCCAATTAGAATCGTTGCTAATTTAACAGGTTTAGTTAAGATAATACCAATGCAGCCAGTATACCCCAGAGGAAAAGTTTGAAATTTTATCATGTGAAAGTGTCATGAGAGTGCAAAAGAATTTAAAACAAATACTTAATTTTTAAAAAACAAACAATTTTTTTAAAAAGCAAACTTACAAAAGAAAGCAAATATCCTGAAAAGTAGCTAACAAAATGGTGCTAAGCCCTGATACTGTCCCTGCCAGAAAAAGAAGAACATAAAAATTACTGGCCTTATTTTTTGAACATGCAATAGAGAATTTTGCAATACAAAACTTTTTAAAATTTAAACAATGAAGTTAGTTGCCTAGAGTACTCCTCTAGATAGCACTTTGTGTTTCAGCAAGCACTTAAAATCAGTGACTGCTCCACCATAGGCAGTATGGCTTTAGTTGCTAATTGCTTTAAAAATCAATTCTTAATTTAAGAACTTCTGGAAATATCTTACTTTTGACAAAAAGGGATTACAGCTGAAACATAAGAGTTTAAGAACAATAACAAGTAAATGTTTCATATATTAAATAAGGAACTTCTGCAAGTAGCAAATGAACAAAAAGTAGTTCCTCTTACAAAGGTGAAGATTAGATGTTACAAAGTAACTACTACTTGGAGGATTCTACAGCAAGCACTGGCAGCTCTTTAGATTCCAGTTCTGGTGACCTGGAAGAACTTACCTTAAATACTCAGCAAAAAAATATTACTTGATATTCTATCACTGGTAATCAAATACAGTCTTGTCTTCAACACAGCCTATATAAATTTTTGTTTATAATGAAACCTTAAGTAATGGATTTAACATATGATTTAACAACGGTTTAAAAGGACAAGGCTGTAAGCACCTGATTGCAGCTGTGGAATCTTTGATTTTCTTCCCTTCTAGAGAAGCTAAATGTTGTTCCAAAGCATCAAGAAGGCTACTCGGTGCCTGAAAACAGAGACATCAGGGAACAGAGTTGAAGAATCTAAGGTGAAGCAAATCAGCAGTTAAGACTTTCAGGGAATCCAGCTGCAGGGCAACTGGTACCACAGCTCAGAATACTTATACCACATCTTGGTGTCCTGCACATCCTTAACTACTTAAAGTATCAAGTGATGCTATCTCTTCACTACATTACTCTGTCATTATGACTCACCAGTAGGTACTGAAATATGTCAAGAGATGTTAAAATTAACAGCTAGGAAACAGTAGGCAGATAACTGGAAAGAGTCAGTATTTCAAGAGACACTAAGAAGGAAATTGTACCTAAAGTTATTCCTCTGTACATGCTCTGCAAGCCTTCACAATGATTTGAATGGGCATACAGCCAAAAGCAGGCTTGCTAAAAACCACAGCTTCATAATACCATGTAAAAGTTATACTATGTCAACTTAGGGATATAAATTGCATCTTCCAGCATGATAGAAATCAGGTTGTCTTAAAACTCAATTACAGCATGACACAAATGATCCATAATATTTTACAATAGGATCACTGCATATGAAGGCCAGGCTCTGACAGAGGTTGGATTTAATCACAAACTTGGAATTAACTTGGTGACAACATATGCAAGAAAGCACAAGTGAATGCCACACTGCCAAGTTTTCCTGATTATGCAACCCCAAAACAGACATGTACTGGCAAATGTATAATAGGTTTATCTACCTGTGAGAGATCTGGTATGTCTCCTCTGTCAATTCCAACTTGCTGTAACAAAACAAATGAGCTTAGAACTTGTTTGCTTTTGTTAAAGGCAGAGATGCTCAAAAAACAAACAACATTAAGATGGAATCGTGTAAAAAGCACAAATCTGTCCACATGCATCTTAAATCTCCACACTCTGAACTCTGTAATGGTTGGTAACAATAATTCTTCTGTTTAATGCATACACCTTTGAGGTAGGCATGTTAGAGATATCTTAGCAGATACAACCTTAGAAATAAATCAGGAAAACAATCAAATGCTTCAGAACTAAGGCTAAAGAATTTTGCCTATCCCACAATTCATGTAGCAAATTCCCAAAACCACTGATACAGAGAATATACTTGCTAAAACAAAGGTTTTGTCAAAGTTTTGTAAAGAAGCTGTTTTCTAAAATGCAGACCAAGCTGAAGATGTTCTGCACCAGAATATGGATTGTTACAATAGAAAGATTAATACTCTCTGCTTCAGTTGATGGAGTTATCAACTGAAGATAGCTGAAGGCAGTCTTTCTGACAAGAGATATTCTGTAGGACAGACAAGCTTTACATCTTAATTTTTGGTTAACACAGACATGAATAATGAAGGAAAGCAAAACAAGCAGAGAACACATCTTGACTGAGGAATTCTGTATTACTAGGACAACAATTCAGCCATGCTCCAAAACAAAGAATGCAACAGACTAAATAGATACATTAAAAAAGAAGAAAAAAACCAAACCAAAACCGAACAACAAAACACAAAACAAACAAAACATTTTTCAAGATAAATGATGTTTTGTCTGCAAACACACCTATAGCTAAGACATCCTTTAAAGGGATAAAAAACACACATTCATCTACTTGTTTCAGTTTCTTATTTGTGAAGCTGTTACTTCTTCTAAAGCTTATGGCAGAATTGTGGGTTACAAACTAGAATACAGCTAGAACCACAGAAAGCAGCAGATCACTGTGAAGTTACTTCATTTGTTTACAGCAAGGCTTTTATTCAAAGAAAGTTCACAAATATCATGTAACCAAGGGAATTTTAATGCATATTTATACACCCTCCTTAAATAAAAGATAAACCAGTCAGCATTTTCTAGTCAGGTTTTTCAACACAGTCCTCAAATGAACTGATCACCAAGGTAGAGACTGACAAGATGACCCTTGATGGAACTGCAATTAGGACGTAAGGAAGTGGTATTTGCTTTGTAAGAAAATAAGCAATTTATAAGCCATTTGAAATAAAGGGCAAAGTTTGGCTGAGTAGAGTTTACCTCTGCAACTTTAAGGAACTCCGAGATCCGTGTCATTCTAGTGAGGAACTTCTTATATATATCAAGGCCTTCTTTGCACTGGTTCTTTTTCATGTCGAAGTATTTTTCTATAAACAGTAAGAACACTTACATTAAGAAATCAGGCATTCTGCAAAGGATATGCAATATAAAAGCATATAAAAGAAAGAGAAAATGCCTGAAGATGTATTTCTGTTATGTTAACTAGAGAAGTCAGAAAGCCTGACTTGTACCAAATGGCAAAAGCTCCCTGGAACATGAGCCAATGTTCACATGCATGCAATTACATGTTACCCTGCAGATACTGTATCTCACTAAAGCGTAAGCATCCTGAAGAGGACAATCAGGTTTAAGAACAGGTAACCCAAAGAAATGTAAATTTATCTTCTCGAGGGGGAAAAAAAATTAAAAGGCAGCTTTACAATCTGCCAAACATCTACTCTGTTCCAGTGGCCACACATCAGGCAAGATTTTGATACTATCTACTGAACTGATGTCTCTTGTTATGGTGTGGTCTACAGTGAGGTGCAAGAGATTACAAAACACCAGTGCTGAAAGCCAGAGGGTCCCACCCTCCTCGAAATAGTGATCTCAAAGTCTGTTTCTATATTAAGCTTCAATAAAAACAGAGTGAAAGCAGCTGCATGCTGGTTCTTTTTACTGAGGGAAAATAGTATATGGGGGCTTCAGGCTGGAAGCATGACTGTCCTTCACTGGGTAATTCTGGCTTTTCCTTTCCATATAGAAAGTTCTGGGTAATAACAGTAATCAGTTAGCCAGAGTACAACCAAACCAAGCAAATCAACAGATTACTTTCAGATTAATTATTCTCCCACTTTAGGCTCCCCTGCATCTCCAGTGTTTTCAAGTGAAAGGGCCTGAAGCCTGAATTTGCAATTTTGCTTCAAATGTAATATATGCTCTAGAAACATAAGCCAACCAATCAATAAAACCAACCAACATTAACTTTTTGACAGCCAAGCAATCACAGATGCTGTGACTACAAATCTGTAACTGACTGTAAAAAGACTGGTCAGACTGGTCTTGTTTCTTAAAGAAAAAAGCATCAATATCATGACTCAAGTTTGCCATGCAGTTCAGTGAGACAAAAAACCCAACCAAAACAAAGCAGTTCAAGAAAAAACATTATGTGAAGAACATCTTGTATTGGCTTTGCTTTCAGACATTTACCCATCCCGTACACAATGCAATGGAAAATGTAATTGTACAGGAAAACCTTGGGAAAAAATCTGACTTGGAAATAACAGTAATATTTTTATGCTTAAGAAAGACTATTTCAACCTCTCAAAAAAGAATTACCCTTTGCAGTTGTGTACTGAGCTCCCTTCCCAAAGTTTAACATTGCAGAAAGGGGTTATATTTACCCAAGAGATTAATAATCCCTTCGTTATATGCCGCAAACAGCCTAATGGCATCTTTGAAGAGGAGCATGAAGGCAGCATTAATTACACCATTTGTAAGTTCATTGCTATTGACCTAGGAAGACCAGAAATAAAAGTTAATTTAACTGAATTGATCCCTTATTGGAAAACTTCTGGCTGAACTCCAGTATCCTATCCCAAGGCATGCTTTCCAATGGTCTCACTGGCTATTAAGGAAAGTAGCAGCATAGCAAATTAACACAGGATCACTCAGCACAGAAATAAATCACTTTGGCAGACATTTCTGTTAAACTAATGTTCACTAACATATCTAAAAGATAGAGGGCAGAAATAATTATCTTGTAAAAGAACAAACAATTATTACACAATATATGCAATAAACAACCCTAATTTGTATTGTATCACATCAGAGAATGGTTTAGATTGGAAGGGACCTGAAAGATCATCTAATTGCAAACCCCTGCCATGGGCAGGGACACCTCCCACTATACCAGGTTGCTCATAGCCCCATCCAACCTGGCCTTGAACACTTCCAGGGAGAGGGTATCCAAACATTTGCTGTGCAACCTGTTCTAAAGTCAACAGCATGTTGGGTATGTACAGGCTGCTAAACTTACATTGAAGTCAAGAAGTGCATCCATTTGATTTTGTATGATTGGTACAGTTTTTAGGAGTTTTTCTGTGCTCATTGTTCTCATCACTCCATCAGCCCTGTTGTGCAAAACAAGCAAACAAAAAAATTTTCACTTGAATTTTGAAGGCAATTGTTAGAAAAATAATGTAGAAAATAATTATCACATGGCCATTCAAAGCTGACATTTTGATTTTTAGGAATGCATTCTAGCCAATACAATGGTAGTAACTGCAATGTGCAAAAGCAACAGCTTTTATTTGACAAAAATATTAATCCAAGATGAAATTTTTTTCAGAGGAAACTATACTACTAATGCTCAGAAATAATGCACCTGATTATTATTTTGCGTTATTATTTGGATTATTTTCTCTTCAATTAAAAATAATAGAAAGAATAAACAAATGCAGCAACATGGTTTACAAGTTTTTCCAGAAAGATTAGAGACTATAGGACATTTCTTTTCAAGGATGACAACCACTATTTTGTTGTGTATTAGCTGTCCAGACTGAACAGACAAAGAGCAAAAGCATCCATGAAAACCAACCATGGTGAAAGCGATTCCTCAGTGACAAGAAACTAATGTTTTCTGTAAGATAAATCAGACAGCCTTGCAGTTTCCTCAGCATGCACACAGCAAACAAACATTTCCTACATGTGCAAACCTCATAGTGCATCAGCTCAGAAAAAGCTGTGGCTGTTGTCCAGGCTGAAAGGCAATGAAGAGAATGCTGCTTCCAGCTTTCTACTCCCTCCTAGAAAGCCAACAGCAACTGCAATAACCCTAACATGGCAATGCATGGGATCAGATCCCCTAAGAAAACAGGAGGCAGACTGCAGCCACTGGAGCAGTTACTCCTGATGGCTCCCAGGACCTCTAGGCACATATTGCATGCTAAATAAGTCACCTCATTAGGCCTAAAGCACTTGGTTATAAAACAACTGTTAAATGCTCTGGGGTATCTGCAGTGACCACACCACATCTTACATGTGTAAAAGGCTAAGTGTTTCATGTTGGGACTTCAATCATTTCTATAGGCAGAAACAGTGTTAGGAGCCCAAGTGTTCCCCTTTTCCTTTACCATCACAGTTCAAAATAAAATGGACTGCACAGTAATAGCAAGGAAGAATAAGGGGTCTGAACAATGTTCTCATGCCAATTTCAAATGGGTTTTTAACATAAATGGAAGATACCATTAGGCAACCTGTTAGTCCACTTAACCCATTTAACAGTTCTGAGATTTTTTGAGTTAATTAAGAATTAACATTTAATCATCAAGCTACATTGTCCTGTGGATGGGTGATAAAGCATGCTGAAATACAAAACTAAAATTATGTTTTTAAACTTTAAAAAGCACTGCATATGGAGATAATGGACAACAAAGGACACTTTCAACCATGACCAGAACATTCCCTCCAGCACTCTCGATAAAGGAGATCTCTACATTCCAAAATTCACTGTAACATCCAATTTACCCAACTACTTGCATTCTGAACTGTGTTATTTTAAATGTAAACAGGTAGCTAGTCTAAAATAATCAATTTCTCTTAAAAGACCCCATTTTAAGGAAAATTTTAATTCCTGTGGGCAAGTTCAGAACTAACATCCACAACGTTCTATTAAAATGAGTTCCACTACATTTACAAACTTAGTAAATTTCACAAACACAGGGCAAAAATACAGAAACTGCAGGAAGTACCGCAAGGTGTTTCACAAAACACCTGTAATTTAACATTATAGAGTTAGAATTTTAAGCAAATTGCATAGATCCCTGTACAGCACGTAAGGCAAAGTAACTCTGTGATGTGTCATGGAAGATCTGTCCAAACTTCTAATTTATATAGAAGTTTATATATGTATACACACACACACACACACACCCCCTACAATGCATACCATTTTTCATTTCTTTATACTATACTGTTGATGTTTAAAAAACAAAATTACAACTGAAGATATTTTTGCAGGATGCATAGTGGGGTAGCTGAGCCTTTGTGTGTTATGGGAGACATTCAGCTGAGAAAAGCAGACATTACTGTCCATACCAAGCCAGAGCCAACACGGGTATTTTCCACTTGAATTACAGGCCATAAGATTAAACCTCAAGATAAGCAAAGCAAAAATACAGTCCTTACCCTCTTTTTACTTTTGTGAAGTCAAAAGCCACTTGTCTATAGGAAACTGCCTTTTCATTCAGATATCTACTATACCGTCTGATAAATGTTGACATGTCATAGCCTAAAAGAGAAGTTTCAGAAGCTTATTATTTACCTATTAAAGAACAAGAACCTTTCTCTAAATAAAATCCAAGGTATTAACACAACAGTTCAATGTATTTTTGCCTGATCTTGTACAGCTAATCTGTTTTGAATAACTGGGTACATCATTACATTCAGCAAATAAATCAAACAGACAATGTTACAAATATCTAGAAGATCTGAACTATGTTAACTATGTAGAACTTTACTCTTCCCTTCCCAAGGAAATTATTTCCAAAAGCAAACCAAGTTCTGCAAGTTCTCTTGTTCTACAATAGAAATTACTACAAAAAAAAATTACATGCTACATTCACAAAGATGTTCACATCAACTCCACAACACATTCTCTCATTTCCAACTAAATAGAAAAAATACAACAAAGGCACTAAAGGAAACATTAAGACATCCCTATGTTAAGATAGTGGTGATCTGCAGTATTTTGGTAATTGTCAGTCTAAGAATACACAGAAAAAAATTTGTTCATAATCTATACTGAGACTATGAGAGTTAAGACTCAGTAAGATGAGATAACTTAGTAGATCCTTGTTTAACATCAAGGAGGTTTCTGTGCCCAGGCAGCTGCAGTGTGTGCTTGTTTTAGTATACTTATGGCAAAAATTAGAAGTAGCTAAATAAGTAGTAATGCTGAAAATAAAAGACACTACCTCAGGAGAAATGAGCAATAAAACAAAAACCAGTTACATGGCTATATGCAGGATCAGAACTGTGCTGAACTGCAATGTAACAGTTTGGAAGGGTATCTTAGCTGAAAAATGTAAAGCAGAAAGAAATTTACTTATAGAATGAGCCTCAAAGATTAACAGAATGGTCTTCAAAAATTTTACTGAAGCATTAATACATTTTTTTGACATAGTTCTTGCTCACTGATATAGTCAATGACATCTATCTGATGTGCATCTGGTGCATTTTTTAAATTTTAACTTACTAATCAAAATGCCTCTTAAAATTGAGGAATCTTTTTAGAAATATTAGGGAACACTAAGTCAGACCTCTTCAGCTAAGAAAATTAGAAGCACTAACTTTTAATGAAAAACACTCCTTACCTTGCAATCCACTTTTGTCTAGGAAATTGCTCAAATTAAACAATGTGTTTCTGGACGCCAGATACTGGATAAAACGCTAGATGAAAGGAAAAATTGGAATGCCTTTACTATATTACCAAAGATGTGGAACTGAAGTAACAGTACTAGAAACTCTTTTTATCCAGCTAATGAAATTCAGCTTTTATGCTTAAGACTGATCTCGGATCTGGAAACTATTAGAAAACTCAACTAGACTTCCAAATTAAGATGGTTATTATTTATCATGTAAAAATCTGAATATAAATCACATAGCTATTGCATGAAGGCCTCTGACTAGAAGACTTTATTTTAAGCCAGAATATAGAGCTGAAAACTTCAGAAAAAGTCATCTCCCCAATATGTTCTCATTTTACATACTCACAATTGTTTCACTGACTTCAATTTTATAGCAGTTGATTTCATTTTAACAACTAGCAAAGGCCATCTTTACTCAGCATACAACTGTAGTAGCACTTGGCTTAAATACAAAAATGGGATGGTATAGGGTTTAGTTTGTTTATACATCAAGCATTAAATAAACACAGAAATCATATAAAACACTAAAAGTATCACAGTACATCTCAGTAGTTACACATAATTCCAAATTACTTTTCACAAAAATGAATGATGGTATTTTCATCTTGTAAAGACACACTTGAGATCACTGGCAACCCATCTTAATTTGGTAGGAAAACCAATTTTGTCTTATGAACCACAGTATAGAGAGCTCCCACAAAACCAAACCAATCACACACACTGAGTGACAAAGGAAAAAAAAAAGTTTGATTAGCATAACATACACTACTCAATTATTTTCATTAGCACAAAATACATAGCTTACATACATTGAAAAGAAGACTGGAAAAGGGTAAAGGCATTCAGTTCTTACCTCTAAATGAATTAAACAAAAGCTAGAGGACCAAACACTTTTCAATTGTGATTTGATTTGTTTTGTTTGGGTTGGTTTTTTTTGTTTTGTTTGCTCATTCATTACCCATTACTTCTGTAACACATTTTGCAAATAAAATTGGTTTGTCAGTTTTATTCTTAAATAGTATTTCACACAGTGGCCCCATGAAATACCTTTAATTAATATAAGTGTATTGGTATCAGTTTAAAATCTATAAAACTCAAAGAGCAAGAACAGCAAAACTGTATAGACTATTCTTTAAAGTGTCAATTATCCGAGTGATAATGCTTAAAGCCAACATGAGAAGTTTGCCCTCTTGTGGCTTATTTAGCCTCAAAGCATTGATTTTCACCAAGACCAGAAGGGGTCTAAAGTTAACCTTCAAGAAAAACAAGTATATACATATATGTATATTTAAAACAAGCAAACAAAAGAAACAACCAACAAACCCCTCCCAAAACTAAAAACCCCTCACAACAGCCAGTTAGTGAGAGGAAGCAGTTACACAACCTGTGAGAACCCTGAATACAACACTGAAATGCAAAGTTTTGGTCTTCTCTACAAAACCCTTGCAATTTTCTGAAGCTAAATTCTAGAATCCATGTAGCTTACATCATGATGACTGCTCACAGTAAAAAGGATTTTTACAGAAAGCTTCCAAAAAAGCCTTAAAAGTATAGGTTGGATTTTTTTAAGTGCAGAACATCCAAGCTGCTGTTACGCTTGGCTTGGTAAGTAGTAGGAAAAAATAAGGTTATTCCTTTTGTTTAAATTGGGGTTTTGTTTGTTCATTTTTCTAAGTAATTGGTGTTATTTAGCTAAACAGATTATGGGCACACATTTGCCCATACAAGGTTAGTGATGGTGGAAATGCATTCAGAAGTAAGTTATATGGGAGAAAAGACCATCTGGACTAGCTAGAGTATGAACCAAAAAACATTTCCATTTCCAACTTTCAGAATACCATTCAAGATAATTCCTCTTGGGTTTATATAGTTGGGGTTGTTATTATAAGATTAACATATCAGACGAAGGTACCTCCAGCATTCAGGACATACATTTGATTCTAGAATTATAAACTTTAAAGTAGAAACAAACCAAGTAGATAAATGTATGATGAGATCTATATTAATGCAGAGTTAGACACAAA
The DNA here is from genome assembly GCF_003957555.1 of Calypte anna. NCBI lineage: Eukaryota > Metazoa > Chordata > Aves > Apodiformes > Trochilidae > Calypte > Calypte anna. Next base: position 191,892,681 of record NC_044244.1, read on the forward strand.
AGGGTAAAAAACAACATTCTTACAAAAATCAGTGGAAGCATTTAGCTGACATTTATAGGAATGAAGTGCTAAAAGTGTTCTCAGACATATTTTTTGTATTACCTCATTTCCATACACCATTAGATGATGGGTTGTGATGAGAGATTTGAAGACCACTACCCAGCTACTGTTGGTAGTTCTTTCAAACAAACTGTCTGCCAATTGTGGAATGTTCACATTCATCTCATTTGTGCACTGGATTAAATCTGTAATAAGAAATTTTGGTTATAACTGAGTTCTATGAAAGCAGGTCCATAACATAAGCAAAAATCAGTACATATTTTATAGTAATATTTCCTATGAAAACTGAGGGGCTTTCCAGTAAAATAAACAATTACTTGAAAAGCACCATGACACTGGTCCATGAGCACCTCACAATATCAGTTCCACTTAGCTCACTGTCAAGATTTCTTGTCCTCAATTGCTTTTGCAGTTGCCTTAAAGGTCCTAAAATAGAAGTGCCACAATGACTTACACTGTTCGCTGACTAATTACTCCCAATTTTCAAACATCTAAAGCATTTAATTGCAAAATAATTCTTACATGCTACCATTTAATCAATGTTTACTGGGAGATTATGACTAGAATTAATTGTAAACCTCAGATTTCTGAGATGACCAAAGGACTGGGAAGCCTAATATGCAAAGAAAGGCTGAGACTGGTGGGTTCATTCAGCCTGGAGAGAAAAGAAAGCTTACAGGAGATCTCATTCTCATGTTCTAGTACTTGAAGGGTGGCTACTGAGATGATGGTGACTCCCTTTTAAAACAAGTCACATGGAAAAGATGAAGGGTAATGGATGCAAGTTACTCCTGAGGAGATCCTGACTGGACATCAGAAGAAAATCTTTCACTATGAGAACAGTTGGACTTTGGAATAACCTCCCCAGGGAAGTAGTGGATTCCCAACAGGACACTTCTAAGACTCAGCTAAACCATGTTCCCATCTAGAAAGGTTGTGCCAGACAATCCTTGACACCCCTCCCAACCTGGCATTCCACAATTCCATGATTTTTGGACCAGTAAGCCCTTCTAGACATTTATTCAATGTGAATAGTAAAAGATTCATATACTGCTTAGTCTTGATACAATACAATCAACACCTTCAAAAGGGCAGAGGAAATGTTAAGTGAAAAAAGTAAGGCTCTAGATACGCCACCAGAAGCTGACAGATGAACTTAGTTACAACAAAGCGAGTTGTCAGTGGAAAAGATGGATGGATCACAGCAAACCCCAAGGCTGTCAGGCTAAAAACTATCCAATTTTCATTCAACATGGACTTCCTGTAGACAAGATCTAGTGACTCTTCAAATAGTTGTTTAAAAAGTCACCCTGTCCATCTTCTAGATTTGCTACTGTCACAACTGCATAACCACAAGGAGCCATACTTATAATACAAGCACTATAATAACGTGTAATAATCCAATAACTTATTTCCAAATACCAATGAAGGAAGCAATGACAGAAGACCATGATGCTACAGTGACAAGCAAAACAGAAGCAACAATTTTAACATCCAGATGTGATGTAACACAGCTTGCTAGCATTTAATATGAAGCTTAATGTAACATAGTAATGATGATATTCTACTACTTTTACCACTTCAAAAGGGCTACAAAGACTAAATGGAAGCATCAGTTCAACAGAAAGGGAAACATCCAACCTTGGAAGATGGTTTGGTATCTTGCTATGAATAATCATTTATCACAAAGGACTCAAAGACAGGAACTTCCTTCAGTCCCAGAAGTAGGTAAGCATGCCTAACACAAACTCAGCTAACGTGGTCAGAACTGAAAAAGCTGCTATTTACAACTATTAAAGGAAGCAAGCAGGAAATGATTTCCTCATATGGAATGTAATGAGATGGAAAGATTAGCCACTGCTTTATCTACAAGTAAAACTGTGATGACTACAGGCATTCATGACCTCATTTTAAAGTCACGGTTATCTATTATTGGATGATGATTTGGGGATGTTAAGACAATGCTAGGATATTACTCAGCAAGAGACGTGCTCTGAACTCAATCATTAAAACCAAGCCCTGAAGCTTCTTGATCTTCAGGTCTTCCCATCTCGTTAACAACACAAGCAGTTCTGTGCAAGGCTACCTGGCAGGAACACACATTAAATACAAGGGTATTCATAAAGGTATACACATATCAATACAAAGGTATATTTTAGAGGAGAGAGATATATATATCCTATAACATAGGATAGCAAGGCATACATTTTAGCATAAGAGCTGCAAATGTGTATTAAAAAATAAAAGCTTCTATTCTTAAATGCAGTATTTGCCAACTACTTAAAAGTAACCAAGAACGAGGTGCCACTTGAAAATCCACTATCTAAAATTACTAAAAACATTATATTCATTCTAGATGATAATTTGTGCCAGAAGAAATATTTTTTAAACTGCCATTAGACTTTCAAATCATGTTTTGGTATCTGTTACAGTGTGTAAAAGAAAACAGGCTCTGTAACCCAGCAGAAAATCATCCCTCACAGAACTGATGAGTGTTTATGTGAAGAGCATATGAATGAACATGGGGGTGGGGGAGAGGGGAGGCACACTAGTAAGGAGAACTAGTAGCTGACTGGGAGAAAGCATAGGCAAGAAGAGAAATACACAGGCAGGTCTAGCCTTGAATGGAACTTCAAAATGCAAATAAGGAAAAAAGTTATGGTAGTACCAGTTACTACAAACTAAATTTAGCAAAACAAAGTTTCTTTCCATACTAAATGCAGGTTGAACAACACAGATGCTCAATGATTTGTTAAGTCCTATTCCCCAAAGTGCCTACATAATATACATTTCATGAAAGTAACATCTCTCTAAAAGCTTCTATGGAAGTGTTCACGTGAGCAATGTTAATTAGGTAAAGAAATATTTGTACAATTAAATCCAAATTACATCAGCAATTTTTGTGCTAACCATAGCACAAGAAGCATAGTACAGACAAAGCAAAAGACAGCATCCTGCATCCCACACTGCTACACTGCCTCTCAATGAAGACTGTCACAGTCTTCTTGCTTATTTATCCTACTCCCACAGACACCCTTCATTAAGGGAGAGGAACAAATATATAATTACTGTCACATCCTACACTACTCGTCTCACACCCACCTCTGAAAATACTAGCTATGTATTTTGAAACCAAAGTGCCTGAAGCAACACATCTTGAGACTACAAGTTACTGAGTATAGTGTGAGCAACACCATAGGTAGGTATATAACCAAAGGGAAAGAGCTTTAACTTTAGAAAGTAACCAAAAAAAGTAACAAACAAACAAAAAACCAACAAACATCAAGCAAAAAAGGAAAACCCTCAGCGGAAGTGTGATGACTTCCAGTATTATGCTAGATCTTGTCATAGAGAAGAAGGAGAAGCATTTAATACTTATGGCTGGACAATGCTGCAGAAAGGAAAGTCACTCTCTATTACCTTCTGCATTAATGCCTACAACACAATACAGCTGAAAAAAAGAAACTCTCCTGGGAAGCACAAACCACCTTCCCAGGTCTAAAAGCTTCTACAACTTCCATATCATAAGCCACCCAACATAAAAATATCAAACAACAAAGTTCAATCATGTATTCAAAGAAGGCAGCAGTCATAGGACACAGTCATAGGCACAGGGGCAGCTGGAGACAGCCCAGAGAAAGGACATCAGGATCACCAGGGCTTAGACTACATGATGCACAAGAAGCATGTAAAGGAGTTGGGTTTATTTCATCTGCAGAATAGAAGGCTGAGGGTAGGGAGGAGGAATACAAGCTCTATTTTCACAGTCAGCTGTTTCTTGGAGGTTCAACAAAAAGGATGAGAAGTGGCAACAAAGGAAATTCCTATCAGATGAAGAAATCTAAAATCTTCACAATGAAAGTGGTCAGGCACTAGAGCCTATAAGCAACCAGATGAATTACTATTATAAAAATTTGGCTTGAAAGTAGACATAATTAAATCAGACTGTCTAATTTAGTTTTTCAACATCTTGATTAGTAAGCTGATCATAAGTCACAATTACATACTTTGTGTATGTACAATATGTGATTATTTTCAATGTGTTAGCTATACTCATTGTGAGCAACATTTTTACTTTTAAGCCTCAACCCAAAATATTCAAAAGAATCAGATGTTCCAAGCCAGAAAGTATGCCCCACACCTCTAGCTACTTTAAAATAGGTCAAGCAACTGTGACAGATTCCAATCTTGGTAACTACTGCTTTTTCATCTGTTAAACCAAAGATGCTATCTAGGGTGAGCAAGTAATTGGTTATATGCTTCAACATGCTGACAGATTATTTTTTATAAATGTGAAACATGGTAACCATCTAGTAAGCAGATAAAGGAAATATTGATCATTCAACATTAGTAGGCACAGACAGTGCCAAGAGTTAAATAAATTACACCCTTCAGTAACTAAACAAAACAAACACCCAAAAAAAGGAAAAAGAAAAAAAACCCAAAAAGAAAAAAAAAACAAACAACAAAACACCACAAAACCATAAAGGAAAAGTAAGGTAAATTACATCCCACTTAGTTCTTTATTTATATATTCACTCAGACACAAATGAAATTCTTTTAATCCCTCATGTAAATTCTGGCCAAACACCAAGAAGTCTGAGAACGCTGAATTGCTTTTTCCAGTAGTCACCTGCCCATTTTCTGTGTCCCACTGAATCCAAATTGGTGTGTGCTAAGATGACTAAAAATGACTAAAAATGTAGAACAGCTGTGGTGCAATATTGAGTAGCTGAGCTTGTCTGGGACAAACTGCTGCAAAATAAGTTATTTAAACACTACTGTTAAGTAGTAGAGGACAGACATTACTCAAGACCGCACAACAACTTCATGAGGTGAGAAACTACAACAGAACAAGAGACCTGTGGAACAGCATCTCCCAACTGACAGATGCAATGAAGGAGTCCATTACTTCAGTGTTGATGAAAAAATTAAGGGAGAATATAGCATTATACAGTTCTTCCACATTAGCTAAATTTCATCTAAAAAAGGACTCAAATCTTCAAAATAAGAGCTCTTCATTCACACATGGATATTCCAGTCTTATGAAGCTGACTGGAAAACTATTAGGAAACAGGTACTGAAGCCTGGGAAGCAGCTCTTATACAATATTCAGATTAACTACAACTAGAACAGAAACTAAGTCACAGGTCCTACCAGAAAATCAAGTTTTTTAGAAATAAAGAGGGATGATTCTTACAATACAAAGACCTTAAAAAAAAAACAGCTCAAAAAGAGCTCAAAACAAGCAGATAAGTTTACTACTGCTCCTCTTTACAGGATCCAGCTTCTGCAGAGAAGCCATTCAGTGTGAGTGGCTTTGCTCTGATGCAATGTTTTATTTTGCTTCCTGATAGAGGTATTGATGTTAAAAAAAAACAAAACTGTGTCACCCCTGCTGTTTACAGGAGTCAGGCCCAAGTTTGACTTCCACCCACAGCCACAAACTGGTGTCACAAAGGCAGCACTGCAACTTATTTCAAGATTCAATATGGAAATGCCTATCTGAACAACAAAGGGGCCAAAATTTGCCTTAATGCATATTTTAACTTCAGAAACTAGCAAACGCTAGAAGTACAAAGCATAATTAAACACAGGCATGTATACCTTCACCACATTAAACAAATACTTGGTTTCTCCCAAGCCAACATAAAATCAGCAAACAAAAGACGCTACAGAGGATTAATAAAGTAAACCACATGTTAATAGCCCGAGCTTATACATTCAGAAAATGCACATACTTAGCTCCAGGTCCAATAGGAGACTCCAGTTTATTCTGTGATCTTCCACAAATACATGTGTACACAGCTATGCCAAAGAGAAAGTCCTACGTGTGAATACTTTATCATAAAAAAAAATAACCTAAAAAGTACCACTCTATTAAATTAAGCAAACAGCTCATTTCTTTGTATCATTACATTTGGGCAGATACATATATTGCATATCTCTGCCCTACCAAAAAATACTGTCAAAGTTTAAAAAAATGACAAAGAAAACACTATGATAAAAGTGACACCTATATAATCACACATGTACAAATTAAAACATTCATGAAAATTCTTAATACCCTGTGCTTACAGAATAGTCAAGAGTCTAAATTCTTCTAAAAATGCAGAATACCAAGAGTTCAGCATTCCAGAAGTGAGGTTACCCAACAAACTCTATGAAGTTGTCAGGAAGCTCTCATTTGACTTAACACTTCATATTTTCTTAACAGGATGAAAGCCAAAAATTATTACTAGGATTTAAATACATATTGGTATATAAGCCAAGTATGCATCAGATCAGGTCTCTCTAATTGGTAAATTTATAACTGAAGCCAAAGAAACATAGCAAAGCCATTTTTTTTAAAATATAAAAGGAAACAAACCCCATTTTTTAATTAGTTGAGTAATTATTCTTATGAAATTACACCCATGTAGAGGAGTTCAGTAAAATACAATCCGTTTAGCATATGGATTAGCTTTCAAACTGAAAAGATAACATGCTAGTGACTGACATTCTACTTACACGAGGGAGCACTTGTGATTAATCACTAATGATGGAATATGAGAGAGTGTCTATGCTTAAGATAACTCTACTGAAGAGTTGCTTACAATCAATTGCCCTTTCACCAAAGGCAGTACAAACCGATTTTAATAAAATGCTTAAGCTAAGGATTTTGAAAGCTATTGACAAGATTTCTTTTTCTTCTACAGAAGCAGTTTAGTTTCTCCACAAGATAGAACATTCAAAGCTGAAAAACTGTCAGTTTTATTACACTTTTGAAAATCATGTACAGTGGAAAAAATTTTGGTGTCACTGCTTAATGCAGCAGTTGAGACAAGCATACAAACAAACAAAAAAAAAACCCCCACAAAAAAACCCAGAGCCCAATAAATAGGTGCCTGCTCTGCTAAGATTCAAGTTCAATTCCCTTCCCTAGCTGTCTAGATGTCAGTGTATGTCACAACTTTCAAGTTACACCACTTTCTACTATGTTATGTCTCATTTTCTTTTGTTAATGCTTTTCACTGGACACAAATATTTAATCACTGAAACAGAAAAACAAACATTAAATGTTGCCCCATCTGGTAAGCAATGTTAACTGAAATATAAATGTTGAAACAAACGTATTACACAGTTCCACAGTTAAGACATTGTCCCCACGGGAGAGCCATGACCATTCCCCACATAATGACAGACAGTGTAGCAGCAGCTCACTCTGCCAGAGGCCTTTTGCAAGATTTTGGTTGAAAAATTTCAAAGATCCAAAGCCAGACAATCTTCACCCAATTGGTTATCCATCTCAAGTGATGGGATTTATGCCAATAGGAGGTTTACCAATAGGCAAAAAATTCCCTCTTTTCATTCTGTGTTGTAAATATAGTTACAGCAGGCACTAAGTGACAATGTAAAGTTCAAGTTACTTCTACTAATTCTAAAGAAATTTGTATGGGTTCAGGATTAACTTCGCCTCACTCCCCAAAACAGCTAACATTATCTATGTTGGTTTTAAGCACTTCTGACACCAGTTCTGGCAAGGCACATGTGTGCTATATCTTTCCCTTCCAAAAGGACATGGAAAAAATGTTATGCAATGGGAAAAATAAGTGGTTTTGAGGACAAAAACAAACAAACAAAGAGGCACTACAGTTAAGTTAATGGAACATTTGACAGCAAACCTTGAATAAAGAAGACTTAATTTAGGTACATACTGCAGAAGTTGCAAACGTTTCCATGATCAGTTTGTATTCTGTCATTTGCTGAAATAAAAAATTATTTTTAGCCTGGATGGTTTGTGCAAAGTTTAACAAAAAGATTAGAATTACCTATTCTCTCTAGAGTAGAATCTTTTTCTACTTGCATTGGTTTCTTCTAATTTCTGCAACAGCTCATCTTCCTTGAACAGAATGCCAGTCATGATAGCCCTGTGTTTCCAAACGTCCAGTATAAAGCATCAATAAAAAAAGTTTTTCAAATGACTGTTCAGGACAAGTATTTTGGATTACAGTGGTTATTTTTGTCCACCCAAATTGACAAGCTGATTATGAAGGTAACAAGCACTTAGGGTATCTGTAAATTTATCTGGTTTCAAACCAACTCAAATGAAATCACAAATACAGAGTTTTATTTTAAAAGTTTAGGAACCATATCAAAAACCCGTTGAAAATATTTGAAGAAGTTTTAACATGTACTATTCTTCAATATTCATTAAAGGATTTTGAACACTTACAAAACCAAACAAACAAGAAAACCCCAAAACAACCCCAAACAAACAAAAAAAAAACCCCACAACCCCAAAACAAACCAAAACAAAACTACAAACAAAAAAACAAACAAAAAAAACAAAAAAAAACCCAAACAAAACCCCCCCCCAAAAAAACCCCAAACAAAAAAAACCCCAACCAGACCAAAAAAAAAAAAAAAAAAAAAAAAACACAACCCCACAAAAACAAAAAAAAAACACCCCACAACAAAACCTAACAAAAAAACCCAACAACTAAACCTAAGATAAGAACAAAATTCAGAGCCTGGCTGTAAAAATCTATTATTAAAACCACCTTCTACAGATTAAAAGTTCTGATAACTATGAACCCTGACAGATTCAAATCTGATTCTACACATTCCAACTGACATTTTAAAGCCAGGTTTCCTACCTCTTCCATAGGTGATATCCTTTATTAAATACTGGGAAATAAGATTAGAAAGTTCCTGAATTTAAACAAATAAAATCTGTTGAAAAACAATAATCAAAGTAATTTTGAACATGAATTAAAGCATGCAGAAATTGAAATCTCTTGAAATTGATTTCTTCCTCAAAGAGATACATCTGGTAACTGCAAATGGAGCCTGTGCCAAAATAAGCTCCAAATGGCATACTTAAGTGATCAAGCTAGAAAAAGAGAATGATGTTAAATTTCAGTCTGAGCCAGTAACTGACATTTAATCTGACAGAATAATATTATATAATCAGCTTGTATTTGAAAACTGAGTGATACTTAGATGTTTTCACAATTACCAGAAAACACCTACTTCTGCAGTGTATAACAAAACATGCCAGAAACTGGATGTGTTCAAAATGTAGCATCTTTTTCTCATTTGTACCAAACTGCTTTACCAGGAGTTTTCTACAGCAGACTTCCTAGTGGCTTCACCCAAGTCCTCTTGAGAGGGGGACCAGGAAATCTGAACTACACACTTAGCATAATTAACAATAAACATTCCAGTTGAAAATTCTTCTTCTGCATATAACACTGCTCCAGGAGCTAGGTATCCTGACTCAGGAAATAATTTATGGAAGCACCAAAAACATCCGAGAAGCCCCACTCTGTTCAGGGCATTCCATGTTTAAAAAGGAATGTGATTTAATCTTACTTTTATTAGATAAGCAGCATAAAAGATGCAGAAGGCATATTTAATATAATGTAAAATAACTTGTTCTGCAGCCAACAATTTATATTCTCATTTCATCAAGATGCATCTTGTCTTTTCCAATTCAAGTAAGACTTTCATGTTCTTTCTCCTACCTAAAACTTCAATTTCTAATTGCAATTCCTAGAAACTAATTTAAATCTCTTATCAGTAACCCTGTGAACTCAGCTTTACTGCCTCAGGTATCTCTATCTAGATTTATTCCTACTCCTCTTTGACTAACATTTATTTCTGATGCTTGAGAACTGCAAAAACTAAGATACTTGCTGTTAAAAAGAGTAAAAATGGGTTCGGATGGACCTTAAATGTCTTTTCCAACTAACTTTAAGAGTGTCTATCAAAACTCCTCAGCAAACAAAGCATCAGGAAACTAAAAGGTAAAAGAAGTTAAAAAAAGGGAAGTGCAACTCAAAAACCAATAGGTGATTCACTCTGACAAACAAGATTATTTTAATTTTTCATCCTAATTCCCACACACAGGCAGATGCCAAGTTTCTGTTCTGATCCACCATTCATAATGATTTAAAGTTCTCCACAATTCCCAATACTGCAGAAAAGACCTGTCCAGCTAAGATACCTTTACAGAATCAATTTACATAGTGGAACATCGCTTCTCAAATGTTTTCTTACCTTTACACTTGTTGAGTACCCCTATCACACTTCAAATAACACTAAATCTTGTCTCAACATTCCAGCCACATATTGCAAATATAACACTCTTCATTTCAACTGTATTTGTCTTCTTAATCCAGAAACAATTACAGGCACAATTACAGTGTATCATGATGGCTCATAAACAAGATAGAGCATCTCAGAAACTAAGCATACCAAGACCATGATACTTCCTCCCATATGTTTATCTGATCAGATACATTTTTCCTTGGGAAAAACAGTTATAACCTGTTCCATTCAACCTGTAACCATTACCACATACTTGGAGACAAGAAAAGTTTATGGTACTATGTTAAATTGATTTTTAAAAAGTAACCTGAATTGCCAGATCATCATAGCAGAACGAATTTATCAGTCATGTTGGTCAGAACCCCTGGAGGTCATCTCTTGTTATGGCACATCTGAAGTAAGTCCTTTTAGACTAAACAGTTTTGCTATGCTACACTCAGCTACTGCATATTTTTTTACTAAATTTATGGGTTGTTGGAGTCTGTATCCCTCCAAGAAACAAGTACTCCAAGACATCAGGTTGTAGAACCAGTATCAGTGACACCTAGCTTAGATCAGTTTTCTTACTCTTCTTCTCCCTTTCATATAAGGAAAAGATTGTAAAGCCTACAACTGAACAGACTCAGAACTAATGATCTCATAAATGATATCATGAACGATACTACTGCTACAAATTAACTCATTCTCCCAAATATTTCTGCTCTTCAGTTGAATACAAACCATAGCTTAATTCAAGATCTTGACACAAGTTTAACATGTCAGGTAAGTCAGTTTTTCAGATGAACACATTTCTAAGAACAGGTCAGAATGATTACATGAACAGTTAGGTTAGGAGCACCAACAACAGGGAAACAAGAGTAGGTCATAAACATCACTTTCCTTCTGACTCCCTCCATTAACTAACATGTGTATTATTTCAAACAACAGCTACTTTGTTTTCAGAGCCCACCATAGGTTAGACTCAGCCATCTCCCTTGCAATCAAATCACAGAAATCAGTGAAGTCTGGAAAGGACCTCAAGTCAACACAACTCCCCTGCTTCATCTTAGACACATCTCTGACAAAGGTTATAAACAGCATTGGTCCCAGTACTGACCCTTGGGGAATGCCACTCAGCACTGGCCTCCATTTGGGCATTGAGCTGTTGACCACACCCCTGCTGAACACTATTCTCTGTTAACACATTTTGGTTTTCAACATAGAGATTATTACTAAAAAGTAGCATTCGAATCAGAAAGGGCCTTATTCTCCACTTTAAACATTCTCCTCCATCGGATTGCAAAATTAATCAGCCTGTACCAAAGCAGTTTCCCTGTGCACTACTCAGAGACTTACGCAGAGAAAACACACCAAACAACACGCTTGCTCTCTCCATTACGATCAGCTGTAACAGGAGAGAGCTATCTGTGTTAACATCTTAAAATATTAATTAATACAAAAGTATCTAAGAGATATTAGTTGTCTAATGATAAATTTTTCAGGTCCTCGGCTCACTCTGGGATTCCTTTTTGTCTGCTGTTATTCAGTATTCACGTTTTCTTAGAGACAACCACCAGAATTTTAAAAGATTATTTAAGTAGAATTCAAAATTTCATTTCAGAAGATGCTTATCGGGTCCTGCCAATCTGAGTTCAACTAATGTAAGTAAATACTCCTTAGCATTGTTTCTGGGGAGGAAAAAAAAAAAAAAAAGCCATTCCTTTCCTCCTTCCTCTTGTAAAGAATAACTGTATTAGGTGTCTGGCCACAATTATCTCTCTTGTGAAGCCTAAAGGAGAAAGGCCTGTCAATGTTTGAGCCATCTCAACAGGCATGTTAAGTTAATTATTTTTTGATGCAGTTATAAAATTTAAAGTTATGGATCTCCAGAGTAGATGTGGCATGCTGGAAAAAAATTCTTCAGATGAATAACCAGTGACTCGGAATCTTTCTGCAGAAGATCTGTTTTGACATAATAAACTACTGCTTCACTAGGGATTTTTGCTGGTATTGGTTTTTCACCACAGCTTTCTCACTATGCCATTTTAAAGAGTGCATAGTAAGCTCTCTTTAGTACAAACATACAAATTTTTATTACAAATCCAGCAAGCAGAGACATTTTTAAGCATACCTTTATAGTGATGTTGTTTATATATGATGAAGTCATGCTCACTGAATACAAGTTAAAAAGTACAAAGGAGCCCACAGCTATAGAGCTGTGAAAAGCAATTCCCAACTAATGTTCATAGCAGTGAAGATTTCTGTCAGCTCAGCCTAGGCCAGATAATCTATCACTCACTGGAACTACCTTGGCTGAGGAGTGAAAGCCTGAGTGAATCCCTTTATACTTCCAAGAGCTAACACTGCTTTCCCTCTACCTATCACTGTAGCAGTTTGAAAGATCTATCAAAAATTAGTCTCCCACATGCAACACTTATTTAACTGAAATACATATACAGAATTTTAAAAATTTAAACTAGGGGGGACCTATTAGCATAAATGATCCAGATTCCAGAGATAAAAATTCTGCCAAACACAATTGACAAACTTTTCTTCCTGAGCCCTAGGTATATACTGTAATCTTTTCAGAGCCTGTGAACTTCTAATTGCCTTTATTTCATAATAAGAGATGGATGTATAAAATTACTTATACAGGTAATATTTTTCTCCCTCTCAAGTTATACTTGTTATGACAGCTTTTCAGCTACCCGAGGTATTTTTGTTCTGCTAAAGCCTTGTCCTTGCAAAGTTCCAAGTTTCACCCATACTGCATTACTCTGAAGATCTTAACTTATTCCTCTAAACAGAACAAATAAACTACTGCTTCAGCACTCAAAGGCTGAGAAAAATGCAAGATGTGCTAACATAGCTGAACACTTTTGCTCCACATTCAATTCCTTCAGAGCCTTTTAAAGCATTATCATGAAATCTAGTCCAAAGAAGGTTCTAGCTCCCCCCCTCACAAACTAGTTCAATATTCCCACTGAAATGTATCTGTAAACTTTGTGCTTTGATCCTATCTTTACAAACATGCTTAATAATGAGTTGTATTCCATGAATCATATTCTAAAGATAATTCCTAATTACAAGATGAAAAATGCCTGTATTGGCCAATGAACATGATAATTCCTGCCCAAGCAGTACATTCCATCTGAGTATTTAACCCACTGGCTTGTTTAAACCAGGGAGAAGCAATTACTATTTCTCACATGACAGCTTCTATGCATTTATGAATAAATTTATGATATTTTTTTTTCAGAACATTAAGTCAGTATTTTAAAAGCACATGACTGCAAACACTTGAAGATGCATCCACTTCTGACGAACTAGAAAGCAGGTAAATACCTGAAGGGTTATGGGTGAGCAGCACTGTTTGAAGGTACATTAGGACAGCTGGCCAGGCAAGCTTTGATTTTGAATGACAGCCATATGATTCAATATTGAAGTAAGTATTTAAGTTCAGCATATTAAATGTTATATTAAATTACCATATGGAATATAATAAATATTTAAGTATTCAATATAATATTTATAGTGTGGATAATCACACACAGTGGATGAATGACAGCACAATTGCACTAAGTTAAATGTTTCTATTTTGATAAAGACTAACTTCTTGGAAAATCATACAGTTTGAACACTACTTCTGTCTCCTACTGCATACAGATAGCTATTTCATGCAGTCTGCACATTCCAGTTTATCCTACAATTTTACCTTAAGGTGGATGCAGAAGACACATAATATGGTTTATAGACAACCAAGAGATATCAGTACGCGATGCCAAAGATATTTACCCTCAGGTCTCTTCATCACCAAGTATGCACTGAATATGTTCTATGCTATTCTCTATCCTCTCTGACAAGAGCAGTGACCAAGCCATCTGCCTTTGCATGCTGTCAATTTTTGGTTATAGTATGCACTTAGAGCCTTTTTCTTCTGGTCTAAAGGAAATTAGTCTGTAAATGCTCCATAGATATCACAGCTCCATACAATATAAAGAAGTTGTGCTAATAGAAGGGTGTTAAAAACAGGACTTGTGAAATGCACATACAAGCTGCTATTGTACTGCCAGCAATAAGCAACCAGTCCTTGCAGCCTTCAAACACCTCCAAAACTCATGCAAAGTACTAACAATATGCCCTTACCTGGCACTCTCTACCAGTGGTACAGTAACATTACTGTAGCCCAGTATACTGAAACACAGAAACCATTTTGTCAACAGCAGACACTGCAGAACAAAAAACCCACACTGAGCACAATTCTATAAGTGTCTCGCAGAAAAAAATGGCTTTAATATTTTCAAGAAAGTGGGCCTTTAATATAAATAGGGTTTACACCAGTATCTGACCCTCCTCAATTCTGCAAAGAACTACTGATCTCAACTTGTGAGAACAAGTTTTGCAGTTGTTGATACCACCATTTGTGACAAAGCTAAATGCCCTCTCTTCAAAGCTTCCAGTCCCAGAGCTCACCTGTTCCATATGGAATTCAGATCAAACCTGTCAAAAAATATACCCAAAGGCAGCCAAAGTACCTGTGCAGCCTTCCAAGATCTTTGACTTCTTTAATCCTGGATTACAGAAAGTCAAAGAAAATATGCCTGATTTCATGCATGGCACATTTTGTCATTAAACAGCTCTAGAGGAGTTTCTAATTATAAATATATACGTAGCTCCTAAACATACAAAGTATTCACACAAGTGCAATTCAGATGGTTTAGATGTTTGACTTCTAGATCACTTCAGTCTAAAGGATGCATCGCAATGTAGTTTTTGTGGTGGTGGTGAACTGTCACTCCATAGCACAGTGAAACTAAAACCACCATCAAGCACAAACCTCAGCCTGACCTCCTGCCACCACATCTCACTGAACAGATTTTCAAGCCAAAAAAATTCTTCTGATCTTTGTTACTTTAGAACTTACCACACACGTGTCAATTTACTTTTTCTCCCCTTGAGTGGCAGTGCTGCATCTTTAATTAGACAGTCTAATAGGCAAAACCAAAGATAAAACAACTAAAGTCATCTCATCTGAGCTCTTCCTACTCCTATACTTGTCTCATTTCACAAGCTCAAAGGTCATATTCACTCTAGCAAAGTTGTTTGAGCTATCTGTTATTCTCTCCCATTTAAAAATACTATGAAAATTGGATTTCCTTCTATTCAGACATTAATTCAGAGCAAAGATAGCACATTTCACCTGAATGCCTTTGGGAGCTGCCAGGAAACGTATTTGAGTTAAAGGAGTTATGCCTTTGTATTTACCTACCTCTATCAGTGCTGAAACTGCAGATGAAGATGTGTGTATCCATCTCCACACAGCAGTTTTCTGGTCTGACTGTGACCTTCTCTACATCTAAGTGTTTCAAATTTCTGGAAAGCACTCATGTCCAAACACAATCTACAATGCAACCTCCCAGAGTCTGTAATGCCTGCAGCACACTAAATGTCCTGGAGTCTTCAGCAAATCAGAAATTTAATAGCGTAATAAATTCAATGTAGTTGTAGCAATATTTAAAAGCAAGGGAGGACATATTTATGGCAGATATCATCCTCTACAGATTCACATACAGTAGAGACTTGCCCAGTTAATTATTAACAAAAAAACACACAGATACACAATTTTGTGGAAATATACCTTCTTTTGTCAAGAGTTCATGCTAGTTCATTGTACAAAATAAACTGTACTGTCAAAAGATTCAGCTGGTAAAACAGCATCTATTAAAGATCCTTTTGCCTCTGCAGCATACTGGCTAAAAAGCAGTCTAACTGCTTTTCATATACTTATTAAGAGGAGCAAAAGAAGTTCAACCTGATAAATCAAAAAATCTGGGAAACTTTTGCATGTATCACCAAAGGGTGACTAAGACATCCTAAAATAGCATGACTATCAAATTATGCTCCTTCAACAGAAAAAAAAGATGCAAAAATGACTAAATAATTTGGTATAGAAACTATCAAAAGCACAGTACATAAACTTACTAGAAGAGGTGCATTTTCTGACACGAAGCAAATCCAAACTACTTAGGTTTTTTTTACGTTATTACTACTTGTTACATGACAGTGCTACGTGCTTTTCCTCACAACTAGCATGATGCCTACCTGTAGGAGTAAAACTCTCCAGACAGCAGGCCCCAGCCCAGGGTCTCACTGTGAACAAACTTCACACACACAACACTACAATCCAGACATGCAATGTTTCCTATTCTGTATGGAAAAATATACAGATCTTGCTTTTCTCTTGATCTCCAGCATGCTTCCACAGTGCCTGTCAGATGATTGTTAGCTGGTTTAGCTGACTAAACAGCTTCACAGATCTTAAAAAAAATAGCTATGATTTAAGACCTTATAAAACATGACGTAAGAACTAGCCTGACAAAAGTGAAAAAGTAGAGAATACAAGGCAAAGTCAAGAAAATCATGTGACTAATAAGCAGAAAAATCTTCAAATATTTATCATTCAATGAAAATCAAACACCCACCTTCTCCAACAAAGTGACTGTCAAAAAACAAAAACCACAAAAACAACCCCACAAGACAGCACAGTACATAGGTACTTAGGCTAATATCTCAGAGAACAAACAAGTCACAGATTTGTACTCTGATGTTATGCACAACAGTTTAAATACACTGTTTTGCACAATGCATCGAAGTTTTATTTTTCTCTACATTGAAAAAATAATTTTAAAAAAGTCAGCTTTATGACAAAGCATGGGGACTGAGATGATAGTATGAAGTCTAAAATGACTTCTAGACATGAAATTGTGAAAGTGTGTTGCTTTCCTTCTGGTTCATTGCTCTTTCCCCTAAATATCACAAGCAATTTCTTTATGTGAAAGGCCATCTACGTACCAGACACCTCTGTGTGACTTCTGTCTACTACTAAGTGGGACTAATTTTTCGGTTTTCCCAACAGGAATATGACAAAGCAGTTGAATAAAAAAAAAACAAAACAAAAAACCCAAAATAAAACAAACAAAAAAACCCCACACAACAACAACAAACAAACAAACATGAAGATGCTCCTTTCATGCTAACATACTTGGTGACATGCAAAATTCTAGAAATTTTGGTTAGAAGTGTTGGTACTTTCTAAATTGATTGAACTGATTTTTTCAAGCAACTCATATTCCTGGTACCTGGATCTAAAGCATTTCTTGCAGCCATTTTAATACAAGCTCCATGAGTTCTATACCATCTATTTCACATTTTTCAGTTAAGCTGGTGAACCCATTAAAGGAGATTTGTCACTGAAAGCCATTTTCATACCTTTTTCTTTGCCAATACAGGATCAGATTTTGACATGAACTGTTAGTAAATTAGATAACATGGAACACTGAAACTCAAAGAAAAAAAGCAGCACCTGCCTCCCCCATCAAAACACAGCTAGCTTCAACAAACTATTTCTGCTCACACATACTGTGAACGTGCAGCTTTCCATAGAGGAAGGGAGTCAAGTTAAAGAACAGCTAAAATCCTCCAAACTATTAATAGAAATGTTGGAAATGCCTGCCTAATTTAGCTCTTTCTTCCTTCTTCAATTTTGACTAAATTCTCCCATAAGGTATTTGGAGCTCCCTGAGCAAATAAAACTCATGCTGGCTCATCCTAAGCACAGTTTGAATGCACAGTTGAACAGCAACCTTTCACAAAAGCTGAAGAGTTAAAACAATACAAACCAACCTTTACAGCCCATGTCAAAGTTGCTCAAAGTTTTAAAACATCCTCTGGTACAGGCTAGGATGGAGTCAGAATGATCCTCATTTAACATGGAGAGTGAAAATGAAGTTGTATTTTTCCAGCACCATATATTAACATTTATTGATTTTCAGCAGGTTAGAGCAAAGGACCTTACAAAGGAGAACCCACCCTCTTACAACAATGCTGTAAATGTTTGAGTTCCATAAATCAGATAAATTCTTCTCTTCCCCCAGTCTCAGTGTTCCTGAGCACTTCATTAGTGACCACGTGGTTATCAAGTTTCACCAAGTTTTAGAACAAACACAGAGCTTCAAACCCTCCAACATGAAACTGTATCAGTAAGGGAAGCTGCACACAGAAAGAACTCCTCTGTATCCCACAGATGGGAATTTCTCTATTTTACCAATATGCAAAGACTGTCCCTGTCACAAACAGACTCCAAGATGACTCCAAAGCTGAGTAGATGTAGCATCTGCCTTTTGGTTCTCAATTAAAGGAGGATTACAAAGGAGGATTATGCAAAATACAGTTATTCTTTTTGCTTCACTGTATGACTTGTTCACTGGTTAGAACAAGTTTTTCAGAGACCTGAAAAAAATACATGGAGCTATAGTAAAACTAAGTATTAACACCTTGTGTCAGCCCTACTGTATACCAAGAGGCTGACCACATTCCTGTCAACAAAGGCTCCTCATTAACAGTTTAAAAAAACGTCAAGAGTAATTCCTCCAACGCACTGTATTTTAGTCACAGATAACTAAATATGAAGAAAGTCTCCTCATAAAATAACTGTGTAAACAAAAAGCAAAAGCTACCAAAACAAAACAGAAAATCTGACCCTGGGGACCTAAGAGCTTTCAGTTTATGACAATGCAATTCCAAACTTGAGAGTCTGAGCTAACTCTGCTGCTGCCTTGTATCTGTGAACTCAAAAAAAACCAAACAAAAGCTTCTCTGCATTTCCATCCAAATTCAGCACTGAAATGAATTTCACATATTCTGTACTTTTAATGCAAAGTAATGTGCTAGGAAATTATTTGTTTTGGCTTTCATTACATTTGCTAGGCTTAATAACACTACTGCTATGGCAAAGAATTCCAGAGGAACATATCTGGAATAAAGTTTGAGCAAGCTCCCTCTTACCTACCAAGAACTTAAAAACAGAAGTCTGTATCTAGATGATCATTTTCTCCTGTGTCCCTGTGTTTCAAAAATGTTTACAGCTCAGAGTTGTGCACCTTGAGCTTTTCCATCAGACAGCTAATCAAATGTAGCAACTTATTATGTATTTCATATTCTTATTATAAATAACTACATCCCAGGAATGCAAAAGTGTTCATATTTGGTTTCCATTAAGTTCTCTTTCATTCCTATGACTAAAATCCACTTCATGTATATTTTTGATACCTCAACTGTAGTCTACAATGCTGTACTGTGATTCTCACTCCAGGCATAAATTATTCCTATTTAATCTAAGACAGGTTTTCCATACATTGCAGAAAATTCTATTAAAAAGATAACAAATCTAAATTCACCCATCTGAATAAACCCCATTTAATTACAACTGACTATATCAACATCTATGTCTGTACCAATGTCAGCAAAGTGACACAGTATGTTACTCTGAGAATTAATTCAGAATTAGAATCTCCCTAAGGATTCCAGTGTATTTCTAAACAGTAAACAAATTCAGGCTTGTCAAGAGGAAAACAGAACACAACATTATTGTTCAGAAAGGTATTTTCTTTCTGTTCAACTGCAGCTATGATTCAAACAGTACTAGTTATAGCTCCTGCTGAATAAAAAATTAATTGCAAGTAAACCACCTGAATTTCACCCCTAAAACTTACAAGCTCCTATAATCACTTACACAAATACTAAACTTAGGTATCTTTTGAAAAATGAAGGCATTTCATGAGTAAGCTACACTAAATGAAGATAATTTTACATCAAAACAGAAATTGCTTTGTGAACTACATCTGAATGTAGCTGTTATATGTAATGCAGTACTTCTAGCAGACTGATTTTTAAATGAAAGTTATTTTTAATCTCTTCATAACAGCCTATTTGCAGAACTATGAACACCAATGGTTTCTGGCAAAGAGAAAAAGGGACAGACAATTAAATCCAATCAAATTACATCACCACTGTCAGTACAGTGGCTTAACCATCACAACTGTTTAAACAACTATTAACACTTCACATTAAAAAAAGGTCAGGTCAAGAATACGCAGAGCTATGGATCAGAAAACTTCATAGTTTGAAATAGACTTGCATGTATGGCTGCAACTATTGCATCAATACTGGGAGGGAAGGGAGGAGAAGGGGATAAAGGAAATTCAAATTTAAGTGTGACCCAATTTCCAATTAAGTATTGACCCATTTGTCAGCAAGAGTGGAGATACCAGTCAAATAAACCAAGCACAACTGGAAACATATGCAGATAAAACGTTGATGTGATTTCTGAACATTATAGGGAGAAGAGGAGAAAAGAAAGACACAAGACTACATAATAAAACTAAACCCTAAACAAAAAGTACACACCTGAAAAGCAACGGACAGGTACAGAATCATTGCTGTATCACATGATAGCACATTATCCACCCCAGAGGAATCCAAATATCAACAAAGTGAGTTACAAGCAGCCCTTAAGAATGCCAAGGAAAATGAGGACACCTACTTCTATTGGTTGATAGCCAAGACACTCAACCTTCTGATTTAGCAGACAGAAAAACAAATGACAATCAGAGCTGCACTGCCAGATTCAAGGCATGTCAAATTCTAAAATAAATAAATAAAAATAAATAATTTAAAATACATTTGCTTCTGTTTGTAACCTGAGTTTAGTTTTAAACTTTATTTTATACACCCTGGGTCTGGAAATTCAGTTTACTATTGTAACTTTAGAATGTCATGTTGTGCAACTGAATACCAGTGGGTTGGTTTTGTTTTGCTGGGCTTTTTTTGAGCAAAACCAATTGATGAATGATACAAATTTCACTACTGCTTTTTCCAATTGGATTACAAAAAAAAAAGTCAGTTTTTACAAACTATTAACCCGAAGAACTTATTTTGTACACTACATATTTGACTAGTAAACAGTGGTATCAAAGATTCATAATCTGTGCTTTAAACTGTATTAACTATTAAAAGTTGACAAAGGCTACAAAGATATTTTTGTGATGTCACAGCACACAATTGGCAACTAGAATAGCTAAGCTACATGCTACTGCAAGTACCATATTTAGAGTAAATATGTGAAATACCAGAGTGTGGTTTCAACCCGTCTAAACTTATCGCTTCCTACATAAGCAAAAGAATTGCTGCTGCTGGAGCGGCACCGCTGCTGCAGTGCACGGATGTTGTGACTGAACTGGGAGGAAGCAATAAAGAACATTATGTGCACATTTCAAAAGTGTCTTTCTAGGAGAATGCATAGAAAGGGGAAAAAGAGGTTGAGCCAAAGAACTCTGCCTCAGTAAATCAACACAGCTCTGACGGGAATTATATAGGAGAGCGCAAAATTAATCAAAACTCACTTTTGTTGTCTTGGGTTTTTTGGGGTTTTTTTTTTTTTGGGTTTTTTTTAATTTTATTTACAGACTATATATGTCATAGCACGTATTAAAATAAAACCATAGAATTTCTCTTCATGGTTCATGTTGGGAATTGACACTACCAAGTTAAATTTTCGTGTAGAACTTGTTATTTTACACCCTCTGTTTTGAGACAAAATTTTATAAAGACCTAAATTACTCATGTTTGCTATTGCAAATGATCCAAATAAGCATTACTTCATTAAAGCTCCTTCAACAAAATAGCACAGGAGATGTTTAGTCACAATTGAAAAATCCAGCATATTTGTAGTCTATGAAATGCTTTAACTTCATCAAGTTATTTTCACACAGTTGAATACAGCTTAGTTGTCTAAAAACCCAATTTGACACATATACCCTCAACTTGGATTTGCTACTAGTAGATTTGAGAGTACCACAAGTTAGCACTGGAAATACTAACAGTATTTTCAGGTTCAGAAACTACAAGCTGATTGAGAAAGCTCTGATGTAAAGCTAGAGGTGAAATACCAAGTGCAACAGTATTTCTACTTCCTTTCAATTTAGGATACACATTTAGTAAGTTCATACCCTGCCTGTTCCTGATTACATTTCATAATGGAGAAAACTGCTAGAAGAGCAAGAAAAATATAAAAACCAACAGTTTTATATCAACATCCGTTTCTTTCCTTTCCACTTGGTTGCAGCTTTTTGGCCAGTTATTTCTTGTTTCCTTCTAATCCAGCGCAGATGTAATCAGTAACAAAATGTCTCCTACCTAAGCCTTCACAAGATAACATTCAGCTCCAAATTACAACTACTTCCAGTGCCAAGACTTCAACTGGCAGGAAATCTATATGGTTGAACTCACATACTTATGGACACACATAGACAAAATCAATTCTTTGACACAAAGTGGTTTTCATTGCTACAGCAGAAGAGGTTCCCAAATTACACAGATGTAAGAACATATTTGAGATTACTGCTTGCATTCTGAACTGTCTGGAAACATTTAATAGCCATCCCACTACAAGACTTCAAGATTTTATAAACAAGCCATTTACAGTGCTTACCTGATTTCTTGTAATGTGCCTGAGGAATGGCTTCTGCAAGGCTTACAGATAATAAGTGTGCATATCTGATTAGTACTAACAGGGATATTTTAAAATAAGATATAGGTATTTAAGAATTAATAGTGAAAAGACTTTAAAGATACTGAGAAACTGAAATGAAGGAATGCTGTTAAAAAAAAAAGCTTTCAAATGCAAAAGGTGTCTCTGCTTGAGCAAGCATGTTGAATTTTCCAGGGAGAGCAAGATGTGCCTTCAAAATTCACATTTTACAAGTGAATTTTCCCAGCATTCTACCAGCTCCACTTGGTATTGTAGTTTACAGATTATGTACTTTAAATACAGCAACATACACAAGGAAAAAAGGGGAAGCTTTAAATTCCATGTTGAATAAGTCATCTCTCTTGAATTATAATGCAAACTAGTGTTACACTGTGAGCCAAGTCACTCACTAGGAACAGCTTAAAACTTTCACATCTACAGATCCAAAACTTATGTTAAGATCCAGAAAAAAGACTGAAATGTATTGTTGGATCACATGCTGAACTGCAACAGAATGCCTCTTCCAAACATCACTTTTAGAAGTTGAGAGATTACTGCACCATTTAATAAAAAAACTAGAGCTACAGCCCAAAATTACATGATACCTTAATAACCACAGCTCATGGGAAACAATGGCAGTGAGAAGACTCACAGTAAGGTGATTGCAGGTGTCCTACTGCTTCTCCTCCTTAGTTCCTGCCTCTTACTTCACCCGAAGTAGAATAATGCTTCAGGCTAAGTAAAATAAAACAACAGCTGCAGCACTAAATGGCTATTCTTTCTGCAAATGAGCAGCTGAGGTAGAAAATTGGCCCTCTGGCAGTCTAGAGGAGTATGATAGTTCTCATACTTTACTAAAAGGCATAAACAAGTATTCCAAAGGAATTCCAGTTAAAAGTTAGGAAAAGTTGGCTAAGGAAGAAATTATAAAGTAATCATAAAAGAATTTAGAGAGAAAAATTAATACTTCAAAAGAAAGTTGCAATAATGCAATTATCTATATTTGAAATAATTACAGTTACATGAAACAGTTCTAAGAAAACAAACAAACAAGCAATAAACAATGGACTGCCTCCAGAAATTTAAGTAGGCTATAAAATGGGAAAAAACCCACCAGAAACCTCAGGTAACCCTGCCAAACCAAAAAAAAAAAAAAAAAAACCAAACCAAACAAAACAAACAAAAAAAAAACCCCACCATTATTTGGTGCTTCAGTATATAAAGGCAGTTGAGCACTGGAAACACTTTTTTCCCAGCTTTACTACATTCCTTTCGTGAGATGCAGGGAAAAGAAATGATCCTCATCCCTCAGTTTTATAAAATACACTCTGTGTACGATCTTATTTAGAAATGCAAGCTGTCCCCAGCACAAAGTCTTATCTGGAATTCTAGTAGAAGCCTCTAGACAAAACCAAAACAGAGACTTGGGAAATAAGTTCCCAACAAGCTCAATTAAGTTTACTTTCACTTAGATAGCTTCACACAAACATCCCAACACAAAGAAGATGGTAAGCCATTAAGTATACAGATTTTTCTTCACAACAAGAAGTCAAGGAAGTTACACTCTGGCAAAACTATAGAGAGATTTCCTGTTAAGAATGGATAATTACAGCACTGCAACTTCCTTCCAAGCCATCCATCCACATTCTCCTTTAAAGAGTGCTACTCCATTAGCTACATGCAGATAGTGTTACTATGCCATACTCATTCAAGAACCCAACCCTTAACATGTTTCACATCAAAGCTCTTTTAACTGCACTCTGTAACATGAACACAAATGTTTTTATGCTACTGAGATATCACTGCTACAGCAGTTTCACTCAGCTGACCCTTTGAAACTTCCTACTTGGCATTAACTATGTATCTCTGGGTTTTTCTAAGATGAATTACCTACAGAATTCTACAGAATCTACAGAAGTATCTACAGAAGCACCATTCCCCTCCCAAAATAATGGAGGGGGAAAAAAAAAAAAAAAAAAAAAAAAAAAAAAGAGAGAGAAAGAAGTGTGCTCAGAGGTGTGAAAACTAGGACAAACTCCTCAAGAAACTAGGTTTTCTGTAAAAGAAATTTCATGCACCATGCTTTGAGGGTTTCAAGACTATTAAACCTGCTTGATTACTATCTAACAAGTAATCCATCATTACAAAAGCAGCACCTAGATTAGAAAAAAAAAAAAAAGAAATCTTATCCCAGCTATAAGACTGAACCTCCCAAAAAGGAGAAAAAGATGAGTGCAAGTACATGACCATAATATGATTGCTGGTACCTACCATAAGCCATGTCCACTCTTAAATTAGAATTCTATCTCCTTCTCCCTGTAACAAAACAAGCAACTAAGCTTTCTAACTGGAGAGAAAGAACTTTTTTTTGGAGTAGATTTTATTTTTATCATTATGAACTAAGAATGCTTTCTTATATTCTTTTATTATTATGGTAATGGCCACTGAGGAAAATGCAGAGGGAATATACAAACCTAGGATGGGAAGCATGTTAGTTTTGCAACTCTACAGCAAGTCAAGAGCAAGACAAATAAAGACAGTAATAATCATGAGCACGGGTACCTATGTTGGATTTCCCTCCAAGTGTATGAGTTGACATCTGTGTGAGGCTGAGCTACTCAGGTGTGTTCATGATGGCTGAAGCTTAACAAAAAAAGAATTTCAGAGACAGGGCAGTCAAAGATTGAGATCTGTACAAGTGATACAAATATCATATGATATTAACAAGAACATACGTCATGGTCACAGAAAATGCTACAAAACTGAGACTTCATACCAGGAGTATGTTCAGTACCAGCCCTAGAAAACTGCTTATTAACTCCTCCAGGACACAACTTTTAATAAAGTTTTCAGTCATTATCACAATAAACACTAATTAGAAAAATATTTAAGAAGCATGCCATCTATGAAGACTGGTACGTTATCTGTTGTTCATAGTACTTATCAGTTAAACTGTTTATTGCAAAAGGAAGATATGTGCAAGTAATTCAGAGGTTGGGCTTGAGTCACAGCTTGTGCAAAAAGCATTCATTTTTAAACATACAACCATAAACACTATGAACAAAGAAAATTTTCAAACTACAAAACCATGTGTCATTTCCTGATGCCAGGAACAGAGACTCCCAACAAACTTAAGGACAGCATACAAAACTGATCTACCCATGTTCTATTTTAAGCACTGGAAAAAAAAAAAGCGACAAGCAGCAAAACTAATAATAATAATAAAAAGGTTTACTTTGCACTTATACAAGAATTCTCAGAGAAAGAGGCAGGACTGGTAGTTCTGACACCCTAGAGTTGACAAGGGAATACAGAAGTGGTCCTGTTATCTAGAAACTGTTAGGTATCTTTCTGAGGAAGTTCAAGCACCCTTCTACAGCAGCATCAAATAGGTGTCAATTAGGATGTCCCCTAGCAACCGTATTCAGAACACCACAACTATAGACATATGCCCGTTTGAAGAGCAGATGTCTGGTCAGTTTGATGTACTGACTGTACTTCTAGCACTATTCCAGGCTAAACATGACAAAGGTTTCTTTTCCAGAAAGCATCCCTTCTGTTGTGTGAAATCCAGTAACACAACTTCACACATAAACCATATGACAAGGTGTTTTCTCTATCTGATGAGACTAAGGTACACAGAGCCCAAAGATTTACTGAGCCTTCTGACACCCGGAGCTGATCAAAAATAAAGCCACTCAGTTACCACCCAGTCTTCATGTGAAACATGAAATGCAACAGAGAATACCAGAAGGAAACAAAGGCAGCTGTTCTGGGGCTACCCTAAAAGTATCACAACCCTCTTTGGTACTGGTGGAACAAGAATTGCTTAAACCTTTAAGTCAGACATGGTTGGTGGAAATAAGAAATAACTGCAGTACAATTAACCCCAGTAATACCATCTGGGCTTCTCATTTGGATATAGAGAGACACAGGAGGCACAAATTCAAGACACATGAAGACCCAACCTCCTCACAGACATGGGTGAGAGGAAAGGGGAAAGCACACATACAGAAGGTATAGCTACACATCTCTCCAGTATCTTTCGTTACATATGGGAGGAAGGGAAAAAAAAAAGAAAAAGTGGGGGATGGGGTGTGTGAGTCGTTAAAAGGCCTAGAATAACCAGATGCAAGATAATCAGGTATTCAAGCCAAGAACATCCTCAGTCCTGTGACCTTACAGCTTAGTGAGAGACACACTAGTATGAACTTTGGTGCTCATAATTCTCTTCACAAACACCTGAACAGAACATAGTTGATAGCAAGCCTTTTAATTCTTCCCACCTTGGATCTGTTTTAAATTGAAACAGAAAAATGGCCAGACGCTGCAGGGAATGTGAAGCTCAGGCACAGCAGATCTAAAGAAGCCCTCTTGGACCCATCTGTCTAGGAGACAGACTAGAATGGATAAGTCTAAGAACACCCTTAATAATAAAGATTAGGTCTTCAAGCACTCATTTCCCGTTCTTCTATGAGCTACAAGAAAGGTAGACAAACATTTATTTTTTTCAGTAGACTATCTAGGAAAAAATCAAGATGACCGGTTAGCTATTCCTTCTTGAGCCTCCGGCACCTCATCTACAGAACAGGGGAGTGCTTCCCTAGCAAAACACAAACGAGATCAACTAGTAAGGAAATTACAGTCCATTCCTCTGCTTAGCCTCCATGCTTTTCCTTTTCCAAGGAAGGGATACGGGAGAAGCCCCATCCCTTTAGAAGCCCCCATTCTCCAGGGCCTTGTGCATAGGGAAGAGCTTATAAGGCCCCTTCTGGAGCGCAGATACACTGAACAGCCTCTCCCAAGCTCTCCATCGCCACGTCCCCGATCCTACCCGCCCTCCCCCCCATGAGAACGTCCTATGCTGAAACACACAGAACTCCTCCGCCTGACGAGGCTTCACGTCCCCGCCAGGCTGGTGAGAAAGGAGGCAGCCCCACAGCGGACACCCCGCTCCACAGCGCCCCGGGACAGGCCGAGCAATCCCTCTCCTCAGCGGAGCCCGGCGGGAAGCCCTTCGGTCGCCATCCCTCCCCGGTACTCACAGTCCAGGTGTTTCTTCTTGGGCCCCATGACCTCGTGGGTCGTGGCCTTGCAGACGGTTTTCGAGACCGCCGAACCGGTCACGCTGTGCTGCGCCGCCGTGATGCGGTCGGTGAGGCTTTGGCCGGACATGGCGGGTTGCTGGCGGTGCTGGAACCGAGAGCGGCTCCGCTCCCTCTTCAGGGGCCGGGACGGGAGGACTAGCCGGGGGATGGAGCTGCACGCACTCCTCACCCCGCCGTGCCGCAGGCGGCCCCCGCTCCGCCCTCAGGGACGGACCTGTCACCCGAGCAGGGACCCCTCCTCCTCCTCCTCCCACCCCCCCCTCCCCCAGCCTCCGTCCCCTCCCCCTGCGCGCCTTCCGCTGGGCCGGGGACAGGGGACACACACTGGGCGCCGCAGGAAAATGGCGGCGGCGGAGCTCCTCCTCGGACCTTTCCGGGCCGCCCGCATCACGTGACACGCGACACGCCCCGCCCTCCTCGCCGCCCCGCCCCGCGCGGAGCCCCCCAGGACACCCACGGAGGGGGGGGGGGCGTGGAAATGTCACGTGGGAATGCGCCAGGGGACTCTTTTTTGGAGGGGGGGGGGTGAGCAGCCCCCTCAGCACCCGAGGCCTCGGGAGGGGGAGAAGGGGAGGAGGGGGCCCAGCAGACCCCGCCAAAAATGGGCCCCTCCTGAGGGTGGGTGGGGGGCAGCCCTTCCCCGTGGGCAGACAGCGGTGGTTGGGGGGTAGGGAGCGGGTGTGAGCCCCTGTTTGGGTTAGGCAGTGCGGGGAAAAGCGGTGTGTTAAGGTATCGTGGAGCAGGTGGGGTGTCTCCTCTGCCCTGCAGGAAGTTTTTTTGTGTTCCTCAAAGTTTTGAGGAAACTCCCGTAGCATCACCTCAGACAATGAAAGCGTGGAGAGGAACAATCTTGTTCGCTGGCCATGAGGAGCGTGGAGCTGTGTGGTTTCTGTGATTGTGCTTATCTTCAGAGTTATTTTTATTGGAAAGCTGACGAGAAAAATCTTGAATGTACATCATGGCAAGCAGAAAAAAATAAAACGGTGGTTTTCAGGTCTTTAATGATCAGCTTCCCGCTGTTTTACTGCTCAGCTAATGCTTCTCAGGCTCTTGGGCTTGGTCAGCAGCTCTGTCCTTGGCTTGTTGGGATTTTGTACAAAGTTACTTAATGTTTCTGTTCATAAAAGCTGGCTGACTGTTCCTTAAAGTTCCATCTGTAAACTGCATGACCCAGATGTAGTGGTGGACAACGAGGAATGGATACTGGAGTCAGTACCTTCTCGGGTACGTTCCCAAAATGCAGTCAGAGCCTCCCAGCTATCTGCAACTTTCATTACTTGCTACAGGGGCTCCTCTCCTTTCCTGACATACAGCAGCGAATAATACAGCAAAACCACAGGATTCCAGCAGACAAATGTTCTTCCTTTCCCAGAAGTGCCTCCTGATGAGTCGTCTTGAAACTGTCCCTCATCCATGAAGCCACTGAAATATTTATTAGGCAACTTAAACAGAAGCAGTATACAAATGCTACTCAGCTCTGTCTGTTTGAAAGGATGTATAAGTAGGATTATCAGTTTATAATGCATAAGGAAAATCAGTGTCAGAGGAAGGACATATGGTGAAAGCTGAACACAAATAATGCCATTGCTGTGTGTGTGGATGTGGAAGTTGCTTCCTTCATAATGCCAGGCTCTGAAGATATTGTTATGTTTGGGTATTTTTTTCTTGGCTCCTTCTGAACTGCTTCTGGAGTCCCAGATATCCATGCTGGGGAAATAAATCACTGATGTATACAGCAGTGGACTCAGATAAGACAGCTTTAGCATAAAGCGTTGCAACATAAAAAAACTGAGACTGCTATAGGCTATTGATACAGCAACACATATATCCATGAATGCATCATATTTTGCATTGTTTCCAAATTATACTGCAAATCAGAGAGCTAAATAATTTTCACACTGCTGGTATTTTTTATGCTAACTTCAACTAGGACCAGGATTTCAATACCCCACTTCAAGTTGCTGTTTGGAGAAGTTCCATGGAATTGGCCTAAGTAATTTAGGCTCCATCAGTTCTCTGAATATGCCTGTTGCCTTCCCCAGGAACAGTTAAACTACCCAAACAGAGGAAGTTTGCAACTCTAGGAGTTACTGAGACCACATTTGGACAAAATATCTCATTCTTAAAGGGACAAAAAGTGACCTTGGTCATAGAGATCCAAAACCAAAAATAAATTTAGTCTTTTTATAGCTCTTCATACGCACAAAAACCCCCACAGTTTTACCCCACTCAGTTAAAAAATCTGCTTGTTGTTTTTGTTCATAAGCAAAAAGGGAAGAGAGCAGTGATGGCAAAACATATTTTTGTAATTGTTTGTTGGTTTTTAATTGATAGAAGCTACTTGACAACATTACAGTGAGAAGCTAGAAGCACTGTGATAGATAATATCTGAGCACCTCCCAGAGATTTGGAAATTGAAATCAAAATATTATCTCTTTTCCTTTTCAACATGAAGAAAACAAGTTTGATTAGTTTATAACTCATTTGTTTTTGTTTGTGTGCCTGGGTGTGCTTGAGAATGAAAGGAGAAAGGAGCACATACCCAAAGAGAAACTACTGCAAAGATAGAAGTCCTATATTTAGCAAAGTGACAAACCTAAACAACATTCTTTTCTCTTGTGAAAAGTTCTTCCAGGGTCTGGATCCAGCTCCTGTGAAAACCCTGTATCTTGCATTCACAAGCTCCCAAAAGTGTGAGTGAGGCATCCAGCTATCCTGGAAGGACAGACAAGCTGACAGGGCTGTTTCTTTCTGTCTGTTATTGTATAGTTCTGAAAACCTTGCCTCAGCATGACCTCTGTAATTTATTATGTATGTCACTTTCTTGCAACAGGATCATTTCTACTCTATGTGCTGCCTACTACTCTGTAATGCCTGCAATCTGACTGGCTTCTTTGCTGTTGACAGGGCTGCTGGCATCCATGCCATTCCTCCATGCTGCAAAAGAATTAGGAAACCTGTGGGGTTTGGGGCACCATTAATTGGAGGTACCTTCAGGTTCAAAATGGGAGTTTGGGCTGAATTTCTACCATCTATTGGAAATAAAGCCTTTTGAGGCACAAAACTGTTGAGGCACAGGGTAAGAAACTAGCAGGCTCGTTACCAAGTATTCCAGGGCCTATGTGGAAGCAATAACAACAGGGAAAAAAAATTACAAACCAACAACACAACAGCAACCATAATCTGGAAAATGAAGGGAGCTGATGAAAAAAAGTTGCAGAGGCAAAAAAATTGGCATAGGGCTGGGCTGATGGAACAGAGATGGAACTGCTGAATGGTAAGAGTGACAGGCAAGGAGGCAATGGGGAGGAAAGCCAGAGGGAGTGAAGTCTCCTGAATAAAGTTGGGAAACACTTTTTTAGTGTTGTATAAGTGATCTATAAAAGTGCTACAGCCCAGGTGTTTCCCATGCCCCATTTCAAGGATGACCATGTTTTGATTTGCTGTTAAGGGCTATAGTATTTTCCCCAACATTTAAGGAAAAGTGAATTTTATGACAGCCTGTTTGAGTTAGAGACATAGGATGTAGAATAGATGCAGATACAGAAAACACCAGGTCCATGTTTATGTCCATGGCCTCTTTGGACTGTATGGTTGACTTCTCCTGCACCTCTGGCAATGCAGAACCCCAGACAGCTGCACAGCTAAAACAGGGCCTCTCACTGACTGTATACAGCAATCCAAGGTTACTGAGTAGCCTAATTTTGCCCAGCCTAGTAAACATTTTCCCATTTAACTGCAGTATAATAAATTCAAAACCATTTTCAAAGAGTTAGTGAAAGATGTATAGAGTCATATTTCAGCTTGACTGTAGTAGGAATTCAGTATGATTTGCAGCATCATAGCAATGTAATAAAATAATTTCACAAAAATTATTTTGTTTTTGTAACACCTCCGAAAAGATAAATGTAACAAAACTGGGACATAAAAAAGTTAAGGTGAAAGTGACACTTGTGAATGGCCCCGTGATTCAAAGTAGCCCAGGCCAGGAGCTCTCTTTACTCACTCATGCTGCCAACAAGACCAGGAAGCCCAGCAGAGCTATGCAGATTGGTCAGATTCCATTTCAGAGGAGGAGACACGACTGCTGAGAGCTGCTAGAATACAGCAAATAGCCCCAAACGCAACAGAGTTAGGATGATTTTTTAATTAATACCTCTTTCCTCCATTCTGTGTGTCTTTAAACCTGCAATGTTCCTATTGCCCTCATGTAACGTGGTGACCTGACAGACTTTACTTTTGCTTCTCTTGTATCCAATTTCTATGAAATTGTATTTCTGATCCTTCAGACCTTAAGCACTCATCTCCTTCCTTTCCTAAGGATCATTATTCCATGCTCAGTTAATTTCTGCTTCAAATACATTATCTTTTTCCATCTAAATATCCACTTTGAGCCTACCCAAAATGTTCCTGCTGAAATCACTCATTGCTCTGCATACCTCTTACAGCACCTGTTTTTATTTTAGCCCCTCTTATCCTCACATCTACTTTAAACCTCTCATCCTTGCAGACAAAGCCAACTTCCTCAAGTTCATATTGAATCAGACAGCTCTTTCTTAATTCTCTTACTTCTTTCTGGAATTGGTGCCAGCTTTGATGGTTCTTTTGTCCCTTTCACATTTGCTCTTTTGTGCCTCTTGATATAAGACCAATATCCACCATCCTTCCTTCATGCATGGTATTCTGAGCTCTGCAGCTTTTGTTATATTCACATGCAGCTTCAGTTAATTAGTAGTTGGTGTCACTTGCTGTTCTCTTCCCCAAAAGGAAGCTGACTTTGTCAAGGAAGAAAGCAGCTGCCTGAGAGGTAACTTATCTTTGACAGGAGAAAAGCAGTTGGGAAGGGAGAAAAGTGAGTCAGTACCGTGTCACAGGAGGGGAGCAATCAGAGCTCATTTTACTGCCTTCACTCAGGAGTACCAGGACTGGGTAGAAGTTCTCATGCCATATGAAAAGATCTAAGTAGAGGTGGAAAACAAATATGATGCTTCTGAATTCCATTGTGTGTTATAACACCTTTCTTTCCTTGTCCTGACATGAAAATTGATCATGTAATTAATACCATAAGCAAATGCTTTCAAAACCAGGATTGTTACCTGGCAGACAAATGTGTAACAAATGCCTTTTTGAGTGTGAGATAGAAAAGCAAGAAGCTCCCCTACATTTTGTTCACACTTTCTAGTGGATGTGTCAAACACTGACACCTCTGAAGTGTGAGAAGTGCACTGTCCCTTGTGTCTGCATGTATTGCCCATCAGCAAGCATCCCTAATACCGCTCTTCCCTAAGGGTTCTTTTTAACACATCCTTTCTCAGCAGTGGGCACTCTCACAGTAACTAAGATGCTCCAAGAGGAAAACCAAACCTTGCAGCATAGCCTTACCAGCATAAATGCACGACTGTAGTTCCACAAGATTTCTGGAGACCATCTTTCCGACAGGAAAAAACAAATGTTCTAGTCCCAGCTAGTGACACTGTCTCCTTCACTTCCCCCTAGTTTCATCTCAAAACCTTAGGGTATTGCTGCCAAATACTTCTCCCCATCATTCCAGGCTGGCAGCATTCACGAGACTTGGCAGGAGACAGCATTTGATAAGAATACTTCTCTGGGCACTTCTGAGAGGGCACTGTCATTCATTTCACTCCCCTGCCAGTTCACAAACACCAAGCCAGCGGGGTAGACACAGGAGGAACTGCATTCCTTCTGGGCTTCTGTAACTCAGAAGCAGCTCCTATCATTTTCTGAAGTCACCGTCACCTCTGAGCCAAAAGCAAACATAACGTGCTTTAGCCCCAAAGGAATATTTTAAAGGGAAGTTAAAAACAAACAAAAATGAAGGGTGTGAATGCAACAGCCATTTCAGCCTGCTGCCAAGCTATAATTGGTACTTATGCTCACAGTCTTGCACACACATACATGCAGCAGAGCTTAATAGTTTCCCTCATTAATGTTGAGGCTCATGTGCTCATGCTCTATGTCTGGGAAAGCTTTACACCCACATGAATTTTGATGTAGAGCTGAAACAAAAATGTTGATGCTGGCAATGCCAACTATAGCGAGTAAATAGCTGGGTCCAGTGCTGCCAATGCTGACTTGAATGGGGCTTCTCACCCAGAAGAAAACCTACGTGTGAAAAGTATTCTCACAATTGGGTCTGTGCAGAAAAAGTAAATCCTGGTTCCCTTCTGCAGATGAATAAATCCATTTATGCCAATTAGTTGGTTTCAAGGCTTGTGTAGGTAGGTCCCACTCCCTGGTCTTTATGTGAGATCTTAATCTTGCCCACTGAAGTGAGCCAGGCTATCAGCATTTGGCCCTCTGCTTCAGGGGTCAGTGACTGCATTTACATGTAGGCAGACTTCATGGCAATTAAATCAAACTGCTCTACTGAAACAGACATTAACTAAATCCCTCCCAACAGTCTGATGGTGTATAAACTATTTTGAACCTTAAAATCCATAGAGGATTTGTCCTAATTCATTTCAGTACACACAAGTGCATAAATGAGAGTGCTTTCCATTCAGTGAAATAGAGGAAATGCATAAAACCAAAATTAACTGGATTTTTTAAAAAGGCTTTGTTTTTCATGATCTGAGAAGCACATAATTACAAGTAATACCCAGGTGACTGTTCTCACCTTCTCTATCATCCTTTGTTTCCTAGTGTTATTTATGAGAGCTCAGAATTAGTAACTTTTTAATATCAGAGGTGCAGACTTGCCTTAATATGCTTCAGCTGTGCCTCTTGTCTACAACTGATCAGATTATATGTTCTCCTTGTTGCCTTCATTGAGGCCAGGGCCAGATGAAGGCCAGATGTGAATGTCAGGGTTACAGTGCTCCCTTCACAGCCATATGCCAGGCAACACCTTTCTGCCAGCCCATGGCCCTCAGGGACATCCCACAGTGGGGAGCCTAATGCAGGGGATTATATACTCATAGTTCTGCCTCATTTCATGCCTTCTCTCTGGCTCTTCATCACTTGCAGATGGAGTGGAAATGCAAGGGAGAGGATAAGGTGATACACTGGGAGCTGCCAGCACTACACTAGAGAAGTGGGAGAGAGGTTACAGTAAGGCAGAAATTCCCTTCATAGAGTCCTGGTAAATCCATATTGATTTAAAGCTACAAATGAATCTGGCAACAAACTTCTGTGACTGCAGATCAGAAGACCCCTATTGGGCTGGTAGTTGTGTGATGTGGACCTTTCCACTGGCAGCTGGCTGCAGTCCAGCAAATTAAATCATGGGCATTTTTCCTGGTCATTTTTATCTGAATGCAGGAGGAAAGGGTGGTAGAGGATCTGTGTCTCATTTCTAAAGGGCCCACCTAGCTAGTTCTATGCTTTGGACCATTTCTTCTGTGTGCTTTTGCTAATCAGATAAGCCCTCCCTTGCCTTTTCATACAGTGTCCCTTTTCACTGGAAAGCCAGACATGTTGGCAGTGCTTGCTACTAGAGGAATAAAGGAGGAATAATGATCCAAAAGAAGGGATTATAGTCTCTCAGATTGCACTGGGGTATTTTAAAGTCAAACACTAACCCTGCACATGTTGGCATTCACTTTTAAAATTCTCCAAGAGCCTGGTTATTGCTGAAGACCCTGTGCATTGCAGCAGCAGCTGAAACCAAGGAAGAACTAAAGCAAGATGCTGATCAACTCTGTCCACCTGTATTTTTTAGCCTTCACACGCAACCCAAAAAACCAGCAAAAGTTAAAGGGCAAAAACGAGTATCAGATGCATTGAACTGCTTCAGATTACATCACCCTGTTGGAGGAAATAAGTAGTCTGTGCAACAAGTTGTTGACCTGAAAGATCAGATGCCTAAAAGAAAGAATATTTAACCAAGAGCAGCTGTAAAGAAAACAGTAGTATAGGCAGGTAAAACCACAGATCACATTCTTTGTAGGTCCATATTTTATCCCAGGCAGTGTGCTTTGTGATGCCAAATTCTGTTCCTGTCAATCTATGGCAAGGTGCCCATCAACTTCAAACAGAATAGGTTTTCTCACTGTAAACTAAGAGTATGACCAGCAATGCCAATGCAGTATAGAAATGAATTGTGTAGGTGGGGAGGAGGGAGTTGGTACTGCAACTTTAGTGCCTGCCTGATCTGAACACTTTTATTTTCAAATTAACAAAGACTTTTACTCTTGGGACATTATATCAATTTTTTTTTTTAAGGTTCATCATAATTTGAAGTTTTTGGCTGGAGTGCTTGATGTTCATAAACATTATTTAGTTAAAATTTGTCCAAATGGTTAAACAAAGTGTTCAGAAATGTTAGAAACATTCTTTTCAAAACAGAACTTTGTTGGTATTGTGGCAAGGTTTTTCAGTAAAGGTCTTTCGACCTTGATATTGGAATTCTCTTTCTTTTACCTTCTCTTCTGTCCCATAATATTCTGCTTACTGAAGTCCAAATCTATATTATTCTTAAGCCTTATTTGACAAATCTTTGTAACTGTTTGACATCTCTTAACATTATGACATGTATCAGAGAATGGGCCTGTGCATGTGAAATTTAATAGTACAAAACAAACTCCTAAGCTTTTTTTTTCCCACAATTAACTAACTTTGCATTGAAACAAGTGAAGTTACCAGTGTATCTGTAATATTTTAAAATCAGATAAAAATAGGATTGTTGTATTCTTTAATTAGCATAGCTGAAAGTTGGCCAAATCGGCTTCGGACACAGCAGGACATGTACTGTTTGTCCTGATTTGCTGTGGAATGAAAAAATGTAATACTTGGCACATGAACTAACTATGCTAGCTAAAAATGTTATTAAAACATATTCAACTAAATCAAATATAGTGGTTTACCAGAGATTAGTCCACATATTTTAGCAGAACAGAAGAGCACAGTTTTAAAGTTGTGGACTACTGAAAGAAACAAAATCTAGAAAATGGAGTATCAGTGACATGGAATTTTTGAGGAACATTACTTCCATGTTGAAAGTCAGCTCCTTGTGACAAACCTTGGCATTCTTACTGACACAGAGTAAACCCATTCCCTACAAATGTGGATTTGGGACTCCAGTCATTTATTGAAAGTGAAATTGTAAGGTGTTTTCAACCTGAGAGAAAATTTTTAAATTCTAAGGTGTTAAAAACCAGATTTTAATTTCTGTGTGCCCGGTTGTATGAGATAGGTTTCAGTGTGGTTAGAAATACGATATTAACATGGGATTAATTGTTTATTAAACAGGAACTGTAAAGTATTATACAGCAAATGAGTAAGCATCATACTAGTGCTTCTGATGTGTATCCTAGATGTAGTCCCTGTGCATGATGTAACTGCAGTGTCTCACTAAGCAGATACTTTCTGTGCAAATTTAAGGGCAGAATTCTGTCATTCTCAAATGCACATCCTTAAACAAAGATACTCTTACAATCTGTGAAAAACTTATGAAATGTCCAATGAAAAAGACTTTGATGGAAGCAGATGTGGGCTTCAAACCAATCCTGCTACAAAAAGGTAAAGCTTATTCTTTCTGAATCAGCAAGAACTGAATCCAGAGAAATTCCTTGAGAAGGGACATTGCTATCTTCCCTGCAAAGGTTTACTGCTTTAAATTGCAATTTGAATTCCTCCCAGTAAGGTTATGAAGGTTATTCAATAAATTAGTGTGTATGGCAGCTGCTCTTACCAGTCACTTCTCCACAGGCAGCCAAACTCAGTTTGGGAGCAGCAATACTCTCCTGTTACTACCTATGCAGACATCCAACAAATTTATATTTACTGGCCTTTTCTCTCTTTAGAAATGCTTACTATTTTTTTTCAATAATTTAATTGTGAAGAGTGCTTCATTCCCAGATGTGATATTTCACAGCTTTAGGAGAAGCAGCTACCTGAAGAACTTTTCCAAATAGCATCACAGAACTTATCTCTTGACGTTTCTCTGATGCAGATCATTTTGTTTCCTAGAAAGGACATCTCATTGTTTCATAGGGCTGACTTTCTCCTGCACAGATGGTTTGCCTGTTAAAAATCTGTCCTTCAGAAACCACAGTAGAACATGAGCACTCTTAGGCAATAATTCCCAAATTTGGGTTTCTAACCCTGAGGCTGTAGCTGTCCTGAGGGAGGTTGTGATTTTAGCCAAAATTAAATCATTTGGATAGTTTTGGGGATGTGAGCCAGATGGAAGGAGAACTCACAATCATAAGAGGGGTTACAAGCTAACTGGACCACTTCTTTCTCTTGCACCATCTTCATTCAGGCTTTTGAGAGTTTGATGATTATACACATGAGACTGTAAGATGTATCTGATAGTCACAGTGGGTGAAGATTTTTATAGCCCATCCATTTTACAGACAATAAACACTAAGACAGGAGGCACAAAGACAAGAAATACCCCAAAGACTTGAGGGTAAGGCAGAAATCTTGCCATTCCTCAAGTCACTTTGCAGCACACTCCACAGAGCTGTCACCTCTTCAGGTTGGGCATCTTTCATCAGAGATTCTGAGATTTCCACCCCAACCCCATTTCCCATTGGTGGGGGCAGGTAAGTTGGCTCAGTGACACCACAGGCTCTCTAGCACTTCTTTCTGATTCATACTCTCAAGGAAAGCAGAATGCATCCAGGTTCTTTGGTAAACAAAGGAATGTATGGGAGCATTTGTCCCCTTAGAGACTTGCTAAACATCTCATGGGTAGATGGAGCATAGCTGAAAACAAAAGCCTAATTCCAATGCTGTTGCAAAAACTTCTGGTCAACAGTGTCTGAAGAAAACAGGCTGGAGGAATGTAAACATGTCTTTGGCCAGTAAAGGAGTTGTTATATAAATGTTAATTATGAAGAGGATTTCCCAGGAGTACAGGGCTTTCAACAAAACTTTGATCCCATGCAAGACACAAGTCTCAGAAGTCACATGCTCTGCCTTAGAACTCTGCTGACACTTCTTCCAGCCCTAAGAAGCTGCAAGGGCAGTTACTGTAGCACAGGAACAGAAGCAGCTTTGATGATTTAAACTAAACTTGCACAACAAAATGCTGAAGCAACCCTCTGTTTAATTAAAAGGTTCCATTGGTCAGAACATGTGAGTATCTAGCTATGACCCCTGGGCACATACATGACAAAATACAGGAATTATTTTTTTCTTCCTAACAAGCCTCCCAAACTCTCTCCTGTCCCCCATAATATAGCTGAAACCACCCTTAAAATCCATATATCTCCTCTGCTTAGCTAGCTACTATCTTTTCTCCAAGTTTAAATGTCTTTTTTTCATCTCCCTTCACCTCCTGCATCTTGCAGAGGTCTGTAGTTTTCTTTGCAAGGCCAGCAGAATTCAGGCTGCACCTCCAGAGCACACTGTAGCAGTGCACTGAGCAGGTAGGTGTAGTAATGAGATGGATTGCTGAGCTAGAATACCTACAGTGTGTACAGCAGCCCAGACAGCTCATGCACTCTATGGAGGTGCACATGGAGGACCTACCCTTAGGTCTTCTGTGTCTTCTTCCTGACATTTTTTTCATCTTGTCCTTGCTTCTTATGCCCTTCTCTTCCTTCTCTCTCCCCCCTGGTTCTCTTCCCAAAACTGTTTGTGCCCCTCTTCCCTCAGTCTTTTTGTGCCCCTAACCCTAATCTACACTCTGCTGTTCTCCTCTTGGGATAGACTTCTCAAAAGTGTGCATTGAAAGCAGCTTTTCCCTTAATGAACAGCAAACAAAGTAGCCAATAAAAATTAATTAAATATAAGACATTAACTTGGCATAGCATGGGCTATGGAGTCATTACATTTTATGCTGTATATGCATAAGATTCTTCCCTTTGCTTTCAGCTTTTTGAGCTGTTAGGATCTGACATTCACACTTTCTTCCTCCACAACCAGGAGAGATTCAAGTTAACCTGACCTTTCCAAAGAGATGCTGAGATTCTCACATGGGTAGCCTAGCTGCAGGCTCCCACAAAGACCACAAGAACGGGGGGCAACCTTAGGCTTTCTTTGCTGTGTCATTTAGTAAAGGGAATGCAGTGCCATTTAGTAAAGGGAATGACTCACCATGTCCAAAGTAAATCCTGCCCTCAGACCATCAGGGTGAGAGAGCCAGAGAACTTGTTTTGTAGTCAGCCTCTTGGCATTGCTGCTGCAGACACTGTGACATCCCCTTCCTGCCCCTGTGGCCTTCCTTATGTGTTGCCCTCCTGCAACAGCAGTTGTGCTACTGGGTGATGGATCTGATCAGGGAGCTTCATCTGACAGAAAAATAACACTGTCCTTCTTTTGCAGGGCTACTTTTTCAGCTGGATCAGAGTTCCCTGATCCAATTGATGATGTGGGTCCACAGTGTGTCAGCACAGAGAGGTGATGAGAGGTGAAAACATGCAGGCAAGAGTGGGACTTTGGGGGATGTGCAAATTGTGAAAGTGGTCTTTGACATTGCAGTCAGTGAATTCTGAACCATGCTCTGGGGACCGAATCTTTGTGTCTCCCATGCCTGTTGAACTCTTATTGCATATGGTGCTCTATAAATAATGTCTTCTGAAACTATTGCCAGGCTATTTTAAAAGAGAAATATAGTTAGGGAATTTCCACTGTGATTTATCTTCCACCCTTCCTCCTTTCCCAACCCCCTGCAGGTGATCATCTCATTTATGTATTTAACAAATGTGGAACAGAATACTCTGCTGCTTTTTTCTCAGTTCTTAAATAAAATAGTAAGAATTCAGCCTTCAAAAATGACTAAGCAAGGCAATGAGACTACTGCTCAGCAAGAAAGACAGATCTTAATTTGAGGCTTTGGAGGGTTTCAAATAGCCACAAAGAATTCTTAAGCAACTTTTTAATTGAAAGAATGTTTTATTTATGTCACGGTTTAACACTGGCCCAAACCAGGGCAATTTATCATAATTTCTGCCCATATCCAAGGGGCTGTTTAGGAGCTCTAATTGGCATTGGAGAGAGTTTGTAGCTACTAGGTAAATGTGCACTTTGACTTAGTTAAGATATTAATGTTAAACACAGCATTTTTATCCAAAATGATAAAATGTGAGTTACAGTTCTGAAGATGACAGAATTTGAATTATATTTATTTGTATTAAAAACCTCTGAAGGAGAAAATAATGCCCTGTTGTGATAATATGTATTCTGAAATAAAGAAACAGTTTTAGAGGGCCAGCTTTCCCAGGAAGATTCTGTGAGTGCCATCAGTACCCATGGAGCAGGCAATAAATTACAGATCCTTGATCTATGGCTTCTAGACACGTTACCTTTTCTTCTTGTGATGTAATAACAAGCTCCAAAAGGGAGTCAAAGCCTCAGCTGTATTTGATATTGA
Organism: Calypte anna; assembly: GCF_003957555.1. Lineage (NCBI taxonomy): Eukaryota > Metazoa > Chordata > Aves > Apodiformes > Trochilidae > Calypte > Calypte anna. Next base: position 191,933,575 of record NC_044244.1, read on the forward strand.
CTCACAAACTTTTGTAAAAGGCAAACATGATTTCCTGACATCTTTGACACCCAGGAAAGAAGGATGACTGAGAAACCTATAAATCTCAAAGTCCTCTTTTAGACATGACAGAGCGAAGGAAAGAAAATTATGACAACTTAGCAGTTACATGGTCAAAGTACCAGAGCTGTAATAACAGCCCCAATACCCTTGTAAAGCTAAGGAGTAAACACTATTATCTCCATGCAGAAACCTGCCAAAGGTGATATGTCCTGGAATTTATTTTAAGTAAGACTGAACTCTTCAGTTCCTCTAGAAACTAATGAGCAGTTGGAAAGCAAGCCTATAGCAAAAGTAAGATCCTGAGGACACCACTTCACAACCATCAAAGTTTCCTGTACAAGAGGTAGCTGGAAGCTATATTAGAGCTGGGATTTATTGTGTTGATGCTGCAGAGTGGACCACTTGTCTGGAATCTGGTTCCTGCAAATTGTCCTTCATTTGGTGTGTCCCTGAAAAGAAGCAATCCTTGTTTCCACTTGTGATGATAAACCACAAGTTAAAAGAGGCAGGTTTTTTCTTGGATGCCAACCAGCTATTATTATACAATCTGTTATCTGATCAAAGCAAACATGACCTTAGCCCTCGGACAGTGCATCACAGTGCCATACCTTTCATATGGAAAGAAGAAGGAAAGGGGAGGAGAATATATATCTTGCTTTGCTCTCCAGATGTGATTGCAGATACTTTGAAACATGATTATGGAACTGGCTCGGCTCCTTTGCTTTCAGACTGATTGTGTGCCTTGCCTCCTCAGTCTGTTTCTGGGTGTTGTAAATATTGCTGTTCGTGTAGCAGTAAAGCACCTGAGCAACAGAGCTTCTGGTTTATGACTCAAAAATGTGAGGACAGAGAGAACCCATACTGATTTCTGAAATCACTTGCTCAGCAAATCAGTACAAATCTGTGCAGCCATTATAAATTGGCAAAGTCCTTATAGCATAGGGGTGATGTTATATGGCAGAGTGATTTTATGTGACAAGTGTCCTTCCCTCAACCTGACCCTTTTTATGCCTTATGAGAAGCAAACAGAGCAGAGCCCAAACTTGACACCTGTAGGAAGCCTTTGCCGAGGGCAGAGGGTACTTCACCAAGCTGTTAGCTCTGCTCTTGACATTTATAATTCTGTGCATTTTACATTAAAACCCAGCTTCTGGAATTCAGTAGTTACGTGAGAAATTCAGCTTCAGTTTATTTCTTTGAAAGTTTTCTTTTTATCAGATTTGCAAAGCAAAGACTTAAAAATTCAGGGCTTACAAGTTGGAAGGAAGAGCAACCCATCTCCACAACTGATACCTATAGGAAATGTAGAGATTTTAAAACAAATTTTATGGTAATGAAATCTGAGCCGTGATGTTTTAAGATCTGGACTGCTAATATTTCCTCTTTTAATATCCTTTGCATCATCCCTCACAGACTCATTCACAACTGGTCATAGACCAAGCAAGCAGTTTGTGCTGTGTAACTGCAGTGCAACAGGTTTCCTGATGCCTGTTTAAATCCCAAAAATCATGTCAGGAAGGCACTGCTTGCACCTCCACATCTTTCCTCAATCAAGTGTTTTCATCAGCATTAAGAGTGAGGTCGGTAGACAGCACTGCTGTTCTTAAAATGGCACTTTCTGTATGTAAGGCTTTATCTCAGCATCACTGGGGTTCTGAAGGTGATTCCTTTTTCACATGCTGCTCACACTTTGCATTACAACATTTTGAGCAATTACAGAACATGTTCCAGGCATTAACTAATTTATCCCTCGCAATACCCCTAAGAGGTCTGTAAATGTGTTTTGTTACCCTTCCTTTACTGCTGGGGAAAACAAGACATGCAGATTAAAGGCAGTATTCTGTCCTTTGTTTCATTCCTGGAAGAGAGCCAAATTTATTAAGTTCTGGATGAAGGTGGGGAAGGAAAGTCATGATGTGGGGGCAGGTCTGGGCCAAACTCCTACCATTCCTTGGAGCCTGTTAAAAGCATTTGTGCTACAACTTCTGGAGGTCAGATCTCTGTGAGGTGCTGTTGATGACAAAAGGAGGTAAGAGGGAGTTTAGATATGGTATAAATTTTCCATCAGGTCTGAGCTGAAGGTTGCAGTTTGTCACTGTAGAGACAGTGACATGTAGCTTATAAGGAGCCTGTGTTTACAGGGGCAGCCAGGTGACCACAAGAAGTGACAGAGCTTCTTGCAAAGTTCACTGAATTGAAGTGAACCTTGAGAGGAGGAGCTGCTGGTAAAGGAGCAGAAGAGCAAACACTGTGAACAGGAGGATGGTGAGAGGTTTGCTGTGACACCAGTGAGCCCTCCCTGGTCTCCCTGCAGCTGGACTCTTCCTGGCTCACAGAGGGAAAAGCCAATCCATTAGGAGAGAGATAATTACACTAATTAAATCGAACAGAATTTGAAATGCATCTGTAAAGGCTGTAACTCCCAGTGAAAAAGATATGTAATCTAAATGCAGGATGGCAAAACAGGTCCTCTAACTTAATAGGAAGATTATTCTAGTGGGTGAATGTCATAGTGATAGATACATAGACAGACATAAAAGTATCTCCCTCTCACTCTCAGGACAAACATTCCTTGTGGGAACTGGATGGGATTTCCTGAGAGAATTATGTAAGATGAAGCGATTCCTATACTTAAAAATTATCCATCTCAAAAACAGCTGGCAAAAAAATCTGTGTTCTTGCAGTTAAATTTATGCCACAAACTGGTCTTCATCCAGCTGTCTGTCTCAGTAATGACTCCAATTTCCGGAAAAGGAAGGAGATGCCTCTATCCATCATCTGTTTAAGACTCAGTTCACCTACCACTGTCATTCCAGAAGAGCAGAGAGAAATATGTGGTTCCTCTGAACTCTAAGACATTCTGTAATTTTGTTTGGGGTTTAGAAAACAAGGTGATGTCTTCCAAATGTCACAGACAAGACAGATAGGTATTTACCTAAAGTCTCCCTGTCTGTTTTTTGTCTCTTCTTGTTTCTTGCATTCACTGTGGACTTGAGAGCTAAAGCTTGCTGGCACAGCCAGCACTAACAGACCCAGGGCCAGAATCCCTGACTTCTCAGCACTACCAAAACTGCAGTGATAACAGTGCCAAGCCCTGTTGGAAGCACATGCAAAAAGAACCCAGTCCTCATTAGTGTATTGCTGTGCCTTCACTTCCCATGTCCGTGGAAATCACAGAGCAAGATGTTCTGTTCAGAAAGTGAGATTTCTTCTTCTCTTCCTTCCTTATTCACCAATCTTAGCCTGGTATCCAGTCTTTCATCTTATATTCTAAGCAAATCCCTCTGATTGCTATGGACATAAAATATAAAATTCCCACTCAAGCAGTGAAATATTTTATGATGAGGGTGGTGAGACACTGGCATAGCTTGCCCAGAGAACATGTGAATGCTCCATCTCTGGAAGTGTGCAAGGTGAGGTTGTGTGGGGTGTTGAGCAACCTGACCAAGTGGAAGGTGGCCCTGCCCATGGCAAGAGGTGGACAAGAGGTTCCTTAAAGGCCACTTCCAACCCAAACCCTTCTGTGATTCTATCGTTCTATGACACAAATACATTAATGCACCAGCTCAAAAAGTTTCTTTTCATGTCTTTCTTTGCAAGGTGAGGCTTTGCACACATCTAGATCAAATTTGCCTGGCTGCATTCCATCTTTCAGCTTCCCCCAGAGTCTCTTAGGCTACACCTTTTTCCTCATCTTTTTATTTACACTTGCCTCAACTAAAAGACCTTACCTACCTCCTTTTGGTCTTGGCCAAGCCAGCCAGCTTTGTTAACAGGAGGAATAAGCTTAACTGATCCCCAAGACTAGGACGCTTGTTTCTATTTGTCCTTCTGCTCCTGGAAAAAACAGCATTGCTGTTTCAGCAGCTTACCAGAGTCCTTTGTTCCCTGTCCACCTCTAGTTCCATACTTGTAAATTTTTTAACCTTTTATTACCATCTCCTCCCTTCTTTTCAGGCACTGTTCCCTGCAGTCACTTGGCTTCTCCTTTTCTCTGCTTTCTGTCTTTCTTCAGCCCTCTTTAGTTTCCAAAGGTTGTTTCTAAGTTGGCTAATCCCTGAAAGAAAAAAGGGAAAATGGCCAATCTATTGAATGAAGAGCAATCTCCTTTTGTTTGTTCCCCACCTGGCCTCTCCTGGCTTCACCTGCTGGCCCCATGCTCTTGCACTGGAAGGCACAGTAGAGAGTGGCCTAAAGAGCTTGTGGGCTCAGTGTCAAGGTGGAACCATAGGAAGGTTTTGAAGACCTCTTAGCCCTTGGGTGATTTAGGCTGTACGTTCAGCATAGGACAGTTTTCTTGCTGAGAGCACAGTATGAAGTTTTTGTGGGATACAGAAAGGGGGATAAAGACAACACTCAAAATCCTTAATGTCACATTAAGACATTTTCTTTGTCTCTACACTTCATTCTCAATTTTGTCCTTCTCTCCTCCACCTCTCTCCCCACCAAGACCACACTGTCTGTCCAGTGCACTGGGACACTCCTGTGCTGCCACAGATGGAACATTGGGGTTGTAGTGACAGTGGAGTCTGAGTCCCTTACATATCTCTGCACCAGATGCTTTCTCTGCAGATTTAAACTACAGCTCTTAAACCAAGCTACAGTGTCTTCACATCCCTTATACATGTGCCCTCTCTTTGAGTCAGATTTACCAGCTCATTCTCACTACCTTGTGCTGTTTATATCACACTGGGCATCCCAGAAGGTTTGTGGCTGCTGTTCATCACAGGAATAGGGCAGCCAACAAGCACTGGGGCAACCATGCAGCTGAAAGAAAGAGAATTTACCTTTCTAGGTTTGCTTTATGGTATCATTCTACCTGCAGTGCTCTGTATGTAATAGCTACATATTTGTAATGGGCCAGTCTTACCCCATTTAAACAGCTGTTTAAACAAAAGCCCTCCCAACCTAAAACCTCTTAATTCTGGCTGCTGTTACACTTGACATCCACCTTTAGTCACTGTTGGAAAACTACCACTTCTACAGGGACTGCTAATGATTGATGAGGTGCCCAAGATGAGATGTTCCCCAGGTCCTATAACCCCATCACTGCTACTGGTAACAGAAGATATGGGCAAGTGAAGTTGCATGTGCTGCCCTGAGTGGCTTTTAAGAGATGCTAATCCTGAGCTACCCACAGGTACAGGAAAGGCAGTTCATGTTCTGCAAATTGTACACTGGGATCTTGCCAAGTACAAAAGAAACTAAACAAAAGCCACAGCCAGGCCTTTGAAAGTAAAACTCTGTGAAGTATTTGTTTCTGTTAAAAATGCTCCAAGATTTTTTTTTTTTTTGGTGTGTCAACCTTCCTGAAAAATCATTTGCCTCTATGTCCTTTTCACCCTAACTTTGGACACAAAATGCACACTTTGGGTGGCTGCCAAAATGGTGAGGTAGCTTCTCTTAGGTGACCTAAGGCAGACATCTGAGCATTATTGGTTGAATTTTGTTGCACAGTAAGAGGAATATAAGATTTTTCTGCCTCCCTACGGTATAGTGTCATGTGATACTTCATGCAAACTGTGTTTTCATTGCTTTTCTCAAAAAGGGCTGCATTATGAGCTAGCCAGAAAAGTCAAGCTGGTTATCTCACAGCTTGCTATATTACTAAGAAGATAGTTCCCTTGTGGCTAAAATCTTCCAAAGACACTGATGATGTGAACACACTCACATCTTTAATATCCAAGTGGCCTCCTTGAAATATCTCAGAAAGCCTGTTTTTGGAAAAAACTGTTCTCAGCTGTGAAACTAACTCCTTTGCAGCTGTAAAAATGTAAATGTAGTTTTTGGTACTATAAAAAGTCATGGCCACTTCTGAAGATCTTGGCAGAATTAATCTTTACCCTTCTAGTTACAATATAAAGAGATAGATAGACAGACAGACAGATAGACAATTAAAAAGCCCTGTAAGCTTTTTTGTATTATTAGAATACACTTGCATTAATCCTTCACCCTCCTCAGAGCTGTCTTATTTAGATATGAATTTAAACAAGCAAATAAGAGCCCATTTAATATTGAATATGAGCATACTTCAGCAGAATTCTCAGTGCTGGCTTTAGCCTATTTTCTGAGGTGACATGTGTAGTATCTTCCCTCTCCCATTAACTTCCTAGCTGCTCAATAAAACACTAGAGAATTAGATTCTCCTCTGTTGCCATTTTGAACAGGAAACATTTAATTCTGGTGAATAATAAGCATTTCCCATATGCAAATTTGCTTATTTGCTGCCCCTAATTTCTTGTTAAGGGAAGGGGTCATTTACTTGGCTCTAAGCTTTCCCTGGGAGCTATTCAAATAACAAGATGCTACAAGTTTTAATGAGGAGGGTCTTTAATTTTCTTAACAGGTACAGCTGGAAAATCCACATTTATTTATTCTGTGCTCAGAAATGACTGGGACAGAGACATATATTTGCTATGTAAAAGATATTGTTAAGTTCCAACATGTATCATCATGCTGGGTCAGAGTTAAGAAGGTTAATGACATGTTCAATGTGAATTTTCACATAGCATTTTTTTTTGTATTGTAAAGGATGAACCACAAAGCCAAGAACATGTTTATGTAAAGCATGAAGAGTGTCTAATCAGCTGTTTTCATCCTGTGTAATGCATAGAGGCTATTATAGAGATGTTCTTGCACCACTTGGACAAGACCATGCTCCTTATAAATACTCTTTTAAAGGCAAATTTGAAATTTGTTTGTAAGGTTGTATTGCTGAAGTAATGAGCAGTAGAGCTGATGTCTCTCTGAGCTTGCCTTAATTTACGCTTGATGCCAGACTGGCTCTACTTGCTCTTAGAATTGAGGTTTTTAGAGGAGGCACACCCACATCACCCCTGTCAGAGCTCAAGGGGTCTGAGTCTGTCACATATAATAAAGAGAGTGTTTCTGGCTGGATATCCTGGTCCAAGCCATCCAGACCAAGGCATTATGTAATGGTGACTTTTATCTGCTTGTATTTCTTTGTAGAACTCCTCAAGCAATGGAATTTCTTGAGTATTGTAAAAAGAAGTCAAACCCAGTTGTGGGATGTTCCTGCTTGAGATGTCAGAAGTGAAAACAGCTTCCTTGTAGCTTCTCATGCTGCAGTGAGACAAGCATTAAAACGAAGTTATTTGAACACCATGAAATTATCCCCAAATGGAGCAGTGGATATGTTCACATGGGCTTTTTGCAAAAAAAACCCAACAAAACCAAATAAAAATGTCACCATGTTGATGCAGCGAGGCATGAAAGGAGCATGCCAAGATCAAACAGCAGCTGTACCCACTGGAGCTGGAATGGAAACAACCTGATCCACTTCGTTTGCTACTTAACAAACAAGAAGCTTGATTGATAAAAATGCTCTTAAGCCTTTCTAGCTCTGTGGTAGATACAAGATCAATCCTAAGGGGCTTTGCAGGAGCATGGCGACCATTTGACTTTTTCTAAGCTGTGGGTTTGGTGTCTGCTGAACAGATTGCAGAATCATGGAATGGCTTGCTCTGGAAGGGATCTTTAATGGTCTTCTAATCCACTTGCCCTGCAGTGAGCAGGGACATCTTCAACTAGATCAGGCTGCTCAGAGCCGCGTCCAACCTGATCTGAAATGTTTCCAGGGATGGGACACCGGCCACATCTGTGGGCCACCTGTGCCAGTGTTTCATCATGCACATCATACAAAATTTCTTCCTTATATCTAGTCTGAATCTCTCCTCTTTTTGTATAAAATCATCACCCCTTGTCCGATTTCTATGGGCCCTACTGAAAAGTTTGTCCCTGTCTTTCCTTTAAGCCCCCTTTAAGTAGTGAAAGGCTGCTATAAAGTGTCCCCAGAGCCTTCTCTTCTCCAGGCTGAACAACCCCAACTCTTTCAGGTTTTCCTCACAGCAGAGGTGTTCCATACTTCTGATCATTTTTGTGGCCCCCCATGGGCTCACCCCCAGAGGGTCCTTGTCCTTCTTACTCTAGGGGGTCCAGAGTGGACACAATAGCCCAGGTGGCCTCTCACCAGGGTGAAGTACAGACATAAGGACCAGCACTGGGAGGCTGGATTTGGGTTTTATTTCCATACTGCACTTAGAGGCAGAAGCTGCCATCTCCAGTGAACTTGTCACTTGCATGGATGAGAATGATACAGGGCAAGTCTCTGACCCCGTTTCTGTGACTGTAAAGCTAAAGCAAGTCTGACTGTAGGGATATTTTTCCATGGGTGAGCACTTTTAGGCATTTAACTGTTTATTTAGTCCCTTCAGTAGAATCACTGATGTCAACAGCAGCCAGACATGGCCCCAGCTGGCCAGTTATGAGATAAAGAAGATTGCAGTTTCAGGGGAATCTGACACACAGCACCACTGATATTCTCACAGTACAGAAAGATAAACTTGTCCTGGTTTTAACAATCTAATAACCAGGTATCTGAGACTGAGATGGTTTCATTTGTGATTTTTTTAGAGGCACCACAATCTATTTGTTCTGGAATTTGTTTAACTGTTGTTTGCCTTTTAAAAATTAGGAAATCAGCTTTCTCCTTTGTTTCAGTAGGGATTTTTTTTCAGAAGTTTCTGCTACATAAATGTAAGACATGGGATCCTGAGCAGATATGGTTTTACTCAGGGTATGTATGAGAAATTAGAGTTAATGGGTAGTCACCGGAGAAGCAGATGATATTTCTATGCTTTAAACAGTGGACTGAATGTTTTGTCTCTTACAAGACTCTTGTAAGTTCTCCTATCTTTTTTTTCAAGATAAATGTAAAACAGACAAACAAATTCTATGTACTGGCTGCAGTCATCATATAGAAACAAAGAACAACATCAGCTTTAAAAATATCCTGATGACCTAGATTATCAGCTGAGAAATGTTTCGTTAGGACCAAAAATTTGGCCATTAAATTTGAAAATGTTGGCAATTTGAAGCTGCAAATAACCCAGACACGAGAGTCAGAGCACTCAATATTTTTTAACATTCTAACTGGATACACACAAGTCAGTGCATGCCTCAGCAAAATGGGACAACAGGAATCCACCAGCTGGAAAGGAGGATTGCATTACACATGAAGGGGAAAAACCTGTTCAAGTAAACGGTGTCATTTGTATCTCACAGCAAATTAGATTCCCTCAAAATCTCCTCAAGGGAGTGTGGCATCACAAAGCCTTTCATGAGGGGCCCCAGACTGGGCTCTGCTTCAAACTTCTTCAGAAGAACAGAACAAACATCCTCCTTCCACTGGGCCGGATGTTTCCTGAAGGTGGAACAAGGTATCCACTGTAACTCAAAGGGAGGAAGGATCACATAACACCAGGCGTAAATGTAGAGTTACCAGTTTTCATAAGCTTTTTTATTATTTTTACTTTTTTAAACCAGGAAGCTTTTCCACATCTCTGTTAGAGTGATGAAGTTCTTTGGGTTTCCTCTGCTTTGGATCTACTGACATTCATACCCCAGGCTCTCAAACAGAACCATTACATGCCGAGCATCGCAGCAGAGAGTGGCTGGTTGAACATTTCACTCTCATAACAGCGCTGTGACAGGTACAGAAACAGTGTATGAGGAAAAATATTTATCAGGAAGCATTTGATGTATTTTTAGGTTTCTCCTTTAAAGCAATTTATTGGATGGAAAGCAAAATAGAGGAGAGCAAGTTCTCTGAACACTGTCAGTAACTTCTCCACAGACTTCTACTTTGGAACTTGGTGCTGACCAACTACACCCAAACTTCTTGAGCATTGGTCAGCAGTTAAGACCAGGGTTGAAGCACTTTTCTTATGGCACTATGGAGGCAGTGGTTCCTGCTGCTTTTCCTTAACTCACTGTCCTGTTGTTCAGCAACAAAGTTGTTTCTATGAACTTCTTCAAACTGCTCAGTCTCCAGAATTAAACACGTTTGTATTCCTATTGTAGACTTCTCCTGGATGATTGAACAAACCATGGAAAGGGTCTCCTGTTATAGATTCTTCTGGATGATGGAACAGACCATGGCAAGTGCATTTTTCTCTAGCAAACTGCATAAGTTTCAAGTAGGAGCCTCTATGGCATTTGGCCACTTTAAAATAGCTCGCATTTCTCTGGATGTTTTTGTTGTCACTTTAATGGTTTTGCATGTTTTCCCTGCATATGCAAAAATAATTAGACATAGATGATATTTTAAGCGTTCTGGAAAATTAATTTTTTAACTCATGCCCAAGAGAGGAAAGGGCCTGATCAGCTCAAGGGATTAGTGAAAAGCTATTTGAAGTTTCTCACTTCCTGGTGACTCCTGGACTGCAAGCTCTAATGATTTCAAGACTGTGTTTCTCAGCACACTGAAAAATGCTTCACACTTACAGCCCCATTTCCCTACATGGGAATATCTGTCACAAACCTCACACTGCCTGACATTATCTAAGAGTTTGTGGGCATTTCCAAGCTAACAGACTAAAAAATGAATGGCATGGAGAGGACCAACTTCTTTAACTGTAGAGGTCATGTCTCTAGGACAGAAGAATTTCATTCCATAGTCCTTTGTTATGGATTTATAATATTAATAATGAAAGTTGTTTTTTCTTTTACACCATCAGGTTACCCCTCTAATCAACTCATATTGACAGAATTATGAGTATTTCTGGGCTTTGTTAAAAAACAAGAACTGGATAAACAGCAGCAATGGAAGCATCTCCTTCAATGGAATATCTCTTCCACCTCACATGTTTCAGTTTTTATCTGGAGGGATAACTTTTGAGGGAGAGAATATACAGTGGTTGAGTATTAGCATTTCTGTTGAGGTGCTAGTGTGTCCTGGAACAATGATAATGGTACCCATCTGCTAGAAATAAGACACAATTCTCTTTGTAGAAGCTGAAAAAGATAATTACACTTTTAAACTAAGTGCCTAAGGAACACTGTGAATTACACCTGCAGACCTAAGCACTTAACTCTTCAGCTATGATGTGTATCATAACTCAAAAATGTCTTGCTAGACCTGGACCACAACCCAGAGATACTGAAGTCAATTTAAATCTTTCCATTGACTTCAGTGGGTGTCAGATTAGAACAGAATTGTGAAGTTCAGCACATTGACTTTGGAAGAGTAACCAGGTGGAGTGGTAGATGGGTGAAAGGAAAGATGGGTGGAAGAACAGTCAGTAACAACTGAGATTATTAGCGGTAGGTTAAGAGCTTGAGTAATTTTTTCAGAAGATGGTGATTCAGGTTCCTATACATGCACAAGATACAGGTTGCAGCAACAAAATGAAGCTACAAAAAAAAAAATTAGAAGTGATGTCCTGAACCAAATTAGAGAAGTTTCCCAAGAAGTCCCAATCATTAGCTTGAAGTGCTGCATGGAACTGGTATGAAAAGAAGGGAACAGACCAAGAAGCACTGATAAAGAACAGACTCCTGGCTCAGCGGGCTTCAGAAGACAATCACAGGCTTTCTGGAAGCCAATTTAAGTGCCATGCCAGAGCAGTCTAATTTCTCTGGTAAGCTCTTTGCCAGGAAACAAACTATTTCATTCAAGAGGTTATTGCATTAAGCAGAAATGACTGAGATTCTGAGATCCAGCTCAGTGCTGAATGTCACCTCACTTGACAAGCAGACTTAAAATACAAGAAAGGCATTCAAAAAGTGAGCTTGTAATTCAGTTATATTTTTAGCTGGGCCTCCTGGTTACCTCTAGATATCTTGTTTCTTATCAGAATGAGTTAAAGCTTCGTGGAGCATAAGATGGAGGAAAGCTGAGCTGCTATGGTGTACTTTAATGAATAGGATCAAATGAGTGAGAAATCAGTGATGCTGGATGGGAAACAGGACTCCCTTCTCTGTACAGAGCAATACCCAAGTGTGGTTGTGAGCAGAATCTATTGAAAAATACAAAATGCCAAATGTCTTCACAAATACTTTAATGAGTTTGTTTTACTCTGGCTTCTGCAATGAGAATTATTTGCAAATAGTTGGATGACAACCAGATTTTTTTTTTTCAGAAGAATGCCATTTCATTGTTCTGCTTAAAAAGTTTCCGTCATTCAATTATAAAGCTAAAACAATGTCTTGGACAAAAATGACATGTTCAGTGCAAAGCAAACAAAAAACAAACACAAGCCCAGTGGTTTTTTCCATTAAAATAGCTGTCTTTCCCCAGTGTAAATCCTAATGGAAGCAAGGCACAGCAGTTTCTACCTCCAGGAAAAATGCAGCTGTGGGCAGCAAAGCTGATCTGGCCCAGGTACCTCCAAGCAAAGAACAGATCCGTCTTTGCAGTGGAGACAAAACCTTAAGCAATCAGCCACATGACATGAGTAATGGAGAGTGAAGTATGGAAACAAATGATTCACTAATAAGCCATCGGCTGATAATTATTAATTGATTTACTCACTGGATTCTGACACACACCACATTTTTCAAGATTTCCTAACCAAAAAAGGTATCCTATTTGTTACATGTTTTACCCAGAGGTGCACCTAGAAAGAATTGCATTTTGATTTCTATTAAAATGGAAATTGAATTGAAAAACCTTTCTTTAGATGAAACACAAGGCCCTGGCCACTTTTTTTATCATTATGACTACAGCACTTTTCACAGAAGTAGGGTGTTAACCTCTGAGAAGTGGCTATGTTCCAGCTCAGATGTTTTTCCTTCTTCCTGACTTTTCTCTGTAGTTGCAGTTGGATGACGTATTCCTCACTTCCCTTCCTTTGTGTAACCCTGGTGGCACAGAATGGGAAAGGCTGCTGTGTTTCCCACCACGGAGATTGCCTGCTGCTGGAATGCTACTGGAGAAGGATATCTGCACAAAGAAACCCACATTCATACCCGGTGATGTATTTAAGAGACACTGAGTATCCAGGAGGCAGACTTTGCCCATGGTTTCTTAAGCATGCTGGGATCCTCCTGAGATAACAGCAGTGCAGAAGCAGAGAGCAGTGTTATCTGAGTGCTGGGAGTTGTCCACTCTTCATCTGGAAAGTAAAGGTTATTTTCATCATGCCTAGATGATGACTGAGGGAACCACAAACAGCTGATGTGCTATAAAATTCCAAATTAAAAAAAAAAAAAAAAAGGAAATTTAGCAGGAAATTTTGCAGCATAATAAAGGACAGAAACTCCAAAGGAACAAATGAAGTTGGTTCATCTTTATGATATATGAAAGTAACCTCAAAGAATTAAAAAGTAGTCTGCTCTGGTGTCTGTTCCTCTCTTTTACATTAAAGCTTCTGCTTATGCCTGACTATGGAAATCTTTAACACATTTTCTCCACCACAATGTCTTGTCACTAAGTGGGGCCTTTCATAGGCACAGAAATATTTCTCATATATTCTCACAGTACTCTTCTATGGTGGAAGACTATTTCTCTTTTTTATAGGTAGGAATCTGAGGCACAGGCAAGTTCCAAGACCTTTCCAAAAGTCTCTGGGAGGGCTGAGCTGGCATTTTTCTGCTCCATCACAATCGCCTTCTTAACTTAGCTACATATCTGGGCCTGGAATGAGCTTTGCTGTTATTTTGGCAGCCCTCAGAGCCCTTAGGAACAAAGGATGAAGAAGCACTCAAGATAATTTTCAGAGCCTAAGAAGCCGTTCAATAAAACTAGGACAAAGTCAGTCTTGATACTGCTAATATTTTATAGAAAATCTGCCTCATCCCAAGATCTTATTTTTATAACCTTTCAGGATTTCTTTCTATACTATAGGGAGCAACACAATCATAATTCCTTGGGGATAACTTCTAAATCTACTTCAAATACCAATTTGCTTCAGGGCTATACCCCAGGATCTAAATGCTTCAAACTTTTGAACAACCCAGCTCTGATCTTTGTGGCTTAGGCCCATCTCTGCTCTGAAGGTTAGACAGCAATTCCCCTCCCACCGGTGTGATTTTAATTTTAAAAGCAGTTCTCCTGGCAGGCTGCTCTGCTCTCAGCCCATTACGTAAACTATTGACATATGCAGACCAGTTGAGGCCATTTTCTTGGTTAAATTCAAACCTTGTTTTAAAAGTGCAGTTTTAACATGTTGTTCTTTCTGAAATATTCCACAATATGTGCTTTCACGTTTGGTTATATAACATTACATTCTTTTACAATAATAAAGCTGAGTGTATTTTGGAATTGTTCACAGACTGAAGCAGTTAAGCAAATGGGACACATCCAGATGTGAAAACGTTCTGTGGCTTGGCTAGACATGTAACTAAACCTTTGACTCAGACATCCAAATGATGCGCAGGATGAATTTAGATTTCCTTTCTGAAAGGGACTTAGTGCTTTTCTAGTATGCACAGGGGGAATGAGGGGTTCCTATTTTTGAAGCCAGGGTTCTGCAGTTTGACATAGTTTAGCATAAACTTAAATGAATAATAATTCAGCAAGATCTTAAAACTGTTCCTGAGCTTCATTTAGGTACTTATATAGTCTGCTAATGGCCCTGATACAGGAGAACACATCTTTAAAATATAATGTTGTACTGAACCCAGTATCTTCAAGCTCCAGACTAGAGCTGGAGCTGGCAATAATGTGGAAAGAAAACCCTGTTCGATAGGTTTTCCTGTATGGGAAAACTGCTATTTTTCCAAATTCATAGGTGGGTACTAAAACATAAGCAACGAGGGAATCTGCTATGCTAACAGATGAGATGAAATCATGAGCATGTGGTGTTTTCCTGTTTCAGGAGGCTCACGAAGGGCTGGAGTGGAGGGCGCAGCCAATGTGCTGCCATAGGAGATCTTGCCAGGGGACACCTCTTTCCTATGAGGGCATTTTCATGACTCTGTGGAATAGAAGGCAACTCAGGCCAAAGCTGTGGCCTGCATCTCCAAACAGACATTCGAGAGTGCTTATACTGCTCTTCTCATACTGCTCTGCTCTGTACAGAGTCTTGGCACAGAGGATCTCTTCTCCAGATAGCATCCATTGTCTCCTTCTGCACTGTACTATGTGGCCATCCCTGGTGCTGCTACAAGACCTGCACACTTGATTGCTGTAGCATACCGCTTCACTCTGGCCCTGTGCTGTCTTCTTTGCCTATTTAGGCTTATGAATTCAAAGGAGAGATCCCACAGGACTTGTGTATATATGGCTTTACTGTCTTTACATGAGAAGTAACTCAACGGACTTCAGGAATTTCATTACTGCTTCCACGTGCCACTCATTTCTCTGGTCCTTCACCATATCAGCTACCTGATGATGATGTGTCCTGATGATCTGTGTCCTGGATAAATTAGAAGACTAAAAGCTTTCCACTAGGATCAAATAATCTGCTTCAGTTGGCTTATTCCAATCTCAGTTTCTGGTCTGAATCAGTCAGGACCTGTCCCATTAACTCAAAAGTGTTTCCACTGGTATGAAACAATGGGTTTGTGTCAACAGTGTGCTGGTCTGGCTTTACATCACCCTGAAATCAAAGCAGTCATCATGTCATCAGCCTGTAGAAACACAGTGGTGAGTTCATCCACAATAGTTATTTAAAATCTGCTCTTTTTTCCTGAGCTGACTGATGGAAAACTCTCAGACAACTGCCTTTGAGTTTGCTATTTTATGTTGTTGTTTTGCTTCCTGGTTATTATTGATATCCCATCATTATCCAAATACTTTCTAACCACAGGAATTAGTGCAGCTACAAATTCCTTTTTTTAATTATTTTTTTTAATTTTATTTTTCTCCTTCCCTTCTAAGTAAGAAATCTCTATTTATTTGTGGAAGCCAAAAGTCATGAAGTGTTTTCCCTATGTATAGGCACAGTGATTTACCATGCACCCAAAGACTTGAGATTTATTACCTCGCAGCATTTATTGTTTTATTCATTCACACAATCCTTATTTATCCCTTCAAAAGATTCATGCTGGCACAATTCAGTTTATTGAAGTGGTGAGATTCTAATTCAAATGTTGAGCTTTGGCTTTCTTTATCAAAGTTACTATTTACAAGCATGCTTATCTCCAAATACCCTTCATCCACAGCTGTGAGATACTGGGTGGGAAAGGAGAGACAAGTCAGTAAAACATGCCAGATCTGCTTTATTTACAGATGTGCCATGCACACAGAAATGGCCACCTGTCCTTGCCAGCAGTAAGAAACTTATATTAATGTCTGCCCTCAGCTCTGCAGTGATGAAAACTTTCTTTTCAAGAAAAACACTCTGGAGATTTCATGCACTTATACGGTATTTTGTGGTCCTAGTACTTGAGAGCCAAAGGAAATGTACATGTCCAAGAGTTTGCTGGATACACAGACAGTATTCTTGGAACAAGGCTTAACTGTATTCATCAGGGAAATCACTTTGCTGCTTTCCTTATGTTGAGTGAAGCCAATGTGCAATGCAGCAAAAGCCTCCATCCAGAGCAGGAGCCTTTCCACTCATTCTGAAAGCAACAATTTCATGCATGCTAGATTGGTGAGCAGCACATATACACACAAACATACAGACTTTGCATTATATCTCAGGGAGATCTCACACTCACAAATATTCATCTACCAGGTCTATTCTGGAAATTTCTGCTTCAGCTCCAGATCTGCCTCAGGGGTTGGGAACCATCTCACCTAACATCAGGCATCTTTAGCATAGGTGCCTACAGCTAAACTAGGTGTCTGAATTGCCTTTTGTAATCAGTGGAAAGAAACTGGTATTTTTAGAGACCTTTATATTTGGAACTGGTCTATGTTTAGCCTGGATGAAACTGATTTCACCCTAAAATCCACTCAGTGGGTCTCCACTGTCTACAAAGGGAGCTTGGATAATTGGCTCAGATATGTACAAATATAATATAGTGCCATCTGAGTCCTATCCCTTCTGTCCAAAGTAAAATCTCATACAGATTTGACATCTTCTGTGGAGTTGGTTTATACTCCATGTAACCCAGGGAGATATTTCAGCTTTCGCTACCAAAACCTGTTTATAATTTTCTCAGTCTCCACGTACTGTATGATGATCTTGCTTGTCAGTCAGACCCATATATTTGGTATAAGTTTTGACTTCCTTGACCTCTTTTGAATTAATTTAAATATAGACTGTCTCAACTGTTTATGTTCCTCTAGGATAAAGCCTTTCCTATGCATCTCACGGATAAAAATTCTGTGCAAGCTTCATGTCTTTTTCATGAGCAAGCTGTGGAAATTGCCTACAATCAAACTACTGAAGAGTATGGAACTCATAGATAACTTCACTCAGACTATGGGTCATGCTAACTATGCAGATAGTAAGTACAATCTAAGTCTATTAGATGCATAACCACATCTGTTATATTTTACTGGCTTCCTCTTCTGTAGTGATTAAACTCAGCTGTATCTCTTCACCTTCACTTTCCTTCATATCTCTATCATCCATATTGAGAGAAAGGCTCCTGCTTCTGCTTCATATTTGCCATGTTTCCAGAAAAGACCCCTATTCCTATTAAATATCTATAAGCCCTGTTCATTGTTCTCCTTCAGACCCCTCCTTGGAGGAGAAAACTGTGGATGAACATTGTAGAGCTTTGAAAGGGTTTAGGATTCAATTAGATTCTGGTGAATGCTCATCCTTGGCCCTGATGCCTAGAAAATACTTGGCAATAGATGCTGTTTTGCTGACTAATGCAGTTGCATCGTTTCCTCACTCTCCATATAGGTCTGTTGTCTTTAGTCTTGAATTTAGGTTGTAAAGCTATTTGCCCATCTCTATACAGTGCTGAGCTCAAAGTCTCCTGAGCCAACAGCACAACAAGTAAATAATAACAATCAGATAAACACATTTTGAAAAATCAGGTGCAAATCATATTTAACAAAAACTTTCTGGTGAAGATTTCCACTGTCCTCTTTCATAAACACTACACTTTGTCTGCTCCTTTTGTTACAAATTTTTCATTCTTCTGGTTTTGATTTTTTTCAGGCTTCTAGCTGAAAAACACCAGCTAGGTCCAACACAATGCTGCAAGCAGAAATTTTTCTTTTTTTGGTACAATTTTTGTTTGCTTGTTTGTGTCTGGAAAATGCCACGTTTTAGGGAAAAAAGATCAGTACCTTTATGAATATGCTCAAGGGAAGCAGAAAGCTTCCAGGCTGCTGGATTTCTATCATCTGTTACTCAGGCAGAAAGAGTTACACTTCAATCGGGTACAGGTGAAACAAATTTTACTGGTAATCTTTTTTATTAAACCAGCTGGGATAGCTTGAAAAATTAGACAACTTTCCAAAATATAAGTACTTCATGTGGATCAAGTATATCCAAAATATTCTGTATAAAAAATGCTCTAACATATCTCATGCCATAAAACAAAAACCAGATAGAACACACCACGAAAGGTGTAATGTACAGCCAAGAGCTGAGAGAACATTACATTTGGTCTAGAAAGAACATAATCAGTGCTACATCAGTAGCCTAAGGATTATTTTTATCAAAAGATGCTATTCTGCCTAAGTAGATGGAGTATCTGAAAGACGTATTTAAACATCTCATGATGAGCTATTTCAGAACAGAAAGAAAATCACTGATTCTATGGAGAAGCTAACAAGTGCCATCCTAGCCTGGAACCCATGCAGAGTAGTTACAGCTGTGATTGCACTCTTTTGAGATAATTATCTTCCTTTGAAAAAGTCCACCTAGACCTCCCAGCCCACTCTCAAACAACTCTCATGTTTGTAATTAGGGTGTCAATTACAGAACCTGAAATTTCTTCAGGTCATTTGTTTTGTGTAGTGTCCCATTTTGTTTTACTTCCAGTAGAATTATAGGTGAGGAGATGATAGGTGGAAGCATTAAACTACTACCCACCAATAATTAATAATGAAAATATCTTTGAGAGGCGATAACAATTTATTCACTGAATTTGTTTTGTCCATATGTATGAAAACCAAGCACTGTCAGAGGGCAAAACCAGGAAAATAGTTCAGGTGCCTGTCACCATTAAACATCTATATGTGCCTGCTCTAGGGTTAAGGCATCAGTCAGTACAGACTGTGGCTGAACAGAGCTGCTCAGAAGTGGATTTAGATGGCTATAGGAGTTTCATCAGAACAGAAATCCTTACAAGTTCTGTCTCTGTGCAATCAGTCAGGATTCCCTCTGAACTCTGCCAAGCTTTTTGTATGCAACTCAACAGCTTTGCCTCATCTTGTACATGCTGGTCCTCTGGATAGTTCTTTCCTGCTCTCCACTAAACATGTCCTGTGTGTTGGGAAATACTGTTGGTCTGGCATGATGCTGGGAAGCTTTTGCAGGTGGGCAAAAATGTTTTGTTCTGATAAAGAAAAAGCTCCAGATATAAGAATATCAATTTTCAAGGAAAAGGGAGGAGAATACCTGGTGGAATGGAAATAACCCTCCTTTTCTCAAGGACAAGAGATGTACTTAATAGTTTTCCTAACTCCCTTTTGTATTCAGCAGCAGCAACCTGTGCTCTGCCAACAATTTTGCCTGTGGAGGAGGGCCTAAGCTTCTGTTTGGTGTTTTATCATCCCCACAAGCACAACAACAACTCATTTGGCTGTGATGGTTGCTGCTGCTGCTTCAAAACTGTTGATCCTGAGGTTCTGGTAACTTCCAGATGCAGCTTTCTCCATTACAATTCCAGGCACTGTCACTTTCCTTCTCTTCACCAACATCTTGTTCTGATGCAGTGTCTGTACAGCACTGTGAAATCAGTCACCTTTGTGTAACACACCACTATTCCAAAAAGCAAATCTTCCCCTATTTATACTTGAAAATTTCAGTCTGTTTAATAGGATCCAGTCAACAAGGACCTATACACATCAGGTGTGAACAAGGTCTGAGAGGAACTAAAGACTATAATAGTAAACACTGAACTAACCTATTCTTTTATTTTTCCCTTTTCAGTTGTAAGAGAAATAGTCTTGGATTTGCACCCCTTTACTACACTCTTAGCAAGACACATAGAACAGAAATTGCCCCATCCTAAATGAAATGTCTCAAAGAGAGTCCATGAATGGTGCTGCCCCCTCCACTGATTGCAGATGGGCCCTGAGCTGATTAGCTGAGACAGTCACCTCTGCTACTGACATGGGGCACTGGGGCAATGAATCCCATCTACATGGCCTGAAAATACCCAAATAAATGTTCTAGCACAGTTCAGTGTATGTGTGCTAACAGTTGCTATGGGGCAATGACCTCTTTGTACTGCCAATGAATACAGTTTGTCCCTATAGCTCAAGCAGCCTGAGCACTCAAGCAGATGGGTCAAGATTCACAATGGTTCCACATGTGCAATATTGGTTTATTTCCTTGTCCCTGAAAACCTAAAGAATAAAGGTACTTGTTGTTCAACTATAGCATATATATTAGGATGACATCTTTATTTACATAATCACATGCTATTTTGTCTCACAGAACAGAGTACAGAAGGATTTCACAGGAAGAAGAAATTAGGACAACTTTCCATCTGGCATCTGTTTAGCTTCCCAACCTATATTCATGATGTTTTGCATAGTGGTAATGGAAATGGAATGGTAAGTAGCCTGTGAATCCTGTTCATGGTGCATTCAGGGTGTGAGGGTAGTAGTAAAAAGGATAAGAAGACAGTGCAAAAAAAATTGTTATTTTCTAGCATCGGTTTTCTTCACACAGAATGCTGGGAAATGGCAGAAAATGGAAGAAAGGATGAGTTTATTAGCAAAGACTAAGTAAGTAAGTTACAGGAGTATAGAATAAATGGTAGGATGACTCAAAAACTGTGGATACACATTGTAGAGCTTTGAAGGGGCTTAGGATTCAATGAGATGCTTCTGAATGCTCATCCAGCATTTCAGTGTTGAAAGGAAAGGGAAATTCATGTCTGCTTTGTGTGTGGAAACTCCAATATTGATCTCTGAACCTTTTCAGAGACTAGCAATTTGTGCTTCATTTAACCTTTCACTGCTTTTTCAGGTGTAAAACATCACCAGCCCCAAGGCTGCTCTAGTAGCACATCTTGGATGGACTTAGATCAAGCTCCTCTAACTCACACTGTCCTCCTGAATGTTTGTCTGTATCCTGCAGACAAGCACACTAGAGCATCCTCTAGCAAGTGCTGATCCACACTTGCAAATCTATATAGTAGAGATGTTCCTGTTCTTATTCCCTGTCATTTTACTGGAGAAGATGCCCTGTAGAAAGTAGAAGTAGAAAAATGCATCCCATATAAAAGTCATATTGCCAGACCAGCTTCTAGGTTTAAATCTGAAGTGTGATCTTTTATGTCCTTTCCAAAAAGCTGTTTTGCCCTCACCAGTGGTACGTTTGGATAGCTTTGGAATCCATGGACCTGTCTAATTTTATTTAGAATCATCTTTAAGTATGGGTCAAAGTGATACATTGTGGCTTTAAGTATTCTTCCCAGCAATGTGCCAAACACTTATTTTACTTAGTTTTGAATGTTCCATGTGGGTACATCCTCCCAGCTGGGAACTGAGGGTCCTTGTTCTGATCAGTAAGGTGATACAAATTCAGTGTCACCTCTAAATCATTCCTGTGTGAGAACAAAAGGAAAAGCTTTTCAAAGCACTAAAAGTCTCTGAAACCTTTCAACTGCAGAACCCCCCAAGTGCTAACTATGTCAAACTGACTCCTTTTCCTAGTAGTTAACTTTCCTCTTCTTCTGTATGTTCCAGGATGAGCCACTGCCCTTGGGTCCTGTAAATCTACTTTTAACTCTCCACTCTGTGTCTCCTGTGGTTTCTTATCTCAGACTCAGCCCCCTACTTACAATCTTAGGCCCCACAAGCCAACAGCCCATCTGCCAGACAGAGTCTAGAGACAGATTTTTAGTTCCAGAGCCACAGGCTGGTGAAAGAAGTGACCATTTCTGCCTGTGTGATCCTGTCTCCTCACCAAGGCTGCTATGCTTTCTTCCCTTTCAAAATAACAACTCCATGGGTTTCTTCTGGTGGAGGAGTGTGAATCCTTCCTAACCCATCTGAGTGAAAAACAGCCAACTTGGCTTAGAAAGTTTAAATAATTCATTTTCACAATCCAGGTCCCTTTGCCAGAGATGGGTTTAGAAATGTTTACACAAACATCTCATCTGAGAGATACAAAGGGTCAGGAGTCCACGGAAGAGACGCGGTGAAGAACATTTGGGAGCAATAACTTCTTCCAGTGTCACAGCTCAATCTAGAGGAAGGTATCAGGGTCACAGACTAAAACTTCCTACTATTCCAAAAGAATGTGGGCAGCCTATGTACACAGCTAGGAGTGAACCTATGCCTACATGCCCGGGACACCAGTGGAAAGATTAAGTAGAAAGATGATCAAATTAGGAAAGATTCTTGCACATCTTTTGTGTAAGAAAATTTCTTACAGTACTTTGAATCCATCAATAAAATAGGAAGAGGAGAAGAATCAGGTGGCAGAGTTGGACTTGAATGAGCCTTTTAACAAGTTCTTTACAAGGAATAACTAAGCTGTCTGAGAGAAATAAAATATCACCACAGGCCAGTGATGGCAGAAATCAGTACTCACCCCACCCATGTTCATCACAGCCAAGAGTTAACACAGAGTAGCCAAAAATTTTGGAGCAGAAGCTGCAGTAGTCAGCACAGCCTTGCTGTGCTGCCAAGTGGCAGGAAGCATCCCAGTCCTCACAGTTTAGTGTCCTAATGCAGAACTTGCACTTTTGCTGTACTAACATGTTATATAAACCTGGGAGTGATGGTGTCACCCACTCTGCCACAAATGCTCCCCCCAGATCTGTTCTGGTGAGAAGGATTAAAAGAGAGAACAAATGCTCTTTCCACTTGCCATGGCTCTTCCAAAGGAAGAACATCATAAAACAAACATCAATAAAGTGTTTCCTACCCAAACTAAACTCTTGCTTATGTACTAAGAGAAACAACCTGTATTATTACCTGTACAATTGCCATCTGGGGGCTACTCATATTATATTCCTTGTTTGGAGTGTTGTCCATGGGTTTCTTTATGAATGTTGATTACTGAGATGGAAAAGAGGTGAGAAGTAGGGAGGCAAAATCTGGAGGGTTCTCAGTATTATTTAAGGAAGAAGAGACCTGGAGACAGAACAAAGAGTTTCTGAATGGATTTTCTAGAATAATGTGCTCAGCTTGGCTCCTGTGTCTAACAAAGGTTAGAGCTGAAAGAAAAATGTTGAGATGGGCAGTAAAAATCATGTAAGAATGGAAAACCATCGGCTTTAAAGGAAAAATGCTGAAGCTTAATTTTAGAAATGAGGGCAGACTATGATGAAGCACATGAAGTAAATGCTTAAAAGAGACAGATTTGGGTTCTCCCATTCATATGCTTTTCACTAGAAGCCATTCACAGAAACAGAATAGCTCTGAGTGTGGAAGGAAAAAGGCAAATAATATTTCAAACACTGTACAACCTCCACTGACTTGCAACATATTAAAGTGAGAAGTTGACTGGGGTGTGGAAAGTGTTTTCTGAACTTTTAATAAACATTTTCTGAGTATTTTAATGAAAACGAGATTCCTTTATTACTTAAAGTAATAGAGACCAAAACTTGGTATGGAAGAGACATAAATATTCAAAGCCCACAGAATGAGTGTAGCCAACCTGTAAATGATACTGCTAGAGAGAAACCACTCACTGCAAGTATTCATGCTCCTCTTTTCATACAATCTAGACATCACCAAAGATTGGATACTTAACTAAATAGTTCACTATTCAGATCCAATATGGTAATTCCTATGCAAGCTCCAATACTTTGCTGGGCATCCTGATTAAAGATGATGTCAGGAAAACGTAGACATCTCTATTGAATCACATTGTTTGGTTTGAAGGTTCAACAGCATGAGATAGTGGGATCTGCTTAATCTTGATATGGGGTTTGCAATCTTTAACCTTTGGAACCTCCCTCTCACAACAGGGTTGCTTGAACCGTCTCATGCTCCAGGTATAATGGGAAAATGAATGTAAGAAAAACTTCATCTTCAGATGTCTCCAAAATGGTATGCTCTTGGTTATGAAAAAAAGTTCCCACTGAAGGCAGAATTTGCCGGGGCATTTAAATTTCCTCTTTCTAGCATTTTTCTCTTTGCAAACCTAGCACAACATCAAACTCTCTGGTAGAACAATGGCATGTAATTACAGCTGAGAAGGTCTGGAAATGCTGTGCGTATAATTGTGTGTGCAAATGCATTTAAAGTTTGCCGTATCTTTAACTGCTGTGAAATTATAAAGCCAAGTACAATCTGGTTTTAATACTGGAGAAGCTTCTTCAACCTAGAAACAAGGTAGATAACTCTGATTTGATTGTTTGGGGCAGCTGGCTATGTTCCAGTATCTATTTTAAAAAAATTAAGCCATGCCAACATGAGCCATGATAATTCCAGGGATTTTATTAGAAAACAGAGATCTGTGAATTATTTTTTTTTATCCACAAGCTTTTGAGATTTCTCCTTCTGGAGGACATGTCATCAGCTTTTGGTACCGAATTTATTACTTTACAATCAGAACTATATGAAATGAACAGACACAAGGGGAAAGCAGACGATCAGGACCAGCAGCCTGACAGCCAGTGCTTGGTGAGCTGCTCTGGGAAGCTGTCAGTATCAGAAGATATTACATTTTATTTAAGAGTGAAGTGCCATCCCCTGAGCAAAACAAAACTAAGGCTGGTTTAGGTGACCACAATTGTTACAAATCTTAATCAACACAAAGCAGTTGTTTTTTACTTCTCCAGTATTTAAACACCTCACTGCTGAGCCAAGAGTAGAATGTTGCTGTTCTGCAGAAGCCTGTAATGCCACCCTGATGTGCAGCTGCTGAAAAGTTTATCAAGGCTGTGAACTGGGACCTTCTACTTAAACCTCCAGTTCAGGTCTCTAACAAAGTGGCTGCATTCCAGTGGGTATCTTCAGGGACCTTGAAAATCTGCTGATCTGAGGTTTTCCTTGTGCTGTGTAGTCTGAGATGTAGGCAGGGCTCCTCCAGCAACAATTTGACAATGCAGTCCTACCTCACCCATGCATCTGTAATGTGTTGAAACTTGACTTTATAAATAAAATAGTAATCTTGGAGGTGGTTTTAGCTCTACAGATGAATTGTGAGAAAGGTGTTGAACTGTGGCAGTTTGTTATGAGGTCAGAGAAACTCAGGGTTGTGACTCATGATCACAGGCAGATTAAAAATGGCTGTAGGGGCTGACAACTATAATATGAACACAGATTTCAATGTCCTCCAGTACACTCACACTGGAACTTGTCCAATCCCTTGATGAGCTGGTTCTGGGCACCAAAGTGGCAGGAAAAAAAAAAAAAAAGCAAAAGATTCCTGCTGATTTATTGCCTTGGAATGGGTCATCAAGGGTGATACAAGCATAAGAGTTGGCACTAAGAACAGGGTGGGATCATAGAATCACAGAATGGTTTGGATTGGAAGGGACCTTAAAGATCATCTAGTTCCAAGCGTCCTGCATGGGCACGGATATCTCCCACTGGATCATGTTGATCAAAGCCCCACCCAGCATGGTCTTGAACACCTCCAGGGCTGGGGCATCTACAACTGCCCTGAGCAAGCTGTGCCAGGGAGTGATAGGGGCTATAGCAAGTAGACTGGCTTCAATTGTCACAGAATTGTGATCAAAGTTGAACAACCACTGTGGGTCACAGCACCATGGCTGTGGGTGAAGATCCTTTCCTGTGCTCAGCTGTGTTACCTGCTGGTCCCTGGCCTCCTCCCCCCCACATTCTGCTGTTGCCCAAGATGTGTTCAGCAGTGAGCCAGGACACTTACCTGTAAAGGAATGAAGTGAACCCAATGATTTGGGACTGAAATGAGATGTCCTGCCAGCAGACAGAGGACAGGATTCTTCAGAAGAGGAACATGGCAAGAGGTCTGATGGGCTGGGTACACAGGGTACTCACAGCAAATGCTACTGTGGTCACAGCTGTTTACAATATGTTTGCTGGTTTTTTACCCTTAAAGAGGCTGTATCTTTTATCTTTAAAAAATAAAAACTAAAAGCAGAGTGTGTATGACAGAATTTATTCTTACAGGGAAGAAATATCAGGTCTCCTTACTTTATAAATGACAGACATAGGAAGAAAAGCTGGGAAAAGCTGGAGCCAGGCAAATTTAACATGAGAAATAAGGCACAATTGTTCAGCTGTGAGAGTGATTAACCAGTGGAACAGACTACCATGGGAAGCAGTAGATTTTCCATTTCTTCAAGTCTTCAGCTCAGGACTGGATGCCTTTGTGGAAAATACTATTAATAAACATGAGATTTTGCGCTCAACACTAACCAACTCAGTAAAATTTTGTTGTGCTTACTAAAAAGGAGGTCAAGCTGGATGACACAATACTCCTACTCTTAAAAATCCATGAAATGTAAATGAAACAGCTATTAAACTCCACTATGGAACTGGTTAGTGTATATATTCATAGTTTCCTTGTCAGTGGCAATGTTTTGGCTGGAATTTTGCAGCTCCTGATGACCTGGTGTCCAGGACAGCTTCCTACTCTGAACCCATCTCTGAGGTCAGTCTGTCTCTATCTGAAGCCCCTTAGCTATGATTATGTCTAATTCAGCATTCTTTCTGTCTAATTCAGACTGTGTTATATAAAAGCAGAACTACAACTTCTGGAGAAAAGTATGATTTGGTATTAACTGAAAGGGAAGTAGAAAGAAGCAAATTTATTTAGATACAACAGATGCTACGTGTGAATAAAGGCTAAGTAACAAGCTTTTAATGCAGTCTTAAATCTGCAATTTTCTCAGCAAGTCATCTCATAAGCTCCCTGACTCCTTAAAAAACTACTTTTTTTTTTTTCTCATGAAAATAATGAAGCAGCTCTTAGAAGAGCACTTTCCTTCAATAGGGTCCAAAGTCCATTAGTGAGGAAATCAGTATTATTATTTTCTTGACTTTTATACTTGAAAGTGAAAAGAGATACTCCATGGCTATTCAGAAACTAGTGGCAGGAATCCTGCTGTCTGTATCTCAGGTAAGTATCTGACAAGATTGCAAGTATACAAACATCTTAATTTTATTACAATAAACCAAATTTATTTTCTTAAAAAGGTTTTCTGTGGCTGCTTTTTGATGATAACCCTGAAGGAAGTGGACCAAAGGGTTCCTTTTTTTGCTCGTAGTTGGATCTGGCCCTAATAATTTCCATCAAATATAGTCAAACAACAGACAATATATAGCTAAAGCTGTAAACATTTCTGGTACCCTATATAGTGTCATCTCCATCTATTCAACAGTTCCTTTATATGTAGGTAAGAGTTGATCCATAGCCAGCAGTATGTGCAGTCTGCAGCCCAATGGCAAATGAATGCTGTCTGGTGGGAGAGGAGTAGATAGGAAGTACCTGAAGTATCTGATGCTCAGCCTGAGGTGAAGCTTTTCTTGCACAGTGCCAGAGGCTGCCTGCCAGCTGAGTGCTGACATGAAACCAGGAGAGGAATGGTTAGCACACAGGAGCTTGGGCCATCTCTGCATTGGGCTACACAATTTAAAAGCAGGTCTTCAGTCTGAGGCTGGACCAAAAAACCAAGAAGGCTATTTATTCCTATCATGGTTTTACAATATTACAACACAGTTTTCTTCCACACAAGAGCCACAGCCAACTCCCAACCTAAGCCATGATACACAGAAAGTACTGAAAGGCAGTTTTCACAGGCAATTTTCTTCTGCCAGCCAACTTAATAAGCTACTTCCCAGCAACAAGCCAGTATACTCACTGTGGAAACATTAACTCTTAAGTTTTTCAAGGAGTATCAGAAATATGTAGCTACCCTGAGCTCAAACCTTATTTTGGCACTAAATGAAATGGGTCAATGAGACTTTCCCCTGATTCTGCTGCTGCATAATCCATTAGACTGTTCTATTTTCTACTAATCCCTGTGTATTCTGTGCTTCTTTCTTGCCTGCCTTGCACCTGGAACATGCCTGTATAGAAGGGAACTGAAGAGGCCACTGGTCTTATAGAAGATCAGTTATGCCTAAAATATTTCTGACTGACATTTCCCCAATCTTAAAGAGTCCATATATCATCTTCCACAGCAATCTATTCTTACTCATTATCTATTCCTATATTTCCCTATACATAACCTGAATCTTCTTTGATGTAGTTACAGCTCATCGCTTCTTGTCTTATAACAATATATTTTGTTTTCAATGTAATTTGATTTTTCACACCTAATATCATCTCCTTTCTCAGATTTCTTCTGATCAAGGTAAGAAGTTCCACTTTGTTCCATTTTTCCATTGCAGGCCATGGTTTCAACCTTCTCATCATTCCTGCTTGTTCTTTTCTGGATGCTCTCCAGATGAGTCATAATGTTCTTGAATTGTAGTGCCTGGAACTGAATAAACAGATGAGACCTTCACTGCAGTAGTTGATATTATTCAGCTTTTTATCTGTTATAATCTCCTTAGGATTCTTCCTGAAACCTGGTCATTACTTGTGTGTTCTCCATCCCATGCTTATGCAGTTAAACATTCCTGCCTGAGTGCAGTACCTTCAATTTATCCCCATTAAAACCCTATTTTCAGACCCTTTTAGAAATATGTGAAGAGCTTTTGGAATTCTAATTCCATACCCCAGTGTATTTTCAATCCCCTCCCACCTCTTTGACATTTCCATGTGGAATGTATCCATTTTCCATTCCAGCAGCTAAATTATTACTGAATAGATTGAAAAATTCTTAACAAGGGAGACTCACAGTTGGTAATGCAGCCAGACTAATAAAGAATGGCAGCAAGGAACAGTACAATGCAATTGCAACAGCACTGTGCTAGTTTGGTAGTACCCAGCAGAGAGCAAGTTTGTCATCTCCAAACTTTGTCAGGTCTTCAAGTGGAAAAGTGGCAAAAGCACAAAGAAATTAACTTGTTACTTTGAAAAGCAGCATCAGCTTATGGATTTTTTTTCCTACCATCCCTTTGGCACTGGATTGTACCCCCTGCACAGCCCCTTCTGTCAGGCCAACACCACTATTTGTGTAGCCAAGGGGTAAACCAGGTTTGGGGAAAATCAAAAGATGAAGTTACAGCTCATGGCTAGATGCGTGCCCTGAACCATGGCACTGGGGTGCTTGTGCCCACACAAGGAAGAGGACAGGAAAGTGTGGCTGGAAGTACAATGGGCTTAAAAAACCCTCTGCCCTTGCTGCTGCTCAGGGAAATGGTCCCATGCATCTCTCCGCTCATGTCTTCTCTCTGATGGTGGGTGTGATACTTAAAATTACTCTGTGCTTTCTGAACTGCTTAGCTTTCTATCTGATCTCTGATTTGGCTGACCACATACCTAACGGGTCAATTCATGTCAGCTCAAGACAGGTGTTAGGTACAGGAGAGGGGTCCCTAAAAAGTAGTTTTGTTCAGTGTCTTTCACCCAGCTAAAAATAAGCTTTGGCCCAGAACAGAGACTTGCCTTTCCCCACCTCAGTGTGCGGCTGTGATGAGACAAACAGGACATAGCATGTACCAGCAGTGTGTCCTGGGGCTGCTGCCCTCTGTAGTGACTCCATACCTGCTTTCCACCCCCAGCTCTATGTCCTCTCTCTCTAGATGCTTTGGAAATGTTTCCCAGACACTCTGGGGCACTATCTCTCCTTTATTTTTCTCATGCTGTTCTCATGACCTTGCACCTGCAAATTCTTGATAGTGTTCTCTGCAGGTTCTCATGGGAAGCAATTTCCATCAGCATGAGAAATCACCCCTTCTTCCTCCCTTTTCCTACTCTTTGGCTGTAGCTTTTGGATTACAGTTCAGGGGCACAGAGCTTAACAACCATCCCACCCAAGAGGTTACAACCAACAGAATTTGTGTGGGTCCATATAAACATTTTATCATTATTATGGGAAAAGAGCTACTGAGGGAGGGAGGAGGGGACTGGAGAGGAGTTGAGGAGAAGATACCTTGTGGGAACACCTCCCTCCTTACTTTTATCTCATCTGCCCAATTAGAAGAGTTCTCCAGTTCCCAATCTCTCTCTCTCTTTAGTTTGTTTTCAGTATTAGATTCCAATGTATGCCTTGAGCTATGAACACCACTAAATAAATCATGTGCCCACAGCTGATGTGTGATAGGGGAAAGGCACCGAAGGCAGGATACCCCCTGACTGCCCCCTTGCTTTAGCAGCAGCAGTCTGCAACAACCTTTGCAGTAAGAGTTTAGTTGCCTGAGGTTTAATCCAAATGGGGTTTGCCACCATGTGATATGGAGGGAACACAGGACTGAGGCAGGAGGGAAAATGACAGTGGAATGAGAAGCTGATTTTTAGTGCTAGCCTGCAGCACTCGACTGGAATAGGGTGCAGCCACATTCTTAAGTGGGAGAAAAAGCCATTAATGGCCAAGACTTTCTTCTTTGTAAAGAGATAACAGCTTTATGTGAGCTGGTGTGACCAGAGGAATGGTTCAGGAATAGAAAGATGCTAATCACCAGAATCAGGTAGATCCTAGGAAACACAGTTCTAGGGTCAAGAAAAACAACAGCAAAGCCATGAGGTGATGGGATACAGCAGCTGCTGGTGTGGCCTGTTGCCCCTTAGCACTGCTGGCAAATCTGTGCCTGCACCATATTACAAGGTTTCACACTTACCTTGGAGTTTTTCCAGTACAACTACTGAAAAATTAAACTGAAATACGAGCTGAGAGAATAACCCATTTATTTAAATATAGATTAACCTTAGGTGTCAGACCATTTTTCCCAGCACATAATTCCCACAGCATGCAGCTAAAGGAAGCCTGAATTAGAAAGAATAAGTATGTCTCTAAGGCATTTCTAAATCATCAAATTTTGTTGCAGCTAATCATTGCACTGATACTTTAGCACTGTGAATAGCCTCTAAAGATCAGGCCAACACAGTCATCGTGACAGCGTGTGTTTCAGTGGAAAATACTTTGGGCTAAGTGTTGTGTGTGGCTATTTCAGTAGAAAAATATTTAAGGGAAAGTGTATTGTCATGGTCAACTACATAGGAAAACTAGGGTGGGGCATGGGAAAAAGGCAAAAGTTATGTACAAATAGGGAAAAGCAAAAGCCACATTTTGCAAAGTCTTATTCAGTCATCTATATATATTTTTGCACTAGCTTCTCCTTTGGCAAGTGATGCTTACAGAGAACAGACAATGCAGTGCAAGGCCTGAGCCTGTACTAAGTTCATGGGCTGGCTGTGTAACAGGGTTGTTTATCTAGGAGGATTCCCTGGTGTCAAGGACAGTGCCAGGTCAACAGTTTCCTGTCCAAGGGTTGCCAAGAGGTAATGCAGGTATGGAGCTTCCCTGGATGGTCCTGGATTGCTGCATCTTTCCCAAGTTGAATGCAGATCTTGGTGGGGATCGTCTTTGTAGCACTTTCTGGGAAGGTGTGGAGAAAATCCTAGGGTGGTAGCTGCACATACTTCTGTTCACTATTCAGACAGGGCAAGTGAAATACAGTGTATCTGAAAATAAGTTTTGCATACAGGTCTTTCAGATTCTTTGATGCTGTGATGACAGGTTTAGTAGATTACTAGTCATACTTCTAGGAACAAGTTCTGGGATGGCCAAAATAGGATGGACATCAGCCCTTAGCATTTAGAAAATTTTTAATAGCTGCTAATACAGGCAAATCATGCCAAACCAGCAGCTGGATTCCTGTTCATAGAGGTTGCATTGCTATTGTACTGTACCACAGAGCTAATGTAGGAGATCCCCCATATTTCTTAAAAAAATCTGGGTCTAAAGTCCCTTCATAAATATGGTTCCTACACTGTAAATGTGCCTCACTGGTTCAGTGAAAGCTCCTTCACACACAGAACAAGCTATTCTGGAAGAAAAGTCACTCTAAACTAGACCAGATGCTCTGTTCACATGAGCTGTGTGTCCATGAGGATTTATTTGGGGACAATACCAACTTAACTAATTCTGGCTTTTTTCCTCCCACTTCCTTCTC
The DNA here is from genome assembly GCF_003957555.1 of Calypte anna. Taxonomy (NCBI): domain Eukaryota; kingdom Metazoa; phylum Chordata; class Aves; order Apodiformes; family Trochilidae; genus Calypte; species Calypte anna. Next base: position 191,965,403 of record NC_044244.1, read on the forward strand.
TTCCCACCAATTGTTTGTGTGCCCCTCCCTGCCCTGTGCCAGCAGAACTGTTTGTGTAGCTCTATCATGAACAAACAAGGGAACTGATCTAATACAAGGAGGCAAAATGGAGAAAGGTTGTTTGTTTTCTTCTGGCAGATCGTTTGACCTGTGTGATTCATTACACAGCTGTATAAATCACTCCCTGGCAGAGAACAGGAGGGCAGGTGGAAGCAGGAGAAATTAGGTGGGTGAGGTGGGATGTGACTGCCTGAGCAGTGCTGTTGCTCACCATGAAACCACAGACTGGGTTTAGGCTTTCCTGATGCCAATTGGAGGCTGTTGTCCCTCTGCCATCACAGCAGCTCAGTTGTGAGAGTAGCACAGGCAGTCCTACACCTTGGGCCAAACTGTTTCACTCTCACACCACGCACTGAAGTGGCACAGAAGGAGACTTCAGGAGATTGCTGAGCTGTAGCTCACCACTACCATCAGGATTGGATCTTCATTCTTAGACATCTTTAATTCTTGGCTGTGCCTTCCTTTGTACCAGTTGTGGGGGTATGCAGAGAATTTGCAGAAATCTGGTTTTGTTCATTAGCTGAAAAGATCAAATTATTTCGTGCTTATCAGTTTTCTTCTGAGTTAGTGAGCTGAACAGGCTCACTGAGGTAGCCTTTGGAAAAGCTGAGCCCATGGAAGATTAAGTGGTGGAAAACCAGAATTAAGAACATGGAGAAGGTCTGGAAAGAGTGGTGGGTGAAATATTCTTCCTTCAGTAGTGTTGATCTGTTAGATCAACTCAGCTGTCTCATCCTCTGATTCAGATACACCTTCCATTTTTATGCAGGTTGTTAGCTCTAGCAGATGGATAAAAAAAATTGACTTTTATCCATATCACCCTGAACTTCTGCAGCAAGATTTAAATGTGTGAGCTGTTCCTTGCTTTCAAAGCATGAGTCAGCTAAAGGTTTGACCCATTAATCTTTCAAATGTGAGAGGAGAAAAAAGACTGCAGCCTTTTCTGTCTGTTGCATTCCCACTATGCAAAAAGGAGGCTATGGGTTTCTGTGATAATACTTTTTCATTGGTTTCTAAATTTGCTGTTTCTACAGGGAAAAAACTACAACACCAGCTGCCAGGCTTACAAACTCAAATGGTGTTCTGAAAATCCAGCTGTGTTTTCAAATGCTTAATAAAAATACCAGTTAAACAGCCTCTGTAATTGGAGATTAACTGACAGGGCTCCTGACAATACATGGAGCAGAACAGAATCGACCTCTGTTGCCATGGCTATGTTTTCCCATTAAGCTAATAATAAAATTTTTAAAATTACTTTTTTCCAGTTAATTCAGCAATTCCGACCTATACGCACAGAGAAAACATTTAATATCGGTAAGAAGAAACCCTTTTTATAAAGCAGAGGCCAGTACTGGGTAATTTAGGTGCAAAGTTAACTCTGTAGATGGGTAAAATACCTGTTACCTAAGGTAGCAGAGTACCAGAGGCAGCACAAAGGCCAGGACCCCACTGGAAATGTCAGAGCCCTAAGAAGTCAGACTCACAGCTGCTCCACTGAGTGATGGGAGAGATGTGAAGCCAACAGGTACTGCCTGGGGACAACACCTCTCCAGCCTTTTCCATGCTGGCTGTGGCAGTGGTAGCAACAAGCTTAGTTTTCCAGGTTTCTACTCCTTAATCTACCTGTCCACTAGCTCTCTATTTCAAGTATCCTCCTTGCCCAGCACAGCTCAGCCCCTTCATATTTAGGGTGGCAAAATTCAGTGTTATCTAAACAGCTGAGAAACCCTGAGCTTATTCTAAGTCTCTTCAAACTATCACTATTTCTTACATTCTTTTTTAATAATCCTCTACTGCCTGCTCTTGGAGAAAAAAGTACTGGGCTCTCTTGACTGATAGCCAAAATCACAATCAGAAGAATGCAGGAGGCTGGAGGTTCTCTGAAGGTTTCTTAGAGACTACCTGAGGTGTATCAAGAACAAAAGATGCCAGAGAAAGTGTCTTGATGGACCTGTTATAAACAAGAACTGCTCAAAGACATGAAGGCATAGTTGGCTGCAGCAAACATCAGACTGTAGAGCTGAAAATCTGGAGAGAAATGAAAAAAAAGAAAAAAGAAATTAAAAAGAAAGTAGTAGAATCACAACCCTGGAGATTAGGAAAGTAGATTTTGGGTTACTCTGAAATCTTATTAGCAGGATCCAATGGGAGACTGCCCTTGAGGGCATGGGGCCCAGGGCAGCTGCTTGATCTTCAAGAACAACCTTATTCTGAGAAAAAAAGATCAATCTGTTCTGATGTACAGAAAATCAAGCAAGTGTGGCAGGAGGCCAGCATGGATGTACAAGGGACTCCAGGTGAGCTCCAACACAAAAAGGAAGTGTACAGAGAGAGAAGGCACAGATGGGCTGCCCAGGAGGAATACAAAAACATTGCTGGAGCATGCAGGGCTGGTGTTAGGAAAGCCAAAGCTCATCTGGAGTTGAAGCCAGACAGGGAGGTGAAGGTTAACAGGAAAGGCTTCTGTAGGTATGATGGCAGCAGTTAGGGAGCACTGACACAAGATCAGATGGGAGGAGCAGGCTAAAGGCTGCTGGAAGAGCTGGCCAATGTCATGGCAAGGCCACCCTTTAACATCTTTGAAAGGTTATAGAGATCTGTGAAGGTTCTTCCTAACTGGAGATAGATGAAGGTCACACCTGTTTTCAAGGAGGGCAAGAAAGATCCAGGGAATCACAGGCCACTCTGCCTACCCTTAGTCCAGGGAAGGTAATAGAGAAAATCCCCCTGGAAGCCACATCCAAAGATAGGAAGGACAAAGAGACCAACTGCAAACAACCAGCATGTATTTACCTGGGCAAATCAATTACTTTCTACAGTGAGATGACTGTGCAGACAAAAGGGCAGTTGTGGACATTGTAAACTTTTTGCAAAGCTTTTGACATGTTTTCTTACAGTATTCTTATAGTTCATTTGGTGAAATATGGCTGAGCAAGGGGACTACAAGGCAGGTGGGAAACTAGCTTGGACATTGGCTGTAAGAGTGATCAGTGGTACAAAGTCCAACTGGCTGCAGGTTACTGATGGCACCCCTCAGGGAGGAATACCAGGGCAGAACTGTTTAATGTCTTTTATTGATGACATGGGCAATGCAAAGGGGAGAAATCACAGCAAATCTGCAGAAAATACTCAACTGGGGATGAACAGTTGATACGTTGGAGGTCAGGGTTTCTAGGCAGCATCCTTGATGAGTTGGATGAATGGATTCAGGGGGACTTCAGGCAGTTCAACAAAGGCAAATGTAAAGTCCTGCACTGGAGGATAAATAGCTTCATGCAACAGCAAAGGTTAGGGATCAATAAGGGAGCTTTGCAGAAAAAGACTTGGAGGTCCTGGTGTGCATTAAGTGGAATGTGAGTCAATAAAATGTCTTCACATCAACACATACTGGACTACTATTAAAAAGAGTGTAAGCAGTAAGTCAAGAGAAGAAGTTCTTCCCCTCTCTTTGTCATTTGTGAGACAACTTCTTACAAGTGTCCAGCTTTAAACTCCTCAGGACAAGAAATACATTGACCATGCAGGGCCACCAGGCTGGTCAGGGGACTATTGCTCATGATGTACGAAGATAACCTGAAAAAAATGGGTCTGTTCAGCCTTAAAGGAAATCTAAGGAGGGAACTCATTGCTACCTATGGCTACCTGATGGAAGGATGTAGAGAACAGATGCACAGAGAAAGGATGAGGCAAGGATGAAGGTCAAGGGACACAAACTGAAGCATGGGAATTTCTGAAAAGGAAAAAATATTATCATGTGGGTAGTCAAACACTGAAAATAGTACAAGCAAAAAAAAAATATTACCAAGAAGGTAGTCAAACACTGAAAAGAGGGGCCCAGAGGGGCTGCAGAATCTCTTGCTTGGAAGGTGTTAAAACCTGGCATAATGAAGCCTTAAGGAACCAGCTTGAAGAGGTCCTACTTTGAGCAGGAGTTATAGAAGATGAGCTTTGGAGGGACTTTCCAACCTATGTGACCCTATGGTTCTGTGAAGAAGTGTTCCCTGAAGAGAATGAAGGAAAGGAGGAAGACTTTTACTTTCAAACCACATATTTAAAAATTATTTCAATGTCCCTGAATGATCCAGAAATCTTCTGGTATGTGAAAAAAAAAAAACAAACCCAAACCCAAACCAGCTCATCTCTTAAGACCCTGTTTCTTCAAGGCATTACAGAAAATCCTTTTTTTTTTTCTACATTTACTATTGCAGTCCTATGAGAACTTACATTTGGCACAATCCTTCTATATATATATCAAATCCAGCCTTAAAGTACCCACCATGTGCTTTTAAAATATCACTAAATAATTTCTTGAAACTGACTGCAGATTTTTAAAGTATAATTTATAGTTCTCCCATTCTCCTCTGTACACTATTTCAAGGGCTCTTTTACTTCTTAGTTACTTTGTGTATGGTATTTATATAGCAGCAGTGTACTAATTAAACAAATCATAAACTATATATATACTTTTTCATAATACTTCCCAAGATGTAAGAAATGCTTCTCCCATAAACCTGTTGAGAAACTGTAGTACAGAAAAGCACAGGGGCTTTCCAAAGGAATCTTGGCAGAACACAAACTGAAGCACATTCTCTGAACTTTTGATGCTTGTGTTGAACCACACAACTAATACCTTAATTAGAAGCTTGATGAAGTGTACTATGACTTCTGGAAACTCAGCTACCCTGTTGTACTAGCCTTTCATGGTAGCAAGAATGCAAAAAGGGCAAGTGGTTTAGACTTAAGAATAGTCTTGTGAGGCCAGCAGAATTGTCTCCTGGTGAGGGAAATCCTTGAGCATCCAGAGGATAGAAGGAATAGCCCAGTCTGGGCCCAGTAAGTTCGTGATGGAGACTGGACCGGTTGATTCTGGGTGTGGGTGGGCAACATCCCTACCTGCAGGCCAAGAAGCACAGCCTACCTGAGGCTTTCACTTTCCTTGTTTTGGGTGAGCCAGTGAAATGTGGTGGAGTTGAACACCTCACTGGCCATCTGGAGGATGCCAGTTTACAGCTCCAAAGCAAAAGCAGAGATGTTTCCAGTAACTCAAGGGCACTCATGGGGAAAAGTTAAAAACTCACCACTGAAAACTTTGAGCCTGCCCTTCTTTCAGCAGATCTGCAGCACAGCCATGATTTAGTCTTACGATGCCAGTTTAAAAAAATCCTGTCATATTTCAAAAACAAGCCTGTTCCTTCTCTGCAGATTTCCCCACACTTTTACCACAACCTTGATCATGCAGTAGACCCAAGCAGAAGCTTTTGCTAATTGTGAGCTACCATCTTTTGTTATATATTATCTTGGAGTCCAGTTCCACTGAAACAAATCCTGTTTCTGGCTAAACTCATTACAGTTCAAGCACTGTGTTAGGCATATCTCTTCTTTACCCCCAAGATTATGTGAGATTAAATGTTACATTGAGGGCATGGCTCACCTCATGGCCATCACTTTTTGGGACAGGAATGTGTCCATCGGGAGGTGAGAGTTGTTTCTGCCCCAAGAACAGCAGGGAAGACGCTGTGCAGGTTACTTTCCCCCCTTTGGTAGCGTGTTATGGTTTGTTTTGTTTTATGCTTATAACTATTGTGACTCTGGGACCTGTAGTTTTCGCAATAATTAAATTAAAACCCCGGCAACTGCTTCTCGTTCATTTATAGCTCTCCTAGAACCCGCCAGGGCACCCCGGAGCAGGCAGCAGGGCTGAGATTATCTCCCTTCTCTGCCACCACCACTTTCCGACTTTTGTTGAGCAAGGAGCGAACCAAAAAACCGACAAAAAACCGAAGCCTTTCAGGCACCCGGGAGCGGAACGAAGCTGGGCAGAGGGACCTGAGGGGAGAGCGGCAACTTGTTCCTGCCTCACACGCGTCCTCGGCCGGCTCCGCCCGGCACGGCCGCACTCCAAACAAACGATATAAAATCCCTCTCCGCTCCGGTGCTGCCAAAACCCGGGTTAATTCGAATCCTGTCCCTCTTGTCCCCCTCACAGTGCGGAGCGCGGGAAGGGCGCGTTTGCAGCAGTGTGGCAGCGCGGCGGGGGGAGCTGCTTTACGGCGGCCGCTGCGCCCTCCCCGCCCGCGCTTGGCGGCTGCGTGGCGGGGCGGGGGGCGGGGAAGATGTCTGAGCGGGGAGAAACCCCGGCGGCGGCGGCGGCATCGGCGGGAGCTGGGGGTGAGATGCCGGCGAAGAAGCAGAAGCTGAGCAGCGATGAGAACAGTAACCCCGGGGACCTGTCCGGCGACGAGAACGTGAGGCCGGGTGGGGTTAGAGAAGAGGGGAGAGGGGAGGGGCGGTGAGGCGGCCGCGGGGCCTCTCGCCGGGGGCGGGCGGGGAGCGCTGAGGTGAGGGGGGAGGGAACCGCTTGTCGGGCCCCGCTGTAAGGGGAACTCCAGGGCCGGCAACCTCGGCCCGACCAGCCCGTCCGACTCCCCGGAGCATCCTGGGCGGGAGAGGGGATGGGGGTAAAGAGGGAAAGAAAGGAATCAGCTCCCCCACCTCGGCTCGGCTGGAGGGCCCTCAGGTTGGGGTGGGAAAGAGCAGCGTAGGTCTGGGGGAGACACACTCGGTATTCCTCCACGTGGGTGCGGGAGAATTTGAGGCCCGAACTCCTCTAAGCGGGCTCCGATTGAGAAGTGCGCTTTAAAATGTCAGATTTTATTTTTTTTTTCTCCCCATGGGCGCAACAGCAACATTTTCTATATTTTTCGCTGTTTTGCATGGTGTGTCTTCACTGTCACGTTGCAGAGTAACATGCAGCCTGAATTTACGTGTGCTACCCTTCGGCGAATGAAGAATAGGGAATAGTGCTCACAAGCTCCTGTCAGCAGCAGGAGGAGGCAGCCTCTAAAATAGGTGACAGTCTGGTGTCGAGAATAAAGATAATACGATCGGTATAGTTTACATCTCTTGATACTTGAAAAACTTAATCTGAGATTGAGATATGTAGCAATTATCTTTAGTAATTACTTCACAGCGGATGGTATTTGGGTGTTAGTTTTATGCAGAGTGTTTTCTGGTTAGAGCACTTGGCCATAAAGTGAGGGACCTGGATAGATTCCCTCTAAACCTCTGAAAGTGCTGCTGTGAGGCACCAGGCAGGTTCAAGGTGCTCCATACCACTGCTACTGCTGTTTTTTTTTTTTTATGGCTCAGCATCACCTGTAAATCCAGGTGTAATTTGGTGACAAGGTGTTCATGTTTGTTTTGGTGTGTTGTAGGTTGTCAGTGACCACAGCATGTGGGTTGTTGTCTGGTTATTGGAAATGTGATCTGGCTCAGTGATGAAAAGACTGCCTTTTCAAGAGTTTATTAATGGACTCCACTACTCCTGAAACACTGGGATTCTGCTTAAAAGTTGTCATAATAGTATTGATTTGGAAAAATGGGTGTATTTTATTCCATGAGTATCCTGGATGCAAGGTAGTTAGTTATGTTTTAGCTGTATCATACCTCGATGATGCCTGACCCGTTCATTTCTGTGCAGTATTATGACTGGCTAGCAAGTGTGCTTGGGAGATGAGGACTGGGCAAGCTCTGAAATTTTTTAGAGTGAAGGAGAAGCAACTGGAAAGCATAAGATTGCTAAGGTCAAATCATGCTTATCTGGGGAGAGTTGTGCTTTTAGAGTTGAAATGATTATTTTTCTTTATGATTTTCTGCGTTGTTAGGCAACCACCACCTCTACAGCTTCTGATGGTACAGATATGAAACTGGGACAAAGAATAAATGTTCAGTCAGAACTGGTGTAATAGTGTTTATAGTTGACATTATTCCATATACCCAGTGGAGTTGCTGATACAGCTTCATGTTACATTTAGTCTCTTCCATTGACAGATGGTTGTTTGCCTCTGTTTTCCCTGTTTCAGAACTAGAAAGCACTTGGCCTTGGGATAAATTGTTTTCCACCACTATTCTGATGGAAAGTGAACAGACTACCTTGACAAAAAAAAGTTACTTTTTAGTAAACTGAACTTACTCAAGTGGAAGCAGAGGGTTGGCAGTGCTGGGTGATGCAGGGAATAGAAACATCCTTTTCAGTAGTGTCCTGTAGTCAGAGTGCATGTAAAATTGCAGTTTCTGTTAATTGTCCAAAGCTGAGCTGAAACTTCTCAGCAACTGGGTGGGTTGTTTTGTGCATACATCCCCCCCTCCTTGTTTTTTCATCTGTCCACGTCTTCCTTAGCTCTGTCTGCTGACAGTTGGAGGGCCAGTTGGATTAGTTTGATCAGGCAGCAAGCTAGGGGTTTTTGGTTGGTTGGTTTGGTTTGTTTTTTTTTTTAATTAGCTTTCAGTTGAAGCAAGCATCTGTACAGAAGGAGGGAGAGGTTGGACTTGGTTTTCTAGTGGCAATGCTGACATTGCAGAAGTGTGCTGTGCCTGTTGTTGCTTAGGGTGTCCAAAAGTCTCTCATAACAGATTCTTGGTATGGCTAAGTGTAATGTTTTTACACAAACAACTTCTTCCTTCAGTACTTCAGAAGTACTCACTTCATCTAGGTCAAAGATGTTTTCTACAGAAAGAACCCACTTTAGATAATTTTTTTTAAGGGCAGCCTACCAGCATTCTGAAGAAACTTTACTAGATGATAGTTCATGTTTGTCCCTCTAGGATTAGTCCTCATGTGGCCCCTGTTCTTGTTTCTGAGGAGGAATGCTATCATTATGTTAGCAATGGATTTAAATAAATGAATCTAAATAACACCTAAGTCCTGGGAAATCTTCTGTTCTTATGGAGGAGAAGAAAAAAAAAACTAAAAAGGCCAAGTGCTGCAAGATTAGTTGACTTTACAAAACTGCTAATTATATTTTATTACACTGTATATAATTTGAATGTTTTCAGGATGATGCCGTCAGTATTGAAAGTGGTACCAACACTGAACGCCCTGACACACCAACAAACACTCCTAATGCACCAGGAAGGAAAAGCTGGGGGAAAGGAAAATGGAAGTCAAAAAAGTGCAAATATTCCTTCAAATGTGTAAATAGCCTGAAGGTAGGTGTGTGTGTGTAAGCTTTGGAGTGGGAATGCTGGGTGCTGATCACTGGCAGTAATGTTAAAGTTGAGTGCCAGACAGTGCCAGGATAGATATGTGTTTAAGAACCTGAATATAATTATGTTCCATGCTCATTTGAAGAAAGTACTTTCCCTATTTGCAGAAGGTGAAGCTTGGAAGGATACCGAGAAATGGGGAACAGATGGGAGTGCTGCAATTAACCCAATTTTAGTACAGGTTTGCAAAGTTATGAGTTGTATGTTACTATGTATTTCACTGAAGCTGTAGTTGCTTGACATAAAGATAAGAAACTGGATGAACAGATTAAAAAAAAACAACCCGTGACACCTTGATGCAAAGCACAGAAGCTATACATATTTTTTTAGCTGCTGAAATGTATTATTTAAAAAAAGAAATAAAAGACAGTCTAGCAATTTTGGAGTAGCTCTTTCCTTACATTAATCAGATTTTTATGCAATCTAAATTTTTATGCTTCAAAAACCACATCATCTCTGGTCTCTTCAGGGTGTAGTTGGAGGAAGGAAGGCTCTTTCATTTTCACCTAGGTAGGCAGCAGTTCTCTAAAATCACCACAGGTGGTGTATTTTTGTGCCTTCAACTTATGCTTCAAATGCAGGTGCAGGCCTTTCAACACCCAAACATTTAACAAGTTGGGGGTTTTGTTAGCATGTTTGTTTTCAATCTGAAGAACAAATATTCCAAAGTAGTGAGTACTTTTCTGAGAAAACAGAACGATCCCTCACCAGGACTCCAGCAGGACCCACTAGAGGCTGACCCTATGAAGTTAAGCAATCTCTGACTTCTGTGGGTTTGGATCAGGGCCTGGGGACAGATTCCAGTGCAAGTGGAATCAAGCTGTGAGGGAGTAAATGTAGTATGTCAGCTACCTGGAGGTGGTTTTAATTATTTTTTTTCTCTAATTTCTCTTTGAACTGAAATTAATTCTAATAATAATAAGTGTGCATGTTAATACAAAGACTAGATAGCAGCCAGATTTGGTAACTGTTTTACTTCATGTGAGAGGAACCTTCTCTTTTTCATATTCTTCCTTACTAATCTTGCAGATACTGTGGAGATAAACAATTGGATGTTGTATATGAGTTCAGAAAGACACTTGTGACTCTTTGTATATCACATCATATATCCCATAGTTTGTATGTCTTTGAACTGTGCAGTAAGGTGCTTACACTGAAATTAATGAAATTAACATTATTAAAAGACGTGAAAATAAAGTTGAATATTCTTTAATGATGTATAAATTATATTTTCCTACTTTGCTCTTTTTTGCTTTCCTTTACTTTTTTACTTGGGAAAACAAATAAATATGGCAGCTACTATCTGCTTTGAAAGTCAAATGGTTATGATTCAGCCTGAAAAACTCACGTGTTTGCTAAATGTGCTTTTTAAACACTACTGTGGAAGTTTTTTTGGGTGAAGCTTAGGCATCAAGAAAACAAAATATAACATCAAAAATTACAGGAAATAAAAAACTGGGTTTTTTTTCCCAGTGCTATTTTGCAGTTGCAGTAAGGTATGCTAAAAATGTAGTTTATGAGTGAACGTAGACAGCTAACATGCACATCTTCACATACATCCACATACATCCATACATCCATACATCCAAATGCTTACAGATCATTCGTCAAAGAACTGTGTGTATGCTTCTTTGATGTCCTCCCTTTAGAACAGTTATTTGTTCTACCCTTTGCTCTTGCTTAAGGTGTGACCCAGGGGTTGTTAGCAATTTGGTGGCTTCTACTCACTGTCCCCTTGCAAGATTCTACCTTATTGATGTGTAAAGTAGAGGTAACTAAAACTGCTGCCATTAATGGCTTGACTCCATTTCTGGGAACTGAGAGTGCACATGTGGTCAGCTGGTTCCCTGCTGGCAGTGTGGTGACAGCATACTGAATTTTTTCAGGTAGTTGCAGGTGATTATTTTTTATGTTGAGATAGCATTTACCTCACTACCTTTAGTCTAGCACCAGGTCTACTCATACTCTGAGTGATCTTGGCAAGTAAGGACAGAAGTAACTATTATTTATTTTCTTTTGTAGCAATTGTAGGTCTGTTTTCTTCTTTGCCTTCTTTTTCTGGTGCATGAAGATCCTGAGTATCTTGGGTTTTTTCCCCTTTTTTTCATAGCACATTCAAGATGGTATTTCACAATTTTACTTTTGGATCAGCCTCTGGGTCACTCTTCTGTCTGCACAGACCAGTGCTTAGATTTGGGTTACATACTAAGGATAACTACAATGTGCAGCACTTAAAAGTGTAATGTTTAAAAAAAACTGCTTCATTGTGTTGCACTTGGGACAAAAATAAGAGTGGACAAGTAAGTCTCATCAGAATAGCTGTGTTCTGTCTCTCACCAGTGAGGGTGATGGTAGTTTAAATGACATGAGTATAACTTATTCAGATACCCTAATGACATCCTGCCAGAGTCTCTGTATGACTTTTTCATCAATTAAACATGAGAAACTGTGATACGGATGATCAGGCTCTTGGAGGTTGTAGCACTCTGTGTGAGGCACATAGTACAAATGACACAAGTGGTCTAAAGATGTCTTGTGGAGTAATTTTTCCAGGGAAGGAGGTTGTCTTTGAAGAAGTTCACTAAATACTTTAGGTGTGTATGCAAACTCCAACCTTGAGGGGGGGAAAAAACCACCTCCCTCTTCACTTTTCTCACTTAACTGAATTTATCAGAAACAGTATGTGTGAGGGAACACAGTGTTACTCCAGAAAAACAGGTGCAGAACCTGCTAATGTATCTTTGTAAAAACAAGAGCCCATGCATTGTACCTGTGTTGCTGTCATGCAGTATGTCAAAAACACTCAGAATTCACCAGCATAAAATCTTCCATGCAGAAATTTGAAACCAACTAATTATTAGTGGAAATCTTTATGTATTCTCTACTTGGCCTTTCAGCCATTCTCCTCAAGGGAGGTTTAAATACACTCAAAAAAATATAACTAGAAAGTAAACTTCCTAACTTTATTGGGCACTAAAAGTCTTGGCCTTTTGTATGCAAATCTTATGACGTAAATCTTACAGATTTTCAGATTTACAAAAATCTTGGTTTTCTTCATTCTTCATCTCTAGTTAAACTAAAATGCTTTGCAGATGCTGAATACTTGCTTTTTCCTTCTGTCCTGTGTCCATTAATAACCTTGTTACTTTTCCCTTTGCTAATATCCCATATCCCTCATCACATAAAGCGACTAATCTGTTCTTTCATGTTACGGTGGATGAAACTTTGTGTTAAACTTTGAATAATTCTTTCCAGTCCGAATACAGCCTCAAAAGTTGTGTCTTATCTTTAAAAAGCACAAGAGGGCCTTCAGCTGAAAGGTTTTCTGCCTTCTCTTTCTAGCTGTTTCTCTTAATAACAGCCACTGCCTTTTTCTGTAAATAATATTTTTTTAACTTCTTCCAGGCTTCATTACTTATCAAAAGTGTTGGACTCCCCACCCACACCCCCTCCTCAGATTTATTCTCTGGTTCTTGGATAGGCCAGAGTTACCAGGGCTAATATTTCTCTTGTTGCCTCTAAAGCTCTGCCCTTTGAAGGCTGCTTAACAGCCATCATGAGACACTTCCTTCCTGCCTGCCCTGTCCCAGACAGTCCCCTGTGGGGAGGCACTTTAATGAACATTATTCTTGCTGAAAACATCCTGTCAGGACAGGCCAAAATACTGTTATCAATTAATAACAAGCACCACCATATTCATCACAATTCATAAACAGATCTGCTTCTTTTTTTTTTTTTTTTTTTTTTCCCCTCAAACCAATGCTAGCTGTATAAAAACAATACTTGGCTATTCTCTGGTAACTTTGTGATCTGAAAACAGTTTGTAGACATGAACTTTGTAGCAGCATTGTGACATGCTGGAGACACTTTGTGTTTGTGATAGAGTTGCAAGACCTAATAGTTAAATGTCACCTTCTCCACCCTTGTACCAGTATAGTTCTTCAATGTGAGTTTGTAAACCCTCGTGGGGAGGTAATGACGTCAGTATAAAATGCATATAGATGTGGGCTTAGATGCCCTCTTAAAATTGCAAAACAAAGTAGTAGAGCTGCAAGTAGAACTTGGGAGTTCTGCCAGCTTCTGGCCATAACTCTGAAACAAAGTTTTCTTCCCTTTCACTTTTTTAAAGCTTGGGGGAGGGGGAATATTTCTTTAACCTGCCTGAAGACAGCCAAGTTAAAAATGTTACAAAACTTATTTTTAACTGTTCACTCTCTGAAATTAAACTGGATGTGAACCTGGTAGTTTGAGGAGGAAAACATCAATGAAACTGTTTACCACCAGAGCTGAATTTCACAGAAATAACATGCCTGTAGATTTTGTCTTTTTTTTTTTTTTCTTTTTTTGTCTCTAATCTTACTTTACATCTGCAGGAGGACCATGGTCAGCCTTTATTTGGAGTCCAGTTTAACTGGCACAGTAAAGAAGGTGATCCTCTTGTTTTTGCCACTGTAGGCAGCAACAGAGTGAGTAATCTGTTTTTAACCATAAGCCCTTCCCTGTGGTTCTGCTTGCATTTTTTTTTTTTCAGCCATTCCCTTTACCTGTGTTTAGTGTGGACACAGGATACCTGAAATTGAAAGTACATAGCATTTGTTACCTAGGAGAGCTGCATCTTCTGGATTGCCTTATAAAGTCATGTGTTAGCTATTTAGGAATTAGACTATATAGTAAAGAAAAAAAAATCCTCCTAATATAAAAAAGGCATAAGGAAGAGAGGTACATAAATGTATCTTTGCACTGAAATTACCCTTCATAGATGTTGGTGTATAAAAAAAGTCATACTCTCTAAAATGGGATGAGAAGTGTCTGCAATGATGCCATAGTTCAGCAGCTAAATTAGTGACCTATGTGGGATGATTTATAGGCTTTTTCTGAACAATGATCTATCTGTGTCATTTCAGTCTAACTTCTGAAGTGCATTCTGTGGAAATGTGAATAAACAAGAAGCCTTTCATTTCCAGGTTTGTTCCACCTGGCAGGTACCAAAAGTGCTAAACTAAGATTAAACAAGGTGTCAATAGCTGATTAAAAGACTGAGTCATGTTAGAGATGGCTGCAGTAACTAATTCTAAATAGATTTAATCTTACTAAGACAAGGCAAATAACATATTTTAATGTGTGCAAAGGACTGCTGACAAGTCCTGCAGTGGTGCTTTGCTGAGACCGCTGTAAGCATTCTTCTATCAAACAATTTCCACCTTCTGGAAAAAACAGATGATGGATGGGATCTAAACCATAAAGGCACACTACCTCTCCCCATCAAGAAGTCAATTAAACAGGTTAATGTGATTTTCTTTTGAAAGATCATCAGCAAGAACCATTCTCTCTTCCTCAAACCCCCCGTTCCCCCCCCCCCTTTTTTTTTTCCCTCCAGGTTACTTTGTATGAATGTCATTCCCAAGGAGAAATCCGTTTATTGCAGTCCTATGTGGATGCTGATGTATCCTTTTATGCTAAAACCATTTGTTTGCTTTCTGAGCAAAAATAAAGAAGCTTTGGATGAAAAAGCATATGAAGGTCATTTTTGTGATTTAATACTTTGCTCCTGTGGCACATTCCTTACCTTGGGTCTAAACCTTTCCTCTTCCCCACATCCTAGAGTCCCTCCTATTGAAAAAATATTAAAAATGCAGACTCATGCAACATGCTTCATTAAAACATTTCAAAACTGATTCTCCATCAAGGTAAATTTCCCAACTGTAATATTTGTGTAAAGTTTTATATTCACTGCTCTACAGTGGTCTCAGCTTCTCTGTGAGTTGTAACTGGGTTTAATGACATGTCTTGCTCTGAACTGGTAGGAACTTGTGTTGATCCTTTGCAGTGTTCTAGTTCAGAACTTGTGAGCTCAGTCTTGATTCATCCTCATTCCCAGTCTTCTTTTTTTATTTTTTTTTCTTTTGGTAAAAGAGATTGAAAAATGATGCCAAGAGAGAAAAGGGGTTTCTGGTATGTTATGAAAGAGACGTGAGGAAACTGGCATCTGGCATCTCTAGAAAGGTGATGTTTTTTGTATATCCAGATGTATAGTCAAGTATGTTTTATATTGGGTCTAGCAGAGACTCCAGGGCACTTCCATAAAATAGCAGCAAGTTTACTTCAGAAAATCCACATTGATTTTTAAAAAAACAAAACACTACTGTTCTTCTGTGTTCCTTGACGTAATGTGTTGTAGGCAGATGAAAATTTCTATACGTGTGCATGGACATATGATAGCAATACAAGCCATCCACTGCTGGCTGTGGCAGGGTCCAGGGGTATTATTAGGATAATTAATCCCATTACAATGCAGTGCATAAAGGTGAGTGCTCAGAACTTTGAGATGCAGCTTGCATTTCAGTAAGACACAAAATTTTTGTCTTCTAAATACATGTAAACATGAGGGGAAATGATAACTTGGTCTTTGAATTCTGTCCCAGCACTACGTGGGCCATGGAAATGCAATCAATGAACTGAAATTCCATCCCAGAGATCCAAATCTCCTTTTATCTGTAAGCAAAGGTGAGGAAAAAAGCTCTTTTGTTTTTGTATAAATCAGGATACTTTGGATTGGATTTTGGTCTTGAAAATGGCCAAAACCTCCATGAAATTTTTATGAATGGCACTGAACAAATTTACCTTGAAAGTCTAGAGCAAATCTTGCTCTTTTATGGCTATATACCTTGTACATATTAAATCCATGGCCTACAATAAACATAACTCCACCTGTGGTGCAAGGGGATTGTCAGCAGCACTGCTGTTAGGAGAGAAGGAAAGAACATTGGGATTGCTCCCTGAACAGTCGAGTTAAATTTTTTGTCAGTTGTTGAATCATGTTGCCATCTAGTGGGAATGTCCTGGTGTCGCAGGCAACATTTACTGATGTTCATGGGGAAAACTTTTATTTTCCATTGCTCAGGAGCAGCTCCGACTTTAATTGGACTTTGTGTGAAGGGAGAAGCAGGTTTTTGGCATGATGTCTCCTGGGCTTGTCCAGAACATGTAAACAGCCACAACTTCCTAATCTTGATGGTTTTGTTAAGTAAAGGAAGAGCAAGCCTTCAGGAATGCTTGAGTTGGAAATGTTCACATAAGGGGACTTTTAATGTATTTGGTATTACTGATGAAGCTACATGAGAATAGCAGTTGGAAACTTCATTCTTCCCACTGCCAAGCTTGTGCTGTGGGTCTGTAACACTGAATTTCTTGAGTTCTGTGTATTTTTTAGGTTCACTTTTTAATAACATTTTGACATCTGCTGCAGTACCACAAGTTCTAATGTTCAATCTCTGAAAAGCCACGAGGTGGCAGGAGAATACTGGGGTCTCAGAGCTGCTTGCCTGAAAAATGAGTAGAAAAAAAGAGAACAAAAATATCTGGGACTCTGGTGGCCCTCCAGTTGGTGTTGCTGTAATTCAGTGCAGCACACTTATGGAGTCCAAAAGGGAAATACAGTAGTGCTTCTTCATTAAAAATTGTTAGAACTATCTTTCAAGAAGTGGATCAATCTGATTTACTCTGGAATACATATTATTTATTGAAATAGTTTCTCTCATCCCTACAGTCTGTGGTTCATAAAGAATAATATTTTAAAGGTTAAAAAAAAAAATGGAAAATCAGAATTTTTCTGAGAATGTCTGGAAGGAATTCTATCATTTTTTGGTACACAGAATTGTTTTTGAGATGAGACTGAATAAAAGCACACTTGCTTGATTCTCTGACTCTTCTTTCCCTTTTTGGTTGATCTGAAGATCCAAGTATATTTTTGGTAGAAGCTGTCCCAGGGGAAGGGGGTGGGTGGGTGGGCTGGCACATTTCTTCAATTACAAAATTAGCCTAGCAATAGTTTAGTTGTAATGGCAATTGCAGTAAGAATTCAGTGCCTTTTTGATGTTTACATGAACACCTGTTATTGAAAGTGGTTAAAGCTGAAATATATTACTCATAATGTACCTCTAAAAAGCAGCATGTAATTTTATTTGTTCTTTATAGATCATGCATTGAGACTGTGGAACATCCAGACAGACACGCTGGTTGCAATATTTGGAGGAGTAGAAGGGCACAGGGATGAGGTGTTAAGTGCAGTAAGTGGAAGACTGTGGGGGCAGTGATTTAGTTTTATGAAGGCTAGTAAGTCTGCAATGTGCAACTTGTTATTCTCTTGTGCACTGCTTTTGCTGTTTTTCCCAATAAAGAAGTGCATAGATACTGTTGTAAGGGGATAGACAAGTTTAAATATAGATGGTTTGATTATTTGGTCCTTTCAGTACACAGGACAGGTGTTCTTTTTCAACAGTGAGTTTTCACACAGTGCAGTCTACAAGTAAATGAAATAGAGATCATTAGGGATAAACCAGGTAAAATGCTTTCATGATGATCCCACTTCTGAAGTTCTTGAGGTCTTCTCAAGCCAAAGCAGCAAGAGCAAATAAACCTTGAGAGACATGGTAGGGAAGGAAAGAAGTTATTTCAGGTGAGTGATGCTGCTTTTTTGTGGCTGTGAAAACACATTGGTCCCCAGTAAATATCATCTTGAATATTTTAATACACTGTTTAAGAACTGTTTCCATTCCTGTTGTATGACCTGAAAGGTGAAGATTATGTCTACATGAAACAATGCTCTATTAAGTAGTTATAAAAAGTCATCACCCATCTCATAGCTCTTGAATTCTGCCCAAATTGCTCTCTAAAATGAAACCTAAGGAATTTACTGAAGGGGAAGAACTAGCTGTAGATTCATTGCCTGTCAGTGCTGTTGAATACCTCTCTTGCTTGCAAGAGAGTAAATATTAAGATACTCTGTTTCTTTGCAGTGAGCAGGATTACATTAGTATTTTTCTATTTGAAATATTTCTTGCATTCTTTACACAGAAAATGCAGTCTTGATGGAAATGGTGGAATAAAATCTGAGTTGATTTAATGCAGCTTATGCTGGGAGTGCTCAAAATTATTTTATATATGTAGGATTATGATCTTCTTGGTGAAAAAATCATGTCCTGTGGGATGGATCACTCTCTCAAACTCTGGAGAATTAATTCCAAGAGAATGATAAATGCCATCAAAGAGTCTTATGAATACAACCCAAATAAAACCAACAGGTATGTAGTCTTCATCTTCCTGACTATCTGTGCAAAACATGAATAATCTCCATGAGTGGCCCAGGTTGGTTTCTGTCTGGATTTGGGGATGGTGCAGGACCTGAGGATTGTGCTGGATACTGAATCTCTCTACAATTAGTGTCTTACTGAAGTTTGCTTCAGTAGGATTTATTGGAAGTTCTGAGAGTCACATTTTCAAATATCTTTATTATTTTGTATTTGTTTGACTAGAAAATGTCTGGAATCTTTGTCATTCTTAATTACAGCTTGTATTTGGTGGTGATTCAAGTTGTAAATGTGTTTTCTTCCTCTCACATCAAAATTTCTAGGAGGGAATCAAATCCATATAATTAAATGTTGCATAGTTTTATATTGAGTAATTACCACTATTTATTGTATTTTATCTGACTTTGGAGCAGGGACAAAACTGTTCAGGTAGAACTGATCTTAATTTTCATCATTCTCTGATTTGACCTCCTCAGATATGAGTAAATTGTCAAGTGTTCAACCGACAAGTGTTCACAGCACCTAGAGACATGATAGATAAATCCTTCATGAGGCTCCTCAACTTCTTAATCTTAACTTCCAGCTGAACCACTGGGAAAATTGAAGAGTCTAAAACACACACAACACATTCAGCAATGAGACTACAAAAAAAACCAAGAGTATTTTTCACAGCAAATGTTACCAAACGTTAAATGATGCATTTTACCACGTCTATGGGTTTTTTGTTTTGTTTTGGGTTTTTTAGTGTTCATTTCTTTTTTACATATTTAGATAGAAGCAGCATTTGGAAAATTGAACTCTAATTCGTTCTTGAATTATCTGGCAACAAGAGCTGTATTCAGTATCTGAAGAAGTGGTTTTCCTCAGCATTGTCTGTGCACAATCTTATACATGGGAAACTAAGAATGAGAATGAAAACAACGACTGCTTCCATTATTATTAAAAAAAACCAAAGTCAGTTTAATCAGTTTGTTATCAAACTGCTAAAAAAGACAGGCTTGTCCTTTTAAAATCAAGGTGTGATAAAACTGGCCATTGGAAATTGTGCTTCTGTGTTTTTCTGAACCTCACTTGGCAATTTTCTCTGTAGGCCTTTTATTTCCCAGAAAATTCACTTTCCTGACTTTTCTACAAGAGACATACATAGAAACTATGTTGACTGTGTACGATGGTTGGGAGATCTAATTCTTTCCAAGGTAATTCTGCAGCTTTCTCAACTCCATTATGCTTGCTTTCTTGTTTTGAGGATCTTAAACAATTGAAGTTTCACTAGCATTTGGGTCTCTAGTTTAAATTACTGTGCTGTGTCAAATGATTTTATGAAGTGCACTGTGAATTTTCGCCAACTGTTGGTGTGTGGATAAGCAGCTTGCACTGCCTATTACTGTATAATTTACTGCTTTAAATTATTACTACAGCTGTACCTCTGCTAAAAGCATAGGTATACCAGCTAACCAGAATGCTGTGATTCAGTGCAGTCTACTTCTGGAGTCCAAAAGGGAAATACAGTAGTGCTTCTTCATTAAAAATTGTTAGAACTATCTTTAAACAAGAATGTACAGAAAGAGAAAATACATATATATATATTTACATATATATCTTATATAGAAAAAATATATATAATATATATTTTTTTATATGTGTGTGTGTATATATATATATATACAATATATACATATATTCTTACGAGGGATCTTGCTGCAAGAGAAGGAAATGAGGGCTCCCAAAATGGAGTAACTTCTATTCATGTATTATGTCCACTAGTAACACTGGCTTGCAGATATTAAACTAAGTAGCCCAACTGCCTCCTTGCCAGAAGCTGGTACACTCATAGTCCTGTTGGTTCAAGGGGTTGGATAAATGATCTTCACATCAGGTTAATTTCAGCTTTGCATGAAAAGGTGTTTGAGCACATCTGGTTGACTTTCTCTGAAGTGGGTGAGAGAGGGCTCTTTGAATCATGTTACCTGGCCAAGCTTTGAAGGCAGCAGGGTCCCAGTGATGAAAGACTGGAGATGTGCCTGTGATCTAACAACAGAGATGAGATTTTTCACTTACACTTTTTTTTTATATCATCAGAGATTACATGTTTGGTTATAATTATAGATAGACTGAATGTGCAGTTTGAATTACAAATATAGATATTTTTTTTTCATTGTTTTACCCCAGTCTTGTGAAAATGCCATTGTGTGCTGGAAACCTGGCAAAATGGAAGATGATATAGATAAAATCAAGCCCAGTGAGTCAAATGTGACCATACTTGGGAGATTTGATTACAGCCAGTGTGATATATGGTACATGAGATTTTCAATGGATTTCTGGCAAAAGGTAAGTAATTTTCCTGAATTTGAAGGTAGATAGCTTTTCACTGATTCCATGCTTATGGGCATAGGAATATATTTTTTGTGATGTTAGAGAAAACAAAATAGTATTTTGCAAAGGGCTTTATAGGAAACTGGAGGAGCCCCAGAGTTTTGATTCTGCATTCTGCTTGGTGGAAAAAATTCCACCAAATAAATATTTAGTTTCTACCAAAGCTATGTTTACTGATGTTGTTCTCCCCCATCCACAGAGATGGATAATAAAGTGGGGGAAAGGAGACAAGTCTTACAGCATTTGTTAACCCCTCCAAAGAACTCATGAAGTCATTCATGTTCAAGCATTCACACACAATTTATCAGCTGTAGAGACTTTATAAAAATCTGACTTTATTCTTTGAGATACTATTTTAAAACTTCTGTATCTTCTGCTCTCTTTTAAAGATGCTTGCTCTGGGCAATCAGGTTGGCAAACTTTATGTTTGGGATTTAGAAATAGAGGATCCTCATAAAGCCAAGTGAGTAGTTGCTTTTATTCATTTATTTATTTATTGGTTTGATTTCTGTTAAGACAGGGAGTTAGGGTACTACTTCCTTTGCTTCTAACTACAGAGATGCTTCAACAGTAGTGGTCACATTCCATTTTAACTACTTGGGTAAGGAAGCATTCTGAGCTCCTGAAGGTTAACATTATTTTTTACTAGTTTATCATTTCTATTACAGTAGTGCCAAGAGCCTCTGCCAGATTGTGCTGTGTACCATATGTGGATACAGTAAAAGGCAGTTTGTTTCTCATGGAGCTTACAAACTAATTAGGTGGAAAAAAGCAATTAAGAGAGGATGTGCTAGGTGAGTGTAGCACTTGAAGAAGAAATAGGTGAAAGCAATAGTATAATGAGAGTCTAAGGTTAGTAATGAGCATATTGTGGAGAAAATATGGCTTTACAGTTACCTGTGTGGCCATAGGAGATATATACACACATCATGTCTTCTCTATAGAATCATAGAATGTACACATCTATATATTAAAACATACAGGTAAATGAATAAAAATGCTATATAAATAAAAATGCTATGGTTATAAAATGTACATTTTGTGGATAAATAATATGCATTACATTTGTCTACACACTATATAATCATAAATCTTTTGTATATAAATATATATATAAATATTTGTGTGTTTTTATGTATCTATATGAAGTTCCTGAAAATGCTTTAATCATACAATTACAATATTGTATTTCTAACCACTGAGAAAGAACATGGATTATGAAGTCCTAAATGCTGTGATTCAGTGCATTGAACTTTCAGTCCATTGAACTTTCAGTCACTGCTTTGATGGAGGAATGGCAGTGGGTGAAATCGCTGCTTTCCCAAGTTCACATTTGGAATGCAAAATACCCCTTGAAGGGCAAAATCCTGTTGCCCTTTAGTTCCTCTTGGGTCACATAAATAAGAAGTTGGTGCAACAGTGCTCTATAATGTGGTGTCAAGTGGAGATTTAACATTGCAGCTGAGTGGTTTTCCTTTCATTTGCAGGTGTACGACTCTTACTCATCCGAAATGTGTCGCTGCCATTCGACAAACCAGTTTTAGCAGGGACAGCAGTATCCTTATAGCTGTGTGTGATGATGCCAGTATCTGGCGCTGGGACAGACTAAGATAAATGACTTTTTTCTTATATGAAAGTAGAAAATATATTTTCAAATGATAATATAGTCTCTTAACTCGCTAGTACAGTAGATGCATTTAGTGTAGACTTTCTCAAAGGTTCAGCAGACAGGAGCTGAACTTAGTGATGTTTACATTTTGTGTATTGTTCTGCTTGAAATTGCTGCTTTTAATAAAAAGAAGTATTTTTGTAAAGTTTTCTGAATTGTCCATTTAAATTATTTCCCTAATTGGCTTCTCACAGCCTATGATGTTTTGCGTGCAGCTTGCACATGGTCGCTTGCTAGAAATTTGGTGTGGTTATGCTTGCAGTTGTATTTTTGACTTTTTGAGGGAAAAGCTTGTGAAGCTATGGATTATTCAGTGACCACACAAAGGAAATACTACAGTAGTATAGTACAATGAAATGTTAAACCACTGCTAAAAACATTTTGAACTCATTCTCTAAGTTAGTTGTACATTGTAATTGTTTTATTTTTAGGAATCTGAAATTGGAATGTGCTTTACCATTTCTGTTCCAGTTTGGGGGCAAAAACTACTAGATTCCTCCCTCTCCCCCCCCCCCCACACATTGCTCTAATGCTTGGGCTCTGGATGTTTAGTTACCACAGCTATTTTAAAGTTAGTTTTTGGAAATATGTTTTAATTGCCTTTATTGTCACGATCTCCTCAGAGCCTCATCAGTGCTTTACTTATCCCAGGAATAAGGACTTCTAAAGTCAGTTTCGTATAGGTTTAAAATCTGTACAATGAGTAAAAACGAAAGGGAGAAAGTGGGTAAGATGGCAGACAGCAGTAGCAGTGATAATCTGTGTATAATTTGTCATAGTTTGAATACCAGGAACTAAAGGAGGGCATTCAGACTCTGAGAGGGGCGGAACACAGAGCATCTGTTGCCTCCCATTTCCTGCCCATACTCTATCAAGGTCAGGCAGCCCCATCTCTTTTGCTTCCTCCTTGCTTCTCTGCTGTTCTCCTGTGCTCCTTTACCCCCAGCTCCCCCTGTGCTTTACAGAATTCACATCCATCGGGTGCTGGGAAGAGCCGTGGGGCCCTCTCCCGAGTCAGCCCTGCTCCAAGGGCCCTCGGGCACCTATCCCTGCCAGCATCAAGACTGGGTTGTGTTTATATTTGTTCTTTATCCCATGTGTTACTGCCTTTTCTCTGTTCTAGTAAACCTGTTTTGGTTTTAATTTCCAACATTAAGTTTCTCATCCTTATTCCCCTTTTTATCTTCCCTTGGGAGGGTGGAAGGGGGGGTGGTAGTAGAGGACAATTCTGTCTTCTGGTTTTTGGTCCACCCAAACTGCTAAGCCTTGACAAACTTGTCAGCACACAGCTGAAATCTCTGTGTTTGTATTCTGGAAGTGGTGCAAGGCCTTGTACTGTAATAATAGTGTGTACGTGAATGAGGAAGAAGTTTAGTAACATTTACTGGAACTGAACTATTTACCTACCTTTTTCCCACCCACTGTGCTCTTGTTACCCTTCCCCATATCACATTACTTGTAAAGAATGTATTAGAATACATATATAAACACACTATCCCAGGTAATCTAATAGTGCTGTTTCCATCAGTAGGTAAATAGTCCTGTCTGCTACTGACATCTTAAGTGCCAATCTGACCTTTTTTCCTGTTTGTTCCAGTTTGGGAAGCTTGTAAATGCTTTGTTTAGTAAACTACCTGTTCAGTCTCAAGTAATATGACTAAGCCCATTTCGATTTGAGATCTTGGGAGAGCCTGCAAAAAATGAAACTCGGAGCTGGCAAGTAGTTTACAAGCTATGATTCTGCAACCCTTCCATCCCTACCTCTCTCACCCCCCTCCCTCCACCCTGCCTTTTCTGTGTATTGTGTTTTTCATTTTTTTTTCTTAAATCCTGATCCTTACTACTGGGGAGGTGCAGTGAGTACTGTTGCAGCACATATCTGTGTAAACCCAGTGTTAAATTGAGCTGGATTCTGAACCTCTTTCTTGCACAAGCTGGGTGGCTGGTGTGCTCATTATCTGAAGGGTTGCCCTTGGCTGGCTGAGCAAGAGGACATGAGGAGAAAACCAAATGTAAAACCAGAGGGTTGGGCAGAACCTGAAAAGCCTGAATGTTGGAAGGAGGAGACTGAAATAGTTGGAGAGTTAAACAAAAATTAGCTGATGAGGGAGACAAGTGAGACTGGATCTGGGACACAGGTTTTTAACCTCTAATTCTACTGCATCTACAGAACTGCTGGTATGCCATGAACCAGCATTTATGCACCAGTGATGGCCTGAATGCCTCACAGTTCATTCTGTGGGTTTGCAGAGTTTGAAAAACAGTGGGAGTAGATGTGGGGAGAACACTACAGAAAGGCAGTGAAAGCTCTCAGGCTTCTACAGCCTCCAAGGTGACAGCTTGATAACTGAACTGAAGGATATTGAGAACACTTGGGTTGGAGGCTGGGACCATTTAGCCTTTGCAAAGGGGAGCATTCTATTAGACTGAGTCTTCTGTGTTCCCTGTTGTCCAGCATTGAGAGTGAAATGGGATACAAAAGCAGCAGGGATTTTTCAGCCTTTTTTTTATTATTATTATTTTTATTTTTTTATTTAATTGGTACAATCTGACAAATAAGCTGCTCTGTTTCTGAGAGGAAGGAAAAGGAAGGGTGGTACTTGGCAAGAGAAAGGCATAACAATGTCAGCTTTAAATTTTGTATTAACTTACTAATACACTGAAGGCAGACAAATGTTCCAGCAGGTTTGTTCTGAGAAACCTGGCTGAAGGTGAAATCAGATTGAAGTTGTTAATGAAGGGAAGAACTAGAGAATGTGAATTTGCAAAAGCAGACCATGAAGCCATGGAGAAGAAAAAAATTCTTTTACGTCAGCCCATCTGCTTTTCAGATTAATAGTACCTTGAGCATACATCAGAAGGGAAAATACTGATGGTCAACATTCAGATCCATAAAGCTCAAGTGACAATAGAAAGTTGTGCATTTATTTAATTGTAGTGTTTTCCAGGAGCTGCCTAGATCTACATTAAAAACAGTGACAAATTATTTTCATTGTGCATTTTCTGGAATATACAGAGCTAATAGAGTTATAATCATTGCAAAAGAACTTAAAGAAGAGTTTAGTATTTAACATACATTTCCATAAGCTGAAATCATGCTCACTCAAGTATCTTGAGAGCTCCAGTGCTTAAGTTTTTCAGCCAAAGTGTGGTTTGACCATATTATTAGAGAAACCTACAAAAAAATATCCTGAAAGGCATTGATCTGTTCTTTGCCATTCTCTGCCACCTGTAGCTGTGGTCTTTGAAATGTTCTGTAATCACTCCTGTTTCCCATCTCAGCAAAAGGCAGATAAAGGGAGAGAGAAGTCAGACTGTGGCTCCAATTCTCCTAATGGGATCGTTGCAGTGTAGCAAGAAAGCTGTTTAAAGGGGCTGCAGGTCATACAGATGTCTTCTGTATGAACTTTGTGTAAGGAGTACAATAAAGTTGGAACATTGCCATTTACTTCAACTATTGCATGCTGAGTATCTGTCTGAAACATATATCTCCATAAAATAAGCTGGAGAGCAGAGGTAGCTGGAAATTCTTGTCTTTCTCTACCAACTTTCAGAGATTTAGATAGGAGAGGAGGTTTGGGCATCCCATAAAAGACAGACCTTTGATTTGGAATCACCCAGAATCAGAATTGTTGTGTTCACCTGTCAACATTCCACCTCCCCAATAAAATATATATCAATATCTGTATCACCATGCCCACTGGACCATGTCCTGAAGTGCTTCACCTACATGGTTTTTAAATACCTCCAGGGATGGTGATCCTGCCACCTCCCTGGGCAGGCTGTTCCAGCATCTGACTATCCTCTCAGTAAAGAAATCCTTCCTAATATCTACTCTAAACCTCTCCTGGTACAACTTCAGGCCGTTTCCTCTTTTGTCATCATTTACTTCAAAGAGGCCAGCACCCACCTCCCTTCAAGGTCCTTTCAGGTAGTTGTAGAGAGTAATAAGGTGTCTCAGCCTCTTCTGCAAATGAAATATAACCAGTTCCCTTAGCCTTGCCTCACAGGACTTGTTCTCTAGACCCTTCACCAGCTTGGTTGCCCTTCTCTGAACTCATTTCAGCAGCTCAGTGTCTTGCAGTGAGAGGCCCAGAACTGAAAACAGTACTCAAGGTGCAGCCTCACCAATGCTGAGTGCAAGGGTGCAATCACTTCCCTTCTGCTAGCCACACTATTCCTGAGGGACTTAGGGATGGCTTCCTTATGTTTGTGGCTGTGAATAAGGGACTTCCACTGGATGAGGCAGCATCCAGAGTTCTGAGCCCTGTCCTCAGCTTTGTCCCCACCAGCAGTTTCAGTGGGGAGTCCATGGACTCCATGGAGGAGCTGATAGTTTGTAGGGGGTGCAGGGAGAGAAGGGAGTAAACAGAGCCCTTAAAGACCAGTGGGTCCTGTAATTCCCTTTTTGGCATCCCTAAATGGGAGCTTAGGTTATCAGGAGCTAAACCTTTCGGCCCTCCCACAGGCACCTTTCCTTCCTTGTACATCTTCTTGGCTCCATGGTAGCCATGCCCTTGGCTACATGCCCTGGCTGTGGGCACCTGCCTCTGGGGACTGGGGCACTGGGGCTGCAGCCTGTCCCCCAGCAGCTCCAGGTCCTCCTGCAGCTCCCTCCTGCTGGAGTGGAGGGAGGGCTGGCCAGGAGGGGCTCACCACAGGTCCCCCATGCTGCTTGCTCCTTGGCCAGCTCCACCATCAGCTTCTTGGGAAGATCTGTGGAGCCCTCTCCTGAGTCAGCCCTGCCACAAGGGGCCCTCAGGCACCTATCCCTGCCATCAGTAAGATTGGGTTGTGTATATATTTGTATATATTGGGTTTTTTTGTTACTTTATCCCTTCTGTTACTGCGTTTCCCTTGTGCTAGTAAATCTGTCTCAAATTGCTTTCAATTTCCAACTTGGAGTGCTCAGTTTTTATTTCCCTTTGATGTTCCCTTTGGTGGGAGGGGGGTAATAATAATTCTGTCCTTCGGTTTTTGTTTCGCCCAAACTGCTAAGCTGTGGCACTCTCTTTGGCTGGTGGGCAGACATTCCCAGCCTGGTGTGGTTCAGGCCACGAGGTGAGGGTCTTGGGCAGCCTCTGGGCTCTCTCCCAGCACCCACCATGTCTCCAGGGTCACCATTCCTCCATCTGCCCAGGGAGGAGACAGAGTGAGCGGCCTGCAGCCCAAAGCATTCATCTCTGAGTCAGGGCTGTTGTGGGGTGCTGATCATTTCACAGTTCCATGGCAACTCACCTCTCTGCTTTCCTAGCTGGGCTCTCGTGTGCTCTTCCAACTTTGATTTCTTCCTTGCCTTCTGCAGAGCACCCAGTAACTGAGTGGGAGAGAAAACATTTAGCTTTTAAAAAATAGGTGTTGGGGGGGGGGCTGCTCAGGGGTGTTCCTTGTCCCATACTCACCAGCTTCTTGGTAACTGGGGGATCAGTTGTTCCTGGAATCACTGTTGCCAATCTTGGGGCAGGCAAATGCAGCAATAAAATTTCCCATAGGCCTTAAGGCATCTCCACAGCCGGGCACAGCCTGCCCACAGGCACCGTCCTGCCCTCTGCAGTTTCTTGGCTACACGGTCACAAAACCAGCCTGTGGGTACCTGCCTCTGGGGACTGGGGCACTGGGGCTGCAGCCTGTCCACCAGCAGCTCCAGGTCCTCCTGCAGCTCCCACCTGCTGAGATGGAAGGAGAACTGCCCAGAGAAGGGCTCACCACAGGTCCCTAATGCCCCTTGCTCCTTGGCAAGCTCCACCATCATCTTCATGAGGAGCTCCTTGGTCAATGGCTGTGCATCCTCATCAGTGTGGCAGGACGTTAGGATGAGCTTCCCTGTGGTTGTTGCCATGGCTGGAGAACTTCCACAGGACCTCTGCACATCCACAGGGCTCTGTGCCCTGTCTCCCCCATGCCTGGGAGCCTGCCTCTGCTTGTTCCATGTCAGTAGTTCATGAGAGGACACCTGGCCAAGGGCTGGCCCTTGCTTCTCCTGCAGCCCCTTCAAAGCCTCAGGAGACTGGCAGGGATCTGAGTGTTGCACATCTGGCAGCTCTGCCATTGCACCAGGCCAGGGCTCCAGCGATAAGTATGTGGGCCTCTTTCCTGACAGGGAGCCCAGGGAAGAGGATCTGCTTGACCGTGAGTACAGGGAAGAAGCTCTGTTCCTGGTAGGGGAGTCAATGGCGAGCAGCGTGGTCCATGGCGCCCTGTTTGACATCTCTCCATTTGGCCTGCAGAGGAGGAGAAGGAAGAGACCCTGCTGTACCCTGGCACCTTGAGACCCTTGGGCCTCACTCCCATCTTCAGCAGGCAGGGATTCACAGCCTGGGGTGGTTCAGGCCACAGGGTTTGGGGGAGCATCAGCTCTCTCCCAGCACTCACCGCATCTCCATGATCACCGTTCCTCTTTTGGCCCAAGGACAAACTGCCAAGGGAGGAGATAGAGTGAGCAGCCTGCAGCCCAAAGCACATCTCTGGGCCAAGGCTGCTATGGGGTGTGGGTCATTTCTGGGATGCCCATTTCCATGGCCACTCACCTCTCTGCTTTCCTGTCTGGGCTCTCTGTGTGCTCTTCCAACTCTTTGATTTCTTCCTTGGCTTCTGCAGAATGCCCAGTAATTGGGTGAGACAGGAGGAGCTTCAAGGCCCACAACAGATCCCCTCAACTATCTCCACCATACCCAAGCCCATGCCACAGCATGGTGCAGTGTCACCTACCTGGTGCTGCCAGAGCCACAAAATGACAGAGAACAGACTGAGCTGTATCGCATGCATGGATAGGAGGGTAAGCTCAGCCTCAATGGAGCTGCTGAAGTGCTGCATGGCACTGGCTCTGGTTCAGCTGTGGTTTTCCCAAGGACCAGCACAGGCCCACGATGCAGATCCCCAATTAACTCCTGGGTTTCCAGTGACAGGAGAGTAATGCTGCAGGAGTGTTGGAAGCTGAGGCTGCAGTCTGCTGGGTAACACCAAATTGCCTTGCACACTGCTTGCTGAGAGGTGCTGTCAAGGCATGAGCACCCTTTTATAGTCTGTCAGGCAGGCACACCCCCCTCTGTGTTAAAGCACAGAGCAATCAGGCTGCCCCCTTTGTGACATCAAGGGACAGGCAGAGAGAGGGGTCAGTTGTCCCCATAGAAATCAGTGATGGCAGCTGGGGGTGCGTTAGAGGGAGAAAGACGGGGAGGGAGGAGGTCTCTTTGAAAGAGAAGGTCCTCCATACGTGATCCTCCAGACATCAGCAGCACGGGCCAAGCCTTTGGAAACTAGAGGATCCCCTCTATAATGGGCCCTGGTCCTGTCCAAACCCACCCTGTGGCAAGCACTGGGTGGTTGGAAATTTACCCTGTGCTTCATGTACTGCTAGTATACTGGGGTTTGAAAGTCAAGTGTTGTGGTGGCACAGTACCCCAGAGAGAACTGAGTCAGACAATGGGATTCATTTAAAAAAAACACCTCATAGACAACTGGGCTAAAATGGATGGTGTAGAGTTGATATACCATATTCCCTATCATGCACCAGCATCTGGAAAAATCAAAGGCAACAATGGGTTGCTGAAAACCACTCTGAAAGCAATGGGTGGTGGGACTTTCAAAACCTGGGGTATGCATTTGGCAGAAGCTGCCTGCCTAGTTCAGTTAACATAAGGGGATCTATCAACTGAGCTGGTCCTGCTCAATCAGACCTTCTACATACACTGGATGGGGATAAAGTCCCTGTTGTGTGTGAAAGGAACATACTGGAAAAAACTGCTTGGATCTATCCTGCTTTAGGCAAAGACAAACTTATCTGTGGGATAGTCTCTGCTCAAGGTCCTTGACATACTTGGTGGGTTATGCAGGAGGGTGGGAAAGTCCATTGTGTACCACAATGGACAAAAGTCCATTGTGAACTTAACTCTAGCCAAGAGCATTTACTTTCACTTTGTATAGTTTTGTTATATAATAGTAGTAAGTTGCATTAAGTGTTTTTTCCCTAGGATAGCGCAGTGGCATCCAAAAGTCTCAGGAAGTGCTTGCAGCGCATGAGGACATAAACCCTGACAGACCTTGTACCATCCATCTTGCTTTGAGAAACTGCCACTATGAGCATCTGCAGCCTGGACTTCACAAAAGTCTTGTTTAGACACAGGGCATTGGCAGGTGGAGTATGGAGTGACATGGAATGGAGTAAGGGGTGAAATGCCCTAGTTGGAGTACTATGAGCTGAAGGAGGGCTTTCAGACTCTGAGAGGAGCAGAACACAGCAGTCTATTGCCCCCCATACCCTGCCCATACTCTATCAAGATCAGGCAGCCCGTCAGCCCCTCCTCTCTTTCACCTGCTCCTTGCTTCACTGCTGTTCCCCTGTGCTCCTTTATCCCCAGCTCCCTGTGTGCTCTTCAGAATCCACATCCATTGGGTGCTGGGAAGAGCCGTGGAGCCCTCTCCTGAGTTGGCCTGGCTGCAAGGGGCCCCCAGGCACCTATCCCTGCCAGCCACGAGCTTGGACTGTATATACATTTGTTTTTGTTCTTTATCCCTATGCTATTGCCTTTCCCCTGTTCTATTAAGTGTTTCCAACGGATTTTAAATTTTTTAAGTTTCCAACTTTAAGTCTCTAGTCTCCTTTTATCTTCTCTTTGCAGAGGTGAAGGGGTAATAGAGAATAATTCTGTCCTTTGGTTTTTGGTCTGCCCAAACTGCTAAGCTGTGACAATCTCACTGGACAGTCTCCACGTGCAAACCACAAAGCTCTGAACTGGCCTGTAACACCCATTCAACAGTATCTGACTTGCATCAGGGAAGAAGTCC
Organism: Calypte anna; assembly: GCF_003957555.1. Classification (NCBI taxonomy): domain Eukaryota; kingdom Metazoa; phylum Chordata; class Aves; order Apodiformes; family Trochilidae; genus Calypte; species Calypte anna. The sequence continues at coordinate 191,996,420 of NC_044244.1, forward strand.
TCAACATTTTCATAGAATCATAGAATTGGCTGGGTTGGAAGGGACCTCAGAGATCATTGAGTCCAACCCTTGAACCACCGTTGCGGTTGCTAGACCATGGCACTGAGTGCCACATCCAGTCTCTTTTGAAATATCTCCAGACACGGAGAATCCACTACTTCCCTGGGCAGCCCATTCCAATGCTTGATCACTCTCTCCGTAAAGAAATTCTTTCTAATATCCAACCTAAACCTCCCCCGGCACAACTTAAGACCATGCCCTCTTGTCTTGTTGAAAGTCGTCTGGCAAAAGAGACCAACCCCCACCTGGCTACACCCTCCTTTCAGGTAGTTGTAGAGAGCGATGAGGTCTCCCCTGAGCCGCCTCTTCTTTAGGCCCCAGCTCCCTCAGCCTCTCCTCATAGGGTCTGTAATTTTCCCTATTACACTTTTACACTGGAAAAGTTAAGGACACATACCCTGAGTTTAGGCTCCATAGTGTGTTCATGCCAAAAAGAGGGAAATACTATTGTACCATTATGATCTGGGGACAGGGATATTGTTTGTCCACAAAATGAAAGCATTTACAGTACGAACAGGTACACCATCACCACACTCTCAGCTGCCTGGTCCCTCACCCTTCAGAATAAGGTAAAGAAGAAAAAACTACGTTTATTTTATGACTTAAGACCCCAAAATACCACACAAGTATGAAACACTGCTGCCATTTTTCTTCTTGTAATTATTTTCACTTCAAATGCAGATTCAAAACAGTATTTCTACGTGTGCACATGCAACACTGATTTCTTGTTACAGCCAAGTACACATAGGCTAGTAGCTTTCATGGTTTTTAATTTTAAATAATTTTCAAGAGTAATATAAAAGTTACAAGTTTTGTCTATTCAGACTAATCGTTTTGGGTTTTTTCCCCCAACATTATTCAGCAGAGTTACTTGCTGCATCTTTCAGACAACACTGTTTAGAAAGCACTTCAAATGACACAATTTAGGTTTATGTTTTCCAGAAGAGAGGGTTCTGTGTCAGACGTCTCTGGAAGTTCTCGTACCTATAAAAAAAAAAAAAAAAGAAAAAAGAAAAAAAAGAAACAACAACAAAAAAGCTATTGCAATAAAATAGCTTAAGAAATTACACAAATAATTTATCCTACTTACAGAACACAACAAATTACATCTATTCCACACCGGGGAGTAAATCCAAAATCCTTTCTGATTCCATATCAAGGTTACTCCTAGTGAGACTTGTATATTTCCAGATTAATGTATTTCATTAAAGTGATATCCCAGAGAACACTCATCCACACTTACTAAAACTGAAAGCTTATTGACAGCTACTATTTTATACATAGCATCTTTTGGGCTAGGAAAACCTTGGGAAGGTAGCAGTGTGTGTCTGAGGCAGACCAGGCATCTCACAGAAGGAAAAGAGAACTTCATGCCCTTTATGCATAAACTGCAATACTGGGACAAAGACGGCAACACCACTGCTTCCAAATCCAGTTCAGATGTCCCTGTACTACCTTCCAGTAGTGCTCTAGGATGCATAAAGCCAGCCCAGTGCTTCTGAGTTCACAGGACAGTGGACATGAGCTACCAAGCTTGACAGACCAGAGCAGGCCTGCATGGAGACCACAGCCTCCAACTCTGTTGCCTAGTAGGATGTGTGTAACCTCCTGACAGGTCAAAAGAGCAGATTGAAGACAATTGTGCACTCAAGGCTATGGATCAATTTGTCTTAAAGTTCTAAAGTAACCATAAGACAAAGCAGTTCCCATTATTTTTCCACCAAATAATTCTAACTTTCACATTTATTATATAATATTATAGTAAAAACTCAATGAGAAAAAATAACTCTCCTAATGCATAATGGAATCTTGTATGCACACATGATGTCCCAGTTTCAACCTCCATGCTCACAGAAACAAGCAAACCACGAGTAAAATTATAATCAGAATTCATTATTGAGCTACTCTGAACGCACAGGGAAAACATACAATTGCTCTTTCAGCCCTTTCAATTCCCACAAACCCAAGCTGTAAGCTAACAATAGGTGCTGCCAATGAACCTAACCCAACTCAAATGAGAGAACAGGCTAAATCATTTTAAACCCACTCAAATTAGAGAAAGGATTATCTATGAATGAATTTCTAAGACAAACAATCTAATTTCCATTGCAGCCAGCCCACTGCAGAGACCTAAGATACTCAACATATTATAAGCTATATTAAACACATTATAACGAGTCAAAAACATACCAACAGAGCAAAAAGATACTGTTCTCTGTGGCTGTAAATCACATTTAACAGGTTTCTATACAGAAACATGTTCAGTTTATTACTGATGTGAGTTACACCTCACTTCGTTATACTGCTTTCAAAACCAAAAGCAAATTCAGCATCGTCCAGGCAATGGCCACCTATTACCTTGCTTCTTTAGCCTGTCTTCCTTTTGATTTTCTCCCATTAGAGACCTTACCCACCTATGTTCATGGAGTGTGTAGAGTTAATTTCTAAATAGAAGGGATCTGCATTAAGGATAAAACTAATTAGAACCCAAAATATTGTTTTAAAAAGGGCTTAGGTTACTACTCTAGAGGGTCAAGAGGAACTGAAGGAAAACCAAAGGAAAGAACTTTCCAAGACATTCTGAAGGACTGCTTGCAGTTCACAATTTATCTCCTGACTACACAGGATATCCCCACAGGTATTTCCTAAGCCAGTCCCTGTAAGACAATCTGCAGACTTCAGTATTTGTGCCTTGGTGACAGAACCAGGTCAACTAGGAGCCTGACTTCTCCGCCTCTCCCATATTCTTAAACAATATTACTGTGCTGGAACTACGTCCAGGAAGAGATCAAGCATAACAAGTTCAAAATATAACAAGTATCAGTGTGTTCTGTCTTCCCATGACTCCAGAGCATTTGCATAATCTGCAAGATAACACAAATTTACAAATCAAGGGCAACACTTCTAGAAGAAAAAAAATTCTATATGCTATACAGCACACTTCTAACAAGAAAATCATACCATGGTGCTAATAAATATAAAAACAGTGGATAGAGACTATGATTGAGATAAACAATAACAAACACTTCTTAAAATTTTTTGCATCATCTCACTGAATAGCCTAATTGTATTCCATACTTTGAAATCAGCTGCCTTAATGCCTATTAAAAAACCAACCAACCAAAAAAAGAGATCACTGCCATTACCATTTCAGAACTACATTTGCAGGAATGAAAGCTTCAGAGGGATTTGGGGTCATCTGTGCCTGAGTAACAGCAAACGAGGAAGCAAAGTTATAGAAGTTATCCAACATCTTCTGAGTGAACTGGAAGAAAAAAAGAGACATTTTAAGTAAGTTCTTTTTTCAGTTTGAATTTCTGTGCAGAAGTTTAACAGAAACACAAATACTACATGAAGTAAAATTAGCATTTTAATCCAAAACACAAGAGGAAAGTGGATTATTAGGTCCAGAGACATCCATTTGAATTTGATTAAAGCATCCTAACTCTCAGTGTTGCTCTTCAATCCAGAAATGATTTTCAGAATCTTCACTCACCCTTTCCCTGCCCAATTTCATCCAACTTGGTAAACAGCTTTGGGAAGAACATTTTCTTCTTCTGACACAGAAGTGATGCAGTGACAAGAGCTGTCTGGCCCTCTTCTCCAAATTAACCCATCAGAAGAACTGTAGACCAGGTCAAAACTCATGGCAAAAAACTGGCTGTTAAACCAGATGAAAAGTCTGCAGTTTGCTTCATTATAACTCGTTATATTCCAGCAACAGAGAAACTTCCTTTAGCTTTCACTACAGGGCTGCTATCCTGGCACTCTCTGCACAAGACCTTGCTGGGGAAAAAATGAAAAAGATGCATGGGAAAATCCTGAACTGCAGGAATAAGAATGTAAAGACTGAAATGAAGGCAGAGAATTTGCAAGCTCTGCCTGCAGAGGATGAGGCTGTAGGACATTCCCAGCCAGTCTACAAATACATACGCCTGTGGTATGTCCTCCTTTCCCCTATTTATTTTAAAAAACTATGAACTGTTTTGGTGGAAGTGCAAACTATTTTCATAGGCTGTGAAGTAACAGAGGAAACCATACCATGAGGCAATACATGTACACTCTTCCCTGCACTTGTTCTGGCAAAAAGAGTGGAAGAACTGATGTCCTGGAATGCAGGAGCCTTACCTCAGTTTCATCCTACTCACATGCATAACATTTTTCCATACATTGCTTTAATAATGGACCTATGTTAAACAAACAAACAAACAAAATAAAGCTTCATAAAACTTGCTAAAAATGTAGTGGGAGAGCAACTCCTTAACTTAAGTACAGGAAGTATTAAGTAAAACAATTCAAAACCATGCTCCTAATCACATCCATTTCCTCTGCCATCTCTCCCTCAAAGGTTTAACACCTTTTCTCTGTAAGGGTAACTATTACTTCAGTCTTTGGCTCACCTGCATTCCTGGAAAGCAACATACAATTTTAGTGAACATGCTACTTTTTAAAAAAGAAAAATCCACTTAATTGGAAATAACATTTGTAAAAAGTTCTCTAATCACGAGGTGGGTTTTTTCCATTAAATATTATTGCAGAAAACTCCACCAGTCGCCCTGCAAATTAATTCAAGTGGCATACTATTACTTCATGACTTAACTACTGCTATTATAAAAACTGCTGGAATTAGAAATACTGTTTAGATGTCACTTGCCTTACCAACTCCAGAAAAGCTCAATTAACCATACTCTACCAAAATAGTTGTCAGTCAGCTCCTAGTCATGATACCTTTTTCCCCAAGAGACCTTACCTATTTGGAGCTCTGATGTGTATAAATTGCCAAAAGATATTAGATACACTGTCAGGATTACTGTGCAATTACCAATCTACCTCAGCAAGTTAAGGAAAGTGAGTAAGAAAACAAAAACCCTCAGTAAAAGACTCACCAACTTTTGCAATGATAAAAGACAATGCCAGAGCTGTCAGTGTTAGGGAAATCAAGACCTACCTCGCAGGTCTAGTTTGCCTTGAACTGATATTTGATGGTTAACTAACTGCCAGTGCTGGCTAAGGACTTCCAGAGCTTCAAACTAACAGACAGGCTGGGAAAAAAAAATGGCAAGTGTTGCAGCCCAAGGCCTGATCCACAGGGAGAGAACTGGGAAAAAGAAAAAACCAAAACCAAACAAAGCAAAGACTCTTCTGGAGGAGAGGACATGATTCTGTACTTGTGCAGAATGACATCAGAAGGATTTTTCAAGGGTAAGTGGTACACTTGGATATCTGTCTGCATTCATACCCACATCTGCCTTTACTTCTGGACAATTTTTTATCATCCCTTAAATTCTAAGTTCCAGCTCTTAAAAATCACCAAAGACTCTCTTGTCTCTTACATGCAGTTAGTCATATCTGCTCTCTGAGGAAATATGATATATTTTTACAGCAGGGTGACACTGATGCAAGGAGTGAGTCTATTGACCTGGTTGCACTGAATCTGGAAAATCCAGTTTTTTACAGGACACAGTTTTCCAGTATAAGAAAAAGTAATTTCAAAATATCAAGGCATCCATATGCATGATTTGGTTACTTCCAATCCTACAGCCACCCAGCTTTTTTTTTTTTTAATTAGTTCTTCAGAGGCTCAACTCCTAAGACTTTTGTAAAACAGAGAAATACTGAAAACAGAATGTCCAAGCTACCTCTGTGAATGAGTCTACTGATGACACAGCAGCACTTGCAACAGGAGTCTGCTGGGCCAGGTTCTCCAACAGTTCCACTGATATTCCAATCTGGGCCACGGTTGGCGTCTGAGGGAGGTTCATGGCACCAAAGGGATGTTGACTTCCCTTCCCTGAAAGGGCCACAAACAGCACACGTTAGATTTAGCACACAGGTAAAGCCTGTGACACTTAAATCACTCTGTTTCTTCTGTAGAAGGTATCCCTCAACTCCCTACCCCAGAAATAAAGAAAAAATCATGCAGTCCAAGCTCAGGCACAAGTACAGACAACAGATGAAAGAGAGCGACAGGTCTTAGGGAAACTTCTAAAAAACAAAAAAGAAAACTGTAATTTTAAAGCTCCCTATGAAGTAAATGGATTCATCAGGAGATAAGAGCTGTGAGAAAAAGACAGCAGAACCTGTGTAAGAACCAACCCTTTCATTCACACTGGAACAATTGCAGATGAGCAGGAAACATGCAGCACTCCTGCAAAGTTGTTTGATTCACTCATTTAAAACAGGGAGCTTCTTTTTATTATATTAGGGTTTGCAAAGCCTGCATCAACTTTATTAATTCTCCAAATCAGCCCTCTTCACACCAGCCTGCACTGTTAGAAATACCTCTGCAACTTCCATGTCTCTCTGGGTGCCAGCTCTCTGTAATACCTGTCTGGTCTCCCCCTTTCAACAGCCTCACAGTCTTCTCCATCACACAACTGGTTATGTATATTTATGTATACAACTGTGGCTGCATGGTTACTGACCTGACAGCCAGAAAGGCAGCAACAGGAACACTGCAGGTCTGTGCTGCTCAGATCAAGCACAGCACCACCTCATGGCACTGCAAAGGCATTCAACCACCTCAACAGGGTTCTTCCTCAAGAGCAGCTCTTACTCGGGAACTATGGCAAATTGTGCAAAAAGCATTTGGAAAAGTGTTTTCATACAAAGCTATCTGAAAGCTTATATAGCACAGCAGACCTCACAAGACTGAGGCACCACAGCAAAAGCTGGTGGCTAAAGCATTGATACATTTCACTGTCACTAACCATAGCTTTGGAATATACAAAAGCCCTTCCCCAGAACTCTTGGAATACACAAAAGCCCTTCCCCAGAACTCTTGGAATATACAAATCCCCTTCCCCAGAACTCTTGGAATACACAAAAGCCCTTCCCCAGAACTCTTGGAATATACAAATCCCCTTCCCCAGAACTCCTGGAATATACAAATCCCCTTCCCCAGAACTCCTGGAATATAAAAAGCCCCTTTCCCAAAACTCCTCCTGCGGCTGTTCCTTCTTCTGAGGAAAGCACAAAATTTTCAGGATACAATCAGAATTCATTTTGTTCTGCACCTGGAGAGTCCTCATCTCATGTCACACTACCATCCAGGGCTGATTCAAAGAGAAGCATCCCATGTTATGAATGAATACAGTTTATCACAGCAACTTCAAGGCTTACCTAAACAGAGATTCAAGTTCAGGCTGCAGACTACACTGAAGCCTATAAAGGACATGGTATAGTTTATCACCATAACACTTTAAGCTGCTTCACTGACATGCTAGGTTCTTTAACATGACAAAAGTGTGCCATTGGAGTGCTTCATCATTTTTATATGCATGGAAACCCCCCTAAAAATTTAGGGAAAAACACACAACTACTTCGTGTAGGACCAGCGTTCTCTGACTCCCGTATGAGTCAGACTTCTCCGATTCAGGTCTACTTCAAAAATACTAGGAGGCTTGGGAAGATGCTTCCCAGTGATGACACCCTCTGCTGGAGAATTGTATAGTGCAACCGCACCTGCACAGGCAGCGTCTGCCTGAAATCACTGCGTCAGACTTGATTTACTGCCTGAACATACCGTGTTAAACTTGGCTCACTGCAAAACCTGTCCCGACACAGAATACAACCACTGACAGTGGAAGCTGAAAGAAAACGTTGCAGACAAACGCCTAAAAAACATGCTATGGAAGTGACAGGGATATTCTTTCTCAGGTTCTCTGTGCTGGAACACACAAAGGTCTGACTGTCTTTTCAAGTGGGTTTTTGTTCTAAACCACCTTCAACCATTAATACCCTTACACATGCAGGAACACACCTGTTTCACTGACTGCTACATTTTCCCACTCTTACCAGATTTCAGACCAGAGATTTTGAAGATGGCACTTGGCTTCTCGTTCGTGACAAACCCCAGCAGCTGCCACACTGCCATCCCACTTGGGTCCGGATAACAAAAATAGACAGATCCTCCCATCCCTTCTGGAAATGGTATCGTTCCCAGCATGAAGACCACTATATGGTTGATGTTTTCATAGTCCGGTATATCAAATACAAATTTGTCTTCAGCCACTTGTTGAGGAGCTGCTTGTACCTAAAGAGAACAAAATCTGTATTAGTATTACTATGCTTTTCATCTCGGGCTGTAACTGTGAATTTCCTTTTACAGAAATACACCTAAAGTGGAACATAACAAAAAAGTGAGGAACGTACTAACCTAAATACCAAACAGCCAGATAAAAGATCAAACACAGCAGAAGAACAACTGCAAAAAATATTACTTAAAAGGCACAACAGTCTTGTTCTACCTGCACTGAACGTATATCCCACCCGGGACTACAGGATCAGAATACCTTCGCTCCCCATGTGCGGAGGAAAATAGGGTGCAGAAGAGGTTGCCAAGTCTATAAGCAGTGGCTGTTGACCACCTGGCTGGCACAACCCCAGGATCATGGAAACCTGTTCACATAGGAAATACAATAGACCTTGAGACAGGCAGCAGAAGAAGGATGGCTAAACGCCAGAGCAGAAGACACCCTCCTCTTTACCCGAAATGTCAAATCCTTGCAGCAAACGCAGTCTAGCCTTCAAAATCTTATTTTTAGCTCCCAGCTTGTCTCTGAGGAGCTCAAGCCCCTCCGGGAACAGAGGGGGCGGTGACTGCCTCCCGGCCACGCGGCTCTACAGTGAGCTGCCTCTGGGGCTGAGGGGCAGGAGCCAGCCGAGGCCCCGGGCAGGCGCGACGGGGACAGCGATGTCCCCTCTGCCGGGGACCAGCCCCGGGAGGAGCCCGGACAGGGGAAGGGCGAGCACCGCGGGCCGGCCCTGTGGCAGCTCCACCCCGGCCCCAAGCGGGTTGAGGGCCCCGCCCGCGGCCCGGGCAGCGCTCACCAGCCTGCCCGCCACCAGGCAGCCGAACATGGTGCTGGCCCCCGAACCCCCTCAGACGGTTCGCTGCTCCGAAACCTCCATGAGCGCCGTCTCCCGGAAATGAACGCGCATCCGTCACCCCGGGGCCGCTGAGTCACTTCCTGAGCGCGGCCAGGGAGGGGAATGCGAAGCAAGGGACTACAACTCCCGTGGTGCAACGCGCGGTCAACCGCTTTGGAAGCTGTGCGGGGAGGCGCGGAGCCTGACGGGAGATGTAGTTCGAGTGGACGCAAGGAGCGGGAAAAGGCGGCTCGCCTTCAGGCAGCCCCGAGTGCCACCAACGCTGCCACCGCACGCCCTGTGTTCTGGGTTAAAACATGACTGATTAGGTCTAAGTACTGAAGAGCAGATGAAACTTTGTACCCGCCGAAGCTGGAAATTAAAGTTAGTCATGCCATGGAAGTAAAAGGCCAGACCCAAAGTGTGTAAATGCAGGTGAAAGTGGCCAAACCAATAAAAATCTGCACTCAAAAATAAACCAGAAGAGAACGGGAAAGTTAATCAGAAAAAACCTGCCTGATTAAGTAAGCTGACATGCACCTCTATACAGAGAGACAACTGCTGGAAGAGCACATGATGCTGTAATGCTGAGAAACCCAGTTTGTCCTCACAGACACAGCTGAGGTTCTGGAAGCTTCCGCAGAAGTGTGCACACTGTGTATGTTTGCTGTGTAACCTGATCTGCAGTGCCATTTCAGAGTACCAATCCTTACATGGCTCTTGGTGCTCAGAACACAGCCCTCCTCAACTTGAGTACCTCCCACCAGTGAGATTTCCAAGCCTCCATCACAGCTTCCACAGATGCCTGCAGCATAGTTTGATGGCCTGGTTAACATCACATATGAATGAAGAGGCACAAAAAGGTCTAGTTTTCCAAGGGCAAACCTAAAGACAGTCATCCCTTTCTTCCTGCCATTGCTTCTTAAGATCTTCCAACTTTTGCAAAAATGGGGAAAGGCCATGACAGCAGCAGACTTTAAACATCCATGCAATGTGATAGTGGAAGGGGAACTGGAAGCCTGCATTTGCATTTCACAGACATTTGCATAGCTAAGAGGTGATAAACGACAGAGCTTGTGCTGTGTGCCATGTTAAAAGTGTGTGGTAACAACTCATCACTCCATTTGGGCTCTGTCCCATTTCCCTGTATCTGCCTCAGATTCCCTCTCCAGACCTACCTGCAGTCCTTGGAAGCCTTGGCCTGCTTTCAGATTCTTTTCCTGTCCAGTCCTCTCGTATTTTCCTAAGACTGTCACCCTGAAGTAGCTTGTTAACCTCTGCCCACAACCTTTTCCAGTTGCTTTGTCCATCCACAGTCTGCTTCCAGAACACTTCTTGGGTTCCTCATCTTTCTCAATTATTCACATTTATCCCTTTCTGTATCCCTTTTAGCCCCTATCTTTCTGCCATACCTTTTAGTCTCCATCCTGGGAATCTCATTTGTTCCACTGACTACCTTCTGCTTATATCTTTCCCTGGAAACATTTCTCATACAATTCCCTGAATCTGAAATACCAATCTTTACTACATTCTCACAGTTTTTGGTATTTTTTGTAGACATGTTACAAACAACTGCAATATAGCAGATTACCAGAATGCATCTTATTCCTTCTAAGTGGTGATATGTGGTTAAAGAAATAAGCAACTGAAAACAGGGGATTTCCACAGAGCAGTTTCAGCACACATTGCTGCTGATTCAACTTGCCACACAAATTTTAAAGCAATCCTGACTGTATTTCATTGGCCTCTTCTAACAAGTAAATAACAATAGGACTAGAGGACATGGGCTGAAGTTGCACCAGAAGAGGTTTAGACTAGATTTTAGGAAGAATTTATTTACTGAAAGAGTAGTCAGACACTGAAACTGCCCAGGGAGGTGGTGGAGTCACCATCCCTGGAGATATTAAAAAGAAGTATAGACATGGCACTCAGGACATGCCCTAGGTGGGTATGGTATTTTTTTTTCTGAGCTGACAGTACAAATCTGTTATCATAGAGGTCTTTTCCAACTGTAAGGATTCTGTGATTCCGTGTGATTCTGTGATTTAACTGAAGGGGCTAAAGCATCTTAAAACAATTTGAAAATAATTTTTCGAAAACTTTTATATTAACTTCCATTTGAAAGGTAAAGGTAGCCTACCTCTACACCATATCCTTTACTTAACTTTGAAAAATAAAGGCAAATCTTCATATAAGCATTAAATTCAGTTTGGTTTTACACTTTAGAACATGCTTAGGTAATGAGAAAATGCCAGAAATAGCAAATGCAACTCTCCTTGATCAGAAAATGTTTTCAGCATGTTCTACTTGGAAGAATGCTAGTTGAAATTTCTTCAACATCAGGTATTCATTCTTTAACCTTACAGTAAGAAAACCCAGAGAGCAATGATATCCTTGGTTCATCTTCCAATTAATAAATCCATTGGCTAAGCACTGCAAACTAAGCAGATTATCATTAAATTGCAGCAGGGAATCAGTTCCAGTTGGTGAAACAAGTGGTTCCTATATCTCTGTGAAGTCTACTGACCTTGTTTTGACACTAGCAGGAAAGTCACCATGAAAATGAAAGCTGAAATATTACCTCCTTCTGGTTGAATGATATGAGATAGGTTCATATACTCCAGAAGGAGCCTGGCAGAAGAATGTTAATGCATAAATAGAAGGGGCAGAGATCAGGTATCCAGAGGCCTAAGATGATCTCCAAGCTCTTTAAAGGGAAGTAACTGACTCTGCTGGCATTCCGACCTCTTGGATGACTGCACAAGGTTAGTCTTTCCAGGAAGATTTGATGCTCTGCCCTGAGCTCATGAACAGGAAACTCATTGTGTAAGGTTGAGTCTGAATGACCCTATATAGCAGTAATTCCTTTATTTGTTTGGGATTCAGTGTGCTGAGGGCACTTCTTGGGTTGAACATCATATTGAGGGGTGGTGTGACTGAGCTAGGGAAGGAAGGAGAGAAGGCAAGACAGACAAACCAGCAGCCTCCAGCATAGCACATGTAGTCTGAAACAGGGGAACTGGTTTGTGGGCTCTCCTTGGTTGGAGGTGGTTTGAACCATTACTCCCATTCCTCAAGGTAGTACTCCCACCACAAAGAAGTTCTGTATGATTATTTACATCCCTCCTATGGTAGCTGGGTCACAACATAAAGTAGAGAACCAGATTAATGAATCAGGAGAGAATTAAAAAGGAGATATTGGTGAGGACTTTCTCGAAGGGAAAACTCAGCCTGTAGTTCAGGTTTATACAGTGTCTATTCAGAACAGAATTAATGAAGCATATAGAAGCCCAGAGCTCTTACATGATTATAGTTGACAATGACCCAGCCTCTCAGGAATATCAGGAAGAAATAAAATGGAACCCAACATTCTGTTTATACTGGACTATCTCAGAGACACTATTCACAAATACTATTCTACATAAAAAGGAGATGCCATACCACCTTCTCCTTCACTTAAAAAAAGACTGATTCTTTGAAGTTTAAAAGTCCAAATGATTGGCATCATTGCAGATACGTAAGGTAATGACAAACATTTCAAAAGAATGCTACTACTCTAATGTATTTTTCTTCCATGTATAATAGATGCTCATTATCTATTTTCTAGGCATATGATTTGTACCTTCAACTCTTGCTAGAGCTAAAAGCAGCCCATTAACTATTTAAGCTTTGAAGAATATCCTGTGCTTGAAGCAGAAGATGGAAACCAACTCTTCCCATCACCTACAAAAAATGTAAAGGTGAAGATATAGATGTTTCACATAGAGTGCAATGCCTCCTGCTTTAGTGGAGATACTGGCTCAGAGCTATCTCTCAGGAGAGGAAGAAGGGTTTCCAATCCCTACTCGGAACCTGGGAGAAAACCAAGTGATTTTAATTGTGGTCAGACAGATGATTGCTGAATGGCTTGGGAAAAGGGCACTCACAGCACCACCACCACTAACTACTACCACCACAGAATATTTTATTCAAGAAAGATTAAGTTTGTTTTAGTTGTCTGACTCTTATTTGTCAGCTGAGGCTCAAGCAGAGAGAGGACCCTCATAATTTGGGACCCTTTTAATTTCTATTAATTTGGTGTTAAGCAGGGCCTCCAATTGATTATAGACCACGGCAAGATACTTTTCCTGCCTCCACCCTCTGGTGCTGCATGATGACAGAATCTCAGTCTAATTTCTGCCTAGAAGAGCCAAATTGATCTAGAAGCTTAGGAAATATGGATTCCCGTTCATTAATCACAGGGCTTGCATTGCCAAGCAAATGAAAATGAAGCTGAGCCTGAGAAATTGCTATCTTCCTTCTTGGACAGATGTGTTGTAAAGGTACTTTTTGTGGATTTTCCACATAACCATCTTTCTCTTAATGATCATAGATGAAGCATCTTTGCTTAAGCTGAACATCCTGGAGGGACTATTGAACAGAAGATACTGCAGATGGATATTTGAAGTCAGAGGGCCATCCCCCATGTTCTGTTTTCCTCTGTAATTTTGGAGCCAGTGGCGTAGGAAGGATGCAGGGAGAGAGAAATCATGAGAGCTTATTTCTTCCTTACACAGCTGGGTAGAGGATCTCTGCTTTGGAAGAGGTCAGGTGTGATTGGTAGCCATGGGAGAGCTGTAACTTGGCAGGACACACTGTGTGTGTGTGCACTATGTGTGCATTGTCTCATTCCCATCAGGATTCATACAAAAAATGCTGCTCTGCAGGAGACTTGTGCAGTGCCATGAGGCTGGGAGCCTTGTGGGCTCACAGCTCAACTTCATGTCTTTCATATAAAAAATGACTTGCAATAAAACTCAGTGTTGAATAATAATCATCCTTTTCCTACACTTTGCTCTGTGTGATAAAATGGGATTTTGGTCAACCCTCCCTTTCACCACATACAGAGTTTGCCCAATTGTTCTCTAGGGAAGGAGGTATAGAAGTGTTTTCCCTGTCCTTTTTTAATGTTTCCATCTACTTTGGCCACCCACTTTGGTGGTGGGTTTTCCATAACTTCCATAACTTCTTTCAAAATGACTGTGGTCAAAAGAAGTCTTTGAGGAGAGAAGTCCTCTGCTCAAGAGACCATCTTAGGTGCCAGCATCGGCAGTGCAGGACCTTAGCCCCAGCTGAGGGGATCTTGGTCATATCACCCTCCTTGGGACTGTCCAAATCAACCCCTTCAAGGCAAAGGCTGACCTGGGCTCCTGACTAGACCTGCTGGCACAGAAGGCTGCAGCCCGTGTCACATTCCAAAGGTTGGGAAAGTGGAGATTCTTATTGGATCCCACAAGGACAAAGTAAAGATAACACAGTGTTGGGTGCAACTATACAATTTTATTGAATACAGACAGAACAGGTAGGCATTAAAACTATAGTTGCTAGCCTAATCTAGAGAGAGAGAAAAGAGAAAGAAAGGAAGGGAGAATAAAGCATCACCCAAAGGTGGAGAGAGTGAGAAAGAAAGCGAGAGAGAGAGAAAGGAGAGGAAAGTCACCACCATCCAGCAGTGTCCTGTTGGTCTCATGGCAGAGGAGGAGAAGGAGGAGAAGAAGGAGGAGAAGGAGGAGAAGGAGGAGAAGAAGGAGAAGAAGGAGGAGAAGGAGAAGAAGGAGAAGAAGAAGAAGAAGAAGAAGAAGAAGAAGAAGAAGAAGAAGAAGAAGAAGAAGAAGAAGAAGAAGAAGAAGAAGAAGAAGGAGAAGAGAAGGAGAAGGAGAAGGAGAAGGAGAAGGAGAAGGAGAAGGAGAAGGAGAAGGAGAAGGAGAAGGAGAAGGAGAAGGAGAAGGAGAAGGAGAAGGAGAAGGAGAAGGAGAAGGAGAAGGAGAAGGAGAAGGAGAAGGAGAAGGAGAAGGAGAAGGAGAAGGAGAAGGAGAAGGAGAAGGAGGAGAAGGAAGAGAAGGAGAAGGAGGAGAAGGAGGAGAAGGAGAAGGAGAAGGAGAAGGAGAAGGAGAAGGAGGAGGAGAAGGAGAAGGAGGAGAAGGAGAAGGAGGAGAAGAAGGAGGAGAAGGAGGAGAAGGAGGAGAAGAAGGAGGAGAAGAAGGAGGAGAAGGAGGAGAAGAAGGAGGAGAAGAAGGAGGAGAAGGAGAAGGAGGTGGTGGTGGTGATGGTGATGGTTGGGGTGGTCCTATCTTAGGAGGAGGACAAAGAGACTCTCTTTCCTTAATGCTATCCATTTCTGGCTGTGCCAGCTGCTAGCTATTCCTTGCTTGTCCTGACTTGGCCTAGAAAGTTCCATCAAGTGGTCACCTCCCTTCTAGTGTACCATCAGCTACCATCAGCTGTTTCTGTTGGGGAAACAGTTCAGAAATATACAGGTTGTGAGCAATCCTGACTTACTTCAATTTAGGCTACATTGGGTTAATGGTTATTGAGGCCTAGTTAGAGGCTTTCTGAGAATGAGCTACTGGGAAAGAGATAACTTAATCGGCAACAGAGGAGGAAAATAGTTATGTGGGAAGAAGGTCCCGTGAGAATGGTATGTGTTGTTGGAGTATAAGGCCACCTGCATGATAAGATGATGTAAACAAGGCTCCTCTATATAAAGTGAGTGCAAGTTGCTAATAAACGATTTTCCTGCAATCATATTGATGCGTACATGGAATCCTTAAGCCTCCGCAGATTGCTTTCCCACAGTTTCATCTGAATTAGAAGGTTTTGTCTGGGTGTTTCCCCCTAATCTCTCTCCTAATTAACAGTATCCAACCTGGGCCTGTCAAGGAGCTTGTTTTTCTCAAACTTTATAATTTCCCTCTTTCCCTCTTCTCAAGCTCTATGGCTTCCCTTCACATCTCTTCTCAAGGCCTTCAGACCGATCTGGGCAAATAAATCATTCATCCTGCTTGCTGCAGTGAGAGGGAGAAGGATAAGAGCATCACCACCTGCAGGATTCTGTAGGCCAGTCCTCTGCAGAGCTCCAGGCAACATTTCTTTTCCCCTTCCCCTCCTCCCCTATTGTTTGCTGTTTGCTGGGGGTGTTTGTGCTTTTTTCATCTGTGAAATCCATGTCTGAGGGACCTATAAAGCCCTCAAAGGTGAAAAAGCAGAGAGAAGGTGATTTGTCAGGAAGACACTGAAAATGTCAAAAAAACTTTGTGCTTTCTTCCTCTTGCTAGGCTCAACACCAAGTCTAAAGGTTCAGCAGCACAGGATTTTACAGCTGTGGTGGGTCCTTCTACCAAGGGAACTATTCTGAGGCTGCAAACTGTTCTTTCCTTTTCTACGTTAGTTTATGCACCAAAATGAAGCTTCACTTTTCAAGATGGAAAACTCAGCCTTCATTCTTAATAGGCTGTGAGATTCCACAGAAAAATATCTATGGTTTGAATGTGTCAGAGACATGAATTTTCGCAATACAGAGATCTTAGACTCTGCTTCTTCAAAAGAGACTCTTAGGTCTCTGGAGTCTTTTCACAATAGGGACAAGATAAAGCAGGGGTAAAAATTAAACACAGGAGTAATAATTACTGAAGTGCTGGACAAGTTCCAGTTTAAGAGAGGCCTAATAAAGGATGGATGGGGAAATTCATTGTATTTTTCATTTCTATGGGCTGCCTGTTTTCATGCCATCCTCATGTCAGTCCTCACCAAGATGCTGTTTTATGAGAGGTGTTGCTTAATTTTCACAGCTCCTGCAGTTGATTTGAATGAAGGACCAAAGAAGACAATCAAGAAAAGAGAGTCCTCAGTTATGTGAGCTTCCTGAGGAATCAGTGGAGAGTAACACCTTGCCTTTGTGTTTGTGTGAGTAAAATGATTCCTTTGGGCAGACAGATATCCTTTGGCAAGAAGCTCCAAATGGGATGTTGAGAAAATGGATATGCTCCACTTCAGTGCCTTTCAGGCTCCATAGTTGAATTTCCTGTGTTTATACCTCCATCTAAAATGCATTATTAAGTGTTTCCTTGCAAAATAAATGGCAATGCCAGGAGAAAAAAGAGAAAAAAGAAGTAAGTGTGGTTGTGTGAAGAGAAGATTGTCTAGTTGAAGAGAAAGAACAAGCCAGAGTAGTATCTTTATCTAATTTCTCTGGTGTCCACACAGGTATTTTAATTCATGCTTTAATCTTAATAATGCCTGTTCTAGAATTTCTGTTACAAATCTTTATAAAACTTTCCCTCTTTTTACTGTGCCAGTGTAGTGCTCTGGGCTTTGAAGTCGCTGGTTAGACCCATCCCTGTAGGAAATGTTGGTGTCTTTCCTGCAGCCAGGCTCAGCTCTGGTGAACAACTTCTGCTGTCAGGCAGGGTCCCCAAACATCCCACCACAGCCTTGCTGGGCTCAGGGCACTGCACCTGTGGCTCATGGTCGAGGTTTGTCATGGGGGAAGCTCCCAGGGTTGCTCTTTTTACCCACTTGGCAGTCGTAGAGTTGTTTGCAAAGGGTGATGCTGTCTTTCCAAATGCTAAAAGATTTAAAAAATACAAAATAAAGACTATAGTGCCTGCTCCCAGGTGGAGTAACCAACTTGTGCCTTGCAATATGTTTATGTGTAGGAAATATGAGAGCAAGATCTATTAAAATTACTGGTGCTACCCCACTGTTATTTTTATGGGCATAATGGAATTAAGTTTTTCTGCCCAAATCACCTCTTGGATTTAGCAAGAAGACCGGGTGTGAGAAGCTCTGAGGCAGTAGTGCATAACAGCCCAACTCCCAGGCCTCATTTTGGATGTGAACCTTTGCATGTGAGTTCTTTACTTGACAGGTGCTTTTCCAGCTGGCCCTGATGAACTGGAAGGAAAGAAAGTGTTTTAAAGCTTGAGATGCTGCAGATTAGTGGAGGGTGGCCAAGCTCTGCAGTGCAGTCAGTGAGACACAGAGAAAAATCTGCTAATTAGGCAAGAGCTCATCTCACATTGCCAATTTGCTACAGACCTCTGAGATTACACCAGGTCTAGAAGGCTCAGGGCAACCCCATCTTGCAGGTCTGATCTCAGTAGGGCTCTCATGAACTCCTGCTGAGGCATGATTTTTTTCTTTTTTTTTTCTTTTTTTTTTTTTTTTAATTTAAACCTAATTCTTTTGTATTTGCCTAAAACTTGTTGAGCTTTGCATGCAGGGACAGAAGCAGAGCTATTGCTGCTCCCCATGCCAAAAGCTGATCTCAGCCTGGCTATGGTCTTGCTCTAGAACATAAATGTGCCTCTCTGATCTCCACTTGACTCCCTACTAAAGATCAGTGGCTTACTGCCATTTGGGTAAAAGAAGGTCTGATGGGGCATCCATGTTCTCTGTGTGAAATAACTGAAAGTATTTCCCATTAAATATTAACAGATAGCACCACAACACAGGAAACAGCTACTCCTAAGAAGGTGGAGTTCCTGGGTGAGGCAAAGGAATGAATAAGTCAAAGAAACCCCTGACAAGTTGAGTGCACTCTAAAAGAAAACTTCACCCTTAAAATAGTGGGTGTTGAGCCAGAATATGTACTGGGATTCCTCCTGAACACATAGACTGGCAGCGTCTACAGGTATCTGAACTTTAGTGCAGTGAGGTTTGGGTATTGGATGAGCAAGAGAATCAAAGTAACTTTTCCCTGAATAAAAGGTAATTGTCTTGTATTTTGAGACCAGTCTTACCTAATCAGTCCTGTTGCAAAAGCAACAACAGCTTTTGAAAGACTGCTGGGGTAGGTTTTTATGTAGTTCTTTCCTCCTTTCTAAATACTTTTTTCTCTTGATTTGCCTGTGTATTTTCCTATTGTCTAGTCTCCAGGCCATTAATGAGTTCATGAACCTATGTCGGATCCCTTTTCACTCCCATGTTTTCTTACCCTCACCTATGTAGTCATTTTTTGTGCAGAAGTTGTTCCATAGTTTTGATCAGTCTTGTCATTTCTTCATCACAAGGAGGTTGAGGTTTTTATCTTCGTATTCCTAAGTATGGAATATTTGAAGAACCTCAGTTTGTTCATGCTCAGGAGAAATTTAGATAGCACCTCAGACTCTGTCCATGATCTCACTGGAGGCTGCAGAGGTTCCTCTGTAGCCTCTAGGTGGAACACCAAGCCAAGAAAAGAGTACTGATACCTCCTTACCTATCTTAGCAACCTGTGGGAAGTACCTAAATAAAAACCATGTTTTTCTTCTGTTTTTTCTATGTAGTGGTTCCTCTAAGGCAGAACTTGTTCTCTGGAGGAGCATCTTTGTTGCCAGTAACTATAGAAAGCACAGCCTACTAACAGGAGCCCTGGTTACAGTGGACTTTAAGTGGGATGAAACAATTTCTGCAGGTCTCAGTGCTGGTGTTTAGCTGTGATAGGAGGTGGAAAAGGGTAAAGAAGGAAAGAAGGAGTAGTGAGACTGGGGAAACCCATAAGGAGAAAGAATAGTGAGGCTGGGGAAAGGCATTGGGTTTCAGCAAGGGGCAGGAAGGAGCAAGAATATAGTTTACCTTCTAGCAGTGCCACTTTTGGGGGTTTTAGAAACAGTTTTGACCCTCTGGCAAACTGAAAGAGATGATCACTTTTCTTTCAGTGGTGAGAAAAAAAGCATGGCTTACTGCTCTTGCAGGATCTTTTATCTTCTAGTGAAAGAAAGGAAACTGGTGTCTGTTCTGCAAATTTTATTTCATGTACAAAAGCAAACTTGAAGCCTTTTTCATGACAGCACCCAACTATGGTTCAGTAAAAGATTTAGCAGTGACAAAATAGATTAGTTTTAGGAAAATGTAGGAGATTGTGCAATTTCTGTCTGTTCCTCAGGTGACCAAAGTTCTATAGAGGTCTCACATGTCCTTGCTGCCTTTAAGATACTTGAATCTTTATGGAGAGGTTTGATTCATAGATTCATTTTATCCATGAAGTCAAAAGTTTTAGGGCTGATGCTGAATTTACATTTTTAAGAGAATAACACTGTGTCTCCAGCAGATGGTGATAAAATACCAAGGTTTGGCCTATTAAAACCCAACTGTTTATATCACAAGTTGAGATTGGCTTTAATTAACTCTCTGGGGAAAAATTGCTCAGTTCAGTTTAAACCATAATCGGGATGAAACAGTTTATAAATTTATTAATGATGTGTAATTAACTGGAAACTGGTGAAGTGGACATTCAGGATCAAAACTGGTAATACAACAGATGAACTGTAGTGCTATGACCTTTAGAGAATGTTACTAAAGTTCCAGGCACCTTTCTGCAACTTACCTCAAAAAGTTTGAATCCCTTTCTTGCCACATACACACAGATACATGTACCCCCCCTAAGGTTGGGGTTACAAGCAAACCAACAATTCCTGGGTATGCTATGCCACTGCTTAACTTTCTGTCTGTATTAGAATTTAAAATCAACTTTACATCAAAGTTATTTTCTGTAGATTACTATGTAAGGATTTTTTAAAGACATCTCTATTATGTAAAATGTTAGGTAAAATCCTCTTAAGTTTCACAACCCCATTTGAGACCTACACTATCTGAGTGTCTCTCCAAGCACAGCTTTTCTTAAACACTTCAAACATCCAAATCTGGTTTCCCCAAAGTTATTAACATCAGTTTAATTCTATTTCATCTGATGTTACTCTGTCTCCTTCCTGTATACATGAATAAAAACTGGCATACAGCTGCTTAAGGGAAAAGTCTGGATTGATTTACAGCATGACACGCTTTCTCTTGACTGTTTTGATGGGTGACAACTAAAGGTATTGTCCAAACATACTTTTCTAGGTCCATCTGTGCTGGCTCCATAGGTTTGTGTCTTCTGCTAGTTTATCACAGCTCCTGTTAAAGATTTTCATAGAATCATCCTGTCTTCACTCATACCTGCAGACAGCTGTTGTCTTGGTGAAGCTAATCTGGATGTCCAGCAACTCCCATTGCATTTCAAAACTGGCCAAGTGCTTTTTGTTCATTCATATCTCACTAGATACAACAGGAGAGAGATCAGTGTCAGCTTGAGTCAAGGTGCACTGGGGTTCAGGATCTGCCCTTGCTGTTCCTACATTCTGAAATACCTCCATGGAAGTCAAGTGTAACCAGAAGAATCACTTACTCTCTTTATCATCCTAAAAAATAGATGTTACAAAATACATGTTACTGCTTGCTCTCTTTGCAAGCAGAAATGTGGGATGAGGGGCTGAATCCAAAGCCTTCATGTATGAGCAGTTGGTGAGAAGCAGCAGTACTTTTAAAAACTTTGGGTGGGATTCCTACACGCAGAAGGACCAACATCTGGGCTGTATCTAAAGCTGATTGGTTGTTTGGTGCTTTGCCTGTTTAATATGCTAAATGTGAAGAAAGGCAAAGTAAGGGTTCATGAAAGAAATCTTAACAATAGACCTTACTTTTTTTGGCGTGTAGTTACTTAGGACTTTACAGTGAAAATACAGAATACAACCATGTAGCCCTTCCTTGTGTAAGCAGTTTAATGGAGTGCCATCAGGTTACAGAATTTGCATATTTAAAGACTTGATCCATAATAACTAGTCACTGTCTATCTACTAACAGTATGCATTAAGAATACAGTTTGCACTGGCTTCTAGGATCTGGAAAAAAATACCGACATTTATTTCCAATCCCAAAACATGTTGGACTTCCTCAATTCCTGCTAAGTTCCAAGTCTGTCATGATACCCTTGGGAAACCTTACCTGTGTTCCTGTCAGGCCAAGCTGTTAGTGGCTGCTGGCAAACACCATGTATCAGCAACTTGGACAGAGTAATGTTTCCTACTCAGTGCTGGAGAAAGGGTGTAGGGCTGAAGGATGGGTAGAAAGTGTTATGGCTCTAGGTGTTGACTTCTATCATTGAAGGTTATTGTCCATTGTTCCTTCAGAGAAACAGTGCTTGTGCTTCCAGGGAACTTTGTAATTAACACTCTGCACTACAACAGTGTTCATAAAACTGTTTGGTTTGTATTTGTGTACTGGACAAAAAAAAAAAAAAAAAAAAAAAGCAGCCTGAGTTCATAATTGCTTTCAGTATTGCAGCCAAATTGTGGATCTCTCCCACAAACACAAGTTCCTTTTTCTTGTACTCCAGTGAGTCCTGTTGAGCAGTCCCTCAGAAGGCTTGCTATAATTTAGCTCTGTTTTAAACTCCTCTTAAGGGTGGCTCAGTATTTCAAATATCACTAATATTATTTAAGCATTCACCTACATCAGTCCACTGGAAGAGATGGACAGTGCCACCCATCCAGCATTTATAAGCTCCCTGAGGAAGAAGTGCTGCTTTTTCCTCCTCAACTGGCAGATCTCTGTCGTGTCAAAGATGTTGTAATTGATCTTTGTCATTAAATTCGATAACGTCCAAATTTACAGATCTACCTTGTTTCAGGCTAATGTAGATAAATGAGGTTCATGGTAAAATATTGACTTTTACTTGGCACCTGTGCACCTCAGCACTTTATGCGTTTGATTAACATACAAGCAAGGCTGTAAAATCAAATAAATGAATGCAAAGAGTAATACTTTATTCTCCTTAAATGATATATGAGACTTAGCTATTTATAGCAAGGAATTGGGGGAGAAATGTAAAGCTAAGCCAATTCTAGGAATGCTGATACAGGAGATCTAGTAAAAAAATTGATATTCATATGAGGAAACTTCTGTAGGGAAAGTCAGAACACCATGAAGTGGTGTAAAGCTAATTTGTTTGTGCCTTGATCATGGTCTCTACCCAGTGCAGCCAAACATTGCCTAAGAAGCATTTTGGGGAAATTAGGCACATATTTTTAATGCTTAGCTACTGGAATATCTTGCTAGGGGCTGTGTTAGATCATTTGTATGGAAGTCTTTAAAGCAAGATTTTATACTTCTCTGCAGGCAATGCGGAAGCTCAGCCATGAATTCTGGACTTACTAAAGGAACTTCTCCAGTAGATGCTCATTATGCAGGAGCCCAGACTGGGCAATCATGCTGATCCCTGCATGGATGTGACACACAAATCAGAGAAAGCTTATTATCCAAATGCTGTTATGTGTCTGAGCTGTTGAGGACTGACAGATATAATTTAAAGAAGGATCCCTTCGGAGACGTGATTCCCTTGAAAGAGTGTTTATCCATTGCAAGGAGAACTGCTCAGATCTTACTAAGCCCAGAGCCAGAGGAGTTTTTAAATGATCTCACTTGAGCACAGGAAAAATAACAATTTCTTTTCAGACTTATTTTCTCACTATTTTGACCGATGGAAAACAAATAGGCTGTTTCTTGACTGATGCAAATCACTAAAGCTCCATTGGCATCAAGGGAAAATCTTTAACAGATGAGAAGGATGCTGCATATCTGAGAAGACTGCATATGAACTATTTTTCTCCACAAATAATGAGGACAGGTACAAAAAATATGAAAAGTGTGACCAATGTAATCACAGACTATTTATCTGTTTTCCCTGCTGGCAGAATCTCTGTTGAAAGAGCAAGATTTAGAGAGCAATCACAGAATGCCAGGCTCAGCTTTCATTTGAAGGCAGAAGGAGGTTTTTCAGCACAGACTCTGTGGAAAATGGCTGAATAGGGAATCTGAGCAGAACAGTTCTCTCACTGGAGTAATCCTGGAGCAGATCACTACGGGGTTATTTTATCGCAGATACTTAGTTTGCTCCCAGAACAGAATCAATTTTCAGGAAAAGAAACTTTTATTTTGGAATCAGGAGTACCCAAGGGAACATACTGTGTTTACACTGGCCTGTACATGCAGAGTCAGAAAACTGCAATGAAATGTGGTGCTTGGCACTGCTTCTCTCTTCGTTCTTAGTCATGTGGCTGCCCTGGCCCTGTGCTCAAGAGGAGCTTTCCTGAACAATTTTCTCACACTGCCAAGCTCTGAAATGAGAACTGAATTTCAAATTCCTCTCAGACAACGCACTGAATTAAAAAGAAAAATCATTCAGAAGGACCAGGTCTTCTCCAGAACCCATTTTGCAAATGCATATCTCTTTAATACCTTCCTAAAAAAATTCTGTCATGATGTTCCTTTTGTGGGTTTTTCTGTCTGTTGAACTCCCCAGCTACTTCAAAAAGGATGTGACTTTACTTCAGTAGGAAAACACAGTATCTTGAAAAGTCACGAGTCAGCACCATTTTATCTTCTGCAGCTAGGAATGTGATAACATTACACAAGTGGGTCCTATGAGGTGGGAGTTTGATACCAGGTCTGTCAGAGAAATATGTGAATCCTGGGGCAACAGCACAGGATGCATCATGACTGCCAGATGTAGGCATCCACCACCTTTACAGATAATTGAAGGAAATATCTGCTTTCATCTGAGCTTTTCTTTACATTTGCTATAGGCTGTGATAACCTACAAACATAAAATGCCAGTTTCTTTCCAAATATTACAAAGCTAACTCAGGATGATTAGCTCAGATATATAGATCTAAACAGTAGACATCTAGAGTTAAGTGAATTAGGCTGAAACTCTTGTGTCTTCTAATGCCTCTTATATAGAGAACCTATGTCTTCCAATTGTAATCCTTAAAGGGGGATAAAAGGGTTTGGACATGGCTCGTGTGCTCTTCTAAACACTTAGTCTTCAGATAAGGACATCTGGAGGCTCTGAGGATTAACTCGTCTTCTATGATGAAAAAATGTTTAACAAATCCTGAAAAATTTTTGAAATTTATGTATAGGGAAAAAAAAAGAAAGAAATTCTGACAGTCCTTCACACAGTGTCTTGGTTTCAAGGTCATCATAAGTTAATTTTGGAGATCCCTGGAATCAGCTGTCTATGTCCAATAAATTATGGCAGATAATGAAGCTATTCATTTTAACTTCAGTGCTTCACTCCAGTGTCCTTGTGGCCCTGCTGTAAAAAGTGCTTTTTCTGCAGCAAAAAACTTGGATAGATAGTACCCCATTATTTTGATAAGGAAAGCTGTTCCCCTTCTATCCAGCTTTTGATTCTCTGGTTCTAAAGGATAGTATGAATATGCAGGTCTCCATAACTAATTTTATTTGTGCATTTGTAGCTCTGTGGTCCCTGTAGCTTTGTGATCTTGTACAAGTTTACTCAGGTAAGATTATTGATTAGATAAATCTGAGCTATTTTCTCCTTTTTATGAATGGAAAAGTGAGAACAAAAGGATTCCCATTGGCTGTGGTGAGCTTTGTATCTGGCTACAAGTGTTTCAGGCAAGATGTCCCAAAGTTTGTGGAATGTTTGGGGAAAGAATCCAGAAAATCTAAATGATATTGAGTGTACAGAAGTTAGCACAAATGATGATGATGAATTAGGATGGCAGATGATTGCACTCAACCTTTGCCTTCTGTTTCAGATCAACAGGGCACACCATATTTAGGTCACCAATGTCCATTGACATTGTAGGCAGATTATTGAGATGTGTTTTCATTTCAACTGGTGCACTGTGGCTTGTATTCCTAGCCATAGTAACACCTGCAAACAGGATAGTAGCCCAGTTTCTTAGAACTTAGGCAGATGCCTCTGGGTTTCTGATGGCTGCCAGTTGCACAGTGGGTTTCCAAATCTGCTGGATGCCAACCCACTGCAGCTGAGAAAAGTGCTTTCACACCTAGGGACTCTTCTGCAGAGTGTCTGAAGGATGCAAAAAAGGGTGTAAGAGTGATGTAAGCTGAAGGAGGAGCTAGTCTAGAAATGATGTTGTCAGAGATCATGCAGATGTTTGGCTTGAAGGGAATTGCCTTCCTAATCTAGAAATTGTCTGTGTCCTGAGGTGCAGCAGCCACTGTGTCTAAGCACCTGTGTCTATGCTTGAACACATCCCCACACCTGCACACCTACCCACACCTACACACTCCCAGTACAGATACTCAGTCTATAATTTAGCTGTTCCTCTGTTCCTCAGACCCTGATCTCCTCCAATTACTGGCACCCAACCCTAAAAGCTCCTCAGGCTTTTGCTGGTTGGCAAACATCTGGTAGGACCAGTGACCTTGATGTTTGCTTCTGAATCATTCATACACAGGGAATAGTCACACAGCTGGTTAAAAAGAGAGTTTAGCTGTGATATTGCTGGGATCAGGTGTGGGAATTGGATCAAAGTACTGACCAGCAACTGCCTTACATGCAGCTGGCCTTTTCTCCCCCCCTTTCCTCTGTTTTACCACACTCACTCCTCCCTGATGCATCTTGTTCCCTCACTTTCCCCAGCTCTGATCTTTCCTCTAAACATCCTGTAAATAAGTTTTCTTTCACCAGTCAGTCCACTTAAAATGTCCTATTATAAATTTTGCACAGTTCTCAGATTTTCTCTGCTCCATCCTTGTGCCTCCCATAATAAGTCATCAGCCCCTTCCAGTTTGCTCAACTTTCCACGGGGACAGTTTTCTTTGACTGACACCAGGCATATTCCTTCTTCTCTGGAAGGCTCAGAGTAGGTGATTCAGTGGTTACTGGGAGGCCACCATCTCTCTGTTGTTCCCCTGATCTTGCCTGGGGATCTTTTTTAATGTGATTAACTATCGGTCAATAACATCACGGGTGCTTTGTCAGCTACATTATTGGAAATCCTTTGTGGAAATTTCTGGTCCCACGTGGTTTCAGATGAGAATTTTCCTTTTATTTATCACTCTCAAGTTCACTCAACCATTTGTATGAATGTTAAAAAGTGGCCTAATTAAAAATGTGCTGAGATATTTGGAGGCAGATCCCTTCTGACACAAAGACATTCAGTTGTCATAAGAAAAGGGATTGAAAGAGGGGGAAAGAGGGTTCCTTCTTGTCCACTTTTGCAGCTTTTCAATAGACACCAAACTTAATGAATCTCACAATCCATTTTTCCTGAACAGAATAGATGGTTTTACAGTTTGTCTAGACAGATAATAAAATCACTGCCCTGAGGCCTAACTTGTCTCCACCCTATATCTCACCTGTTACATGCAGGTGAGAGTTATTGGTGCACAAATTTATCTCATGACAGTGTCTTTAGGACATATCAATCTGCACAAAATGATTCACTTGTGTGTTCACATGAATTTATCCATATTCTGTCAATATTCACAATCTTCTGAAAATGTTGCTGTTTGGAAGAGAATCAATTTTGTATATGAAGGAGGTATTTCCTCACCTTCAAGCTGGAGTTCACCAGAAAAAAACAAAGATGGTAGTATACAATTGAGCATGTCCCCAGCTTGTGAGTGAAATACTGTATTCAGAGAAAAGTGTGGAAGTAAGTAACTGCTATTCTATCATGTCTACTCTTACCTGAGCTCCAAATCTGTGAAATTTTTAGCATATCCTAAGTTCTCTTTAATAGGCAGAATGTTGCAATTGTATTTCAATGGGTACAGGTTAAGATATATCACAATATGGTGGTAAAAAAGGCTTCCACCTTACTTCTGGAAAAAAAAAAAGGATCAGCTGCATGAGGATTGGATTCAACATAGTTGCATAAGACTGAAACAAGTTGTCAAACCTGATTGTGCTTTAAATTAAAGCTAATCAAAAGCATTTTGCTCACAAATGTCTGACAAAATTCTGGTCCAGTCAAATTTGCCCAAAAGCAGATATATTTTTTCTGGATATTGTTTTCTCCAGTTCTTCCAGCTCCTTTCTGCAGGTGATGCCTTGAGGTAAGCAGGACTAAACAGTACTATTCACCTTCTCCACGTAATTTTTGTTTCATAGAATGTTGTCATTGTCTCATTTGTTTGTCTTTTTTCCATGCTGACGTCCTAAATTTAGTTTGCCATTGTACAGAAACTATTTTATGTGTCTCATTGTCTCGTGAACATTTCCATGTTAGTTTCTCCTCTAGCTGAGGTGGGGAAAAGGCGCAGTGCTGAGGGTGGAACTTGGCCCCGTTCAACTAAAGGAGAGTAAAAGGACCTTACATGTCCCAGGACTGGGCTTTTTCTTTCCACTTTGATCAGAATAAGTTCACTTCAACCTAGAAGAAAAAGCAGAGATGAAAAAAGCACCAAAAAATCCAAGTGAATAACATCATCTTCATCATGACCCCATTAAGGTTAATAAAATGTTAAAATGAGACAGTGCTC
Organism: Calypte anna; assembly: GCF_003957555.1. Classification (NCBI taxonomy): domain Eukaryota; kingdom Metazoa; phylum Chordata; class Aves; order Apodiformes; family Trochilidae; genus Calypte; species Calypte anna. The sequence goes on from NC_044244.1 coordinate 192,024,236, forward strand.
ACCCACCGTTTTATCTTTACTTCATTGCTTTTTCCTACTAGCAGTGCATCAATAACCTGCAGTATATTCTAACTGATTGAATAAAAAGTTATATTTAATTGGGAAATCAATGATCAGGAATAAGGCACTGAGGTCATATAGATTGTATCATCCAGACCAATCTAACTCACTTGCCCTTTGAGCTGGTCTTTCATCATTATATTTCACTTGCCAATTCCTCAACGGTCTTAATTATGGACACAGCAATTTGTCTTCAAATATCACACTACAGTGAAATCTATGCATCAATAAATACCACTCAAAAGCTGTTTTCCACACTGCTGGAGAGTTAATTGCTTCTAGGGTTAAACCAAATGCTGTAACTTTCATTTGTGGTGCTTTTCAACATCTTCAAGTGACTGGAGGCCATTCAGAATGGCTAAATTAAAGGAAAACATGTCTCTGAATATGAAGATTGGTTCTAAGCAATTTTTGACACTTTATCTGTACAGAACATTCTGCTCTGCAGTGCAGGTGGAGGATGGCTAAGGAATAGCAGAAGACACTTTAGAAAGCAGAGCTTGAGTAGTTTGAAAGATCTGCTGGTTGTACATTTTCTTCTTGCCTATCTTAAAAACCAGATATATGTAGGGGAAGTGGTGAATATAACATTCAAATATTTTGTCCAATCTAGGAAAATGGCTTTTTCTGTTCAGGAAAGTGCAAATTTAGTGCTGTCCTTGTATTCTCTCCAAAGCAGGAATATGTGAATGCCACTTGGAAAGCACGGGGTGCAAGTAAGCCTTGAAAAATCAATCTCTAAGAGTTTAAAAGTGCACAGCTGTGGAAGACACTGGTTGGGCTGGGTGACTTTCTTGCAGGCTTTTGTGGAATTACTGCAGCCAACCCTCCAGACCATATGAAGCACCTGTTAGTTTATTGTGCTGTTCTTTTTGCATGCAGTAGCTGTTGTGCTCCCTGACTCATGAAACGTTTATAAGGTACAGTATTGGCTTCTCTACTGGCAGTTTGCCTCAGCCTGATTTCTGAGTGGCAGTCAATATTTTTTGCCCTTGTAAGAGGCAACCACATAGGAAAGATTCTGGCATCTCTGAAAGATGTTATTTCTGCCTGATGTTATCTTACCAAGAGATGATACAGGAGCAGACTAGGAAAACCTGCTTGGTTGCTTGGAAAAAAGCATTTCAAGTGAAGCAGTGGGATTAATTTAACCTGCAGCCCATGGGGGTTCCAGTCCACATTGTATTGATGCAAGCAGGGTATCAGTATGGGGGCAAAGAACTTGGCAATGTGCTCAAGGATGAAAGATGAGATCTGGGCATTCTTGTTACCTCAGCTTGTTTCCTGCAAAAATGGTGATTCCCTCTCTGAATGTTTGAGGCTGCCGTTTGAGAACCGGGCAAGGGAACATTATTGTTTCAGTTTGTAAGTTTCTGATCTTCTGCTCAACACTATCTCCAGCAGAAATTGCTTGACTGTATGTGAATAACTAAATATACAATTGTCCCATTTGGTGGTAGATTCCAATATCTGTTAAATGTGTTTGGCACTTCTGAGCCAAAGACAAATCCTAGGTCTTGACCATATTAAAAAAGCACAACTTATCAGCAGAATAGCTGCTATTTTGCCTTTTCTCTATGTGAAACCTTGGTCATGCAGCTGAGCAATCTCTCCTGACCAGAAGTTTCACAAAAGCAGGTAGGTGGTTGTGAAAAGTTTTGGTTTTGATGCTTTAGCTTTTTCTAACAAAACCTGTCTGTTGAGGCATTTCTAACAAGCTGTAAACTCTGTGTCTGAAACATTTGGACAAATGTGTTGTCTTCTGGGGAGAATTTTCTGTGCAGGATGTAGCATGCTCTGAGCTGCTAATATAAAGGCACCAAGAGTACCTAATTCAGAAAAACACATGTAGAATTAATCCTTGTTTTCTGAAATATTTCTTCAAATAAAGATGCTCTTTAATGTTGAAGGCATGTATTGCAAAGAGGTTATGAGCTGAGGTGAGTGAAGGTATTAAATACCTGTGCCATGGCATAGATAAATATCCACAATACAAATCAATTATATCTACATTAGACATTAGACAAAATGGAAATAAAGCTGCTATAATTGAACATTATCACAGGTTTGATGCTCTCAACCTGGAGAGCAAATATCTCAGTTTCTGCTTGGAAGATCATCTTGGAAAATCCTCAGCCCACACAGGGGTACAGACAAGACAAATACACTTTAGAAAAACCACAGTGTATTGTCTGTGCCTATGTCAGCCCTTGAACTCCATCACAAAAAATGACAGCCTCAGGAAGGGTTGCTACTTCTGCCTTGGCTCTGTTTGTCCGAGTTTGGAAAGACTTTTAATGGAATTTTTCTTAGATTTACCTCACATTAGGCTCATGTCATCTCTAAAGCAGACATTAAAACTAACTTCTTTCTGTAGGGACACTGATACTGTCAAGTTGATACTTTTGGTTGATACTTTTAGGTTTTTTTGTTTTTTGTTTTTTTTTTTCCTGTTTTCTGAGTATTTATGCCAGTGGTTCCTAACTTTGCTGTCCAAAAGGAAGCAATTCTGAGAAAACAGCACACTGTGCAGCCACCTATCTTGAGCTCTGTGTTCATGGGAACCTCAAAAAGCTGAGGATCCTGTAGCTATTGGAGGTTAGTCTGTTGTATTACTGTAGTTGCCCCCAGTTTGAGGGATAAGGAGCACTTTCTACATGAATAATGTATTTGTTTGAAGGCAGTTTATGGATGGAGACACTTAGGTTAAATGAAAGACTTCTAGATATAAAAAGCTTCCAGACAGTGAGAGTTATTAAATCCCTGTGTTTGGTTCCCTGCCTCTGCACACAGAAATTGCTCACTGAAATTCTGCATCAGCAGATACATTTATTGATGTTCTCCATCAGAGGAAGACATGCATGCCATAGAATCATATCATAGAATGGTTTGGGTTGGAAGGACCTTAAAGATCACCTACTTTCAATCCCCCTGCATGGACTGGGACACCTCCCACTAGACCAGGTTGCTCAAAGCCCCATCCACCTTGGGCTTGAACTCTTCCAGGGATGGGGTGTCCACATCTTCTCTGAGCAACCTCTTCCAGTGTCTCACTACTCTCACGCTGAAGAATTTTTCCCTAATGTCTTAACATAAATTCAGAATAATTTGTTGGAAGGGACTTCTAAAGGTCATCTAATTCAACCAGGGACAGTCAGTAGGGACACCCTCACCCAGATCAGGTTGCTCAGAGCCTTGTCAAGCCTCACCTTTAATTTCTCCTTTAATTTCTTCAGATACCTCCATGGGCAACCTGTTCCATTGTTCCACTACCCTCACGGTAAAAGTCTTTTTCCTAACTTCTAATCTAAATCTACTCTTCTCTAATTTAAAACTATTGCCCCTTGTCCTCTTGCTACAAGCCCTTGCAAGCCCTTACAATCCTTGGTTCATCTCCAGCCTTCCTGGTGGCCCTCTTCAGTACTGGAAGGTCACTATCAGGTCCCCCATGGAGCCTTTTTTTCTCCAGGCTGAACAACCCCAAAGCCTGCCTTCATAGGAGCGGTTCAGCGTCACCAGCAGGTCCAGGGAGGTGATTCTTCCCCTGTACTCAGCGCTGGTTAGGCCACACCTCGAGTACTGTGTCCAGTTCTGGGCCCCTCAGTTTAAGAAGGATGTAGAGGTACTGGAACAGGTCCAAAGGAGGGCAACCAGGCTGGTGAAGGGACTCGAGCACAGGCCCTATGAGGAGAGGCTGAGAGAGCTGGGGCTGTTCAGCCTGAAGAAGAGGAGGCTCAGGGGAGACCTCATTGCTGTCTACAACTACCTGAAAGGAGGCTGTAGCGAGGTGGGAACTGGACTCTTTTCACAGACGACCTTCAACAAGACAAGAGGACACAGTCTTAAGTTGTGCCAGGGGAGGTTTAGGTTAGATATTAGAAAGAATTTCTTCACGGAGAGGGTGATTAGGCTATGGAATGGACTGCCCGGGGAGGTGGTAGATTCTCCGTCCCTGGAGACATTTAAAAAAAGACTGGATGTGGCACTCAGTGCCATGGTCTAGCAACTGCTCCGGTGGGTCAAGGGTTGGACTAGATGATCTCTGAGGTCCCTTCCAACCCGGCTAATTCTATGATTCTATGATTCTATGATTCTATGATTCCAGCCCCCTGATAATTTTTGTAGCCCTCCTCTGGATCCAATCCATCAGATCCATGTCCTTCCTGTATTGAGGGATCCAGAGATGGACACAGTACTCCAGGTAAGACCTTACCAGAGCAGAGTCAAGTGTAAGAATCACCTCTCCTGATCTCCTGGCCAGGCTTCTTTTGATGCAGCCCAGGATGTAATTGGCTTGACTCATGTCCAGCTTTTCATCCACCAGCACCCTGAAGTCCTTTTCTGCAGGGATGCTTTCTAAAGCCTCATTCCCCAGCCTGTACGTGATGGTGTGGATTGTTCTGACACAGGTGCAGGACCCTGTACTTGGTCTTGTTGAGTCTCATGAGATTCACCTGGGCCCACCTCTACAGTCTGTCCATGTCCAGGTCCTTCTGGATGAAATCCTGTCCTTCTGGATGATACAGTTTTGTCCCTGCTCCAAAGTAAAAAAAATAGTGGACTCCAACCACAAATCTCCCTTTTCTGTCCTGATCCCTAATTCCCACCTATAAGCTTTCAGCCTGCTCATACCTAAAGACTCTCTTCAGCTAAACTACTTATAGCTCCTTGTCCTGTTGCTATGTGCCCTTGTAAAAAGTTCCTCCCCAGCTTTTCTGTGGGCCCACTTCAGCTATAATGTCTTCCTGGAGCCTTCTTTTCTCCAAGCTGAACAACCCCAGCTCCCTCAGCCTGTCTTCATCTGATCGTCTTCATGGCCCTCCTCTGGACTCATTCCAAGAGCTCCATGTCCTTCCCCTCCTGGGGGCTCCAAAACTGGACACAGCACTGCAGGTGCAGTCTCACAAGAGCAGAGCAGTTGGGAGGAATCACCACCCTTGACCTGCTGGATGTGCATTTTCTAATTCAGCCCAGGATATGGATGGCTTTCTGGGCCTCAAGCACAAGTTGCCAGATTATGTTGAGTTCTCATCAGCCAACATTCTCAATGTTAAACAGCACTGGTCCCAGTACTGACCTTCAAGGAACAGCACTTACCACCCATTTTCCCCCTTTGTTTAGTCACAGGGTCTTGTTCTATCTGTTTTGTAAAAATCTATCTGAAAACCAGTCAGATTTGCAGGATTTGTGCAGATATTGGAGCTATTATCTAGTCTGTTTTGTTTTGTCAATGGGGATTTGGCTGGATTATCTCCCCCTGGCACATAAACCCTAACTGTATGTTTTCTATGCATGACTGATGTGGTGATACATCATCCTACAAAAGCTGGAAAAGAGTGGCTTGTGACTTTGTGCTGAGCAAATTGACCTTCCTAAAAATGAAGCTTTGCCTTTGTGAATGTTTCCATTGTAAGATAATACTTTTCATGTAACAAGCTCTATTTCTGTGTATTGTAACATTTTCTGTCTACAAAGAATTCGATCTTCTTGAGAAAATAACAGTAGCTAAATGTTAATTTCTTTTACAGGGTTTAGGTCTGATTGTTCTGCAGTCAATTCAGTGTTTTTCTTGAGGTATTCTCTGCTTGTTACAGACAGTGAAATAGAACAAAATTATGAAGAGTATCATTGTAGACAGTGAATGGATGAGTTTCAGGAAGAGGTCACCTCTGTACATAGACATTATGTCCAGGTGTAGTAAGGGTTATGCAGACTTTTAGGGGTTTCTACATTTGATTAAAGATACTGCTGGAATGTGATTGTGGACACTGATAAGAAGCCATGTTGTGGGTTTTTTAGGTTTTTTTCAGGGTAAGGATTAAGTAGGGCTATTACTTCATTGGAATGTTTCTTGAGTCCATTATCAATGGACTGGGCAATTACAATATTACAATTTATTACAATTGTAATATTACAATTACAATTATAATAATTACACAATAATAATACACAATTACACAATAATAATATAATTGTAATAATTACAATTATTACAATATGCAATGGACTGTGGTGCCAATTACCTTACATCCAGCTTGGCCACCCTTTATTCATACCAAAATTAAAGTACTCATAAAATAGCTCTAATGATGTCACTAATGTAGACAAAGCTTGCCACCAATATATAGTAAATGAGAAATTAGAGTAGCAGACAAAAGCTATGGGGTGACAGACAGAAAAGAGTCTTCAAATATGATTAAATAGATGATGGATTGCATCTGAGCTTCCTGAGCTGGTGTGTATGCAAAGACCACTTTTACTTTTAAGGGAAGTGCATCCATTTCACACAACCTGATGAAAGGAGAGTTGCACATCAAAGATTTTTCTCATGCTGAATCCAAGACTAGGCATAAACATTCTTCACCATATGAAAAATAACTGAATGTAAAATAAAGTTTATTCACAATATGCAAAAGAGAAGTTTCTGTACATGATAGGTTCATATTGCGAGCAGACTCAGATTCTGCTTCCTGGAATAGTTATGAGAAAGTAAAAAGGAGTTGCATGACTTTAAAATGTCAGGAATCTTCAAAGAAAATAATCAGCTGGGAAACTGAGAGAAGAGGTGGTAAAAATCTTTGAGTAACTGTCTTTAGTGAAAGGAGCAGTTGCCTTAGGAGAAAGAAATGTTGAACTGTGATTCTGTAGATTATACTGAAGTCCTTCTCCAGTTCCTCCAGATCCAAAATGGGAATAGTCCCTCTTCAATTAAAGTTAAAGGGGTTTGTGAAGCTTAACTGTCAGCAGATGACTCCCATACAAGTAGAGGATATGAAAAGGAGTGGTTCCAGTACACTGGCTCATGCTGAGCTTCTGGGAAAATTCTGTTTATTTTAACAGCCATTACTCTAAGAAAAGTGTGGAAAAACTCTTTGGTTTGTCCTGAAAAGACAGAAACCTGCTACCTTCAGAGGAAGGTCTGGGTCTAGATAGACCTGGACAAATCTTGACGTTATGGCTCACTTTGCCCAGTGCTGAGACCTCTCCTGCTCTGTGCTAAGCCCACCTTCAGCATATGGGACTTTAGAATGGAGAGAGGCAAGAGAGGTCCAGATGATGGTCACAGTCCCTGGGGGTCATGTTTTACTGTTGTCCTTCCTCTCACATGGCCAAACACAGCAGTGGTAACCATGAATAACACTCAATCTTGAGACAGCAGTGGCCATGTTTTCCCTAAAATGGCTAAAAGAACACCAGGACAAGATCAGGTACTGAAGAAAAATCACATGTTGGAGCTGATTGACTTTATATTGCATCACAGAATGAAACAATGTCCTGGAAGAAACTCAGATGCAGCAGAGATATGAGCTGATCTTGGAAAACAGCTGGCTAGCTTACATGCAAGAAATCAGGAAGAAAAGACACAGAATACTGTATGAGGAAAATAATCCTTTCAGTTCTATATGAAGGCTTTAGGAAGCATCAGCTTTGCATTAAATTTGCAGGCCCTTTTTTATCCCCACAAAGGTGATGTCTCCCCTGTGCAGCAATTAGCTATTAAGAATCAGTTTCATCTTTGTCCTCATGATTCATCCCACACATTTGTGTTCATTGCAAGTTAAGTCCCTTTTGGACAGAGCCCTATATAATTTTATCGTCATCTGCAGAAAGAACATAACTCAGTGTAATTTGTGTTGCACAGCTCACCTATTGTGTAGCACTGGGTGATGCACTAAGCTATCTATTAGGAGAGCTGTCGTGGTGGTTTTTCAACAATAGAAGCTGAATGGCTGCTTTTGCAAAGGGTTTTGTATTGTATTCAGTGAATGAGGATGCTCAGAAGGTATCTCCAGAGGCAGACAGTTCTGTACTGGGATGCTTTTGCACAGCAATTTCAAAAAATAGCATGTGATGTTAATATTTTTAACTACCACAGGAGGAGGAAACAGAATTTTTATGGTGCAGCAAACCATTCTGTTCCCTTCTGAGCAAAACACACAGATTCTGCCACTGCTATAGCTCTAAAGAAATACAAAGACGAAACCCAAGTTAAAGGTATAGTTAAAGCCACATTTAATTGAAAGAAAGATGTAAAATTGATGGTGGCTTTGAGATGTGCAGGGTAATTTTTTCTCTCTTTGTCTCATAAGTCTGGTATAAACATTGCTGTCATCATTCCTCTAAGTAAGCAAGATATACACTGCAAGTAACAAATACTGTCTGAATAGGACACCTTTCTGCCACTTAGAGAAGAACAAATAAAGCAGTGAAAGTGTCTGATTCTTCATTTGGCCTGCCAGTCAGCCAGGCCTTGCTAAAGGACAGGTTTACAGTTGTATACATGTGATCAAAGTCTCAGCTTCTTTGATAAGATGTATGGCATTGCAGGCTGGGGAGGCATCTCAATGCACACAGGATGATGCAGCATATGGATTTTGGTCCATATTCATTATTTGTATCTTCACAGTCATACAGTGTAAATTCATTACACTGGTCAACAGTTGATAATCTTCTGCAACTGCAGTTTTCATCTAGGATCACTCTGGCACCAACATATTAGATTCAAAAGGTTCATGCATTGAATTCCCTTGTGAGTAGGTTTAGTCTTGCTGTTCGGACATCTTCATTTCTGTTTGGAGCTAGAATAAAAGATGTTGAGAGTCATGGAGCAAAGAACAGAATCCCTAGAAGATGTAATTTTCATTGTTTGAATTTCATTTCAGTGCAAGATAGAGATCTTGGAGCAGATGAAGACAGAAGAAAGAAAATTTGGAATAAATGTATGTCAGTTCAAATGTTAGTGTTGGTGCAAAGGCAAACAGAAGATAAGGAACATGAGGTCAAAGAAAACAAGAAAACAAGAAGAAATGCCCCCAAACAAACCTATGATGCTTGTAGTTCTAATAATTTTTTCATTGATGCAGTTGGTCAAAAAAATTGTCTAGAAGAGTAGGAAGTATGGCAAAACTATTGAATGGATTTTTCTTTCATTGCTTAAGAACAAAAAATAGTATTCAAGGAGCAGGAACATCACAATGAAGGAAAAGGAGAACAGGAGAATGATGAGGCTCTGCCTTCTGCTGCACAAGAACTAAAGGGGCAACTGATAAAATTGCCAGATTGTGGATTTAAAAACAGCACCATGTGGAGGTCATTGCCTCAAGTTATTTTAGATACCAAAAAATAAAGAATTTTTAAAAAGAGATAAAAGGAATTGGTGGAAATTGGACCCTTTGATGGCTGCTTAAAAGCACATTGCAAATGGGAGACACTCCTCTCCCCATCACACTGAAAGCATAAGGAAGACTGAAGTGGGGAAGGTAATCAAGGATGGATCACTACAATTTTCCCATTTTTTAGTCTTTTTCTAAGCATCTTTACTACTTTCAGTGAAAGATTATGAGTATGGCCCTCTCTTGCTCATCTGAGGTTTTGCATTCAAAACAAATCCTCTCTGGTCCCTTATTACAGTCATTGGATTTGATTCCCTTTTCCAGCCTTGTTCTTTCTAACTCTCAATGATAACAAAGGAAGCACATAGTGTGAGGTAACCTTGTTCATTGCATGAGATTATATATCATATTGTTTTCTTCAAATTACAGTCACTTCAATGGTTAAGAAATGAAAAGTGGCTCAATTATGAAATGCTTTGGAAAGTAAACATTGGACTTCTGGTTTCAGTAAGGATCTGGCTGCACTGGTCACTTTCTGAGAGGAGAGACTCGAAGGGATACTGATTTGCATATTCCAGATGAACCGATTTCTGGAATTTATATTTTGCTCCAAAAGATTAAATTCTCTGGTATATTTCATAAGTTTGAAGGATATGAAGGACAGCATGCTTTGTTTTTTTAGCAGAAACCCCAATATTTCTGTAATGTCTTCAGATCCTTTTTGACTTTTCGTGAATGTTCCTTCTTATTTATTCCAGTTAGCAATATGTCTCCCACTGCCATTTAACTCCCAGCAGATCAGACTTTTCTGCTCTGAAACACTGGAGCTTATTAACTTGGAAAATTCTTAAGCTAACATTAATTTTAACACATCTCATACTACTTGACTGATACATCCTTAATAGAAAATGAACTGTGAATTCCATCCTGGTGTTTTCCTTGAATCCCATCAAGTCATCATCACTTTCTGTTCATTAATTATATTTAATTAATTGACACAGCTATTAGCTGTGTATTGAAAATGGAAAGTGCTTTTTGTGGAACCAGAGCTGAACAGAGCAGAGCTGAATATACACCTCTGACAGACAATCTCTAATTCTGTGAAAGTTGTAGTTTTAAAGAACTTCTTACACCCTTCTCCTGAAAACTCAAGAGTAGGATTCATCTGAACTCAATAGACACCTACTATTTAAAAACTTCTGCAGAAGCTCTCTGGTTTCCTCCTATAGTCAATCATAGAATCATCACAGAATAGTTTGGGTTAGAAGGGACCTCAAAGATCACCTAGTTCCAACCCCTCTGCATGGGCAGGGACACCTCCCAACAGACCAGGCTGCTCAAAGCCCCATCCAGTCTGACCTTGAACAATTCCAGGGATGAGGCATCCACAGCTTCCCAGGGCAACCTGTGCCACTGTCTCATCACCTTCACACTAAAGAATTTCTTCCTTATGCCTAATCTAAATCTTCACTCTTCCAGTTTAAAGCCATTCCCCCTCACCCTAAGCCTTTGTAAAGGCCTTTACAAGCCTTTGTAAAAAGTCCCTTCACAAATTTTCCATAGACCCTTTAGGTACTGGAAGGTCACTATAAGTTCTTGATGCCTTCTTCAGGCTGAACAACCCCAATTTGTCTTTTTACTGCTACCCTCTGCACTTTGTTCAAAGTTCAACACTTTCTTGAAGTGCAGGGTGAAAACTTGCCCCAGTGGCATGCCTCACACTGCTGAAAAACAGATTTCCATCCCACTCCCCTACTCGCCCAATACATTTCTCCATTTTTCCAAGACGATTTTCAGTAATAATTCTGTCCTTCAATAGACTGGCAGTTCCTTCCAGCAGTGTCATATACTTATTAGACACTGCTGTCCTTCACCCAGGTCTTTTGTGGTTGTGAGTAATAGAAGATCTAAGGCAACCTTTTGCTGAACACCATGGCATATGTCCTCCTTTTTCTTCATGAGCCATTTTTAGCTAATTCAGAAACCTTCACTGTTCAGAGGCAGAAAATCCAGGTGTGATGGGGATGGCAGTTGTGAGGGCAGTGAGGAGACAGACATCAAACATCAGTTTGGCCATGCCAGGGAGATACTGCTGCACTTTGCTGCAGATGATCCTTCTCATACAGCCCTAGTACCAGGTCTAGTCAGATGTTGGTCATGAGGTTTAATTTAAACAGAAAAGTTCCTGAAACAAGAAATGAAAATGAGGGTCAGATGGATGCTAAAGCTCCAACTGCTTATTCCAGCCCTGAGCTTGGATACCAGCACAACTGATGCTTCTCATTTTGAGTAACTTTATTCCACTGCAGTCTGGGAAAAGTCAGGTTCTGAATTCTAAATTCTCCTATTTTGCCTTAAAAGCATCTTTTAACAGAAAATATAAATTAAAAAGTGCTTCAAATAGAAAAAAGTACAACATGGGTAGGGTAAATGAAAACTCAGAAAAGAGGGTTCTCAGAAACATCCCTCACTATCCCACTGGAATATTCTAACTTCAACCAAAATATTATTTTTCTTTACAAAGCACATTTAAAACAAAGATATTTAATTTGAAAGAACTTGTGTTTTTTTCTTATGAATTTCTGAGTAGATAGCACTATAATTAGATTTTATGGAAATCATCTAGATCACTTTAATGACAAAAAATGTCCTTGCTTGACTGAATTAATTTAATTCAAAATGTTGTCAATTGCTAATTCTGACAATAATTTAAATCAGTGAGTGGGGAGCCTTGATTTAAACAACATATTGTAATCTTGTTTGAATGTATAATTATAATCATTTTATCAAAGACAGGTTTGTCCTTACTGATGAGAAACCATTAGAACAACTTGGTTTGGGAATTAATAGTTCTTTAAAATCAATTTTGAATTTTCTGCTAATGAAGACAATATTTGTGTACATATACCATATGTTTGTGGATGTGGAGACATACATCTGTACCTTTATATAGATATAAATGTGGGATTTTTTTATGTGTCTGTGAGTAGTAGCACAGCTGAATATATATTTATTCTCATTTTTATGTCTCATATTTTCACTATAGTATGATGAACGATACATTTCATTTCTACTAGATGATTAATGTTTTATGTGCAATTTGTGTCAAATTACATTTAAATAGAAATAAAGTTCAATTACTTGCACAGAAACATTTTAATGATTAATTTAATAAATTACATTCAGTGAGGTAATACATCAAGGAAAAAAGTTAATGAAAAATGTTTCATATTCAAAGCATCGTTTAATAAACAGATGAAATATTAACATTAATTATTTAGGAAATATTGTTAGTTCTTGATATCATGCCCTTTAAAAATTTAAAACTACTGGATCTAATCTGCTCTGGTTGCATATTTTGTCCTTAATCAGAGGAGGAAAAGAAACTTTTACTTTTTCTATCTGTATTTTGAAAGAAAGAGCTATGCAAATTGATACTTGATTACATGAAAATAAATATTTTTGCATAGGAAAATTGACATTATTACTTGGAAAAGAGAGTCCAGAAATCAAATATAGTTTTATAACTTCAGCATATTGTGGTATCAGATAACAATTTGGTTACTTCAACCAATTCAAGAGTTTGCCTTTCTTTAAAAATCTGAGCAGTAAAAATTTATTGTAATCTAAATGAATTTAATAAAATTAGTTTATTCTTCAGCACACATAGTCATAATTTCAAATGCCTTATTTCAAGGCAAAACATATTTCTCTGAAGTAAAATCTGATTTAAATAATAATCAGTTTTCATCTTTCTTCTCAATAGACAGACTTATAACAATTGAAAATGATGATTAAAATGAAGGCCATTCATTTCATCCAAGGAAAGCAGATCCACAGGTCATCCACAACACCTTTTCAAGGGGAAAATTACATGAACAAAATGAAAACACTGTGGAATGGCACTGGGCATCAAATGTTCCAGGTTTAGCTACTTAATGCAGGCCATTTGTTATGACCACCTGACATTTATTTGATCCTGAAAATATCTATGATAGATGAGTCATTTTTCTTTAATCTTGCTACAGCAGAGGGGGAATTATTGTCTGATTTTGTTAGTGTAAAGGCAGCTTCACTTCCTTATGGATATTTATCTCCAGACACGGGAGCACAGGAATGGGACACTTGGACCTTTCTGCAGCCCCTGCCTCCAGAAAGGCTCGAAATCCTTTTAGGTCTCTGCCCTGCGTGGATCCACCCAACGTTGTTGCCAAGCCAGGAGGAGCACTGTTTCATCATCTTTATGATTGGTTTGATATAACAAACACTATGAAGAATATTGTTGAATGGGAGCTGGTGTCTCTAGCTTGGTTTGGAGTCCAACAGTGCAGAATGGATTCTTGCTCGGACCCTTATCAAGGTCAGGAGCTGACATTGTCCTCTTGGAGCCCTGGGTTTACTTCACCTCCTCTTCAGGGGACACAGCCATCCACTATTTGAAGGCTCCCTGTTTGCTGGAGAGCTTTTTGGCTCAGCTTTGTGTCACCTCCTGCCAGCCTGGAGTTAAGTGCATGTCAGTGCAAAAGTGCAATGCAGACTGATTTGCACCAGTGTAAAGCAAAAGCTCTGAAAAATCCAGTGTTCTAATTCAGACTTTGTCTTCTGAAGTAAACTCAAGGGGCAATTTGGCCTGGGGCATCTTAAAATCCTGATTAATGAGTGGGGCAGGGGGCAGCATGAAATAAGTGTGTTCTATAGATTGTAAATATAGCCCTTGCTGATGTAAATTGGTATGAGCAAATGGAAGGCTTTTGCAGACATTTGCAGGTCACTGAGGTAGTGCTCCTGGAGCAGATGATCAAAAAGACATTTAACAACTTCCTTCCCACTCAACATAACTTTTCAGGTAAATAATAGCCTTTCAGTGAACATCTTTTGATTAATATGTAGCGAGGTTGGTGATTTCATGGTCACCACCTTGAAATGATGTTCTTGTACTTGAAGGGATCAGGATTCCTGTTACTCAGCGACCAGAAAGAATTCTGCTGCAATAGAGATCTTTCATTTTTCTTTGTCTTCAAAATCAAGGGAGTGCTGCTGTGTCATTCAGGTATGGACAAGTTCTATTAATTATTAATCAGAATAAAAATAATGTGTAACTTATGTAGGAAAAATGTTGTTTGGTGTGTTTGTTTGACAGCACAATCCCCTGTCTCAAAGACTGTTTGCTCCAAGCCAGAACAGGACTGCAGGCCAGAAACATTCCTTAGGAGTAGAAGAAATTACTGCAGGGATGTTTTTATGAGAATCCAGGGAAATTTTTTTCTATGCAGGAAACAGAGGAAAACATCTTTGAGGTATAACTTGTGTAAGTAGATCTAAAGTTCAGTTCACAGTTTGAACCTTATTATACATTTATTTTGGGGCCCAACAGAATGAATTTCTGGCTGACATAAAAGATATGGTAAATACACAGTTATCTCAGGAAGGATACAGAAAACTGATTTAATGTGTAATAGTCTAATAATTTGCTTTAGTCTAATGTCAGCAAGACAAGCAATGATTAGGATTGGTAGCTGCTCCCTTTGCTAGTATTACCAGGTAGCTAGAAATAATTCAGTCAGATTGATGCCTTCATTTACTATAGGTGTGAAAATGCAACCTCATATTATGCTTGCAAAAATGAAAATCTCCTTTATAGGTCTATACCGCAGCCCTTTCTATAACAGTAGAGTTCCTTTGAACTGTGATCAAGAAAACCGGAGAACAGTTTACTTATGCTTTAGACCTGATAGAAATCTAAGGTCTGTTAGCTAGTTTCTTACTTCTGATTCTAACTAATATTTTATCTTGCTGAAAGTCTAATTTTAAGTCCTAGATTTTGGCACAGAAAAGTTTCTGAGGATTTAGGTGATGATGCTTGACCTCTGGGGAGCTGCTGATGGAATCTGCTCATCCTCCTATCCCTCTGTTTACTTTTAAAATGGTGGCAAATATAACTCCTTGCTGAACCTCTGAATTTAATGGTTGCAATTTTCTTTGGTTGTGCTTTCTGCACCTTATTTTCTAACCTAATGGGTGGCTGAATGACAGATGGAGCTTTCCAGGTTTTAATCCTGCCTAGCAGACAAGGAAAAAGTCTACATTTCAGTAGCAATCTACTACAGAAATCTATTGTAGATAAAACAATTATGTCTTTCATTTGTTCTTTTTTTCCCCTGAGCTGACATACAATTCTTTCCAACTCTATAAAGGTGTTTCATTGCACTTACTAAAAATGTCAAGGTTACTAAACAGCAATGCATAATTTACAATAGACTTTGTAGGCAATGGAATCCTTACAGCCACAGCTTCCTGAGAATATATTTATTACTATTTTACTACCTTCTGTAGTATCCAGGCTCAACTTCCATCATATTTGGAGAAAAAAAAGAAAGGAAGGAGAGACAGGAACTGCTGGGAGGAACAAGTGGGTGATTACTGGACATTTGCCAGTGTATCTAAGATAAATGGATATTATTAACTTTGTTGACCACACTGAAGTGCTTTAATTATGCAGAAATGCAGGCAGGAAAACATTAAGCCAAAGAAATGTGCTTCAATTAAAGTGTTGGGATGCTGAGAAAAAGAAGTCATCCCATTCCAGTAAGATTAAACTGACCTCAGTTATTGGTTAAAAAGCAAAGTGAAGATAGGGTACCTTAATTCTGTTTTAATGTCTAGTTTCTTTGCTGGAATTGATGTTGGTTAGTAATGAAGTGCAAAGTTCAGATGTACAATCCTCATGAAGACATGATAATATGTTGATGTCAGCTTGACAGAAGTGATCTGCATAAGGACTAACTATGGTGTTTTAAAGTATTAACTAAGATGGTTAAGAAGTCCCTAGGAAAAGCATACACAGGTAGGTACAACAGCTTGCAAGGGCAAGGGGTTGGGAGAAATGTTTTTAAGTAATTATGCTACACATATTTAGCTCGGATTTTCTCAAAGAGAGCAATCACTGCCATTTCAATCAGAAACAACATTTTCTGTCTCTACTGATTTCTGCTTCAGCAGCATGCACAGGTTTGTCATAATTTTAGCATGTTTGTTTAGAAACAAAACCAGCAAAAGCAAGAAGTGTTAATCAGACCCTGTTTAGTTTTAATTTACTCTGACAGTCAATATCTCACACTCTGTGTAATTGCCCTTTATTTACCACAGGAAATATCTTAAATGCTGGGAGGCAAGTCAGCCTGAGCAGAGGAAATGTGTTCACATTAGTGACTGCTGGGGCTTGTGGCAGCCCTGAGCAAGCAAGCACACAGCTCCTTCAGCAGTGCTCACAGGCCAGGCACAATCTTTTGAGTCTAGGTGTGTTTTCTGAAACTGGATGACAACATCTGTCATGTTTTACAGTCCCACTAGTAGTTATCAGAGCAGGGAATGGTGACAGAGGACCAGGCTAGAGGTATCACTCTCCTTGTCTTGCAGCCTTTGGGAATGAAGTCCCTTATGGTACTATTTTCATTTGCTTTGCTTGAAGAACCCCTAACTACACTTGGGACCACTTGATTGTATGATGCTAAGCACTTTGGTAAGAGCTTGAATGTTTGAAGCCATTGACTGGAATCAGCACAGAAAGAAATCTAGATGATATTAATATCCTGGAGCCATTAATTCTTACATATGGGATTTCTTTTTTCCATAGCAAATCCTTCATGGTAAAAATGTGCAAGGTAATCAAAGTGAGCTGTGCATTTCCATTCCCTTTCTTCTCACTGGATTCACTGTATGTCTTTAGCTAGAGACAATATGGTGTCGCTACCAACAGTCAAAGGGGATTTGAATCCACTAAAAAGAGGTTTTTTAAGTTATCCATCTAAATGAGTCTCAGCAGGGCTGTCTGCTTCTAAAGACTGTTAAATGGACATGCTCAGTTTAGAGCTTACTGTTTTTCTGCATGAAGCTCTGACAAATACAGCACTGCCTTTGACAGTAACAAGGCACAAGCTTTGTGCTGAATTTGCAGGGCTGCAGGACTGAGGCGTGTCAGGTTTGCTTTGTCTGAACTCTTTGTGACCTGCCTGAGCTTTGTTTTACTTTCTGTAGCTGTCACTGCAATTTTCCTAATGGACCAGGTGTCTACAGTTAACTTATTTTACTTTTGTTTGTCCTTTTGCTGCACCTCCATGGTTTTATGTCTTTAATGTGATGATGTAGTATAGAGAAACACAGGCCTGTGAGATTGCAGGGAAGTGGAGAAACAGGACACAGCAGAGAGCACAGTAAGGAATGATAAGAGATGGGGGGCACAGGGTGGCACTGCAAACCAAACAGCCATGAACAACTCTCCCATAGGCAGTTAAGTGAAATGCAAACCTAGAGCTAGTTAAACCTTTTGTGAGGTGTAGAAAAGAGAATGAACAAGTACCTGATATACTCAAAACATAGTAGGATATAGAGCAAATTCAGATGAAACATGGAGCTGTGGACAAATGAAGAAAAGGCAAGGTGTAAAATGTTCATGTTAATGAACTTATAAAATGGATTCCCCAAATGGATCCATAAATCAAATGGATCATAAAAAGAAGAAGAAGAAGCCATCAATATCAAGATGATGTTCCTCCCAGTCAAGGAATCCAGATGCTTATCGCACACAACCCAATTCCCACCTCTGGAATGATATTACCAACTTTGTGACCCAGAAGAGCAGGGTAAATGTAACATCAGGAAAAGAGGTAGAAATTAAGATGTCAATTTTTGACAATTTTAATTGTAGTATTATGGTTATTATAGGAGCTGTTTTTGCATAGAGGTCTTTTTTATATAATAATTAGCTATGGACTAATAAGGATCAGATGGTTAAGATTTTATTTATACTCATATTGGATTCTTGACATTTGAAGTGTCAGGTGTGCTTCCTTTTTTCATAAATTTTTCACATAACAAAACACAAAGATAAAACAACAGAGCTGTTACGAAGTGTAGCTGAAACTGAAAAGACACACAATACTTATTAAAAGTCAGGACAGAAAAAGAGGTGGGAGAGAATGACATATTCAGGAGTCCTTTTTTTTGGAAGGAGGGGAGGGGAAATGAGTTAGAACTTTACATATCCCCATGACTGATTTTGTGATGGCTTAACATGTCAGTGTATGTTAGGTGAGCTGCAGTTACTGTCCCTGCTCTCCTTCTTAGTCTGATTAATATAAAGTAATGCAATTTTACCTGACATATTTTCAGTGTGGGATGTGTAACTGTCTAACTTGCAGTCACCATTTGTTAAGGATATTCATCTGACAGAGCTGATAAGGAGAACTTTATATACTAAATGTGAGGTTCATGTTTTCCTACCCACATACTTGTAGCTTACTAACCAGAAACACCATGTAGCTGCATATGGTACATGGATTCCTATACAAAAGAAACAATCTGTATTCTAGGCTGCTTATTTACCTGGATCAAGTCTAGATACAAGTCCAGACAGTGCTGTAGAAATAGTGACAAATTCAGGCCTCCAACTGTGAAGTTAGAACAATTAATTTACTGTTCTTAGAGTTCTATCAGAGATTTAATGTTCTTGTCTTTCCTCAAAAGGTATTTTTATTTTGCAGTGAGATTTCTTTCCCCATAGCGTGATGGATTCTTGTGTGAAAATGCTACCATCTCTCCAAGGGAGGAAGAGTAGTGAAATTGGTACTGTTGGTTCATACAACTTTTATCACTTCAGGCACTTCCACTTCATTCCATACATTCACCAGTTAAAATGCCAGTGTGCACAAAGGGCCATGGAAAGGCCCCTGGAATGGATTGGCTCAGTTTGTACGGCAAATTCTTGGTGGATTGAGGATTGGAACATGGGATGGTCTTCCCTCTAGCAACTAGAGGCAAACTCAGATGCAGGACTGAAGACTGCAAGCAGGATGCTTGCGAAATTAAATACCCAGGTTAAAAGTTCTGATAAAAGCATCTTGCGAAATCCCCTGCAATATATTAACTCACTAATCACATCTCTGTTTGAATTCAAGGTATTTAAATTCAGAGGATGTTGCCTCTTCCTCAGGCTAGACCCATTGCTGCCTGTGCAGCTGGATCATTAACTCCATGATAACCAGGCAGCAAATGAAATTTCACCCCCCAAAAAATCTTCTGAAAGCCCACTGGGACAGGTGACTGAAGTGAACTCCAAATTACATACAAAATACCTTTATATTTGCTATCTTTTAAAACTCAGCTAGTAAGGACAGCACACCCCACATTTTATTAGGTAGCCAGAGAGCCAGAGGATTAGAGGCTGTATCAGGGGATTAATGGTCAGTGTGCTCTTCAGCTGCATATCCACATGGAGGATGAAAAAACCTCTTGGATAGCATCCCAGCTACCCTGTTGCAGTTGTTTTCTGTCCACCTTTATCACCTTCTCTCCTCATGGTGCATACTCTAACCCTTGAGCTGCAGGACAAAGTCAGGCAACAGTCAGCCACTGAAAGAAAGAATCAGCTGTCCAGTTTTTGGAAGCAATGACTGTAAGTGCCAAGAAAGAGAGCTTGGGCCAGATTTCTTCTCAGCATTGACTACTCACCAGCAATGGTCAACTGTTTTTCTGAACAGTAAGAATAACTCCTCTGAGACATGTAACTCTATATTCAATGATATTTTCTGCATGAAACCACTGTGGGGGCTGTAGCATCCTTTAGGAATCTGATGCAGGTTTAAGGTCCAGCCACTCATACTGGACTCTCAGCTGCATGGTATCTTTGTAAGTCATACATGAAGTACACATGGTCTGTACCTCTGAGAAAAAACAGTAAACCCCCCAGATTTTCATAGTGTTCCGTTCACAGTGTTGGGTGAGATACTTTGCTGGATGTTTTTTATGGTTCAGAGATAGTTACTTCATTCCTTCTAAAGTGTATGGCATATGTACACAAAAGAAAAATCAAGTTTCCAGTAGCCCTGGTGACATTAAATTCTATCTAGTCCTTTGGCCCCTTCTGTCTAATACAAAAACTACCTGTTGTAGCTAGTTTTGCATGGTTACTAACCATCTTGTGACAAGATTGTAAGCAAAAAAATGTCCCCCAGCCTATAGGGAGGTTTTTCTTTGTCCTTTAAAAGAACATTGTTCCTTTCAGGAAAAATCATCTTCAACTTTGTGATGGCACGAATAAAAAATTCATGACTTTCTGCTGTTGGGTTCTAAATGTGAACATGTATGTGTTAGCACTCTTGCCACCAGAGTCTGTGGGTGTCAATAAATTCTCAGTCTGAAACCTCCCTGTTGAAGGGTATCACTCTGAATGTCAATTATCCATGATGCCCTTATATCTCATTTCACACCATTTTTCCTCCTGTATCAAATGAGGCAGCCACATTTCCAAAGGCTGTTAACTTTCCTGGCAGTGGTACCCCCCTGGAGGTATGTGCCTCTTTGGTACTAATTGTCTATAGTTAAGCTTCCTCGATTATGCAGCATTGATCAGGCAATTAATTGATTGCTGAAGACTTTACCTGAAACAATGAGTCAGCTGTTTCTCTTCCCTATGAGTTACAAACCCTTTATTTTTTAAACTCAGTGCAACTCAGAAATGTGGCATTTGTTTGTAGTTTGCTGTAAACAGGCACCCTTTGGTGCGTATAGCATCTTGTTGCTTGCCTTGATTTCCCAGCTCAAAGGAAAATGCAGCCTTATTTCTAACGACACAGAAACCTGGTGGATGGAGGGCATTAAATTTCTCTGGATTTCTCAAATAGAGAATAGGTAGTGCAAAAATGAAGTGGTGGTTAGATAGGGTCTGGAACTGTAAACCTAATTCACTTTTGCTGTATTGTGCTGCTGCATATAGACATGTTTCATCTTCCCTACTGTTACGGGATAAGAGTGATTTGTTTCTTCTGATGCAGTGGGAAGTTATTTCCCCTATAGAAGCTATTTGTTGAAAATAAAACCTAGGAGAGTCCTAGGGCAAAAGAAACAGAATATAAAAAGATGTCAGGCTGTAACTAACTAGAACAACTGCACAGTCAACCTTTGCTCTGTAAGTCAGAACAAACCCTAAAATTATTCCCTTTCAAGCATAGGACTTGGAGAGCTTGCATTGAGGGTGTGTGAATGCTGGTGGCCAGCCAGATGAGCACATTGTGCTTTCTGTTCTTCAGAGTTTTAAAGCAAAATTTAAAATATCAGGGTCTGGAAGATAATGTTTGCAGTAATAAAAACCTGAAAGGATTGCTGATAAAAGAATGTAGTCCAGTAAGTGTTTGAATCCTACAGGCAGCTTTCCTGAAGTATGCTGCAGCCAGCAGGAATCCTCTCATCATCTTCTGAGGTTTTGCTTTTGAGTGTTCATGAGCTGAAGAAAGGGTAATATAAACAGTAATAGAAAGATCCATGGTGGAGGCTGCTTAGGCATAGAAAGAGAGGGAATTAATTCTGCAGTGAAGTCAGACCAAAGTTCAATTTCTGCTAGATCCATCATGAGAAACAGCTGAGTGCTCAAACTCAGGGAAATGTCCATGCACAGCACTTGCCCCTGCTGATACTGGCAAAAGTTTCTAGCTGTAGATGGAGCTCAAACCAGGAGTAATCCTTTTGACAATAGCTTTTGGCAATAAGTTCTAAATTGGAAATGTAAATGGCAAGTGAACATAAATTCCTTGGACAATATTTTAACACAATACATGGGATGGCTCACTGCAATGTAAGTACAGCTATGGGACCATTGAACATATGAGTACCAGCATGCCCTAAATGTTAATAATAATAATGATGATGATGATGAGCTACCTGACAGTAAACTTTGCTTATCTCTAATTGCTCCAGTTGTGTGTTTGCTGAGTTTTAGTTACCCATGTTGAAAAGATTCCTCCTAATTATCACAGACATTTTAGAGACAGAAAGTAAGCAATGAGGTTGGGTTTTGTATTGATGCTGGTGGCTGTAAGCAAGAAGTAAGTCAGTAATTTTGGAGGTCTTGTGGTGATGGCAGTTAATAGTGAATCCTCAGGGATTCCTCAGAGAATCCTCAGAGGATTTCTGCTGGCACAAAAATAATTTAAGGAAATAGTTAATGAGGTCTGACATCTCTGTTCCTCCCATTCTAGTGTATTAAGTGTAAAGAGAAATGGAGAAATGGTGTGCTATGTCCATGACTATTGGCTGAACAGATGTGCATGACATACTTATTTAGGCACATATAGGTCTTGTTTCTGATTAGGATCAGGATGGAAGAAATCTTCGGACTA
This sequence comes from Calypte anna, assembly GCF_003957555.1. Classification (NCBI taxonomy): domain Eukaryota; kingdom Metazoa; phylum Chordata; class Aves; order Apodiformes; family Trochilidae; genus Calypte; species Calypte anna. The sequence goes on from NC_044244.1 coordinate 192,046,578, forward strand.
TGTATACATAAAAATCTATGTATGAACTTTCAAGACATTTTTTTCAAAGCTGTCTTGCAGAATTACTGCACATTGTTGGTTTTTTTTGTTTTGTTTTTATTCCTTTTGGAAAGCATTTTGATAAGCATTCTCATTTGTAAAGGCTTGGTTTAGTTGAACCCAAATTCCAGATCTTTTGTGCTCTATTTATCTTTGCCATAAATATGAAATAAAGTCATAAGGGCTGTTCTTGGTCTTGTTCCTGTTCTGCAAGAGTCACGAACATCAATATGAATGAGATTTTAAAATCAGATTCTAGTAGTGACCTGTCAGACTTTTGTGAATATGGTTTGTATCCATTTTGATTTAAGCAAATCATTTGTTCAAAAACCAGAGAGTCAGAGAACTAGGTCCTATGGGAGGAACAGTTCCATCCTTTGTGTCCCTACAGTTAAGTCCTTGACTAATGACTGTTTTCCCCTACTTGAGCATGCATAATACATGCTTCCCTGCTTTATGTCCTTGTGTTTATTCCTTGACATCCTCAGGGGCTTAATTTGTGGCCATACACAGCAAAGTATAACCAGCGACAGCAACCTTGCCACCCTGCTTCTCCTGCCCTGCCGAAGTAGCTGAATGTATTATTGGCATGTGACACTTTAATCAGTTCTACTTGTCTGTTCAGCTCTGTCCTTCACTCCTGACAACTTAATCTGAGAGAAGCAAAAGTCGTTGAAGGAATGACCTGTGTCAAATATCAAACCTATGTTTGCTATTTTCTTCTCTGGATATAGAATAGCTTGTGTATTCACTGGAGGGGGCTCTCTTGTATTTGATTCTGTCTGCTGCTATAATGCTTGGAGTAAAGGCTGGGATCGTTTCTTGAAAGATTCACTATACTTCATCTTGGATATTTCCAAAATTGCTTTTTTGGGCATGTTTCTGATGCTTTCTTCAAGATTTCAGCAAGATGGTATATGGAAATAGATATGTGGTATCTCTAAGAATATTTCTTGGCTAAGTGCTCACTACGCAGTACTTAGAAGATGCACGTGTTTGAAAGATGTGTTCCATTTCCTTAAAAGGTGAAGCTTGGCCCAGTTATTGACATCCATACATTTCTGTATTGTACCAGTCATCAGCTACCCTAGATGTCATCCATTCTTGACCTCTCCACAATGAGAGTATCGAATGCAGCAGCTCATGGATCCAAATAACAAAGATAAGGAAAAATCCTCTATCTACAATCTGTGGATAGAAACGACAAAAGAATCAGTTCTTTGCATTATATCTTCATTTTCTGATTTCTTACAGATGCCTGTGAGCATAAGCTGCCTCATGTCCACATGCATAGGGTTGTTTTCCTCTAGAGCTTCTGTGTCCTTGCTCCATAGTTCTTGAGCCTCCTTGGTATCATGTGTGTCCTGATGACCTAATAATGTAACTTTGGGGTTTTTTTGCTTTCCATTAAAATGTCAGAAGCAATGTGGTGCAGCCAGAATGGTGTTTTCATAGGATAATACTGAGTCAGTGTGTTACACATAAGGAAACCTGTGAGGAAGTTTGAGAATAAAGGATCCTAGTAAAATACTGCTGGAAGATTCTAGCACAGGGGAACCAAACCTGGTGTGATTGCACCCTTACTGCCATTTGGAAACTGCTCTTGCAAAGAAAGATCTCCCAGATATCTCCAGGGCTTTTTCTTGGAAAGTGAGCTAATTAGGTTGCTAAAGTAAACAGATGGGATCCAGTACTCAAGCTTGCTCCTTGGCTGGCTCTTGCTTATTCAGCAGTATCTGCTTACTAAGTTCAGATGCTGGCAGATTAAAGTCAGTTAAGAAAACAAAAGAGAACCTGAAAATAAAGAACAGAAATAGAAACAATGAATGGCAATGGAATTGCTTCCCACTGCCTGGGCAGAAGATTGTGATGCAGGAGAATTCCTTCACACATCACCTGTGCAAAAGGTGCCTGAAGAGAAGGATTATGGGCTGCCAGAAGGACTGGCAGTACCTGAAAAGATTGCCAGTGGTATTCTTGTCCAGAAAAAACATAGGAAGAAACCCAGCCAAACTATGATGGCAGTGCTCATAGCAGGGAGGAGTGCAGCTTGATTAATTTGGAATAAACAAATTATTCTGGTCTCATCCTAGGAAAAGGCCTCAGTAGATCTGATCTAATTAAAGTGGCAGCAATGAAGCAGGAAGGGCCGAAACAAATCTTCTATTCTCGAGCACTAGCAAGGGCAATGCAATCTTCAAGGTTCTTCTATTCATCAGGCAATGGGAGAAGGATGGATGTAGCTGGGTGTCTTCCCTGTCAGTGTCATTCTTGAGAGAAAGAGAAGTGGGACACTAGGAAATTTAGGTCTGAAAAAGAACCAAGAATGACATATATGGACAGAAGGTAGCAATTAGTCCTGAGAGGCTTCTCTTTGCAAGGTTAAGAGGTTAGAGAAGCTGTTTAGAGGAAGGTCAGTGACCTCTTGTCATTTTGGCTTCTGTGACCTCTTTACAGAAATCAGCTTTCATCAACACTCTTTCATTCTAAGTATAACAGAAACGCAATCAGGTTCTCCAAGACTTCTTGTACAGTTTACCTCTCCATCCTCAAGGCAACTTGAGAAGAATGGTCTTTAGTTAACTAACTTTGTTGAGGCATTTTCTAACTTAGACTTCATAAGAATGTAAAATCCTTAGAGGGACACAGAAGTGCACCAAAGGTTAACTTTGCTGCTCAGAGTCACTTCGGATTTGCAAATGACATTGTCATTCTTGCAGAAGCCCTGGAGAGACAGGGAGAGAGTAATTAGGGAGAAGTTCACAGTAGGTGAGGAATAATTAGGAGCTGCTGAGAAACAGCTGATGAGGACAACTTGGATGGTGCCTGGGAAAAAGGCCACTGCAGCTCATATACACATAAATTAGGTTCACTTGTGATCAAAGGTTAGAATTGAGATATAGAGTCTCTTTTTGTACCTGTCAGCACTCCTCAATCCCGACACCTTTCCTGGCTCTTAAATCCCAGTATCTTTTGTCTGATGATGCCTTTTTACCCTTCTCATTACAGTAGTAGTTGAACCTGTTCTTCCCAAACGGGGACCAGAAATAAGGAGGCAGATGGACCTCTTATTATATTAACAGGACAGTAATGTTGACTTGGTGTAAAGATCCTCAACTTCAACTCTCAGTGTTGTCCACTGTGCTGTTTGGGGGCTGGTCATAGAATGATGTGATGATGCCCTCACATGTACTCTTGAGCTGGTGTGACACTGCAGACAGAAGAAAGATGCAGCCCCAGCATCACTCTCCCTACAGGGATTGTGCTGAGAATCAGCAGTGAATGGGGAGACTTCACAAGGCAATACCTGCAGTCCTTGAGATGGTACATAGTTATTGATTTAACATTGTAGGAATACAGCACTGCCCATCAGAGGCCATCTTATCTTACAAATCAGGACAACTAAATGTGTCAACAGTCCTTAGTATGAGTAAGTGGTAGAACCCACATTAAAGTGTCACATAGAAACTGGCTGTGCTAACTCCATTTTCCCCTGATTCTCCATAGTGAGTTATACTTATTAAACAGGTGAGTGTAGGCTTTTTTAATCTCTCAGAAGAGGGAGATTCTCTCATCAAGAAAATTCCCAGCCCCACTCCCCCCACTGAAGCACAACAAAAGAAGTTATTTGATCTTCCTGCATATGACAGCTGATTTTCAATTCATAAGCTCGAGTGATTCCTACAAGATGCTTGGATTTATATTACTGCTACACTGGGAAAAAACCAGCTCTAATGTAGTCAATCAATATAATATAAGGGCAAGCCGAACACAAGCAAAGAAGTAGTTCATTAGAATATGGTCTCTGAGCAGTATTTTTGGAGTGAAATTCTCACCTATGGAGAATCTAGAGGCAGTAGGTTGGCACACATGACTATTTGAACATATTTTATTATTATTATACAATATATATATATATATGCACAATATAATAAAGGCTGGAATAACTACTTCCATCAGGGGGCTCTGTGGTAATATCTGGAGCCATTTGTAGATGCTCTAAGCAAAATTTGAACCATGGTGTCAGCATAATTGAACTCAGGATATCCAAGGGTCAATGTGTTGCAGACTTGCTATAGGAGTGGGTCTGTGGAGTGGCACAGCTTGAGCTGAGGACTGGATAACAGCACCCTGGGGAGTTGTACCCAGTAATATCTCTGGCCTTTTCCCAAAGACTGAACACCAGTCAGTGATTTGAACACATCAATTGTATTTCTGGAGCAGTCCACTTGGTTTGCTTTCAACAGAAACAGATCCTATTTGTGGCCTTGAAGACTGAGAAGTAAAGCAAAGGCAGGAGAGCTGCTTCTGGAATTCACTCCTGATCCCAGCTAAGCACTGGAGCAGGTGCCCCAGACCCTTTCTGTGCCTCTAGCCCACCCTGACAAAGGGGAGGAGAGGTCTTCTCTGCTCACTGGCAATGAAAATAGGATAAAATCCTAAGGGAAAAGTGAGCTTAGATAGGAAATTGTTCCACCTCTAAGGGCCAACTTCATCTGCCCTAATAAAAAAGAGAGGATTTGTACCTCAAGAACAACATTTTCTTTTCCAGTGCACTACATATTTTATTGACATTATAGTGCTTAACACTGCAAATTGAAAATTATGTCATCATTGTTTTAGAATTATGCATCATGAAAATTCATCTTCTTTGATTAATCTACTATTGATATTTATACATCATGATGTCCCTTGAACAACTTGTGATGTTTTAGGCAATTTCATAGGTTTTAATTTACCTTTATTGTTAACAGCAGGAAGAAAACTGTTTTTCTTCTACACAAGAAAAATAATAATGAAAAAAATCTTTACCTGTCTGTTTTTATGATATATGATCTTTCTATTTTCATTGTACATTCATGAGATGAGCTTATTAAAATGTGAAAATAAAGCTAAGCAAATTCACCATATCAAATAAAATGCACCAGTGCCTTTTTACTATTGACAGAAAAAAAAATTGTTCTCCATCAGGCTACCTTGCTTTTCAAATTAAATGTCAAGTATCATGTCTCCCCCAGAGATCTGAGCTATGAAGCAAAGTTTCGTTTTGTCAACCACAGAATTATATTTACCTTAATGCTTATTACATATCAAATTACTGTGCTGTAACATGAATAAATATTGGATTTTAATGTTCCATTCAGAGCTTTACTGAAAGAAATTTCACTGCCTTAGTGCAGATATTTGGCAGGTCAGAAAGGTCATGTATTTTGAGGGAAAATTATGCTAAAAACACAGTTCTTCTGAAAGGAAACTATTTCTCTTGCCTAGTTATGCAGCCCATGTATTGTTGAGGCATTGTATCTCAGCCATCCATATTGCAATGCCACTCCCAACACTGTTACAAGGTAAGTAGGCACCAGATTTCTCCTTTTACCAAAGGATGAGTTTCAGAGCAAGGACAGGCCCACAGTAACACCCTGCCCTACCTAACTAGAACAGGAGGCTGCTCCACTCGTGCCCTGAATGAGGATGCCTGAGCTCTTGTCTCTGGCTGCTGTGGCTGAAGTGTGGAGTTCAGAGGGAAAAAGCCACGTGGCTCAAAGTGATTTGCGAGAATGGGACAACCTTGGCCCAGAGTAAGCCAGGCTGGGGGGTAGAGGTGTCCCCACTGTGGGTGGGATAGTGAGCAGACATAGAAAAGAACATGTTAAGCCACCAGAAATCAAGAATCATGAGAAGAAATCATAATCTAAACTATATTATCTCTGACATCTCTTCTCTTGACCAAACTCTACCAGTGAATCTCGGCTGCTTATTCACAAGCTACTGCTGTCATCTCTTTGCTTGTTTGGTTTGATATACATTTCCCTCTCTTTCCTAGCCTCATCCTGGTAATTGTTGGCCTTTGGGTCAGATTTTATGCCAAATTCCCTCTTCTTTTATTTTTTTATAGTAGGAGGGCAGTGTAGAAAAACTGGGTTTTGCTACTTTCCCAATTCCCTTCTAGTCCACAGCCTTGTTTAAGTTAAGGTGTCCAGCAAGTCAAAGTAGATATGAGTACAGAATGAGAGAGTGTTGTTTGTCAAAGATCTCACAGAACTGGGAATAAATATGAGGAAAGAGGTGTTTACCAGCTGCTCAGACTAACAAATTCTGATCTAAAGTTTCAGGATTTCTTGACATTTACATTGGTACCATGTGAAAATCTCAAAGGGCTTAAATTGGCCTCATTTGATTACCTTCTCATTTATATAAAACCACCTATAAATTTGCCTATATGCTTGCCTCTGAAAAGAATGTTTTAATCCTGTTCCATAATATTAAATTTTAAGACTTCCAGTCAGGGGGTCATGGTTGTTTGGTAATACTGCCTTGGATAAAAATAGTGTGACATTATTGTAACAATATTAATGAGATGTGCAGTGTGTATCAAGGACACCATATTTATATGTTAACTTTATTATGCCAGTTAATGCAATTAGTGTAGTGTTGCTAATGTACTTAAAAGTTTTATCAGTAATCATATAATCTTCAATAGGATAAGGGGTTATTAATGTGATAATTTATTATTAGCAAGTAGAGAAGCAGCAGAGCAATAAACAGTCTTGCTGCTCTAATGCCTTTGTATGCCAGCACTTCTGGGTTTTCATAGCATGACTGTGTCATCCCTTACACTGACTATTAGCTGCAGCTGGATTTTGTCTAAAATCATATAAAAAGGACTTGGTGTCCTTTTGAAGGTTTCAGTGTCCCGCAGTCAGTTGAGGGGATGGATAATTTTATTTCACTTTTTTGCCTTCTTTTTGACAATTTGCAGCAGGTCTGACTCCACCTGATCAGGATTCCTGTCTGTGAGAATGATCTTTAAATACCTTCAGTTCAAGGACACTGTAGACTGTCTCTTTCAACTAATATAAAGTACAAAAATAGTGAAATTTAATGAGATAGAACACCAAATTGATTGTCTCAGAAAGAGTACTTGAGAGGGTAGTTAAGATGATGTGTCAATCACTTTGTCTTAACAGCTTGTACCATCATCATGTGACATTTCTGCAGAATGGCATGAATGCACTTGGTGTCAAAGGACTCATATTTATACCTTTGATTTAACAAGCAGTCAAAAATCATTAAAGGGCATGGGCTGCTTTGCTAGATTGAGAGGACACTGCCTGTGTGGTTTTGAACAATTTAAAAAGTATTTATGAACTAGTTTTAAGAAAACTTGCAGTTTATTTTGCCATCACAAGTGTTAAAATTTTGAGGAGAGTCTGGAAATATTTTAATTCTGCTGGGTCTTTTGATATCTGCAAGATAATTATTCACCATTACAAAATGTTTATCTAGATGGTTATCACTTCTGTTTCATGATTCACCATGAAGCATGATCTAGGTAAAAACTGAATTAAATGACTCTTCTTCCAGACACAATTATATGGGTTGGATATGGGCTGGCCTGCAGTGAACTGGAAAGTGACATGATAAATCTGGCTGCATAGCTGCTTCTTGTCACCAGAATGACATAAAAGAGCTGGGTGACACCAGTGAATCTGGGCCAGGAACTATGAATCAGGATTTGAGAGCTTTGCCTGAATAAGGATTGAAGGATGAGACCACAGCTGCTTCTATGTGAAGGAATACAAAGGCAGCTTTCCTACACTCCTGGTTTTCCCCTGTATCTGAATCCTCATTCAGTGCAGGAAGTGCATTTACCAGGTCAGTAGAGTTTTATCTCTTGGGCTCCCGCTATCTCATTTGAATCCATTTTCGATTCAAAGAAAGAGGCTGCCAAGTAATTCTTAGGAATGAGTTTTAAGCCTTCGATTTTTTTCTGTCCCCAGCCCCCCAGAATCCACATTTGGTTACTTTCAAGATCTGCTGTAAAAGCAACATGCATTTCTTCTTCTGGGGATGAAAATCTGAGAGTAACAGGACCAGGATTAGGAAGAGGATTTACACAGTGCTGCATCAGGTACTTTTATGTGGATTAAGAAGCAACTCTCAACATTTAAGGACAGAATGCAAGGAAATACAACTGTGAACACAGAAACCCCTGTGGAAGGAGCTTGTCTGGAAGTGGAAAGCAGAACCATAGGCTGACTCTGGTTGGAGGGGACCTTTAAAACCCATCTAGTCCAATCCCCCTGCATTAAGCAGGGACATCCTCAGCTCAGAGCCCTGCCCAACCTGACCTTCAGTGTTTCCAGGGATGGGGCATCTCCCAGTTTTCTGGGCAATTATGCCAGTGTTTCACCATCCTCACCGTGAAAAATATCATCTTTATACCTAGTGTGAACATAGTTTAAAACCATTACCCTTTGTACTGCCACTGCAGACCCCATCCTCATTTTTCCTGTATGAGCTCTTTAGGAAGCTTCATAAACTTGGGCTGAGAATTAGGGGAGAATTTAAGAGCTGTGTGGTTCTGAAATGACATTTGAGTTGGGGTAAAACTCTCCTGGCTGAATTTAAGATGGGCTTTGGGTTATTTTGTGAAGCAGGTCATATCATCTGGTTTCTTGAAGAGGGAGTTTGGACTCAGTAAGCCAGTCAGTCTTCAGTCCTGTCTTCTTAAAAGCTTTGAATAATAAGTTTGCATGAATAGTGCCTAGGACACTCACAGATCAGGACAAAGGAACCGAAACTTATGCAAAGCCATATACAATCTGTTCTTAGGAGGATATTAAGTCTATAATATGATAGTTATGCCACATTGTGATGTTTCTGAAAAATCTGTCAAACATTAGATCAGGTGCTTCTAATGTTTAATAATAGTGGCAGCAATGTAGGTCTCAGTTATTGTAGAGCTGTCCATCTAGAAAGACCCCAAAGCATCTATATTCTACTCTGCCTAATGAGAATCACAGGCTTGTCAGCCCTTCCAGTGAAATAGAGCTGTCAGATTTCTCAGATGTAACCAAAGAGAGAGGAAGAGAAAGCAAGAGCTACCCAATGACATTTAAAATTCCTTTCAAGTAGGCATAGATAGTAAAATGCCAGCAACAGGGTTAGACAAGTTTATAACAAGCCTCACAAATGGGATATTCTAAATGAGAATGTGGAGGTCTCAATAATAAACCCCACACACCTGCTTCCTCAAAATGAACCTTTTAATTGAATTTTCTGCTCTTGTTAGCTCTGTTTTGAATCTGTTTCACCATCTCTGAATTGTAGCTGTGCCCCCAGTCTCAATCTGAGCCATCTGTTCCACTTCTAATATTAACATCTTCTATCATATACTGTATCATACTCAGAGAAAAAAGAAGAGATAAGATTGCATTCTCCTGGGAGGAAACCTTATATTTCAGCAAAATCTTCAGTTGTCACTTTAAGACAACCAGACAACCCCGTCTCACACACAAATATGCACTTGCCACATTAGAATATTATTAATAATCCAGCCTTCATGTGTTTGACAAGCCAAACAAAATTAACCAAAAAATGTGAAATGGTCTGAGAAAGGTGAGAGCAAGTCAACATTTCTTTTTAGAATTACAACACCCAAACTAATCCACAGTAGAAAGTAATTACATTTTAAATGAAATATTCTAACTTAACTACTTCTATACAAAGATACTCCTTGTATACTGAAGATTTGTGGGTGACACTTTTAAGTTAAGGAAGAGAATGTAGTAGGAAAGCCTTCAACTTAAAGCTAGCCTGGGATAGGAATATAGAAACTGCAATGAAATCAGGTAAGAACAGGAAGCAGTTTGGAAAGATAAGATGAGGAGTCAGGTTTGGTTGGAAGAAGCAGGCAACCTGTAATGAAACATGAGATGCGATCCTGGATGGAGCAATTTAGTTGAAGAAATATTGTGTGACCAAGGAAATAAATTGTGTATGTTTGTATGTGTATATTTAGGCACATGCACAAGTGACTGAATTAAGGTTACAAAAACACATCTTAGCTTTAAATGCTGTTAGTTTCTAAGTTCCTAAGTTTATGAAAAATATATTTTTTAAGGTAGAGATTTCTCATGTAAGAGGAATATATAGTATTGGATTTGTTGCAAATTACCTTCGTATTGTTTCCTTTATTCTTTCCTTGATTTGGTAAATAATTTTTACTATTATATTTTCATGACTGAAATCACCATTTGAGAGTTATGCTTTATAAAAAACATTAACAAACATTAATGAGATTTAAGGGAAATACTGGTATTACCAGAGAAGAGGAAATATCAAATGTTCACTTTTGCATTATCCCAAAGGATGTCAGGATTGAATCAAGCAGATCTGAAAGTCACCGTTCATCTCATCAAGTGAAGGTTGGTTTTTTTTTTTTGAGTCTTGGTGCACTTGATTGAAAGTCACTCTTGTTTTATTATTTTTTCCCTAATTAGCCTTTCTTTCTAAGGTAGATACTATCAGCTTGTGCCCTCAGAGAGGCACTGTGTTTCTATAATCATGCAAATTATCATCCAAAACATCATAATGACTCAGGCATTGGATTCCCATTTACAAGCAAGGATTTAAAAATCTGAGTTTTATGGATTTTTGTGGAGACCAGGAGCATTGGGTCACCTAAAGGTTAAAGATTTGAATATAGCTCAGAAGAGTTATTCTGTACTAATGCTTCTTGTGGACAGTCTGTTTTTCACTTAAAATGAGCTGCAGAAAAACTCCCTCATGGACAGCTGGATGCTAAAATGATGATGATGCAGAGCTCCCTACCTGTCCAGTGCTAAGACAGAGACAGGAGGCAGTTTAGTCAGACTGAATCTTCATCTCTAGGCTTTCTCTATTGATTAGAGAAAACATTTAACATGGAGCTCCTCAGCTGAGTGCCCACAGCTAAACAGAAAAATCTTAACTGTAGGCTGGAATAATGTCACTGGCTTTGGAAATAGCAGAGGGCAAGTTATTAATTTCAGACCAGAAACATATTTACTGTCCAGCAGCCAACAGGGAAGGTAAATGACTGCAGAATAGTTGTGCTTTACATTCTTACTCTCATTAATTTCACAATGCCTTTGTGTTTACAGAAGCCTAAGATGACTTTTGAAATCAGGGTTTCAGAGACACATAAATATTTTGGAAAATGTGACCTGAAACCTAAACCATATCCAGGTTTCAATATCATTTCAATTTTCCTGCCTCACTGTATTAAAGTCAGTGTGCTTCCTGAATTAATATGAGATTTATATGGTATAATTTATATACGTGATTTCAAAATGTTTACTACTGGAACACAGAGTTTTCTCTGTGATTTGCAAAGTCACACAGAGTGCCTTGCTGTGGGAAAACTTATGTAGTTAGATAATCTACCTAATTAGTTACATACAGGATAGGATGGCTCTGGTTAATGCATGTACCCTATATTAATCTAGTGGCTTCACCTGCCATAGAAACTCATCCAGGGTTGAGTAACTATTAATTTGACTGCAGAGTTTGAGACAAAGGAAGTAAATTTATTTCCTGCATCCTACACAGCTTCAGCTCCTTGACAAATGTTATGAAAATAAAGGGAACCACCTTACAAAAAGGCATGGGGTGTATTTTCACAACTAATTCCTACCCCACAAATGTTTTAGTGTCTGCAAAACTCTGGAAATGCAGTGCTGCAAGTAGCAAATTGGAGTTACAACTAATGTAAAGACCTAAACTGAGAAACTTCAGCAGAAAGTTTTGTGTGTCAGAACAAAGTCCCTCCAGAGCATAAAAATAACCTGCTGATTATTGAGCAGAAATGTCAGAAAGGCAGTGGTATTTTAAAGAAAGAAGGTAATTTTAAAAGCCACTTGTCTCTCCTAGGGACACTGCTGTAGTCAGCTCAGTTTATAGCATTTTATCTTCAGTGCTTCCCAAAGGATTGGCTCAAGCATGAGAAATTTATGTCACATGGATGGCCATGAATGAAAAAAAAGGAAAAGAAAAGAGTGAGACCCAGGGATTTGGAACATATTTCTCACCAGGTGGTCCTCAATTCATCTATCAATCTTATTGCTTTCAGACTAAAAATATGTTCTTTCCTTCTGACCCTGTGACTTGAGGTACTTTTTCCAATAGTTGGTTCCTAATGAGACTGCACTCCTACAGTTCAATGAATGTCTTTTGAATATATTTTATTTTCTTAAAATGCCAACAGCTACTTAAAACCATACCCATGCAGTTATTTAAAATCATATTTGGAAATATAATCACAGTCCTAGAAAGTCAGCAAAGGTAATGAGCCATAGGAAATGACAGGTCTGATTAATACTGAAAATGACAGCTACAAAAAGTGGAAGGTTTACTGAGTATCATGATGACAGGACATGTCTACTAATGTCCTGATCCATATATGCTGTTATTCTTAAGCTTCTTTTTATTGCAATACTGCCTTAAGATAAAACATATTAATGGCTTTTTGCTACATGCCTGATTATTCATCGAAGATTTTATATAATGTCTTTTACAGGAATGGAGCCTCACCTCAGGATGACTGATTCCAAATACCTGGTATATAGAGATACAGGTATCAGGTAACAGTATTTTATATCTAAACAAAGCTATCTGATCATTTTGTCGGAAATAATACTTTTTAAACATAAAGAAATAATATTCTGCTAATGACTTACAATGACAATTTATTGGCTAACACAAAATGGCTACATTTCAGGCTAAAAAGTATCATGGAGCAAGATAAAATCTCTTCATACTACATAAATAGTATCCCTTTAGATAAGTAATAACTATCTAGTATTTGTGTACACATGGTTTCTTCAGGGAGATACAGATCTTGAGTGAGGCTGTGAGTTAACTTGAGAATGTAAGAGCTGTCCCACTGGGTTGGATCAACAGATCACATAATCTTGTGTTCTATTTCCAACAAGGGCTGGTACCAGATCTTTAGAGAAGAGTACAAGAAACAAGCAGGAGACAAAGGGACATTTCCCACTTTCCACATGTATTGTTTATGGATTTCCTGAGCTGGTGGCTATTTTCAGACCATCTGCTTACTGCACCCATTCTCCATTAATTAGTCTGGGGCTTTTAAATGCATTAGTGCCTTTCAGCTGGGCCTCCACAGCATCCTGTGGTAATGAGTTTCACAGTTTTATTATGCATGATGTGAAAAAGTACTGTTGATGGAAAAGGTATTTCCAGAGGGTGATTCATCCTTCCTGACTTGCCAAGGATTAATTACCCTTTGAAGAGTTTCATCTTTCAGCATTGACATTAGAGCTTCAGTTGATTACTTTACAGTAGACACCTACATTTTGATAACTACAGAAAGGGGAGAGTTATCACAATATTAGGGTCAGCATAATTAAATGCAATAACCTCTTTCAGTTGAACATCCTGAGCTTAATACTTTTCTGTAGATTTTGATGATAGGAAATACCATAAAGTAGTTTCCCACAAAGATCTACTTGAATGAAAAATTGCTACCTACCTTTACAAGCCTGATGGCAAGGCTTCCCCTCTGCCAGATTAAAGTAATTAGCTCTGTGTGTAGATGAGGCCTAAAGGATCATTATAAGAAGAGGAACATTAGGTTCCACTATTTCTTCTTTTTATTATTTCTCCATTTCTCCAAAGGGCTTTGGCTAGTATATGTGGATTGTTACGTTATATGAACTCTGCTCTGAAATGGGTATCGAAATTCCTGTTGTCCTACCACTTAGTGGTTAACAAACAAATTTTTAGAGGTAGAGATCCTCAGTAGATACTGGAAGCCATATAATGGATGGAGCCATATATCATATATCAACTATATTAACAAAAGGTGTGGTTTTCATATTGAAAAGGTAAAGACTTGTCCTTTGGGGGATGACAATGCACACAGTACTTATCATGTAGATATAAGGTTTTAAAGAAAAAAAAGCTTTAAAGCTTTCTATGTACCTATTGCATCAAAAGAGTAATTAAATCATGTAAAACTTACTTTTAATAGCCCATGGCATGGACTGAAGAAATGATGTTATAATGAGTATGTATTTTGAACTCCTGGGATAAGAAATCTAAATAAAATATGCATTTACACAATATGTTGGAACCATTATAGCTCTGAAATTGTTTTTATTTGGCAAAAGCACAGACAAGTACTTGCCATTAACTAACTTAGCTGCTGTAATTGTAAACAAGGGAAATCACCACACTGGTACCCAGTTTCTTACAATAAGCTTCATAAGGCTTGTTAATGAAACTCACTGTAAATCTTTTCTGGTTTTGGAGAATTGTTATTTCCCCAAAAGGTAATAAAGGTGTAGAAAACAACCCAAACCAAATAAAACACTCTTTTCACTTAGGCTTGACTCTCTCCCCTTGTTATATGAAGAAGTGTCATAGAAAAAGAAACATTGGCATTTTGCAGCTAGAACCAGAGCAGGATGAAATGCAGCCCAGTGAAGTCCCCACTGACTGGAAAAGGGGAAACATAACCCTCACTTTCAAAAAGGAAAGAAGGAAGATCCAGGGAAGTACAGGCCAGTCAGTCTCACCTCTGTGCATAGTAAGATCATGGAGCAGATCCTCCTGGAGGCAGAAGAATAATGCTGGAGCAGAAGAATAATGAAGAGGTGATTAGGTATAATCCACACCAAGGGCAAATCATGCCTGAAAAAGCTTGTGGCCTTCTGTGAAAATGTCACAACATCAATAGACAAGGGAAGAGCAACCCACATAATTTACCTGGACCTGAGCAAAGCCTTTGACACAGTCCTGCATGACATTGTGGTAAAATATGGGTTTGATGGAGGGACTACTCTATGGATTAAAAACTGGCTTGATGTCTGCACCCAAGAGTGGCTGTCAATGGGTCCATGTCCAAGTGAAGTCCAGTGAGAAGTGGAGTCCCTTGAGGATCAGTGCTGGGACTGGTCCTGTTTAACACCTTTGTTGGCAACATGAATGGTGGCTTTGAGTGCACCCTCAGCAAGTTTGCTGATGACACCAAGCTGTGTGGTGCAGCTGACACTGTGGAAGGGAGGGATACCATCCAGAGGGACCTTGATAGGCTGGAGAGGTGGGCCCATGCCAACCTATTCACCATGAAGATTAATAAGACCAAGTGCACAGTCTGGGTTGAGGCAATCCCAAGCATGGATATAGGCTGGGAAGTGACTGACTTGAGAGCAGCCCTGAGGAAAAGGACTTGGGGGTGGTGATGAACAAGTTCAACATGAGCCATTGATGTACACTTGCAGCCCAGAAAGCTAATCAGATCCTTGGCTGCACCAAGAGAAATGTGGCCAGCAGGTCAAGGGAGGTGATTCTCCCCCTCTAGTCTGCTGTTGTGAGACCCCACCTGGAGTACTGCATCCAGTTCTGGAGCCCCTATTACAAGAAAGACATGGATGTGCTGGAGTGTGTCCAGAGAAGGGCCAGGAGGATGATCAGAGGACTGGAGCACCTCTCCTGTGGAGACAGACTGAGAGTTGGGGTTATTCAGTCTGGAGAGGATAAGGCTCTGAGGAGACCTTATTGTGGCCTTCCAGTATCTGAAGGGGGTTACAAGAAACCTGGGGAGGGACTTTTTAGGATGTCAGGTGGTGATAGGACATGGGGGAAGGGATTCTAACTAGAGAAAGGGAGATGTAGATTGTATGTTAAGAAAAAGTTCTTCACCATGAGCGTGGTGAGACACTGGCACAGGTTGCCCAGAGAGGTTGTGGAAGCCCCATCCTTGGAAGTTTTTAAGGCCAGGCTGGACAGGGCTTTGAGCAACCTGATCTAGTGGGAGGTGACCCTGGCCATGGCAGGGGGGTTGGAACCAGATGATCTTAAAGGTTGCTTCCAACCCTGAAAATTCTATGATTCTATGAAATGAAATGTTGCATTAATGCAAGCCCTGTGAGACCTGGATTCCTTGCTCAGTCACAGATGTCTGGTGTCCTTGTGCAATAGATTGGTGAAAGGCACAGTACAGAGATGTCTAAGTTATCTCTCAAGCAGGACAGCCACTGGAAGCAGTAAGGCTGTCCTAGCAATGTGCCACAGCATGGATCAATGATGGAATTAAGTAGATTCTGTAATAGTTTTGCATTGTCCCTGGAGGAGGGTAGAACTTCACCAAGAAGTCAGTGTCTGGACGAATTATCTTGTTAATCTTCTACATAAGAGAGGAGCAGGAGAGTAAGAAGAAATTTTGGAATGAGTCTTGGCTTGATAAGGATGTTGTTAGACTAAAGGTCTGTACCCTAAAGTCTGAGAAAGTTTGGATAGAAGACAGATGTAAAGCTGCTGAGCCAAGCCAAGGTAGAGCTACTTAGAGCAAAAACTTGATGAAAATTGGACTGGCAGAAACTTCATTTGTTTAGACCTTATGAGGTCTCCAAAGTTAGCAGTAGCTGGAGTGGGAGTAAATTCTGTGTCGGGTGCTCAGGTTTCTTTGTAGCTTTATCCTGTAGCTTTTGCACATTTCTTTTAAACATGGGACTGTGGTACTTCTCTGCCCAGATGCTTTGAAATAAAAGAATGACCATTTTTCGAATACTGTGAAAATGATAGACATTACTCTAAATGAAATATGTAGACCTTGTTCAGAAATGGTCTCACTGTTTACTTATGTGCCCTCTAATTATGGTGATTCCCTTTTCCTTTTTCCTGTTGCCAAGTCTAATTTTTTTGGAGAGGCTGGAATGTGTGACAGCAGATGCACAGGATCTTGACATTCCCTGTACTGACCTACTTCATGAAAGCCATGTAATAGTTATTTAATGGCAATAAAAGTGTTTTGAGAGTCTCAAAGGAGCAATATGCTCTGTCTGCATGGCTGCATTCTTGAAACGACTCTGTTTGTACAGCTATGCTTCTGAGGACAGCAAGAGTCATAATGTCATCATATAAATGAAGTGTTTACCCATTAAAACAATGTGTTATTCAGGAAATTGCTATTATACACTATGGTTTCTAGCACATCTAGATGAACTATTCTGTAGGAAGTTATTTGGTGAATTTTAATCTCTTTTATGCTTTTTGTGAATGCAGAACATTTCATACATTTGCAGATATTTCAATTTGTGGATGGTGCTTGCAAACTACTTATTCTGTACTGCTGAATCATTGATAGGTGCAATTAAAAAAATCTATGTCTCTGTTTGTAGTTTGTGAAAGATAAGGGTATACATCTTTGACAAATGGTGGACTCTTAATTCTGTTGCTTCTTTCATTTTTTCTATTAGAATGAAAGTCAAGAGCATCCTGGGTTGTATGGGCAGGAACTTGGTAGATAAAGAAAAGTGATCATCTCTCAGCACTCATTAGAGCACACATGGAATATCCTTTCCAGCTTTTGGTCTGTCAGTACAAGAAAGATGTTGATGAACTTGCATGATGGCCACCAACATGATGAGGGGCTGGAGCACTTGCCCTGTAGGGAAAGGCTGAGACAGTGGGGCTTTTTCAGCACAGTGAAGAGATGGCTTCAGAGGGACCTAGTGGCAGCCCGGACCATACCTTGATAAAACAATGCAGAATGGAAATGAATAAACATTTGGTGGGATGGCAGCGAAAGATGTTAATGTCAACTCAGGTTCTCAGGTCTCAGAGACCTGGGTAGCAGGAGATAGATGATACATCTTTATGAACTGAACTTTGGTTAAACTGTGTTGTGGTTTCTTCCTGAGTCAGTGACTGTGACCTTCTGGTGTGAACATTCATCAAGTAGAACTTCAGAAATCTGGAAGTGTCCTGCAGTGCAGATGTATGGCTGGATGTGGCAAACATTGCCCAGCAGAATTGTGCACTAGAAGACAGTCCACCAAATCCAATGATATCAACAGATGGTCTGGTATTTCACAAGTGTGCTTGCTTGCTAGAATATTTGTCCAAGTAAAGATGAAAGAGCTGATGCTGAGGTAAGCCTCATTGTCAACACCTGGACATGTCTTGTGTCTTCTGCAAGGCCCAGAAATGTTGGGATCCAAATAACTTCTGATTATATGATTTGAATCTAAAGTGATTGTGCATGCTAGATGTTTGTGCATGCCAGATATGCATAAAGAACATAGTTGGTGTGTCTTAGGTTATCAGTATGCTGCTGACTCCTCTGTCCCCATTAATGTTGATACGTTCAGCTATTAAGGCGATGGCTCTAAGCAGCTGGTGGGAACAGGGAATCACCTGAGGGGCTGGTCTCATGGTTTGAGTTGAGCTGACAGCAGACTAAAGGGCCTTGGATGCAGATAACAAAGGGATCCCATTGGGAGACATCACAGTCCAGTACCAGACTGTGAGAGAGATGGGGTCACCCTCTTCATGAATCTTCAGGCCACCTCTCAGGGGG
This sequence comes from Calypte anna, assembly GCF_003957555.1. Classification (NCBI taxonomy): domain Eukaryota; kingdom Metazoa; phylum Chordata; class Aves; order Apodiformes; family Trochilidae; genus Calypte; species Calypte anna. The sequence goes on from NC_044244.1 coordinate 192,064,771, forward strand.
TCTCTGCCCCTTCTGTCAGTTCCCAGATTTGGATCGGGGGTGGGTTTATGCTTGATTCTGATTCTACCCCACCCTTCCAGAAGGTTCTTCCTACACAGCTGAGAACAGCTCAGGTATAGGGGTGCAGTCTGGGGATAAACCAAGCTGACCTGTCCCAACCATATGCCCAGCTGCCATTAGAATCATGGAATGGTTTGGGTTGGACGGGACCTTAAAGATCATCAAGTTTCAACCCCCCTGTATAGGCAAGGACACCTTCCACCAGACCAGGTATCTCAAGGCCCCATCCTACCTGTCCTTGAACACTTCAATGTAAAAAGCCCTACCCCATCTTTCTTGTAGGTCGCCTTCAGACATTAGAAGGTTGATACAAGGGCACCTCAGAGCCTCCTCCACACTTAACAACCTCAACTTCTGACTGTCTGCACAGGGAAGTTACTCCAGCCCTCTGATCTTTTTTGTGTCTCTCCACTGGACACACTGCAGGAGCTCTATGTCCTTCTTATCTTGGGGACTCCAGAACTGGACACAGTATTCCAGGTTGGGTCTCATAAGTAGAGTAGAGGGGGAGAATCACCTCCCTCAACCACTATCTGTGCTTTTGGTGCAGCCCAAGACATTGTTGGCTTGATTGGCACATTGATGGCTCATGTTAAGCTTCTGGTCCACCACCAGCACCCCCAAGTCTTTATCCTCAGGGCTGTCCTCAGTCTTTTATCTTGTCAACCTGTATTCATGCATGGGATTGCCTTGACCCAGGTGCAGAACATTGCACTTGGCCTTGTTGAACTTCATCCAGTTTGTACAAGCCCACTTCTCAAGCCTGTCAAGGTCCCTCTGGATGGCATCCCTTCCCTCCAGGGTGTTGACTTCACCACATAGTTTGGTGTTGTCAGCAAACTTGCTGAGGGTGCACTCTATTCCACTGTCCATGTCTCTGACAAAGCTGTTAAACAGCACTGGGCTGAGTACTGACCCTTGAGGAACACCACTCCTCACACATCTCCATTTGGACACTGAGCCACTGATTACAATTCTTTGAGTGTGACCATCCAGCCTTTCCTTATCTAACGAGTGGTCCATCCATCAAATCGGTATCATTCCAGTTTAGAGATCAGAATGTTGTGTGGGACAGTGTTGAGTGCTTTGCACAGGTCCAGGTAGATGATGTCTGTTGCTCTGCTTTTGTCCATCGAGGCTGTGACCCCATCATAAAAGGCCACCAAATCAGTCAGGCAGAACTTGCCCTTAGTGCAGCCATGTTGGCTGTCACCAATCACCTCTTTGTTATCTGGTTGCCTTATCAGAGCCTTCAGGAGGATCTGCTCTATGATCTTGCCAGGTACAGAGGTGAGACTTAGGTTTTGTGTCTGATCACTGAATGGGCATTGAGCTCTGGACATATGAAGCTGCAAACAAGGACATTTGGGTGTCAGATAATCAATAATGGCTCATGAAACCATGACACAAAACCTTTTTTGGTGGAATGAGAGTGGCCTCTTAAGCTGAGCCCTTCAAGAGCTCTGAAGGTCTTTCTGTCTTTCTTTTCCACATCCATCTGTCATTTCTTTCTGAGTCTGCCCTCCTTCCTCAATGCCAAGACGCTTGGCATAATTTATTCCAATTAATTAGATCCCAGGGCTGTTTCCAAAAGCCTGTATCACTCAGTGCCCATGCTGTTGACTACCTAATAAATGGCAAAATCTCTGGACATATAAAGGAGATCCAAGCATTTAGCTTAAGTTTTGTCTTTTTTTCTTTCTTTCTTTTCTAAATGCTTACTGAGCCCCACTCTGTCTCAAGAAATGAAACCAGAAGCTTATTTTTTTTTAAAGAGTCTTTTCTTGGTACTGATTAAAAATGCAATTTAATCTTCTGTTTCTTCCTTAATTTGAAGCACAATTACAAGATGTTGGTAATTGCCAATCCTTTTTTATAACACAAAACTTTTTTGGATGTTTTGTTCAGTAGTTCTCTCAGCAGACTACATAACTTTTAACAAGACTCCCCAAACCCCTTTCCATGTCCAATAACACCAGCTGCCTTCTTGGGTCTCTAATGAATGTATCCTCACCTCCCTCCACCACCTCATCACTTTCATTGTATTCCCCTTCTACAACAGGTGGTCTTGTGGGTATAACGACATCATTAAGTAGCTCTAAAGCTACTAGGAAGAGAATAGTTATTGAGTGAATGAGAATATCATCCTGTGAGGCACCTTTGCTTCTATAGCTGACTGAACAAGTTAAGAATGTTTGCTAAATTTAACTCTTTCTCCTCTGCTTGATCTCACCCACCAGATTAATAGATTCTTTTCTATGAATTGGGACAGAGTTTCTTTCTCTATCTAAAGAGGACTAGGGCCACCTGAAATATTTGGGGCTGCTCTCTCCTTGCACTGCCATGGAGGGGCAGATACGACAGATGGTCCCTGGGTAACTCACATCTTGGGTAAATATATCTAGGGCATGCATTATGGCCTGTAGCACCTACAGTATTGTTTAGGCATCTGAGTTCCCCCACTTGATTCACCCATGACTGTGGCTTTAAAGGTGTATTGTTTCTTTTTCTACAATCCAAAAAAATGCTTTCAGAGATTCAAAAAAAAACCAAACCCAAACATATATATATATAGTGGGAGGAAGAGAAGGATAAATGCTCTAAAACTTGTTGCCAGATACAAGTAACTCCTGTTAGTATTTCTGATATTTATTATTACCACAAGGAAAGCTGTCCATGGTAAAGTAGTGAAAATGGAAACCCAGGTCACAGCTCAGTCATCATTTGAGGATTCATCAAGAAAAAAAGGAGGAGGAAAAATGAAGCCACATCCAAGGAACATGGAAATTTGTACAGACTGGGAAATTTAGTTCTCTGTTTTTCTCAGTGTGGAGGTTCAGTTTTGGAGACAGATAAAGCAAAGGTTAGGAGTACTTCAATGTGGAATGTTGTTTTAGAACGTTATATTTAACTGAGAGATTTTAATAGCAGTGAATAGAAAGCAAAAAGCAGCCTGTGGTTTGGGAGCTCCATTACCAACAAAATCCCCATCAGTGTGTCCAGTGAGTCTTGTTTAAGATGAGCCCTAGCACTCAAAAGGGAGGCTGGCCAGACTTTTTGCACTAATTTAAAAGGCTGATTAACTGCTCTTAACAACAACTGTGACCTGGAAGGCCAAGTCCAAGTATGCCAAGGGCACAGTCACATCTTTTTCTCCCATTTCCTAATGGCAGCAGTGCTGTTCTCCTCCATGGGTAGCTGCAAAGAGGAAGTGTTAAATGAGGAGTCACCATAGGAAACAAGATTGCCAGCACAACTGATCCCTGGGTGAAGCCTGGTGTCTAGGTTAGAGTTTTGTTCAATTTGTAGTCAAGCAGCAGCAGATGGGCCTCTGAGATTCTGAGGTTTTGCTGTGGACATTACAGCTGGGCATGACCCACCAGTGGCTGTTGAATAATGTTCCACTCTTTTGCAGTTTGCAAAACTATGACATCTTGTGTCAGTGCAAATAAAACTGTCACAGTCTGATACTGTATTTGAGGCAGTAGATTGAAAATTGATTGTGTGACTTGCCTGAATATAGATCAGATATTTATTTACCCCGAACCATGGCTTTGCAATTAGTCCATATATATTAATAAAATATTGGTTAGGTAAATTAACATTTGTGTATTGTAATTTACAACTGAGTGTAATTTGTGGTATCTGGGAAGTGGAAAATGCAGTTCATTGTGAGATGGATTTGATTCATTGCATTATTTAACTATTCCCTGAATAATTTCAAGCTATGAATTTAGATACAACACAAAGTATTGCTGACATACAGAGGAAATTTTCTTGGAAGAATAGCCTTTCTCTTCCATATATCAATGCTCTTTTGCATATATGTTTTAATTGACTAGTTCAGAAAAAGAATTTTTCAATTTTGGCCCATCCTATTGGCCTTTCATTTCTTTAACAGATAGATCTAAACCCACCATAAATTTACAATACCTTTATCCATGCTGTATGGCTTCTTACTTCATCAATTACAGTACAGATATCCTGCACAATCTAGGTTGATATTGGCTTGCATTTCTTCCACCAGGATTAGTTATAGTACTTAGTCATACTGGTTGAAAAATTTTTGAAATTTATTTTGAAATGTATGAAGCTGATGGCTATTGGGAGAGAGGACTTCACACTTTCATACATTAACTGGGGATTGTGTGGAAAGTAATTGTAGACTTTCTCTGCCTGATTCAAATCAGCCACCTGAACCCAACTGTTTTACCTCTTGGCTGAGTGACTTTTGCCCTGGACTGTTGAACATAAAATGTGAGCAGTGTGTGGTCTCCAAAAGTGGTCAATACACTGCTGTTGCCAGTGGAAGAATGTAGAAACAAGGCATATTTGGAGAGCTGTCTCTTCAGTGTATGTCCCAGCTTTCAGTCATGTGCAGTGAAGATGTTTTCCCAGCCAGCAGTGGTTTCCTCTGTCTCTAAAGCTCTTACTGGCTTTTCAACTTATTTGAAGGTATTTCCTATGTTCTTTCCTTTCTTCCTGATATTTACCATAAATTAAATCTCAGCCCTGGCTGACCTTTCAGAAATTTTCAGTGAATGCCTGTTTTTTTTTTTTTGTGAACTGCTCCTGTGTTTGGAAACTGGAATTTTTGAGTGAGAATTTGTTGCTGAAAAAAATTAAAGAACACCTCCAGTACAGAAAACACAGATTATGTGTGGAAATGAGGCATGTGTGGTTGTGAATTTCCCAGTGATCAGTGCTTCAAAGGGGTAAGGACCACACTTCAGGAATTACACTCCTCTGTCAAAGAGTTTATCACACAATAACCATATTCTGCAACCTTCTGCTCAGTAATTCATTACTTTTCAAGCCAGTACTTGGGTATTAAAGTCAACACGGGGAAGGCATGTGGTGTTTGGCCTAAATAAAGGTTCAATTCAAGCTCTATAAATATGAAGAAGAATGACTCTAATTTCTACAACAAACCTGTGGAATTGCCAAGTTTCTGGTGGTGAACACTGATGGCTGTGGGATACCATTTTTTCCTTCTGGGAATACAGAAGTGTAGAATTTTAAAGCAGGTTCACGCTGAGCATGAGTTTTCAACTTTCTGGCCATGCATTGAGAAAGCATTGCCTAATGTAGACTGGATTATTTTCTCTTTTCTTCACACTACCAAGTTCTTTTAAAATAAAGAAAAAAGTAACATGCTTTTTAATTATATATGTCAACCACAAAAAAAAGTTTTGCTATGGAAAGCATGAGCAATGCAGAACTACTCTTGGGTCAGAGATTATGTAATGTCTCTTAGCTCTAATGTCATGTGAAAATTTTTATACGGAATGATGAACATTATTCCCCATTATTCTTTGTGTATTAATAAGTAAAAGAATATAAAGAGATTTGCCTTTGGTATTCTTGAGGTGTTAGTGTTTTCAGTAGTACTTCCTCACCTGTTTGAAGGTGCCTGAGGTACCAAACAAGTCCATATTCAGATTTTAGTACTAAATACCTACTCAGTTTAGGAAAAAACCTAAAAGATTAATTACTTCATTTCTGTACCTATAGACACATATATTTGTTTTCCATCATCACAGAATTTAAAGGAGGTTTCCAGCATGCTGATGCTCATGGAGAAATGCTGCTGGAAATCACTCATCTGGCACCTTGTTCAGCCAGAGTGATACAGATATGTGAGGAGGAGATTGTTCCAGGACTCCTGAAAGGTGCTTTTGGCCATTTTATGTAGAAGCTTACAACTGCTTTCACTGGTTTCTTTGAACAGTATGGGACTGTCTGCTTCAGGCTTGAGATGATGAAAGTACTTGGCAGAGGTAGCTGAACTTAGTCAAGCAAAGTGAGATGCTTCTCTCACATGCCTTTGTTGCCATTCTTTATAAACCCTATGTGTTCTTCTGCCACTTTATTCACTGCTGTCTGGGTATTTTCTCTCAATTCTTCCTCCCCTGGACATCTACAGAACAAAGCAGGCATGTTCTTGAAGTCTTCCCACCTTGCAGAACCTTAGTAGCTCTGGTGTTAATTCCAGTCTGATGTTAATTCCAAACTGTGCCTGTCAAGGTGCAGTGGTGTGACTAAAAGATGGGCTGGAAACCTGGGATTGGTGTAGGAACTTCAGTGTGGAAGCATCACACATTTCCATGGTGTAGAAACCTTCCCACCTGCCTTTTACTCAAATTAAAATGTAACACATTCTGATAGAAGAACTTCTATAATTAATTAAATTATTTTAATATATATATATATTTGAGATAAAATTAGCTTGAAACAAAACGCCATGAGGTAACATTTATAAAACCACATTTCAAACCAAGAAATATATTTTTCTTTTAAATGTGTTACAGAAATAATTTTCTTGCTTTCTGGAGTAAAGTTTTTGAGTTTTGGTTTGGGTTTTGGTTTTCTTTATTTCAGTTTTGTGATACCTAGGAAACTCACAAAAAAAAAAAAAGAAAAAAGAAAAAAAGAAAAAGAATGTACTACTGTTTGTAAAACACTGACATAGGAAAACTGACTCAGATAAATGGGAATAATGCTGTGCCTGTCTTGTGTTCTCTAGGCTGTATTCTATATACTGCAAGTAGTCATATTTTCCACAGTTTGTAAATTACAGCACAAAATAGGCAGAATATTTCTAAATAGCAGAGTGATGCAAGGCCTGTGCACCTGCCAAGGACAATGCAAAATGGGACACAGCTTTTTAGGTGCCAAACACCAGACAATTTTTACTCGGCCCCTCTTTGTCTCCCTGCATCAAAGAGCAGTGTGTCCCATCTTCTCCTTTCCAGCTTATACAGTGAGATACAAATTTCTATCTCCACTCCCAGAAAGCCACATGGACATGAAGTCACAGCCCAGGCTTTTAAGTCCTGTAGCTCTCTGGCAGAGGTTCGGGCTAAAACACATAAATCACAGGTCAGACAGAAGGTAGGCATAGCTGTAATTATTACTCCAGAGTGCATGATGTCTTCAAGAAGCATCTATATCAGTGGTTTAGTTTGTGTCAGGAGAGAGCTTTTGAAGAAAACCATCTGTTAATCCCCTTTACTGTGTTGGTTTATTTGTTTTTTCCCCAGACAGCAGAGTAATCTTGAAAGAGTAGTCTTGAAGTGCACAAATTGGATTTCTTTGGCATGAAAGTGACCACAAGATGTGCTCCAGGCTTGCATTCCAACTGTTAATGGACCTTTGGTTCACAGGAGCTTGGCCAGAGCTTGGCTAATGTCAGTCTCACTGACAACCACCATTTTTTTCTCTCCAGACATCTACTCTGGAGCCTTTCAGTAATGTAAACATGTGTTTTCCTGTGAAGGAGGAGGAAACGGGTGAACTAATACAAATTATTTTCTTGCTGTCTTTTTCATGTGTGCACAGGGCTCTGCCAGGCTGGCTCTCTCTCACAGCAATTGGACTCTTACTTACCTTGTTCCTTCTCCAGTTTTGCTCCTTAAGCAGCTCTCAGCACAGAGCTCACCTGGCTGATTGCTCATATTTTCAGATTTATCAGGTAAACAAAGCACCTGTGATCAGGTCAGACTGTGGCATAGCTAAAAAACAGTACCTTAAGCTCAAGTCAGGGATGATGGCACAGAAACAGAGACTTGACTCACTGCTAAAGGGAACTTTATCTCATCTCCCTTAGCGAAAGGCTGCAGAGCTCATCCAGTCTCATTTCTGATTTCCTTTGCCTTGTCTGAGAGCAGCTAAGTGTGCAGAGAGGAGGAAGAGAACAAAGACTCTGCAGATGGCAATGGATTTTATTCACCACTAAAGCCTTGATGTTCTGTGGGTCAAGTCCACCTGAGACTTGCTTTGAAGACTGCTCACAAATTAGTGAAGAATTTCCCTGATTTTATGCAGAAACCCTACAAACCCTCATAACTTTATGTTACATTACCCTATACTTTTTCTTCTGGCTCCTATCCCAGATGGCATTGATCTAAATAGGCAGTAATATGGATCTCATATGTTGTTCAGTGGAAAGATGTAAATCTCCACAAGTGTCTGCACTGCATGTAGAGTGATGCTTTCCCTGAAATTCATCAGGCAGGTGTGCTCTGTAGTGAGACAGTAGATCTTGAATTTGTTTCTTTCACTAATCCCACAGATCCATCTTATTCTCCAGAGCGTGCAATTGAATGAATCCATTTCTGGATTTGTTTGGAAGGAGAATGATCATGACATGGTAAATCAGGAAATGACTCCTCCAGTGACAGCTGCTTTTAATCATATATCTGTGGGCATTTGCAGAAATATATGTTTGCAGAAGACAAAACTCTAACACTGTAACTGATGTCTCATTGCTTATTAATCTTGCTGGATAACTTCCTGAGGATCTATGAACAAATCAGGACATTTGAGTTGGACCTGAAAAATCAGAAAATTCAGAGCTAAACTGACTTGTAGTGCTACCCAACAGGTGTTGTTCCAACATTTATGTCCCATCTGAACACTGACTTTTTGAGTTTAAAAAGAGTTAGATACTTAAAAAACACAATTTGAAGGGTGAAAGAACAAATACAAATTTACTCACTATACTCTAAAAGAATCAGAATATTGTGAAAGAACTGCCTAAAAAAATGGCAAATGAAAACATCAAATTTCCATTCTCTTTAGTAGCTAAGTATTTTATGCAGTTCTTTTCTAAAACAATAGATGGAAAAGAGGTGAATACTCTTTTGATACTGAATGAAATTATATGCCCAGCAAAAAGGCAGAAGAGGGCGGATTTCAGGCAATCATAAACAGATTGTCACACATCCCAGGTTAAATATTTGGGAGCATTTATGGGATATTCAAGAGACAGACTGTTCACTTTATATCACAGCTTGGGCCCTTCATCAGCGCTGGTTTCAAGTAACACAGAAGGGTTCCCGGCCTTAAACATTACTGCAAATTGCATGACAGAGGTAATCCAAATAGATGCATTTAGTAGATTAGTTGCTGAGAAAGATGGTGAAATTGTACACTTGAAATATGTAACTTCGTCTCATCTGCTTTGGCAAAAACAGAAGTTGTGTTTTTCATTTTATTCAGTGATAGATACGGTAATTTATTATTTTATGAGATCTGTACCTTCCAAAATGCTTTCCCATCCTCTTCAAATTTATTCACTTGAAGAAATAAAATGGATTTTACCCTTCTGCTGAAAGTGCTCACTTTAATTCCTCCTCCTTGCTTAACTGAGTACTTCTTTGCTTGTGACCTGTGAGATCTCTGCTATTGGAAGGGACATCTAGACATCATCTCTTCCAGCCCCCACAGCAGGATCAGTTAGAGCAGGCTGGGGACTCCAAAACGTCTCTGGGTAATTCACTCCAATATTTGAATACCTTCACAGTGAGATTGGTTTTTCTTAATATTTCAATGGGATTTTCCATACTTTAGTCATGACCACTGCTTCTCTGACTGTTACTGGGCACCACAAAGCAGAGTGCAGCAAAGGTCACTGTGTGCAGGGACTGCTGAGTGCAGAGACAGAATATTTTGAATCAGAGCTATGGTGCCCTTGTCTCCTTAGCTCTACCCCTTACCCAGAAGGCAGCTCAGCAATGTCCTCTGTCACTGCTTTGACCTCACTGCTTCCCTTTCCTTCTTTTGCTAGGAACATGTGGCTTTAGTCCTTTCTCTGTAGCGAAGTCAGATTGAAGGCTTGGCAAGGTTCTTAGGATCAGTTTTCACTTTATTTCTCTTTGACATGCATAAACTTTACTCCTTTTCTTATTCCTCCTTCCCAAAGTCCAAAGAGTGACCTGTGATGGGATAGAAGCAATGACATATTTCTTTCCATACTATTTCATGCATTCCACAATATAAATATATATATATATATATATGATTTTTTTCTTTTTTGAGTTGCAGTATGTGTACAAGGAGAGTCTGATCCAAAATGTACCCACAGAATCCATCAAACAGGGTTGGAAGGGACTCTACCATCAAATGTCTGTTGCTACATTTTTAAAAAGAGACTGGATGTGGGACTCAGTGCCACAGTCTGGTAACCACAGTGATAGTGGATCAAGGGTTGGACTTGATGAGCTCAGAGGTCCTTTCCAACCTGGCTGATTCCGTGATTCTAGTCTTGACTTGAGAGGAACTTTTGCACCAAGTCTTTAAGGGTGACATCTACACTGTCATCTACTCCGGAGGGTCTCTCCAGTTGTCAAATCAGGGGATGCAGGGTAGCTCCCAAGCACTCTGCAGAAAAGGTGTATTGTAGAGAGAACTGGTTGTATTTGCAGTTCATAGAACTTGGCCCAAGCCTTTTCCAAGTCCATAACAGCTGTTGTGTGGCTCTGATAAATAATGATCTGAAATTAATGCCTTCTCCTGCTCAAAGGGCCTGAAATGAAGTGATGCTCTGTCATAGCCTCAAAGCCTGGAATTTTGTGGCAAGAACATTCCAGAACATGTATTAACAGGCTGTGCAGATATCTGAGAGAGCAAGAAATTCTGGGATAGCACTGCAGCACTTTTTGCTTAGTTTTATTCTAAAATGCTTGTGAGTTTACCAAAGTCAACAATGCTCAGAGGACTTGCAAGTTGCGTCAGGAAATTCAGAGCCAAGCTGACACTGTAGCACTACCCAGTACATATTGTTCCAAGCCCTACCATTCCCAGCAGTTACAGCTGAGCATGACATTTCTGTGGTCCTTCCAGTTTTTAACTGATCCTTAAGGATACAGTGCCTCCCTCCCTTCCTCTCTTGCCATCTAATAATCTGACAGAGCCAAATGAATTTAGTTTGTCCTTGAATATGATCAGGTAGTCAGAATGTGACTGAGTGAGCTAAACCCAGCTTTTTAAAGCCAAACCAATAAAAGTACAGTCTATGCAGGGTTGCTGGCCACATTTTCTATTCTATTTCCTAATAGAATGTGTCTACTCAGTTTGCCCTCTGCATCTACTCAAAAACTGCCCAACAGCCCAGGGTCTTTAAGGGATTAAAATTCTTTTCCTCTTAGGTTCTTGTCTGGAAAGGGTGAACTCATGTGCTCAAGAACTACTTCCAGTATACAGAAGATAGCCTACAGAACTCATGTGCCACTCATGAACACTTCTAGTTTGTAGCTTCTTCACTGATTTGCCTTGAGAACTTTGTCATTGTGCTGTTTCCTATTTGCTTCTCACCAGCAGCTCCCTTTAATTTCAATCCATGTGATTATGTAGAGCACTACCTGAGAGCTGGATGTAGCTGAATGTAGCATGTACAGCATGGTGCATGGACACCTGTGCATTCACCCAGACTGATCCTGCAGGCAAATGTCACATCCCTGAAGCTCCAGCAGAGAGCAATATGTGATGAGAACTGCAGAGAGCAGCAAGATGTGCCAGCAACAGCAGCATCATTTGGCTCTTCACAGTGTTTTGAGTGCAGCCAAATGGTTTACTGTGTATGAGATAAATGATACAGAGTTTTTGAACTGCCTTTAAGTGTTGGGCTTAACACTCCTCCACTGCAGTAGAAAGTTTCTTCACTGACACAAAGGCAAGAACATGACAGATAATAATCTCAGCAGGGGTTTTTATGTTTTCCCTTTCAAAGCATTTAATTTCTAGAAGAGTGGCATTTGGGTGCTTTTTAATTTTTAGATACCCATGAGGCAAAATGCTCAAGTTTTAGAAATTCTGTGCTTTCCTAAAGCTCTGAATCTCTACTCTGAAAAAGAAGATAAATTTCAGGGAATATGTCTGCCTTGTCCATCACCCTGATGCTTAGTGTCTGCAGTGTGAAAAGAGACAAGAGTTAGAGACTGCTAGGCAATCTGTAATTCTGCCTCCTCCCCTCAGTCAAATAAAACAGTGTCATGCCAATTTTTATCATGGACAATTGAAGGTAAGTCCACATGATCTTCCCTTGATGCCTTTAGTCAACAAGAGACAAGGTGCAAATTGGAATTTTATTTGCATAAAAGGGAAAGAAATTGTTAATTTTTAAGTTGATAGATACATAAAATGGAAACTACCTGAGGTGATTGTTATAAAAAATGAAACTGGTAACCTTCTGGGTGAGTGATAGAAGCTAAAAGTAGACACCACCATCAGTCAGAGATGGTGGAAAATTGTATGGGAAGGTGGATAAAGAATATCTGGTTGGGAGACCTATGTGATACCTAGGCCTAGATTAGTCGTAAAAGAACGAGAAATGGCAGCTGAGTTTTGGGAATATTCATCTTGCAAAACCTTGTCAGACCCTTCCATAGACTACCAGTCAGAAAGAAGAGGAGGAACCTGCCTTCACTGTATGCTTAAGGCAGAGAAGCTATGTATGTGGACTCTGGGATGGATCAGTGAGGCAGCAACCCCAGATCTGTGATGTTCAGCCATCCTCATGGGTACCCTATGCTGGTTGTCACTCCTTCAGCATATAGGCACATGACTTCTCTGGTGCTGCCATACTGATGGCATTAGCAGTGGTGTTTCTGCAGTATTATTAAAATTCTCCCTATTATTAAAACAGAAATTAGTCTAACAATAATACTTGTAATATTATTTTATGTAATAAAGAATAGTGTAATTCAATATTCTTTTTAATATTGCCAGTGTGGATAGTCATCTGCCCAGCCATAAGTTCCTTTGTGCAATTTGATTTTTAATTTCCAGAGTGCTGTGGCAGTCCCACAGTGAGATAAATGAGTCAGTCCACACTTCTGAGAGCTACCTGTTCACAGAATCACAGAGTAGTTGAGGTTTCAAGGAACTCTGAACACTGCCTACTCCAACCCCCCTCCTCAAACTAGGTCTGCTAGAGCAGGTTGTTCAGAGCAATGTCCATCCTGGTTCTGAATATCTCCAAGGACAGAAATTCCTGTTACTGTATCCCACAATTTGTGCTGTACCCAACCATCTTGTTTGGGACAATTCTCTTTTAAGCTCAGCTGGCCATGCTTTCTATGCTGCTTGCAGGTTATGGCAAGGTAACACCCCTCTCATCTTGCAAGAAAATCCTATAAGTATTTGTGTTCCAGCCCAGGCCCTGCTTTTAAGGGATGTCATCAAAATGAAACCATCCTGTGTCCCTGAACCTACTCTTCAGAGCCATTTTAGGCATAGCCTGTCAGTTACCACGTTTATAGTTGCTGGTTTGAAGTGTGGACATGAGTTTGGGGAGCAGCTCTTGGCTGGCCATACTGTGGTACCTTCTGTACTAGCAATAGGGGGAGACATCAGAGCTGGGTACCTGGATCCTAATCCCAGCTCCTTAGCAGGAGGGGAACAAGGGTTTGATATTAGCTGAGGTCAGGGGCAGCCAGAACCTGTTCCCTCTGTGCTATATGAGTAGAACAAACAAGATTAGGAATGACATATAATCTGAATAATATTTTCAGATAAATTTCAGATAAATTTTCAGATAAAGTGTCTAACAGGGTTATAAAAAGAAAAATCAAGACAAAAGATATAGTTTTCCCATGCATTGAGAATGGGAAAAAATTAAACTATGGTAAAAATAATTACTCATTCTTTCCTCCTGACTGTTATATTCTCAACTCTGGACATGTCTGTTAAGTCAGGTATCTCAAGGATCCAGATCCGTGCAATTATCTTCTTTGACTGGCAGTCAACCAAAAAAAACCAAAAAAACAAACAACCCAAAAAACAAACAAACAAAAAAACCCCACCCAAAAGACTGAGACTCAGTGGTACAACAGCCTACAAGGGACATTCAGATGCATGGAAAATAATCTGTGCAGTTCTCTTAATATCTCTGAGTGTACACTGGGAGTGAATACAGAATAGGGCCCTATATCTTAAAGAGGTACGTTCACAGTTTACTACTCAGCTTAATAATGGGCATATCAGCACATTTTACTTTGGCAAGTCTCAGTTTTACTTTTTGACTGAAGGCCAGAAACTTTTAAGTGTGTGCAATTGAGGTTATTCCAGTGAAGTTTGTGTAATGATGGAGGCAAAATGGGTGTTACTTTCTGAATTCATTGTCCAAAACTAATGTAAAGACAGACATCACGATCACAAGGACTATTTTTGGTGACACCCTCGTTTCTGCTATCTTTAGATTTAAAAAAAAAAAAAAAGAAGCACTTTTTTTCTCATTAAATGTAACCTACTTGTACAATTCAGTCATACTTTTGATATATAATACAATTTACTGAGGGAGAGGGTGCACACAAATCTTCCAGAAAAGAAGGCAATTTTAGTTCAAATTGTTCAGTAAAGAAGAAAAAGGCCAGACATTCTTTTGGCTTATCTAATATAATTTTCTTTACATTTATGCTCTTTCCATAATGTGGAAATCAACTGAACTTCTTTATTTGTGAATTCTTTTCAGATTTTTCAGGGATTTGCCTGTGGTGAGACAGCCACTGTGCCTGGGGGAAGGTTTGTGTAAGGTCCCAGCTCCGTATCAATGGCATTTATGGCACCTGCCTGCTTGAGCTCTAGAGTCACTTTGGCTGACTTTGGTGTATAAAACATGGTGCAGCAGCTCCATTGAGGCAAAATATATTGTTTAAGCAAAGAGAATGTAACAAGAAATATTGAAATAAATTTTTCTTTGGACATTCAACTAGATTATACAAAAGATTAGGAATTAATGAGATCTCCTTGCATGTTGTGTGGGGTCAAGAATTTGCTTGCAGGCTGGATTTCAAATTCCTAAATGATTAAAACATTTATTTTCCCTATTCACTGGAGAGAGGAAAAAATATTACATAAATTTGTTACAAATAAAGACAGATCAGCTTTAGCATGTTGGGTAAGTAACCATGTCTGTCTGAGGACCACTCTTGAGGGACCAGCACCTTAAGATATCTAAGTACTTTATTACCCAGGAATGTTTTTTTGTTTAAGATTACCATTGTCCATTGATATAAAGTACGTACTGGGAATTTGTGTTTGAAAACTAGTTCCTAGTGGGAACTCCACTCCATTTAGTGGGACTGATTTTGGATAAGAGGCAGTGCCTGAAGGTCTTAGAAATTTAGAGAGATAGCCTGTAAAAAGAGATTTTGGGTGTATATGGAGATTCAAGCGAGACACTAAGTGGCCTTAGGTTTATGTGACAGTTCTAGATAGAAAACTAGGCACTTCACTGTAGGTTTCAGTATTTTAAAATGAGGTTCCAAACAATGGAGTATTTTCTTCTCTGTGATTACTCCAACTATGACTGAGCCAGCTCTCATCAGATCTCTACAAGTTCTCTCTTTCTTCAAAGGTCAGTGCCCTTGGTACGAGATCTTCTCATTCTGAAGTGATTTTTGTTCTAAAGTATCAGCCAAAGCATGAGTTTGTTTTAACAAGATTTAAAATGGTCTTAACTTTTTCCTTTATTGAAGATGTTGACTCAGTTGAGGTCTTCATCAACTTGAAATGATAAACTCATAAGAATATTAATTGTATTGGGTAGGAAACTGATCTAAACAGTGTGTCATTTCTCTATAGTTTGAAAATCAGGTTCCCTTTTATTCCCATTTACTGAACTGGCACCTGACTTATACCAGACCAATTTTTTAAATTTCATTGGGGTTTTTCATGGATAATATTGATGTAAATGAGAGCAGGGCCTTCTTCTTCCATCAAGGACTTATCATAAACATCATTAATTGCTGTTTCATCAGGCAGCTGAGAATATACCCTTCAGCTAAGAATAGCTGTGTCTTTGAACCACTTCTAATGCAATTATGAAAGGGAGAGAAACTTTAAAATTGGATTTAAATACATGTAGAAGTGGTGGTGTTCTTTGAGTAGTACACATGAATAAGATATGAATGATGGTACTTCAGAAACTATCAGTGTTTAGGTTTTTCATGGTCAATACAGGACTGCAATAATTACATGTCTTTATTTTTTATCTTCTTTCCTGTAAGTAAAAAAATATACTTACATCTATTTTTTGAGTCTATATTACAGAACACCAATCATCTCCAATAATCACACTGCTCTTTGAAGTTTTTTTGCCTTTTTATTTTAGCATGAAAGTTGTTGTATTGTTGAAGTTGTAAGTAAGGAGACAAGAAGTAAGACTTTTCTGAGTTCTTTTTCAGTTGTTATTTATTTACTTACTTATTTAAATGTTTATAGCTGTCAGTACATTGGGTTTAGGTCATTCTTTTTTGTCTGCTGTCAATTCTGCTGCCAGTTTCACTCATGTGGGTCACATGTGGGTCAGCCTACCACAAGGGAAAAAAAAATTACCAGGAAAGGAATGAAGACTCTATGATTTTAAAATTTTGTAGAGAAATTAATTTTGACATCAATTATGCACACTGATTTAAGTCATTCAAGTAATTTTGATTTGAGCCAAGTGTTTGAGTAAAACCAATGGAACAAGTCTATCAGTTGCTATATCTTGAAATTGGACTTCCATTACAAAAGAATGGTTTCATGTTAGAGATATTCCTATGATTCATCTTACTTGAAAAAAGTATTCTTATTGTCTGTTTTTTAGAGTCTTTCCTAAAATTGGATTATTCCTCTTGTTGAGTTTTTTATGCCTTGAAATCAGCACAGGTTTCTCTGTGGAGTTTGATGGATACAGAATCAGTTCCTCATCATGGTTTGCGTTAAGAAGTTGCCACCAGTGTCAATCTAGCAAGCTTCTGGATGGCCTCCACAGTACCATGTTAATTTTTAAGATGTCTGGATGGTTAAAATCACACAGGAATATGAGATTCTGCTCTGGTAGAAAGCCTCATATGCTACTTGCCCTTGTCTAGGTAGTCTGCAACACAACCCTCCTCCTCCTCCTGAATCCTTTTAAAGTTCATTTTCTCGATGACTGAACAAAATATTTGTTTTAGTCTGGAATACTTTTTTAAATTCAAAGTTTTGGTTTGAATCAAACTAAAATCTGTACTTTGAATTTATTTGATTGTATCCATTTTTGCTTTTGCCACTTAATTGGTAAAATGGTTATTTACTTCATTGTAGTCACAGTGACATCTGACATTCTACATAACTTTAACTTCAAATTAAACTGGTCAATGGACACTGAATCAAGTTACTGCATTTATTGTGGCATTTCTTGTAAGTACAGTGGGATTTGCATCAGCTTATATCAACCATCTAAAATTTAAATGAATAGCATAAAAACTAGGCTAGGCTACTGAAAGTGACTGGGCTTTTTCTACAGTCAAAAGAGAAAAGCAGGCTGCAGAGGGTACATAATCCTTTAATTTAGGAAGAATGAATCACCCTCTGGAATCACCTGTTTCTCTCTGCTGACTATGGAGAGACAGAAAAATCATCTCTGACTAGCTGGCTAACTCCCATTGCCACTCAGACAATGTGAATTCATCCTTAGCATCACTAATGCATCAGGAAATTTTACTTTCAGTGCCTTGTGTAATATGTCAATTATTCAATAAGACTGAAACTATTTAAAGGTTTTTGTTTTATTTTGGATTTGAATGCATGTACTTCAGCTTAACATTCAACCTGAGTTGGAATCCTGACCTTTTTACTGCTAAAAGCTGCTCTGAAATGATGCATTCCATCCACATAAAGAGTTTTAAATGTTCCTTGTTTAAAAATTTAAATATTTTTTCTGTTTGAAACTTGTTTCATATTTTAATAATGACTTGAATAATTTAAAAGTATTTGGGCTAAATTAAAACATATATGACATGTTTTCTCCTTTGCCATTTGAGACACTATTATGCAAAATAATGTCTGTGTGGATGAGCAAAGGTCTCCCTGGTGACCTGTGGTGTTTATACTTTTAATCACAAGACATTAATTTCTGCAGGCACCATAATTGCTGAGGACAGAAACTGGTATAAAGGTTTGTCTTAGTATGACTGGTTTTCTGTACAATTTTAGTACTCTTCATTTGTCCATTTACACTGCTACCAAAATCCTGTTTTAGAGCAGGGGATGGGGAGGATGTATGGAGTGAAAGGTTACTTTCTTGTCTGGTTTCTAGATATGTTCCTATGAAGCCTCCTGGGAGTTATGTCTTGCCTATTTCTCATGCTGAGGTCTTTAAAAGATCTGATTGAAAAGTTGTGGCTCAAGAAGACTGATGGGTAGTGCGTTTTAGACTTCTCTGGGCTATTTATATTGCAAAAACCCCACAGTTTCATTAATAAAACAAAACAAAACAAAACAAACAACAACAAAATAATAATGGTGTGGATTCCTTTTCTCCCTACTTAGCATTACTATTGTTACAACTCTATAGCCAAGCTGTGCCTACTTCTGGTCTCTGTCCTACAAAAAGTCAACATCTGCAAAATAATTCTGAGCTTCCTCTCTTGACATTGATAGAAGAGCAACTGCACTTGGAAAGATGAAGAGTTTGTCTTGCCATCTTTAATCAAGTTTATATTTTTGGGATTCTGAAAAATGATTTTATTACTAATCAAGTCAGAGTAGGGTAAAGAGAAATAAAAGCCAAATCTTAAAACTCCTTCCTCCCACCCCTTCCTTCTTCCCTTGATTTTGACACAGATCATAGCAGTGTGAAGCTGATAGTGCACTGAACCATGACTAAAGGTTCCAAGGATGTGTAGACATCTTTGTTGATGAAGGATTTTAGGTCCCCTCGAATGAGATTAGAGTAAAAGACCCACATATTTAGTTTCGATTTCCAGCTTCAACTATTCCTGTTATAAAAAAGGAAAGGAGTCTTCACTTCTTAAAAGAGCAATCCCTGAAGCAGACAGTGTGTAACTGTCTGCTACTTGTTCTGTGTCTCAAGACATTAGAGAGAAGTTAATATTTTGGTTCTACTTTGATTTCATTTATGCAAATGTGACATTATAGAAGTAATTAATCTTAATTTGTATCAGAATATCTGAGATCAGAATCTCACCTTCTAAATTTACCCCATGTGGATGCAGTATCTCCTTTCCAGACACAATAAACTCAGGAATAAATATTAATCCTCTCCTTATACATTTTTCTTGTTCTGATTGCTAATGTTTTTCTTCCATGCAGACGTGACATTCCTTCAATCTTCTTCTATCTATATAATTTTTAAAAAGCAGAATGAGATTATTTTGGCATGGCCTCTTTAAAACTCTGCTTGCAAGTCTGAAACAGCAAATCTCAGGAGAAGGTGCTGAATCAACAGAACTGGTTACACTTCTGTCAGGGCTCATCATTGTAATTTTTCTAGAATGCTTGGCTTAAGAGCAATTCTACACACACACACTCATGTGCACACACACAAACAAACTCCAGAAAAATAGGCACAAAAAAGGTCAGAATCAACCACAGCTAACATACATCATGTATTCCAAGGAGCATATAAAATTTAAAAACCAAAATAGAATCACTGCAATGGTTCTTTTAAAATACAAATACGAACTTCTCTTGTCAGGTTTCATTTTTGTGTACTCAGATTTCCTTTTTTCCCCTCTACTATCTATCATGATTTAGTAGTGTCTTAATCACATTTGAATGTTTTTTTGACATGACCTTATTTAGGTTATGATTAGAAAGATAGCTTGTGAGATCTCTAGCAGCTGTCAGCTGTAGTGTTCTCATTGTATAACATTTACAAATGACATGAGGGAGAATGGAAAGATGTCATTAGATTACAGACAGATCATTTATAATATTTTTCCATCTCCTCATAAGTATTATTTGTAATGGCAAATGTTTTTTAAGGCTGTCTGGTTAATAGCTGTTCAGCATAAAAGAAAAAGGCAGGATACAAGAAAAAAACATAATTAAAAACACAGATACATAAATTCTAACATAAATATTAGAGCCACTAGCAAAAAACAGCCACTAGTCATTGGGCAACTGATGGAGTCACTCAAGCATACTCTTGAAGAGGCTAAAGCTAGAATATTATATCTGGTAAGAAAGGAAACAAAATGGTCCAAATCATTGCAATCTGTTTGATCTTATTCTACTCTATTTTTAGCTATGTCCTGAGTGACCTTGCTTTCTTCTCTGTCTGGGTGTATGTGGGTGAATTTCAAGGCTAGTGAATTTCAAGCTGGACTAACCAGTGAATAGGAGACCAGAATCTGGAGACCTCATGGGTGGGAGTTGGAGGATGGATAAACAGTACCTGGGATCTATGCATGGATTCTAGATGGGTTTACACTCTGGTCTAAAGTTTGAGGGGACCCATAAGTCTGAGAAAAGACTGAAAACAGAACCACAGAAAGGCTCAGGACTGTATCTCCCAAAGGAGTTACATTCTAAGTTCCAATTAAGAAATCAAAATATAACTCTTCCCTGCAGATGGTTATTCCCAAAGACCCCTGAAGTCCATAGCTCAGTTTTCTGTGTTACAGCTCAGGTGTGACAGGGCTGGGTATCTTAGGAGTCTATCACAAGCTGAAACTGCTGAAATCTGCAATAAAGGCCATCTCCTGTGCATCTCCCTTGGTAAGATCAATCCAAATAGTACAGTCAGAGCTTGCTTTAAGGAGTCAGGATCTACGCAAAAGTCACTAATACTATCTTTTGGCACATCATGTTATCACAGAGAGACAGTGGAGTAGCCCTAGAGTAGAGTACTTTGTTGTTCCATCATGATCTCTACATAATGGAGTGTACAGTTATATGTGTCAAAAGCAGGAAAGGACTCCTGGAATTTCTAGAGAATATGAGCTGTGTCATTTCCCTGGTTCTGATGCCTTTTCCCTGGACCAGCTTTCCAAACATAGGGATGTGTGGAGCTGACCCAAAGTGGCTCCTTTTCTTTGGCTGTGCATACACCTATGAGAGTGTCTCATAGGATTATAAAGATTTCCCTCTCTCACTGATAACTGGACTCTAAGTACCAAAAATATATTACTCTTGAAGCAAATGAGTAGCCAAACCATGAAGGATGTTTAGTTTTCTGGTCCTGCAGATGAAGACAGGAAGGTACAAATCACAACAAAGCAATCTAGTTCAGCTGCCATGTACCCTGCTCTACACGAGGAAATATTGGGATGTTTCTTTATGGTTTATTATACATCCCAAGCAATCTGGGGAGTGTTCAGCAAAGATAACCCTTCCTTTTCTTTTTTAACAAGTCGATTTCTTTTTTCCAGATTTTTTTTCTCTGTAAGTCTTCTGTGATTGCCAGCTACCACACCAGAAAGGGTTAAGACAAAGCTTTTAGGGTAAAGGGCTCTGTAGCCCTCCAGCTCATAACCACTCACTCAGGACAATGTGCAGGGTGTACCAGGTGGTGACACTCGTTCAGCCTCTCTCTACCCCAATGTAGAGAGTGTCTGGATACACTTGTACTGCATTTTTGCAGAACTGCCAAGATACTCATTAATATGGTTATTCATCAGTGTTAAAAGCTTGAGAAAGACCTAGGATGTTGACATGGAGTGATAAGTGAGAGAAGAAAAGAGATTTAGGAGGGCAAGCTGAGACTGCTAAAAGAAATTATGTCAAAATCATTTTTCTAAGAAAACCAAATTTTGATTAACTCACTTGCATGGTGAGAAGTGAATTTTGGCCACAGTGCAACATATCTTGGAAGCTGCTGCCTGATAAGGCTGGTTGGCTCACAGAAAAGGGTGGAGGCTTGAGACAACACAGCTACTCCTCCCCTGTGGAAATGAGATTTTATTTGATAGTAAGATGTTTACAGCCACTAAAATGATTAGAGGGCTGGAGCACCTCCCCTGTGGAGAGAGGCTAAAGAAGTTTGGGTTGTTCAGCCTGGAGGAGGCTCCAAGGTGACTTTATAGCAGCCTTCCAATATCTGAAGGCAGCCTATAAGGAAGCTGGGGTAGGACTTTTTACACAGGTGTGTAGTGAGAGGATAAGGGGAAATGATTTAAAACTTGAAGAGGGCAGATTTAGGTTAGAAATTAGGAAGAAATTCTTTCCTGTAAGGATGGTAAGAACTGGAACAGGTTTCCCAAGGAAGTTGTGGCTGCCCCTTCCTGGAAGTGTTCAAGGCCAGGTCGGATGGGGATTTGAGCAACCTGGTCTGGTGGAGGTCTCCCTGCCCATGCAGGGGGATTGGAACTAGATGAACTTTAAGGTCCCATCTAACCCTAGCCATTGTATGATTCTATGATTCTATGATATTTGGTATTCAGTCAACTATTTAGAGTTTTAAAATTAATTTTCACTCAAAAGCCTAATTAATGGAGAAGATAATAAACTGTCTTCTGATCTGTTCCATTTTTCCCCCCTTTCAACTGGCAATACTCATAAATTATAGAACTAATCCAGGAAATGTCTGTAAGAATTAAATCTGTGTGGGATACCAGAGAGTGTCTTAAAGCAGAATCTTCCTCTCCTACCACAAGAAAATCTAGATGTTTCCATTTCTGCCAGCTGCTCTGGCCTTTAATACAGTGAAAGAAATTGGTTTGTTTAAGGTTATTTTCCTTTGTCTGCCAGAGGAGAAAATTCGCTCTTATAAACATCTATTAATACTAAAGGTTGTTCTATTAATTGAAAAGGAGCCTAAGAACACAGCCTAGCTCAGATGTAGGTGCCTACATTGGACACATCTCTAATTGCATACAAAGAAATTAAATATCTATTTTCCCCTATGCTTCAAAGTACTTTTGCATTATCTGAGACAATATCTTACCCTTCAGACTTGCTTCAGTGCTTTTGATTTCCTGCTTTTGAGTAAATATCCTGCAAGTGTTGGTGTTAAAAATAGTCCCTGTTATACAAAGCTTTCATCAGCTTCCCAGCAATGACTTGAGTTGAAGTTACACAGTCTTACAATTAGCAGTGACCTATTTGCACGTGGCTGCTTCCCAGTCGTGTAAGCAGGAGAGGTGCCAGGTTTCTTACTCACAATTGTCATGAGAAGCACTGGCATAGAAGCTTGTCTGGAAACTCAGGAAAGGAAAAAAAGAGTCTGCTGGACGCCTCCAGGAGCAGCAAATAAATTCAATGTGCTTCAGTCATAAAAAAGAAAAAGTCAGAGAATTTAAGTCTTGTGCAGAGAAAGGAAAATCAATTAGATCAATACTAAGTAAAAATATTATTCTTTTATTCCAGCCAGAGTAAATAATTCTACTTGCAAGGATTACTGTAGTTCTGCCTTTCTCTTGTCTGCATGGAAGAGGAGCAGGGTGATGCCACTATGACAAATGAGGCTGTGACAGCTATTTGAAACTCCTTTGGGGGAATCTTTGATACTGAAGTATTCCACCTGCAGTATTAGAATTGAAAAGTGAGTGAAAAAAATATTTCACCGGTAGAAGGGGTAAAGAAAACCCAAACTGAAGAGAATAGAAATATGACAAAAACAAACTGTCCATGGGACACAGCTGCATGTCTCATCAGGAGAGGCAATTAAGTCACCAAGGGCCTGAGAGTTTTGAAGATTGTTTGGAAAAGGAATAGCTGGTTTCTGTTGTCCCCTGTGTCCTCCTGTTTTTCTTTTCTTTTGTATATAAAAGGATGTTGTTTTTATCCACCTGAATCATCACTTACAAGTGAAGAACTATGACTTAGTGAATTTTCCAATTGAGCCTGGCCCCTATGACTGCCAATCAAGGCTTGGCAGAAGGGTTATGCAAATACCTCTGTATGTACTGGGTGGCTTCATCCACTGCAGTTTTCCCTCTGCATGGACAGGACTGGCTGTACAGGCTATGAATTATTACTGCAGTTGAGCCTGAAGCAGGCTTCTCATTTAAAAGGCAGACTAGCAAGAGTTTTCTCTGCATTGACCTAGGTCAAACATCTCAGCTGGAAGTTGTTTCTTTGCATGACTTAAACTCATTTGCAAGCTTCACAGTATTGCTAGTGCTAATGTCTTCTTCCTAGCAGGGAAGAGAATCAAGCTGGATTTGGTCAACAACCATGATTTCTTGTTACCTGGAATTTTAAGCTTAATTAAACTTTCAATGCTATCTGGTTTTAGGTCTGAATTGCCTGATAGCCTGGCAATAAATATTCCAAGAATCTTCTGGCTGCTTCCTTGATTTAGATTGGATATTAGGAGAAAAATTCTCCACTGAAAGGGTTGTCAGGAACAGGCTGCATAGGGAGGTAGTGGTGTCACTACCCCTGGAGTTATTTAAAAAATGTGTAGATGTGGTGCTTAGGGACACATTTTATTGGTGAACATGGAAGCGTTAAGCTAATGGTTGGACTTGATCTTAAAGGTCTTTTCCAAGCAAAATTATTCTTTTTTGCCTATAGCATACACACAGTCCCAGGGCACAGCCCACTAGGAATCCAGGTATTTTTGTCTGTAGAAGTGAGCTAGAAAGCCAAAGCATGGGCTTGAACACTGCTTTATCCCTGTCTATATTATTCCATGTTTTGCAGAGTCCCTGCTGTGGTTTTGGCTTACACAATCTGACACTATCTTAGACAGAGCCTGGGCTGTTTCCATCAGGAAAAGTGGATCAGTCCATGATGTTTTTGAATGAAAGAGAGAGACACTGTGGAGATGACTGTGCAATGCCATTTGCCCTTGAAGCCAGACAGGGGGCCCTCTACTTATCAGTCAAATAATAACCTCTAAGTCTTACCTTTAATTTGCTGAGAGCTACAAGATACTTCAAGACACAGTGAAGTTCTTTTAATGAAGCTTTGTGTCATTAGTCTCTCCACTTGGGCAATAATGAAGCACAGTTATAACACCTCTTTCAAGTCACTGCTTTCCTGTAGCTCCATTCACGCTGCAGGTTCTGGAGCACAGTGCACAATACATCCCCACAGGTGAAATGAAGCACCCCCTCAGCTGCTCAGTTAACAAAATGAGAGCAGAAGTAGTGTGTAATTGGTGTAGTAGTGATAGGCAGAGAACAGAGGTCATGAAACTCCCTACTGCTGTGATGCTACTCTTTAGCTTCTGGTTCTCAGTTCAGCCAGCTAAGAGGCTTTACACAGGAGCTGTAAGGAGCAAAGTGGACAAGAAAGTTGCATTCTGTTGAAAATATAAATAAATATGGTTAAGGAAGATGTGAATTTTTAGGTAGGAGGAGCTAACTCTAAGATGTTCCTGGAAGAAGTACTAAAGAACACTTAATGAGCAAATGGTCAGCACCTCAGTTGGATGTTTTGTTCAACAACTGTCACCTTCAGAAGCAAAACACTCCTTCCCATCAGAACCAGGGCACCAGCTCACTTCTGTCAGAAGGAAAAGTTCCACTTCCAAGCACCAAGCCAGGCAAACCTGACTTGACTTATGAGGCAAGGCTGAGGGAGCTGGGTCTCTTCAGCTTGGAGGAGACTGAGGGGTGACCTTGTTAGTTTTTACAAATATGTAAAGGGTAAGTGTCAGGAGGACGGAGCCAGGTTATTCTCATTGATGACCAAAGGATGAACAAAGGACAAGGGATGCAAGGTGGAGAATAGGAGGTTCTGTGTAAACATAAGGAAAAGTGTTTTCACTGTGAGGGTGACAAAACACCGGAAAATCTGCCCATTGAGGGGTGGAGCCCCTTCTCTGGAGGCATTCAAAACCCACCTGGACATGTTCCTATGTGGCTTACAAGAGGTGGTCCTGATCTGGCAGGGAGGTTGGACTCAATGATCTCTTGAGGTCCCTTCCAGCCCCTAACACTATGATTTCTGTGATTTTCATGACTTTAGGTCAAAAGTCATCAGAGATAGCAGTGGCATGATAGTTAATGATTGCTTATTACTCCTGACCTTCTGACTATGTTGGATAATGAGGATAGTATTTACATGGATGAACTGAAGCAATATATGCACAAATGAACCAACAAATTGTTGTGCATTTATATTTTTTCTTCAGAAAAATGAGGATGGTTTGCTGTGCTGAGCTTAACATATAGGCTGTGGGTCTTGCATTTTGATGTATCAGATGGACAGCTTTTTCTTAGAGCTAATTTGTATGAGTAATTTGGAATTTTGGAAAGAGTTTTTTGTTTCTTTCTATTTGTATTTGTCAAAGCAACATCAGTTGCATGCTGCTTGGAATAGGCTCTTCAAAACTTGGCTAGAGATGCCAGTTCAGCAATCTGTTTCTATTAATGAACGGATCATCACACTAGTTTTATTGAACTATGTGCAGCATCAACCAGCTATTGCTATTTCCTCATCTGGATGTCAGCAGTATGAAGAGGTTTAGAGGCAGTTGTGTTGTGCATTGCTCTCCTGGCAGGAAGGAAGGGGCAGGAAGTGGTCTTTTTGGTAAAACTTCAGTTGAGGTGCCAGGTTGCAAGTAACTTTCTAATCATTACCATTTGGTAAGCCTTTGCTCGATAATTTTGCTTGTTTCAAGCATACATCTTGGTCACAGAATCACAAAACCAAAGAATGTGAGGGTTTGGAAGGGCTATCTGGAGAGTTCAGCCTCCCTTTCAGAGCAGGTTGACCTGGAGTAGGTGTACAGGATGGCATTTAGATGTGTTTTGAATATTTTCAGAGATCATCATCCATCACTTTTTTGGTCAGCCTGTTACAGTCTTCTGCTAATCTTACAGTAAAGAAGTTCTTCCTTATGCTTCAGTGTAGTGAAATGAGGCAACCAGGTGCCACTAACTGCCAGGGAGTGAGCATGAGCCTGTGTCAAGCCCCTTTTATTGGCCCCCTGGTTCTGCTCATGCGCAGTGGGGTCCCACCCTAATTAGGCAAAGGTGGGCTTGACACAAGCTCATGCTCACTCCCTGGCAATTAGTGACACCTGGTTGCCTCATTTCACTACATTTCAGTTGAATGTCCTGCATTCCAGTTCTTGATCATTTTCCTTTGTCATGTCACTGGACATGACTTGAAAAGGTCTTGCTGCTCATGGTCTCTTTTCCCTTGTTCCTTTGAAATATGTATCTGTTTTCCTGTTGGATTAAAAGGAGAAAAAATGACATAGGCAATGTACTGCTACTGTGTTGCCATCTTCCTAGTGTTGGGATATAATATTTTCCATAAGATCATGTGTGTTATGCTCTTATCAGTGGGAAAGCCTTGTAGAAGTCACATCAACACCACATTCCTCAGCTGGGCTTTGGGAAGAGTGTCCTGGGACCAGTGCCTTGGGTATAGTGTTTGCTATCAATAAAGGCCTCTATCTAATGCTTGTTCTGTTTCTTCTTCATTGCCCACACACTGAGACACACATTTGTATTCATACTGCATGCACATCAAGCTTATTATTTCTGTTACAAATCTTTGCAAACAGGTTTCTGGTCTCTGTATTGACTGGTTGCAAATGATGTAGCTGGCAAAGGAAAGAGGCCACATCGATACCTCCAAAGGATTTCACTGCATGGGGCCCTTGTAAGATTTAGAAGAAGAAAGAGTTTAAGCCCCAAAACATTTTCAGCACCCAGGCAATGAAAGCACATTATTATCTATGCTGTATGGGTGTTTTAAAATATCTATGTCCTATTAGGAAATTATACAGAACATGCCAGCATTAGCTGAGACACAGTTGATTTTCTTATTGCTTTATTTTATTGCCTCTCACTACAGCTGTGGCTATCTAGTTTATAGTTAGCTATTTTAACCTTTCCCAGCAAATCAATCCTTCCTGCACTCTATTTATTTTAAATATTGTTCTGTAAATCCTCTCCATCTTTACCAATATCTTTCTGATAAATTGCCCACAGATGCCTCAGCTATTCCAGGTACAGTTGCTGCACTGACATCCAAAAACATTTTTATGTATATTATGTGTATTATTTTTGAACCTCACAGAGAATCTCGCCTTGCAAGTTTACCCTCACATTCTTTATTACTATGCTCCCCTCTCATTTATTACCTGCCCTTGGGACTAGAAAAGTAATTTTAGAAATACTTGGTTTTATTTTATTATTTGTATCAAAGTGTTAAAATGGCACAAAGTCAATCAAAAGTAGGGACACTTTCAAACCACTGTTCTTACATTGTGAGTAAGAGGCAGAAGTCTTGCCTTAAGGAATTTGCAGGTCTTAGAAGTGAGTAACTGAAGTTTGGAGAGTGTGTATTAGAATATGTATTTTACAGAGGGGAAACCAAGGAGCTGTGGTTACTTAGACCAAAGCAAATGCTTTTACCAGGCCACTCTGAAGGTCAAGAATAATGTAATAAAAATCAACAGATACTTTCAGCAGAGAAGTCACAAAGATGCTCTGTATATTTAAAGTTCAATCTGTAAGCAGCATAGATTTCTGAAGAAAAAGCACGGGTGCTGAAAGAGAACTGCTTGGAAAAGCACCAGAAGAATAACAATCAGTCTGTGTCTACATGGCTGCTATGCTTGGCCCTGAAACAATTCTTCAAATACTGGCTTAGAAAAAAAAGCAGTTTATTTTAGTAAGAATAGGGGTCTCTTAAAGTACCACCCTTCATGTCTGTGCCACTTGCATATCTGCATAATGAAATCTGGTGATTTCCCCAAGGGCACACTGGTGACAGAGATGAATCAGGAACTTCTGCAGTCCTACCTTGGTACTTTCACCTTACAGCCATTTCCATGCTAGCACATCATCCTGTTCTGGTCACTTAATCTCTTGTAGGATGGAAGCAAATCTTGCAGCACAAGACTTCATACAACCAAAGTCCTACGTGCTTTTTTCTGAAATAGGGGTTGGGTGCCATATAAATAGTGCAGAAACCTTATGTTATCCCTGATACAACAGATGAAACTACAGCTGGGATTATTTTTGCTAGGAAATGTTATCTTGCAGCAGAGGAGAATGAGTGGAGGAGATAACTGGATTAAAATGAAGAGCTAAACTGCCTTCATGTTTGTTATAGATCCATTCCTACTTTTTTCCCACCCAAGGAAACACGACTGCCTTTATCAGTAATGAAGCTGCTTATCTTGGTAGAGTTCTGAAATCCAGAGTTACAGGGTAAAAAAAAAAAAAGAGTGGTGTTTTTTTGGAAAAAAAATAAAATAGAATTTGCTTTTCTCTTTTTCACAGTGGTGTTAATGTCAGCAAGTTTCCTGAAGTCTCCTGAGAAATGTCCATACAAGACCAGAGAGGAATAGTGGTTAGAATAGCATAATACTCCTCTTCCTCAGTTGTAATCACGGATGACCCAGGCTCAGTTCAGATGCCCATTAAAAATACCAAAATGCACACACCAATCATTCCCACATTTTATGTTTTTATTCTTAACTATGACTTGAAATTATGCGTATTTTTGTCAACAGTAATGTTGCAGATACAATAGAAGAGATCTAGATGCTTGGGAGCTGTATTAAAAAGATACCAAAAATGTACTGAAATGGAGTAAATGAATGTATTAAAAATGGAGTAAGAATAACGGACACATTTCTTATTCTTTAAGCTTTTCTTAGGTTTAGGTTTACTTAGCAGTAAAACCGGGAACCAGAATGCTTTTAAAAAACATGAAGAAGATGTTTGAAGAAGATGTAGTGATGTTGACTGTCAAGGGTGTCAGAAAACTCTCAAAAGTCAGCTGTCAACATCCACGTGAACCCCTTTTGTCAGCAGTTTGAAACAGGCTATTTGTGTGGCTGCTAATGATATAAATATGAAAGAACAGATGTTGAACCAATACGAAGTGTCCAAAAAATTTCATGGGATACATGCACACACAAACACAGAGTTTAAATAAATATGTAAATTATATAGTATGGATTGTAAAGAAATACAGACTTTGAAGTTGTCCCCAAGGTGTCCTTTTCAACATTTGTTTTCTGGTTTGTTCTGTCAGGCTGGGATACTGTGAATATGAAAAACATAGAGCCTGTCGCGCATCTTTTGTTTTAAAGGCAGCTTATTTGATTTTAGTAAACAGTCAGCTTTGCTATTTATTTTGATTTTTTGCAGTATTATTTGCATGACAGAATAGGAAAAAATCTAACAAAGGTGTCAGGTGTTCATTATTCAGCCTCCGTGCTTTCTGATGGCCATCAGACCAGATAAATTAAATAGCTTCTGGATCAGATTCTTGCAACAAGCAAAATACTAAAGAACTTCTTGTCCCACAATGCTGCTTTTTCTTTCATTTTTTAAAATGTTGTTTTACTCAAAATCATCGAAGGACAGAGAGTTATTAGGATAAAAATCAAAACCCTCATGGAGTTAGACTCGTATGACTCCATCTCATGAAATGCTGGAATATCTTGCCTTAAGTGGTGTCTCACCAGCCAGCTACCATCCCACTTCCTGCTGTGTTGTTTATAAAAACACATTTCTTTGTGCCTATGATACGGATGCTCTTGGAAGGGAGAGTAATATATTAAGCATGCAGAAGAGATTGACATCCTTTTCAAGTTTTATGGGTCTTGGTGAGAAATCAAGGAGAGTTAGTGGCATCAAAAATAATGCAAACTCTTTAAAGCACCTTTGAAGAAGATACTTCAAAGCCCCCTTTTGCATTTTACTGTACAACCTTTCAGCTTGGAGGTGCAAATCCAGGCATGATATTGTATCACTCAGGATACTGCACAAGTTAAATCTACTGTGAATGAACAGGCAGCCTGAGATTTATCTCACCTGCCTAGAAATTTAGATGTCTGTGCAAGCTATTTAGTTTCTCTTGTCAGTGGAAGATAAGTTGTTCATCTTGTCCTATACTGAGTGTCAAGGAGAGGTGGTTGAAGTCACACTTTGGAAGTTCACTTCTCTGTCCTTCAAATACTGATCACTTACTTAAAGGAGAGAGGTAATTTTTAGATGGCTGAAGTCAGGGTAGATGGAATCCACCAGCGATGAGCTGCTAGTGAGCTGTTAATACATGAATGTTCCACTGCAGAGGAGATGAAACTAGATCTAAATCTTCTGCCCCATCATTTCAAAGCTATGCAAGGAAAAGGAATAGAAAAACATGCTTTATGAGCATATCTACATCAGCACTGGGAGACAGAGGAGAGTTCATTTCAAGCCATATATACTCAGCTCCTTAAATCTTTAAGTTACTTGTAAGTTATTCTGGACTCCCATTTCATAAACAGAATTATTCATTAGGCTGTAAATATTATAACATGAAAAGTTTTGAAGACAAGATTTATTTCAAAGGAGAATTTAGAATGTGAATTTTGAAAGTGTTCAGTGGGCACTGAACAGCAGTTGGTTTCTACTCTTTTTGCATGTGGATCTGTCTTCAATTTTCATTTCTGAATGAGAAAGAGGGAAAGTCTGAAGAATCAAGATTAGCTCTATCCCTCTCATGGTTTTCTTATAAAAACTTTTGTAGCAATGGGAATGGATTCAGAACAGTTTAAGTCACCTTTAAAAAATGTCCGCTTAATCCATTTAGGACAACTTCTCAAAATATTGAAATAAAGAAATTAAAAACAACATTTTATGTAATTTTAATGTATGAGACCAAGAAAGACAATCTTTAAAAGAAGTGG
Source organism: Calypte anna (assembly GCF_003957555.1). Classification (NCBI taxonomy): domain Eukaryota; kingdom Metazoa; phylum Chordata; class Aves; order Apodiformes; family Trochilidae; genus Calypte; species Calypte anna. Next base: position 192,095,930 of record NC_044244.1, read on the forward strand.
TCAGTTAATAAGTGAATGAGGGGTTGTTTTGGGGTCACTATATCCAGCTCTGTTAGAAAAGACTCCTTGAAAAACTCCTTGAAAAAATAATGGTGGAATCAGGCTTCATTTTGCTTGTTACCATTTCAGCTCTTCTGTCAGTTTTGGACTTCTTTTCGGCATCTTCAGGAAATAAAGACTGATCTGTTTGTAACAGGTTTCTGTAGAGAGACATTGTCAACCAGGTGCCTCGAATTGCCAGTGAGTGGGTGTGAGTCCACCTGTGCCTGATTAGGACAGGCCCCTATTGGGCATGAGCAAGGCCAGGGGGCCAATAAAGGTGGAACACACACCCACAGAGAAAACCTCAGCTCACTCTGGTGCGAGGCATGGAGAGGCCAGCAGCTTGTCGAGCCTCTGGAGCAGGAAAGGCTCTTCCCACTACACTTCTACCCTGGAAGCGCTGTGTGGTGGCTGGAGTCCTGGAAGAGACCAGCAGCTCGTTGAGCATCAGGAGCAAGAATGGCTCCTCCCACTACATTTGGTGGAGAATGCGGGCAACATAAAGAAGCGGCAGTGTGAGAAGCTGGCAACAGGAACATTATCCCCGATTTGAAAAAATGCCTGGGCTAACACTCTCCCTGAAAGGTATGACCAGCAAGCTCTTTGGTTTGGAAACCCCTGAACAGAGGGAAGCCAAGATAAGGATTCTCTCTTTGGAAGCCCCTGAGCAGAAGGAAGCCAGGAGGATGGAATCCCATGGTATGGAATCCCACGGAGGAACCAGAAGAAAAAAAAAAAATTAATTAAAGTAAAGTATAAAGTATGGAATCCCACGGAGGAACCAGAAACCCATGAGGAACCAGAAATCTCTTTGGAAACCCCTGAGCAAAGGGAAGCCAAGATAAGGATTCTCTCTTTGGAAGCCCCTGAGCAGAGGGAAGCCAAGAGAAGAGCAGATACAGGAGGGAGAAAGAACAGAGACTTTGTGAAAAAGTGCCTGGGCTGACACTGAACGGTTGCCTAAGCTAGGGTTAAATCCCGTAAGTTGTAAGTGTATTTTTGTGTAAAAAAAAAAAATTTTTGTGTGTAAAAATCCTGTATGTCTATGTCTAAATCCTGTATAAGTGTGTTCTGTACTGCCCCTCAGTGCCCCCTCGATGCTCTTAGCTGAGTGTCCTGCGGGGCCCGAAGAAGTGTAAATGTTAGTAAAAATCATGTTAAATTGTGTTAAAATGTTTGTAAAATGTTTGTATCCTGTAATCAGTGTTAAAAAAAAAAAAAAGAGGGAAATGTAGAGAGACATTGTCAACCAGGTGCCTTGAATTGCCAGTGAGTGGGTGTGAGTCCACCTGTGCCTGATTAGGACAGGCCCCTATTGGGCATGAGCAAGGCCAGGGGGCCAATAAAGGTGGAACACACACCCACAGAGAAAACCTCAGCTCACTCTGGTGCGAGGCATGGAGAGGCCAGCAGCTCGTCGAGCCTCTGGAGCAAGAAAGGCTCTTCCCACTACACTTGTACCCTGGAAGTGCTGTGTGGTGGCTGGAGTCCTGGAAGAGACCAGCAGCTCGTCGAGCATCAGGAGCAAGAATGGCTCCTCCCGCTACAGGTTTCCCGGAGTCCATGCAGTGCCATTGCATGGCAGTGTTTGTATTGCAAGTGAGGTAACAACACGATGGTTCTCTGAAATGTGGTATTTTCATAGGCAAACTGGGTACTAATGAGGTCCCCATGGACAGCTGGGTGATTTAAATATTTTAATTCCCATCCATCTCTTTTCTAGAAGTAACTTTTTTTTGCATTTTACTGCTATCCCAGCAGCGAGGACTGCAGTATGAGAGAGTGGGAAGCAAAGGCTCTTGTTTGAGCAGTAATGTTGGAGGGACTCTGTTGAATTCCTTCCAAAACTTTTCCCTAAGCAGATTCCCTTGGGAATTCGTCCTTAAGGATTCATCCCCAAATACAAGTAATAACCAGCTGGACTGTCTAAAATACATAGGGCAACCACTCAACATGGGGAAAAAGTCAGAAAAATCTGCTGCTCCATATTCATTTTCTATCCACCAGCAAAAATAAAAAAAAATAATAAAAAAAGAAATCATCCCCATAAGCAGAAAAACTGCTTTTCTGCCTTTTCCAGCTATGGCTCTGCCCTGTAGCATAGAAAAATTGGCTGTTTGTATATGTGCTACTATCACTGGAGCTTAAACAATCCAGAAAGGGTACACTTTTATTAACAGGAACCAAGGCTTTTGTTAATAAGTTTCAGCAGCTGCACAACATTGCTGCTTTATTGCTGCTTTTGTATGTTCCAACATCTTGAACTTTCTGCTAATGATCAGCTTCACAGCACTGTGCACATGCAGTGGGATAAAGGGAATGACACGTGATGCCCCTGTCTTTTGAAGAACATGTTTTTGTTTTGACCAGCAAAGTCTCACAAAAATTCACACTTACACAACGACATTTTTGTTCCTTTGTTGGTTTTGGGTTTGGTTTTTTTTTTTGGATGGAACATTCCAGTCAAAACTTTCTTATTTCTGTTTACATTCCTTAGACTATTGGGCTGAGGTAGATATTTTGATTTAGGTACTTTAATATAAGAAAGAACAGATGAAACCAATTGTAGAGGGTGTGTTATATTGGTGTATGTCTATACATGTGCACAGATTGACACTAGGGGCACCAAAGGCTAATGATAAAAGGCAGAAATAATGACCTCAAATAACAAAGCCCTGTGCACAACTGCTCAAGTATAAGAGGGTAACAAAAACCCCTTACACTTTACTGTACATAGAACTTTCCAGAAACTAGTAAAATCATAGAATCAGAGAATAGTTTGGTTTTGAAGGGACCTTTAAAGACCATCTAGTCAAATACTCTTGCAGTGACAGGAACATTTCTCAGACCCCTGTCCAACCTGACCTTGGATGTTTCCAGGTATGGGACACCTACCACTTCTCCACACAACCTGTGCGAGGGTTTCAGCACCCTCAGTGTAAAAAAAATTCTTCCTTATATCTAGTCTGAATCTCCCCTCTTTAGTTTAAGACCATTATCCCTGTCCTATCACTACAAGCACTACCAAGAGATTTGTTCCCACCTTATAAGCTTCCTTTAAGTTTTGAAACGTTGCAACAAGGTCTTCCTGGAACCTTCTCTGCTCTGGGCTGAAAAATCCAACTCTCTGTCTGTCTGATCATTTTTGTGGCTTCCTCTGAACCCTCTCCAACAGCTTTGTGTTCTTCCTCTGTTGGGGGCACCAGAACTGGACTCCACATTACAGTGCAGAAGAAGGGGAGATTCACCTCCCTCAACTTGCTGGCCACACTCCTTTTGATACAGCCCAGAATATGGTTGGCTTTCTGGTCTACAAGTACAGAAGGTTCACATTGGACCTCTCATCACCCACTGACCCCTTGTCTTTCTCCATGGGTCTGCTCTCAATCCCTTCAGTCCCCAGCCTGCATTGAAAATGGTGGTTGCCCTGACTCAGATGGAAGACCTTGAACTTGACCTGGAACCTCAGGAATGTAAATTAAAAGTCTCAAAACAGAGTAATAAGTCATCTCAATGGAGGAAAAAAAAATCAGTTCCAATGGCCATCCAAATTAGTCTCAAATGGAAATACAGGAGTGGTGTCAGAAGACCACTTTTCTCAGAAGACCAGTGATTTGAAATCCTTAGCTACAATAAAAACTCAGAAAAAGGAAAAGAAACAGAATGTAAAGTTATATAAACCAAAATCCTAGTAAGCTATGCCTCCTTTAGGTTTTTTTGAGGCTTTGAGGCACTAATGTAAGAGCTCAATTTCCTACATTTTAAACTGTCATTTTCATCTTTTGCTGAAGAGTGTTGAAGCACAGAGACTTTTCCTCTTTGAAAGGAGACCGGAAAAGTAAATGTTTCCATAATTCATTCTGCAGGTCTCAAAGAAAGACATTTCTTTAATATCCAAGCAGTGTGCCTCAGCAGCAGAGAGGACAAGGCATTGGGGCACCTAGCACTATGGAGGGTGGTAATTTTCTCTGAGAAGCAGCTGGGCAGCTGTAGGTCAGAACTCTTTATGTCTGCAACATTCCTCTGAATATTAAATTATATTCTTACCCTCAGCTGATTCGGTGTGGTCATTTCTGTAATGGTTTTAGTTCATGTTACAGCAGTTAATGTCATGAAAATTGTGTGAAGCTGCCATAAACTGATTCAAAACACTCCAGGAGATTACAAAAGTGAAGGCTTTGGATGGGCTGGGCATTTCCTTACTGTGTGAAATCTGGCTGCAATTGATTTGCATGCAAAGATTTTTTGCCCAGTCCTACTGTTAGGTGGTTTATACTAAAAATAAGCAATTTTGCTCTTTTCTGATGAAACGTGCTCTTTCAAGTGGAAAGCAATGCAGTGGCCCTAGACTGCTGTGGAACATCACTGGAGGATACTCTGGGATTTGCTCTGGGTGAATGACATTTCCTCCAGCATGCAAACAGCCTGCAAGCTGCAAGCCTATTCAGCCTATTCAGGCTGCATCAAGCTGTAATGTGCAATTACTCTTCCTCAAAACAACATTTTTCTTCCATTTTAAAGATTCAGAGACAGACACATTTCTTAAGCTACTTATTAATATAATGTTTTTACTGATAGGGATTTGAGAGACATCTGCTTTCTCTCAGCTAAAATAAATGCTTACAACCCCCCTCAGCATAACAATCTGAAAGTTAGCTATCCAGCCTAAATTAATTTTTCTCATTCCCTCTGGAGTTACCCAGGAAAGATAAGCACCTCCAGATGATTCAGCTGACCTATTTTAAACACGTATTTAAAAGAAGATGAGAATTTTGTCTTTCCCAGGGTTCTCCTATCCTGAAGGCTCCTTGTGAATCTAATGACTAATATTTATTTTGTCTAAAGAGTTTATACAGTAGTACCTTCAGTAATGGAGTTGATAGATAGAGACACAGGAAAGCATGCAAAGCTAATAATAAAACAGTAGCAGTGGAAAAATATGTGTATATATACATAGATCAAAGCAGCTCCTTGAAATTTAGCAGATTATGGAAAATAAATACATAACTGAGTTCAGAGGAGGAAATGAAAGAGAAAAATAAGAATAAAACATCTCAAATGATTTTGTTACGTGATTTGTGTTGAGCACCTTGTGTTGTATACATATGGATGACAATGATATTGTCTCATAATAAGTAAGAATTACCAAGTCATCAATGCAGGGCTACAGAAAATCTGCAATCAGGTTAGGGGGTTTTTTTGTCATCAAGCTTTTATTGACTTGTAGAGATACATCTTAAATGACAGCCTTTTCTCTAGAGAGCTTCCAGCCTGAGATATGAACAATAATGAGCAGATGAGGTAAGAATGCATGCCACTGTAACTAGGTAAAGGAAAATAAAATACAGACAGATCAAGCAAAATCATAACTACATTTCCTACCATTTTTGGTATCACTGTATGAGGTACTGGTTTGCTTTGAATGTAAGCACCATGATGACTTTTCAGATTTTGATGAAGAGATTCTTTTCTGCTTGTTAATTGTGGCACAGGGAAAAAGGATAAAAGCTGAGAGGAAAATGGGCCACTAAGGTCTTTGGACACCAAAGTTGGGAGAGTTGACATTCTGATATACAACAGATCAGTAGGTGTGTTAAATAAGATTATGGAATAATAAATAACAACAACAAAAAATATATATGATGTAAAGGCACATGAGGAAGGGAGGAAATTGGAGATCACTGAGAAAAAAGAGGTATTAAAGATCCAGATGGGGTCTATAGGAAAGCATGAGAGGGTCTTCTAAAAAGTGCATGTACTGATAGGACAAAGGGTAATGACTTTAAACTGGGAGAGCGTAGATTTAGGTTACACATTAGGAAGAAACTCTTCACTGTGAGGGTGGTGAGACACTGGCACATGTTGCCCAGCTAAGTTGTGGCTGCCCCCTCCCTGGAAGTGTTCAAGACCAGGCTGGATGGAGCTTTGAGCAACCTGGTCTGGTGGGAGGTATCCCTGCCCATGGCATATGGGTTGGAACTCAGTGATCTTTAAGATCCCTTCCAACCCAAACCATTCTATCATTTTATAAAGTGTCAAAACCAAAGGAAAGGTGTTACAACAATCAAATGGGTCTGATTTAAAAAAATTGAGAAAACTTTGAGAAAGCTTTTAGTAGAGTAAGCAGCATGCAACTAAGCAGCAAGACCATATTGTCAAGATATTGTACATGGAGAAGCTGCAGACTCAGATTATATCTGTTCCATAAGAAATCAAATGAGATGCTACATCAAGATGCATCCCTTTGCCAAACTGACTGGTTAAAACAAGAAAATGTAGGTTCTCATACAGTTCCCACTAGAGGTATCAGCAGTTTCCCATGGCACCAGGGACTATAAAGATGACCAGATGGGCTATAAAGATGACCAGATGAGTTTTTAAGTGCTAGGTGAACACTGAACATCCAGCTACATGGTAAAATACATGCAATAGAAAGATAGTTTTAATTAAAGAGTGAATTATGATGACATACAGTATTTCTCAATGTCTAAACCATGGTTGAAGGTTACATATCAATTACTTTTATCTCATTAGGAATAATTAGTAATTACCAAGTACTCTAAGGGAAATGTGATTACTATGAAGCTACCTGGTATTTCCCCAAGGGAACTCAATCCAGTTACAGAATATATTACTTAAAGCAGCAGATAAAATATCACTTTATGTGGGAAAACAGTCTGCGGAGGCTTAAGGATTCCATGTGCACATCAATATGATTGTATGAAATCGTTTATTAGCAACTTGCACTCACTTTATATAGAGAAGCCTTGTTTACACCATCTTATCATGCAGGTGGCTTTGTATTCCGATTACACATACCATTCTCACGGAACCTTCTTCCCACATAATTATTTTCCTCCTCTGTTGCCAATTAAGTTATCTCTTTCCCAGTAGCTCATTCTCAGAAAGCCTCTAACTAGGCCTCAATAACCATTAACCCAATGTGGCCTAAATTGAAGTAAGTCAGGATTGCTCACAACCTGGATATTTCTGAACTGTTTCCCCAACAACTTTATTTATGCAGTACAAGCAAAATAGGCCCATTAGAAAATATTTAGTGAAATATTTGGCAAAGACAAAAGCTTTGCAGTGACTACACTACAGAATGTTTCCACACTTTTTAAAATAAACTATGTCAATTTTAAGGTCAAAAATTTCTGCATTAAAACAAAGTTAAAACTATGCCAATCCTCCTTCACTTTTTCTAATACACTGTTCGGAGAATAAGATTTGGGAGATGTTTGCTTCTAACTAGAAATTGCTGGAGACAAATTCGAAGCAAGCTCATCCTAGTCAGCCTAATGTAGCACAAGTTTAAAAGGATACTTACTGATCCACCTGCCTGACTTTGCCACTAGCCCTCAGGAAGACAAACAGATGCTTGTCTAAAAAGAAAGAGAAAAAGATGTAAACTAGTATTTCACACTGACAGATTTACTGAGAGCCTCTGCTGCTATGGAAAAGCCATCTGACATAGAAGTAGGATGCACCATTTTTTATTTTAAAATGTTTAGATAACAATTTGAAAGGGAAAATTTCATATAGGCAACTGGCTATGTGTGGGGCAGTGCAAATGTTTATACTGAAAGAAAGAATTATTGGTGATGTTTTGTGGTCATAGAATTGACTGGATTATAGATGTTTTTGTTCTGGACAAACAATATGGAAAACAATAATGTTTTGTGAGTTAAAAAATCCCAGAGTTTAATTTTGTTACACTTTGGAATTCAGTAAACAGACCTACAGGAAACATTAGTGAAATTATCACACAAACTGATGCAGCAGCCCATTTGAGGAAAAGCCATTTTTTCAGAATTGGTCCAATTAGCCCTAGTAAGGAAGCAAACTTCAGAAATATGGAAGAACCTGTTTTTCATTTATTGCTTAACAATGGACCACAGCTGAGAAAATCAGAATTATTTTCTCCCCCTTTCTCATATTTTCTGGTTCAACTCAAAATGGAAAAGAACATGTTACTTTTTAGATTTTTCCCATGTAAAGATGCTTGTGTTATTATTTTAGGGCCAAGAAATCTCTGCTAAGGCTTCAGACACTCCTATGTTAAACAGCGTGATGCTGTTATGGTAAAAGTAGTGTCATTTCAGCTGATAGACCCACACAAGGCCTGAAAACCCACATTTTTAAAGTTCCAGATTAACTTCTTTATTATCACTGGTTCTTACACGGAGGAAAGTATTAGATCTCCTTCATTGCAAACAAGATTTGATACCTTTCCCCTTATTTAACATTAACTATTGAGTTTGACTCTTGTATTCTTATTTCAGAAGTTGCTATTTAATTATGTTTCACTTTAACATTTAACATTTTGGCAGCTCTGTAAATAAATTTTGTACAGGTCAGTTTTGTAAGCAAATACTGATTTTTCTACATTTTCATACTGCAATATATTCATTCAGCACTTTGAGAAACACTTTTTTGATCATTCAGATAATTTTTCTTTCCACACCAATGGTTCCGACACCTGAATCCCTGTATTGCATTATCAGGTCTCATTACTATCTCATGTTCAAACCAGAGCACACACCTCTCTGGAAAAGTACAGATCTTTTAGGACTGCATGGGTTCACTTTTAAATATGTTGAAACTCAGATCATACTTGAAACCTGGAATGAATGTCCATGTTTTTTAGAATAGGGCTGAAAATGCAGTCATTGACGTATTAGCTGCTTCCTAGTCACTGTTGTGAACTTCTGTACTGGATAGATTACATTTCCTTTAAGAGATTAATTTTTGGACTCAGTGTTTTTTTCTGGTAATTTATCTGGAAGCATGTTTAAGCCTACAGTGGTGTTTCACTTGTCATGTCTTTCTCCCTTGGACCATAGCCTCGTGTTAAAATAAGCCTAATGTCCTCAAAACATTCAAGGACAATGTGAGGGATTTTCTGTACTTATCATCCTACTGAGTAGTTCTTCATCAAATGACTCTCTCTAATCGAATTAGATCGCCTCCAGCATATTATCCTTGTCTACTCTCTGTTATATCCTTGAAAAATACAGGTGGGTTTGTCAGACAAAGGTTTACTCTTCAAACAACCAGCCTGAGTGTTTTTGTCCATCGCAGATTTTTCTCTGTGCTGTATGGTCTTAGGATTTCTCCTCTTTTTGAGGCCCAGTGTCTTGTCTTTTATTTTCACTTCAACTTTGCTCAATACTGAGAAGGCTATGTTAGTCTCCCTTTAGAGAGAGGGAGACTTGATTACACTCAACCAAAACTGGAAGTCACTGTTTCCTTTCAGCTTCAAAAGAAAAGACTTTTTAAACTCAGAAGCTTGGCTGGATTCAGTGATCAAGTGCCACGTGGATGGTTTTAAGGTTCCATTTTCTCACTGAATGGCTGAAGATATTTTATGAAGGGTACTTTGCAGTTCATCCATTTGAGTCTTTTTTCTTCTTCAGTTCTGACTATTTACATTCACAAGTTGAGGACATAGGTACATTCCTGTGATTTGAGGGCTCCACTCACATTAGGAACTGGTGAGGTGCAGTAGATTTGACCAGCCCAAAGAAGTGAACCATGGGAAGTGTCCTTGCACCATGCTGGCTACAACCAATTTTCCCCTTTGTGCTGTCGTGAGGAATAAGAGGAATATGCCCCATTTAAGAGGCATAAAAAGACTATTTTTTTTGCAAGATAATCTCCTAGAATAACCTACTCAGTGACTATTGCTGAGCAGTTTGGCATTAAAAGGAGCTTTTCTCGGTTATATGAAATTCCAATTACTCAGAGCATGAAAGTATGCATTTTGCTTTTATCTGGTGAGTAGTGTAATTTAAATCAATGGAATTATTTGGTCCTTAAAATTACCAAAATGTTCAAGAGTTTCTGACTCCCTGCCTATGTAAACACAGTGTGCAACTTAACAGGGAATTCAAATCAGGGCTCAGTTTCATGTCTTATAAATCACACCGACTACATTTATAAATACAATTTACTGAGCTGCTCTTCAATATAATGGCCTTATGTGTTAATCCTCTGAAGCATTCATGTATTTGTTTCTTTTTTTGTGGTACAATTATTATTCAAGTTTCTTTGCCTGCATTAGTGCATTGCTGAGAGGGAGAAGTTGTGCTTCCTTAAGTATCACATATTTAATCACAGTGGTACTTTTTGCAGACAGAGAAAAACAGCTTTGTACTCTGAATCCCAGAAAATGAAAATGAGGTACATTAGACACAATGTATGCAGAATTCTGTAACACTTAACAGTGGCTTAGCTGGGCTGCAGGGATATTTGGCAGAGAATGAAACTCTACAGGTTTCCACAGTTGAGTCCTACCCAGTAGATGGCATCCATGCACCAACACTGGAGCCTGTGCTCTGAATATAGTGCAGTGAAGATTTTTACAATGTTTTATTTATGAAAGAAAATTAACTTTGAATCTTTGTGTATTGCCTCAGGCAATATAAGCAGTAAACATGATTTTCACACCAATAGGTAACAAATAGTTTTCTTAATAAATTAGATGAACCCTGATGTCTGGTTTCAGATTACTTTAGAGCAATGTGTGTATAATACATTTCTCTCACATTCAAAATCTTTTTGTTTAACACAGAATAAAGAGAAAATGACTGGAGAATACTGTGAAGCATGAATTATCTTCTGGAAACAGACATTTTGGGTTTAAGACCTGTTTTTAATACATATATAAAACCATTCAATTTTTTGGCTGCCTGGTGCTTCATAGAGCTGTTTGCTTTCAATATATCAGCTTCTGTGATATTATCACAATATATTTTATAGACATTGCTTAATTGCATCTTTCAAAAACATTGCCATGAGGCATTGCCAATCTGTACTCATATATCTATGCTAATTTTATAATGGGGAAACATGGTACTGAAAGAAGAGTCAGTTTATCAGCACCAGAATATGAAATGATGCCCAAGAAAAGTAACTTCTGCTTTCCTGTCCTTCCCATTGGAGATGCACCTCACAAGTATCCAAATCTGCACTTGTCTTGATAGATCTGAAGTCTCCTGTGGCCTGTGTGTGGAAACAAAGAGGGAAGCAGGCTGGTGAGGATGGTCTGGATATCTTCTATATTGTGTTATATGATGATGGGTGGTTAAAAAGAATTTTTAAAAATTTTCCAAGGAAATCTTTTAAAAACTGGTGTTTGTTTAGAAAAGATGCTGTTGAATCCCTGAATCTGTTTCCAGAAACAAAAAACTTTATTCCTTTGTGCCATCTTGCTTGGACATATTATATGAATCCCACTGTTGGCAGTGATTACCACTCTGGAAGAATGCTGCAGAAAACAAACTCAAGATGGGTTAAATTGCTTACCAAGGCATTGATCCTTCTCTTCTGACAACAGAGAGATCCTTCATTAGACTTACACCTGAATTTTAGACAGATAAAATTCAGTAAAATTAAACTATCCTTAAGAGGCTCATCTTCATGTACTATTAAACAACAGTTCTTTTAGACTGAGTGTTTTATCACACTTAATTTTTAATTTTCTCTCTGAATGAAGAATTTGTGGACTGGTGTAAATTTACCCAAGATTTTCTTTCAGAAGGGTCAGCTAACCTAAACTCTCTGGTTTCTACTCTGGAAGCCTGGACATTACCTCCAGACACATCAGGGAATTAATGTCATGCCTGGGTTGTTTTGTTTCCCTGGATACTGTTATTTAACAGTATCGGCTGTTACTCATCCTTTAGTCCAGGGAAACTGGAAAGCTTCGTGTTTGATAAAACTGCTAGTGAGGCAATGTCCAAAATTTCTGTGTCTCTCTTAAAAATTGGGGAAATAGTAAATTTTTCCACCTTCAATTTAACTCCTCTTTATGCTTCATGCACCATCTTTAGGGCATGATTTAGAAAGAAAAATAATTTTAAGCATCGAGATTAGAACAGCTTCTCTTCCTGGTAAGATTTAAAGGAACTTTATAGTAATTCTACTCACAGATGTTTCTTTGTGAGAAGTTGAATGTACTACAGAAAAGATGATGTTTGAGTTTGCAACTAATTCAGCCTCCTTACAAAATATTTTGGTTGAGAATTAGAACTTAGTGAAATTCTTTCACATATCAGTTGACACCAGTATTATGGCCTCTATTGCATTCAGACAGATATGTTTCAAAAATTTCTCTGCTTTGTTTTTTTTTTTTTGAGTGAAATTTCCCTGTGATTAAGTGCTGCCTGAAGGTGAATTTTCTTTTTAAAGTCTGAACAAAAACTATGAAATAATTTGTTACTTATATCCCTCAAATGAGATTTTCCCTACAGAAAAATTGTTGCAGTATGGTTTTGCTCTTATAAGTAAAAATGTTATAAAGTTTTGGACCTGAAGTTTACTTTAACTGCCTTCTTAGCTAATGCTTGATGAGAAGTAAGAAGCTGGGTGACCAGTTAAGAAATGACATGGAGAAATATAACCATGGCATGGTTCAAATAAAAGCAGATCTAGAATATGTTCTGAATGTATAAATTTGAATTTTGACCAGTGTTGGCATTGATATTGGTGGTGACCACATTTTGACCAAAAAACCTCCTGGGTTTATTCCATATTCTTAAATTATTAGCTGTAAATGACTCAGATTAGCCAGGGATCAGACAGAGAGCCCTGATTGAGCAAAGGATTACAAACTTCATCCTGGCTCATGAAGCTTTTTCAAACAAGAGAGACCCCAAGCAGTTCAAATTTATAACCCATCATTCATTAACTGAAGAGGTGAATTTTGTCTCCTGAGGGATGAATCATGGATTTCTGGGACTAATGACTTGAATGTGAATTATTGCAAGCTGAGAGATTCCCCTCTGAATCAGAGACAGAAGAAGGTTTGTCAGATGTGGAGAGACTGAACACAGCATTTATTGCTAAATATATTTTAAAAAGTAGGCTCAGTGATTCACTGCTAAACATGTAGGTAACCCATCTGCATAAAAGAAAGTTAGGGTTTTTTTACTTAAGCATTGTTCATTTGGAATATAATTACTTCTAGAAATGTTGACCTTTGCACATAATGAAAAGTGTTGTCGGGTTTTGTGTGCTCCAAAATAGGGCTGCAAAAAGGAAGGCTAAAAGAATGGTAGAACAATAGAAGAATAATAGATACATATCCTACTTATTAAGTTTGGAAAGGATTGTTATTTTAAAGTCATTACCTCACTGTGTTAGAAGCAAATGACAAAATATACATTAGAGAAGAAAACCAGAAGCCTGACAATAAATATACACAGTCTTGCACCTAGCTCTGTGTAGAGCTTGACATCTCCACTTTTTCAGGGAGCTATTTGAGGCTTCCCACAGTGAGGAGCAAGGGCAAAAGGGAAAAATCTTCCTATGAGCCAAGGGAAGGAAGGCTCAGTAAAAGGATGAGCAAACATCATCTTGAAAAGATTTAATTTGGAATACCACTTTCAGTGATGCAGGGTAAAATTTATAGTGGTACCATTACCATACACACCTTACTGCCTTGGGAGAGTTTGTACCACTATTTTGCAACTACCCATACAACTGCCTGGGACTGAAAGCATGCATTAGACTCTCCTGAAGTTCAACACAGGAAATATGGCTGTTTGCCTTGCAGAAAAGGCATTTTCATGACCCCTGTTTAAAAGTAGGAAGTAAGAAGAAAGAATACAAAGAGCAAATTAAAATTTACCTGGTGGATGAACATGATGGCATTAATATTTGGTCTGTATGTAAATTGCTGTGATTTGGGTGAGAGGCCACAGCAGTAAGAGTTCCTGCTGCTATGGTCCCCTGGGTCCCCTGGGGACATCATGGCTCTCTAATGTCCAACTCTCTGTTTCTAATCTCCCAGAAGAGCTGTTTCAACAGGCAGCTGGGTCTGGCATTTGGGCTAGTGGAATGGGTAGACTGTGCTGTGGCTATGGGAGGTACAGACCTAGTCATAGAGGGCATCACTTTTATATCTGTGCAAACTTTAACATAAATAGTCTGCAGGCAAGAATATATTGACAGCAGAATTTCCGTGGGAGCCTTTGAAATGCACCTAAAGACGATCATCCCACTCTTGCTTTGGATGATTCCTTCCTGGAGCTGGATGTGCTCTGTTAGTTAAAAAGGACACAAAAAGTATAAGGAAAGTCTAAATCAGTTCCTGTACAATGCAGATGCACTTACACTTGAGTTCATACATATTGCTGTCACCCAGTGTTGCCCGAGGATAAGCTGAGTGTTAGCATGAGGCAGCGTTCATTCTGACTCCAGTTAAATTTGTGTCTTACTCCTAGAGTCATAAAATTCAACAAGTGAGAGGTCAGGCATTTGGTGAATATACATGAAGTAATTTTCTCCAGTGGGAATTTATACCAATACAGAAGCACTCCTTCCCAACACACTTGGAAAAATAACATTACACTCTAGTTTGGTTTTCATAGAATCATAGAATCATAGAATTGGCTGGGTTGGAAGGGACCTCAGAGATCATCGAGTCCAACCCTTGAACCACCGTTGCGGTTGCTAGACTACGGCACTGAGTGCCACATCCAGTCTCTTTTTAAATATCTCCAGGGACGGAGAATCCACTACTTCCCTGGGTAGCCCATTCCAATGTTTGATCACTCTCTCCGTAAAGAAACTCTTTACATTTTTTAAACTCTTGGAAAAGCTTTGCCTGATTCTAAAAGGGAAAGGGAAAAGGAAAAGTCTAAGGAAAGGGAAAGGGAAAGAAAAAAGAAAAGGGAAAGGGAAAGGAAAAGAAAAGGGGAGGGGTTACAGATAGGTAGCATTCAGTTCTTCATTTTCTTTATTATGGAAAATAGGAGAGGTTTTTATGTCCCTAACTTAGGGACTTATTTTGGAACAGTTTATTTGCTAAAATATTGGGGAAATCTGTTCAGTGCAGGTACACTGCTGGACAAAAATGTAATTCAATGATTACTTGGAGAACACACTGTTTTATGGCTACAGCCTACACTGAGCTGAGAGCTGACCCTCTTCATATTAGAGATGGTGAGGCTAATGCTCTATTCCTTTGAAATTCTTCCCATTTCTTGTACATATGTACAGATGCTTTTATGTACATAACCAACTAAAGTGTCAGGTTTTGCAGCATGAACAGAATTGAATTTGAAATAATTCCTGGTACAATCGCAATTCAAAATGAATGTTACTCAAAATGAATAACACTGCACAATGTTATTTGGATAGTAATGGCTCCCATAGAGGCAGTAGTTTTGGAACTATATTGCTAGCAAGAAAGCCTGAATTACTACCCATACCTACACATTTGCAATATACTTCAAAATACTGTTGTTTCCCTATTTTTTTCCTTTCTTAAGGAGTGGTTGAGATGTCCATGAATTGTGAAACAGTCTTCCAAGCAGAGTTTAAATGCAGTTAATTCTGTTGAAGTGAATTTGATGTTAATAAAGTCAACACAAGCTGGTTTTTGTTTTTTTTTTAAATTTATTTAATGTAAATTCTTCATGTGTGTGTCCTATGGGGAAATAAAGAGAAAAAAGGTACAAGCTGTATAATATAGCAGTAAGATCAAAATGAACTTGTCCACTTTCAAAAATTAACTTGATTATTTGCAAATAATATAATATTATTTTCTTGAGCTTTTAGGTGTACTATTTGCAACAGTTTTACTAATCAGTTGTGCACACCATCCCCTGGACAGGATATCTGGACTTGGTCCCTGCAGTCCTGTATAGAGAAGAGGGTGTGCTACCTAGATTTTAGAAACAGATCCCATAGATGCAGATAGCTCAAAGTCTCACAGAAAGTCTCAGATCATCCCAAATCATGGAGTCAGAGAATCATCAAGGCTAGAAAGGACCTTTAAGATCATTGAGTTCAATTTTCAGTTCTAGCCACCTTAACCACTAAATCATCTCCTGAAGTGCCACATCTACCTCCCTTTTGAATACCCGAGGGACTGAGACTCCACCACCTCCAAGGCAAGCAGTTCCAATCCTTCACCACTCTTTTGGTGAAAAATAGACAGCTGAAATCTCAAGAGCTCTAATTCAGAGTATTAATGCCAGATAAACTTCTATTGTTTAGATCATCCACAATAAAATGACAGAAAAAATGCCACCTCTCCATGAAGCAATATTTACAATAGAAATAATTTGGGCTGTCATCTATTTTTAAGCTTCAGGTCAACCTGTTTCAATATTATCAACCTTGCTGGTGAAGGAGTTGTTGCATTTTTGTGTTATTTTTCAGGTGCTGTTCTCTGAGAAATTAATGTGATTCTTTGATTTTCCTTATACTAAACATTTAAACTCCCTAGGGAGGAGATTGCTTAATTTCTAGTGACATAAACCACTCAGTTGAGAATGGACTCTGGGAGAGGAGCACTGGATGGATTTTGCTGACCCTGTCAATCTGCTGTTATGGGGACCTTCTGGCAGTGCTATGGCAGTAGTTCCTGCTTTGTGGTCCATCTTGTGTGAGGCCAAGACTCTTCTCAAGCCTTTGCATCCATCTTGCTTGGATGTTAGTTTAGACACAGTCAGGCTGGTCTGAAATTATCTCTGGAAGAGGAAGAGCCCTGGCCAGAGATGTTTAATATCAAGGAGCATCCACCAACCTTGCAGGTTGGGGTCCTCAAGTTTAAGTGCTTATTATCAGTCTAACAATCTACATACAGTTTTGTAGGTAGGTGTGGACAATGCTATATGATTTCTTCATGGTAAAAGCAGATCACATTTGCTTTGAAAGAGAAGCTTTGTGTCCTTGCCTAAGATGGCTGGGGGAGAGGGAATGTATGCAGGACTCTACACCTGGCCATCAACAAACTTTGGCATCCCAAGGGGAGAAAGGAAGAAAGGTTGTACCACAAAATTCCAGATATTTTTCCAAAGGTCTCTGTAATTGGACTGTCATGGCTTGCTGTTATTTTAAAATTCTGATAGAACCTGGATAGGTTCAAAACTGGATCAAAGCAATAGGCAAAGCAAAGCATACCGTGACTAACAGGAATAACACAGGGAGATGATGCAATCTTCCATAACTTTTGTCTGCAACATCATCTGGGCTTAATTAGTCCATTTTGGCCCTGTCTATAGTCACCACAAATGTGCTGAGGGTGATTTGTCTTATTCCAGAAGACAGTGTGTTGGGAGCTGCCCAGTCATTGACTATAGACCAAACCAGCATGGACGGGATGCTAAACAGTTAAAGGCTGAAGATAAGTAGATTATAGCCCACCCATAACTCTCTTAAGAGGGAATTTGGGGTCTTCATGAAATCTAACTTGTAAAATAGAAGCACTGTGAGAATCCATTGACCTCACACATATGAAGACAATTTTTTTCCTGCATATGACAAAATTGTTCACCTAAAATATATTTTTGTTTATATACCCACTGAGATGTAAGTCAGGCTTTAAGCAATTGTTTCTATTATGCAGGCTGGCTATTCAGACTGATATTGCCATAGGTCTGATTTCCTTTGTCCAAAAAGCAAAGAATGCTCTTCGGATACATGCAGAAGCCACCAGGGAAGCATTAGAACTTCAGGGATCAGGAATATCCAAGAGCATAATAGAAAAAAAAGTTTAAATAAGATGGCATGCAAAGTAAATTACATGCTTCTGTTTCTAAGCAAGGTATCTTTCAGCTGTGATGAATTTGTAACAGAATGACTGATACAGACTGGAACACTTTATTCCCATCCTTTGATTTCAAGATATTGCACATCAGAATTGATGAAGACTCCTCTGAAATAACAAGAGGAACTAAGTTCAGAGATGCTCTCTGGGAAGAAAAGCAGCTGGTAGAAGGGCCCTGTTGTCATCTATCACACTCTCTCTCTCTATCAGTCTCTTTCTTTTTTTTTTTTTTTTAATTTATTAAAGATTCTTATTTACCTGAATATTCCTGTCCTGTTTTAAAATTCAAAAAAGATTTTTGTTTCAGGACAGATCAAAATGAAAATATTTGGAAATTATTTCAAATGAAAGTTTTGGGTTTGGACCATGCAAAGAGTTTATCTGTTTGGCTTGGCCCACTGAAAAAATATGAGTTACCCTTACCAAAGGGAAACCCAAAAAACAAAAAACCAACCAAAAAACCCAACCAATTTTTAAGGAAAGTTAAACATTTTCTATATGGTCATAATTCAAGTTTTCATCAAATTACTTGGGTGTGTTAGTATTTTAGTTCTTTGAATGATTTCCTATGGTTTGACAGTAGCAGTTTCAATAGTAAAGATGGAAGAACTTGTTATTCTCTTATGTTGTTATCTCTCATTATTTTATTCTAGATTGCCAGTGCACAAGCCTGGGGGGCTGTGTTTAGGTGACCCTGAAACCATCTCATCTCTGGGGTGAACAAAACCTGCTCTCAGCCTCTCCTCGACAACTAAGTGCTCCAGCCCTGACCATCTTGGTGACCTCTCCTGAAATTTCTCCTGTTTCTCAGCAACCAGAAATGTACCAGAAAGCCCTAACTGGAGAAGAACCAGAAGGAGATCAGTAGCACTAGAGCCTCAAGCAAGACAGGGAATTCAGGGAACAGGAAAAAATATCTGAATGCCTGATAGAACCAAGATGATTAAGGGAGTGGGACATCTCCCTTTTGAGGAAAAGCTGAGGTAACTGGGTCTCTTCAGCTGGGAGAAGAGAAGAATGAGGGGTGAGTGCCTGGAAAGCCAAGCTTTTCTCAGAGGTGACTAACAATAGGACAAGGGGCAATGGTTATAAACTGGAGCATAGGCAGTTCCATATAAATATTAGGAAGAATGTTTTCACTGTGAGGGTGGCAGAGCATTGGAACAGGCTGCCCAAGGTGGTTGTGGAGTCTCCTTCCCTAGAGACATTCAAAGCCCACCTGGATGTGTTCCTGTGTGACCTGCTGTAGGTGACCCTGCCCTGGCAAGGGGGGTTGGACTAGAGGATCTTTCGAGTTCCCTTCCAAACCCTAACTTTCTGTGATTCTATGAATCTCTGAAATTGAAAGGCCCCTGATCTGGCCAGTACTAGGGAGCTGAAATTCCCACATCTTCAGGGAGAAATCTAACTGGGAAACTGGATCCAATATGAAGAACAGATATGAGGTAAAGGAGAATCACAGGGGTTTAGGTAGAAAAGACCTTTAAGAAAAAGTTTAACTGTACACCTAATACTGTCAAATCCACCACTAAACCATGTCCCTCAGCATCACATCTAGATGTTTTTAAATGCTTCCAGGGTATTTTAAATGCCTCCAGGGATGGTGACTCCACCACTTCCCTGGCAGCCTGCTCCAATGCCTGACAACCCTTTCAGTGAAGAAATTTTTCCTAATATCCAATCTAAACCTCCCCTGGCACAACTTGAGGCCATTTCTTCTTGTCCTATAACTTGCTATTAGGGAGAAGAGACCAACCCCCCCCCTTGCTATAACCTCCTGTCAGGTAGTTGTAAAAAGCAATAAGGTCTCCCCTCAGCCTTCTTTTCTCCAGACTAAGGAGAAAAAGCATCCAGACAGGCATGGAGGCATCCTTTCTGGGAGAAGCAAACTCACAGGAAGCATGAGGAGAAACAGCAGCCTGGGAGACAGGGAAACATGCAAAGTAGAAAATGAAAGGAAAATGCATGAGTGGGATTAGAAAAAGGTAGTGTCAAGAAAATTGAGACTGTAACACTTTTCATACTCCCTGCCAGTAGGACATCTGTCTGTTTTCCTGAGAGTAAAAGAAGAGGATGGTTATGAGGAGTGATAATTTATATGCGCACAGAGGGTTTTCATCTGGAGGAGAAAAAAGGTCTCTGTCCTTATGTTTTAGGCTTTTCGTTTAATTACACTTAATGGTGTCGTCTTCCTTAGTGCATAACACAATAGAGCAGCTGCCACCAGAACAGGATCTTTCTACTTTGAGAGTTTAATGATCTAACAATTTTGTTTTGATGATGGCAAGAGCACTGTGTTGGAGAGAAGTACTTACAATTGTTCTTGGTGACTTCTTTGTGCCTCCTGTCCTCCCTGTGAAAATGGAAATGTTGCTCACAGTGGTTATTTAAGAGAGAGATTTTTTTAAACTTGGATAAAACATTCTTCTTCACTTGAGACTTCTTTTCTAGCAGTCTGACTTCTGAGATTAGGGTGAAGAATTGATTACTAGTCTTTTCTGTTATGAAACCCTGCTTCCTCTGCCTTCATCATGAATGAAAGAAAGGGTGAATAAACTTGTCTGGCTTTTCTGAAGTGTAATAAGCAAAACTAAGAAATGTCTTTTACCAGAATTGAGGTCTACAGTCAATCTTGAGAAGAGTCCTGCACAATTGCTGTCATGGCAAAGACAACTGAAGCATCATTATATGTACAAATGACAGAAGCAGGAAGGTGTCAACCTTCATGAGAGCTTTGCTAACCCTGTGCAGGAGTACTGTGATGGGTTCTGCTGTCCAAACCTTGAAAATTAGCTTGAACAGTTGAGAAGAGTCAAAACAGCTGCAAATCAGACACTGTACTTTATGGGTGCACTCTGTTTTTCTAGCACTTTCTATATTTGCAGAACAACAGCACATCAAGTGGCAACTGAAATGAGCAATATTCAGTTAGGAAGTAAGATGCAAAACTGTTTTTGTCAATAAGATTCAATAGCCTTCAGATCCTTGCTACAGGATATGGTAAATCACAGATGTCTGCCTTTAAGTCAAGAAGAGATGTGTTTGTAAAGCATTCGAGCTAATTGAATTTCTGGATTTGGCATATAAAAAAAAGGATTATTAACATTCTGGGATTTATATGCTTCAGAAAGCACACTGGAAGGCTTCATTAGTTTTCTCTAGCCCTATAATCCTAGCTCTGTTTGCATTTATAGCTGGAGCTAGCATGTGAGCTCATGACTGAAATGAGACTTTCCCATTTTGTGTGCTCTTCTCATGCCTTCAATCAATCCCCAGACATGTTAAATCCTCTAGACTATGCCCCACATGTCAAAACATGCCTGGTGTGTTTGCAGACCCTCAGACCTCCTTCAGTACACTGCTGTTTGGTCCTCTACAAGGCAAAGTGGCCACTCTCTCATCTGGTAACTTGTTACTCTTCTCACTGATTCTCAGCTAAAAGGCAGCTGGTAGGATTTGCTTTCAAGGCTCTCTAGCTGCTAGCAAAATAGAGACCTGATAAAATCCTCGGTCTGCCACATATTTAAAGCACAGAGATATTATATCATAACTTTTCCTCATTGAATTCCTGGAGTTGTGTGTAACACAAGGCAGATTTGTCCCTGGATTCTTCTCATGAGTAATGACCATCAAAGTCTTTTGCCTGGGAGAGAATAAGATGGAAATACAGAGACTTTGGCAGCCTTCCTGGAGGGTCACAGCTGTAATGCCAGCCTAACACAGTGCTGTTGAGGTCAACTTCTCTGCATGAGCATTATTTTGTCAGTGCTGTGGGGTCCTTTGAGGAAATTAAATACTAGAGAAATGCAAAGTGATAAAATATTTATGCATTCTTATCATGCAACCCTATTTTCCCAGTCTTTAATCACCACATATGCATATGTTTATACTGTAATTTAGGCAAGAATTTAAACACAGATTTAACTCAAATACTGTTTCTTGTCAACGTATCTTATATTTCAATTTAAAGACATGTCTAAAAGCTTCTTGATTTTGGTGTCTATATTTAACCTTTATGTTTACTTTTGTGTCTGTTGCTAAAATGGAGTAATTAAAAGGGCCCTGAGATAGGTGGAAAACCTAAAGGGAAGCCCAAGTGCAAGCATTCTGATTTCAGGGGCTAAATATTCCTCTTCAGATGTTTGACTTTAGTGAAATAGAATATAAATTTTTGTCCTGTCAGCTGAGAAATTACATTAAGCTTCCAGAAACAGAACGTATGAAACACATCTAATTATAATTGTAATTCTACAGAACCTTGTGCCCTTTTTTCAGAGATGTTTAGCTGTTGATGACACAGAATTAGTTCACATCTGACCAGAGATACCCTTGGAACTGAATATTCTGGGTTTTGTATCACAGCATTGCAGCCTGCATGGGAGGTCTTTGCCTGTGGTCTTCAGAGGACCTCCCTAGGCAAGGTGTTGTGAGAATGAGTGACTGGTGAGCTGGTTATCTAAGAACTCAGCATGGAAATGGCCATATTAATGACCCATATCTACTTAGCACAGGTCACTGTTACTGTGGTTTCTCCTGATGATGACTGCCTATAGAAACAGAGAGAAATAAAACTAGACCCAGTCATTTAACCCCTTGCAGGCTTAAAATCCTCAGTCAGATCCTTGTGGCATAATGGAAATACAACACAATGGCCAGAAGAACTAAAATTTCTGATTTTTTTTTTAACTGGACAAAAACCTATTGTATTAATCAGGAAATTATGTCTGAATGTCAACATGAAGTTCAAAAAAATCCCAAAAAGTTTAAAGAAAAGGATTACACTAGACTACCCTTTTCAGAGTTTTGTTCCATCTCTAAAATAAGCGTTGAGATGTATGGTGCAGGACTAAAGTGTGTTTTAGTTACCCAAGTGTCAGAAATAAATTTCCAGGAGCCTTGACTGAACTTTTACATGTCTGAAAGATAAAATACATTTTTTATGGTAAGGTTCTCAAGGTAAGGGGATAATGTTTATCTCTTCTCACCAAGATCTCCATCTCAGCTTCTTATTTCAGCTTCTCTATATTACTAATGAAAAAAATTACACACACACACCCGTAGGGTGCAAGTCAGCTGATTATTTTTATGTCTATAATTTTACTCAAGAAATTACTTCAAACAGTGAAGTGACTTCAAACAACAGACTCTGTATGCTGAAATGGTGACAAGGAAAGGTTTTAACCACTTTTCCACATTGTCTCTTGGAGTAGACATACCCCAGTAGTTACACACCCTTCAGTGAGACTGAAGCTAGATCTGCCCTTATGTGTAACATTTTTATGACCTTGCATATCCTTCAAGGAGTTCTATCATAAGTCCATTTGTGACATTTGTCATTCTGTGTCACTGAGTAGCTTTGGCATGTAGAGGTTCTACAGAAGGATGAGAAATGGCTGCATGTCTGAATATGAAGAAGGGAGGAAGAAAAGGAGCAAAAAGACTTCTTCAAAAAGACTGCTCCTTTTGGGAGGTCTTTTCTGCAATATTTCACAGTTTTTATATTGGGCATGTAAGGATGATACAGAGGTTTTTACTTTCAACTTTCCCTTCAAAACAGATGACTGGAAAGGTTTTCTCCTGTTGTATTCAAATAGCTTGGGCTGTCGGTGTTGCCAAGCACTTGCTTCCAGCCCAGCTGGTAATGCATCATGTTATTCTCATTCATTAGGGTCAATGAGTGAAATAAATAAATAAATAAATAAAAAATACATCCCTGCCACAAATTTAAAGTCAAGTGAAACCAGAGGTCCTCACCTCTAGCACCTCAGTGCTAGAAGAGAAATGCTTTTTTTTAGTTTAAAATGTCTGATTATTGAGCTAAGTTTCTTCTCTCTGAGCTCAGTGCAAGAAATATCTGTGGGAAAAATCAGAAGTGCTGTGTTCTCACCATTGAAGTCGATAATGAAAGAAAGTGTCACAGGTGATTTTCATCACCTGTGGCATTCAGCAGAGGTTGGATGGATCTGCAGGAGAAAACAGAATGGGTATTGGGAAACAAACTGGAAAACAGTCTTTTAGAGTAATTTGCTTAGTTAAGAGTCAGAAAGGGACCTCAGGAAACATTTTGTTCCATTCCTTTGATTCAGAGAAGATGAATTATGTTACTCTAAAAACTTTTTCTTTCCTCTGTTTGAAAGACTTTCAGTGGTGGAGATGCTGCTAGCTCCAAGGCACTTTTTCTTATGCTTACTATTTCTCCCATTAGAATGAACCTCCAAAAATCTCATCTTAATCTCCCTTTTTGTAATTTCAAACTGTACTTACTTGTTGGTTGTAAGTGTTTAGTTGAAGAGATGTTGTGGTGAGGAGATGGATGGATTGTTTTTATTTTTGTAATGATTCCACCTTTCTTATGCCTCTGGCTGTCTTAATCCACATTTTCTTTCTGTAGTTTTCTTGTGATCCCATGGTATTTTGAGCTGGTTACTGAACTCAGCATTTTGCCTCCAATAGCAGCTTCTGTGGCATCATATTTCCTCAGACATTATCCTCTAAGATTTCTATGTCTTACTAAAAGCAGTTGTGTCTAGTGCCATAAATCCCCACCTGATCCACTCTGACTCTTCATTTCTAGAAGGTTTTTCACTCATTTGCTCCCTTCTTGCAGCACTGTCTTCTCCTTGCACAAACTCTTCCTCTGGAGATGATAAAGGGGTTCTGCTTAAGTGCCCAGACTTTTGAACAAATTCAATCAATAATCTTTGGTAGGACTGATCCAGATGGAGCTTATGCTTTGTTCAGGTAATTCACTTATTAAAGAAGAATAAGAAAGAAAACATGATAGCATGTAAATGTAACTACATGGCAAAGAATAATTTAACATTCAAATGAATGAATTCACCCACAGAAGGTTTGAAGACAGTGTTTTACTTCCCTCATATTTTGGTATAGCTAAGGTCCTGTACAGAGACTGAAGCAACTTGTTCAGTAATTACATGAGAGTTAAAATAAACCACCTGAGAAATAGCATCTGTTCCTCGTAACACATCTTAGGCAGGCACTTAGAAGAGAATATGGCACAGATCTCTCATGCTCCTATGATACCAGGCAGCACAAACTCTGTACAGTCGTTCCCTGAGGCAGTCTTTGAAAACTCTCTGCTGCTTCTTTGTCACTTGAGTAAGTCTGAAAGTGGGATTAGGACTGGCAAACTTGGTTGCCAGTCATTGCTGAGCTGCAAAAAAGGGTTAAATTTGAAAGGTAAATCCCTCACAATGAATAATTCACCGTAGTCCAGTTTTCTAACCTTTCTCAGTTGGAGCTTATCCACATACATTCTGTGTGTGAATAACATACATACATTCTGTGTCTTCAACTCTCTCGCAGGAGTGTGTGAGAACTAAACCCTTCTTCCAAATTGTGGTGTTGAAACTCCATCGTAAGTGGTAACTGGTAAGGGCTCAAGAATTAATTTAACAGGGCCTACATCAAACTCTTCGTTAGTCCATATATTGGGAAGGAGATTGTTGTTTTTGGTATTATTATTGTGCTGTTGCACACACCTTCTGTGTGAAAACGAGGTCTGGGCCCCATGATCCTAAATTGTCTCTATGAAAGGTGACTCTCACATACTGCTTAAATTGAAAAAGTACATGAGAACAAGGGACAATGGAGGATAGATTGCTGTGACCTGAGCAGGATCACAGTAGCAAGAGATAAATACTGCTCTCCTTGCCCTTTCTTGCTGAGAAATAATGGCACTTACATTGTGCTTTGTGAGGATGCTGCGCTGTATTCCAGTTACCTATTGTGGAGGCCTTACATGAGCTTTGCAACTCTCAAATAACAAGCATTTGGCCTTGCAGGATGCTTTGGAGATCCCAAAGAATGAACATGAGCTCCTTCTATACCAAGGGATAAAGTAATGGTCACGATCTTACTGAGCAGAGGACAGATTCAGTTTTCTGACTGCAGCATCTTGGTGTCATTTTGGTGCCCTTGGGAGTCCTGCCTTGTCTTCAGCTGCTAATCCAGAAGGAGAGAGATCATGAGACATCACTCCAAGTCCTGTGTTGATGTCTAAGGTACTCTAGGATAACCTAAAGGACACTGGACAACACCTTATGGCAACTGAGTCCATTGTCAGGAATGAGAACATGTAACATATGTGGTACATATGCAGATTTTTATCTAAATCCAAACCCTATATTCAAGCCAAGTCCGTGCTCCCCTCCACTGGCTAGACTGGGAATATAGGTGTATTTTTAAATTGTCTGTATCATCCTGGTATGCTAGACATTGATAACTTGTTTGGACATTGCACACAAATTAGGCTTCTATTTTGATGAGTACACAGATTATTTTCTCTTAGGAATGGTTCTCCTACTAATCAACAATGTTTAATAACAGGCAGGAAGAAGAAAATAGAAGCTGATCTAAATACTACATTTATCTTTAATAGCTGACTTTCATGAGTCCTTTATCCCAGATTGTTTCCTCCATTAACACCTACAAGAGTTGATTAAGTATGAGATAGACATGCCAGATTTATCAACACTGACATTTTTTTCAGATTGTATGTACCTGCCAAAAAGAGATTGTTGCAATTTGTTATTAAAATGTTCCCAATTGCACCTCCCAGAAGCAAAAAATAACTTTGTTTTTTTATGCCCAATAGTTTTTCTTGCTCTTGATAGCAGAATCAACAAATTAACAGTGATCTCTTAATTTATGTCTGCAATGTTCATTTTATTTATAATCCAAATGCAATTAAATTCTCTTTTATGTCACATTGTCCTGGTGACAGATGTGTGGTTACCATTCAGACATTTGATGGCTGACATAAATCATCCTACAATCAAAGTGTCTGTTGACTTGAGAGTCTGTATTTGCAGCAGATGCCTCCACATACAGAGTGACAAGAAAATTCTTCATGGGAGCCGCTTCTCAGTTAACCACCTTACTTCACTCTGACTTTGCAATCTGGCAGCCTGGTTATTTTATGACAGCCAGGATTCTTCAAACGTATATTTACAAAGCTACCAAATGTGTCACTTTATCACTTATACCAAATAATGTCTTTGATAGAAAAGAAGTACATTAAAATTTATAGAGGCACAGTGCTTAAGGAGCCAGAATAGATAGGGAGTTTAACAGTTTGACAGATTTATCCCCAGATGTTGGAAGAACTGCAGGATTTTTTTTCCAACTTTGCTAAAAGCAATATCCACACATGTAATAATTCCCTTTTCTCCCTGTCCCCTCACCACTGTCTCTCACAGTAGCTATAAATTAGATTGCAATGGGAGACAGCAGGCTTTGCAATTAAAACAGAACCAATTCCAGAGCTATACAACTTATTGTCTATTCTGTTAAACTGTGAGGAAGCCTCTGGCACAGTTGTAGCCATCTCAACTAGTTCAAGAGGTTCAGCAGTTAGTGTAATACAGAAAACATTCCTTGAAGTAGTTTTTATTATAGCTACTTTCTTTTGAAGGGAAGAGGATTTTAAATATTACATTTTTGCCAGGTGGCGCCAACCAGTCACACTCTTGGCCAGAGAAAAAGCTCAGGCACCTTTGAGTTTATTAGTATA
The DNA here is from genome assembly GCF_003957555.1 of Calypte anna. Classification (NCBI taxonomy): domain Eukaryota; kingdom Metazoa; phylum Chordata; class Aves; order Apodiformes; family Trochilidae; genus Calypte; species Calypte anna. The sequence continues at coordinate 192,123,073 of NC_044244.1, forward strand.
AAAAATAATGTAAAGCAACAGTCTAAATTAGAAAGGGTTAGGGAATGAGCTTGTGTGAAAAAGTGAGTGTTTGGCTCTGGACATATAGTGCAGAGTGAGATGATGCCCATTTGACAGGGACTTTTCTGGTGCTGTATTCCTGATATGAACAAGTTCATGATCCCTACAGTCTACAGATTCTTTCAGAACTCAGGACATATATAATATAATGCCTCAGGATATATATAATATCCATATACTTTCTATGTGTGTGGTCTGTGACACAGCCTCATTTTGGTTTAGGATGCTTTGAGCAGAAAAAGAGCTAAATAATAGCTATGGTGCAGGTCTTAGGGACACCACAGAGGCCCAGAAAAGACCCAGGGCCATGTGCTGTGAGATGTAGATGGATGTCAGCTTATGTTATTTGGCTTCAGAGTCAGACAGTGATCAAAGTCCCTGTCTCATTTGATAGTGAAGACACAGTTACAGAGAGGAGATCCCTGTGGTGGTGATGAACTCATATCCCCATGCTGGCTGCATTAACAGGCAGGGGAAAGGCAGAAATGACATGACAAATTTTTTCCTGTTTGTGGTGGCTGAAGAGATAATTGAGGAAGAGATAGGAATTCCCACAAGCTGTTGTTTCAATAAATGTATCAGCAGTCTATCATCTGGTTATTTAACTTCTTATCAGCCCATGTGGGATGCAACTTCTGGGTTAGACCATGTGGTGGAAGTGTGATGATAGCTGAAGGGTCACACCAGGGTGACACATTGCCTGGTGTCAAATGGGTAATCAACTGGATCTAATTTGTGGCTGGAGAGATGCTGTGAGTAAAAGGCATCACTACTCATATCAGGAGGCTGAAACTCCACTTCAGTATTGGTCTCAAGAACTTTGTGTTCTTCAGAGGTTTGGGGGACCTGACCAATTTCTGCTCAGGGAATTGTACTTTCTAGTTGTGGGTTAGTTTATGTGCTCCCTCTAGGACATGAAAAGGAAGGAAATTGCTTCATCTTAATCTCCAGTGTGGCCTCTCTATATGTTCCATGGGAATTAAACTCTGTGCCCCATTTCTTCCTTCCTAGGCGAGTAAATAATGAGAGTTTCTTTGGTTGTCTTGCCGATTTATTTCCAAAGTACCATTAATGGAGGAGATGAAAATTTGCTGTTATCTGGACTCTGGTGAAAAATCATCTTAGACTCCATGTCAATAATTTAACAGCTTCCAGAAGTACAATACCATCCCCTGCATAGAGAATTTTCTCTTGCAGGACCAAGCTTCACAGGTCGGCCTAGTTCATGCAATATTCAAAGTCTTCGAATTAGGTCCTCAGAAAGAAAGAGTCTGGGCATGCTACTGTGCCCATGGGGAAGTTAATGACATCAGAGTTTTATTTTGTACTATTTCAGGAAGGGCATTATATTGCAAGTGTGCTTCTCAATCCTCAGTTTGATCAGGATCAAGAACTTTTTAAAAATGGGGAATGTTAATATCATCTTTCCTGTAGTACTTCTATACATATAAAGCATGTCACCATTCATTACAAGATTTATTCTTTCAATTTCTAGTTTCATTGTGATTATGTCATGCTGTACAATAGGAACATCACTCCTCTTATTCCTTTATATGGATAATTAATTAATACTAGTAGAGAACGATTTACATGAAGTGGAAAAATCTAGCTTTAAAGAAAGAACCATTCTACCCAGTGGACTGGATTTAAATATTTTTTTTCTTATACCTCTGGGAACAGATCCAAGAAAAAATAAATCTTTTAACTGGAGATTTTTACTACAGTGATTAGCTGGTACATCAGCTCTCTAGAGCTTTTTGTTTGTTTGTTGAGCTTATTTATGCTTTCTTTATAAAAAGAGATCACCAGATAAAAGGATGTTTTTTCCTTTTTAAAAACTGGTTAACAAGTGACTGAAGAAAAGATTACTTATGTAAAATAATTTCACACTACTGCAATACAACCATTTCTGGGTTTAAGGGCAGGGTGAAATGTTTATACACTCCACACTGCATCGTCCTGATGTATGAGTGTATCTCAGTTCAGCTGTGTCTCCATTAACACTTCCCACTCACAGTGACCTTGATGAGAGAAGATAAAAACTGTTCCCTTTAAAAGTGACAAGAAGAGGCACTGAAATCAAAAGATTTTCCATTGATTTTAGTAATATTTTGTGATTGAAGAGCGGAGTTAAAAATATTTGCAGGCCAGAGCCCATTTCATTAGCAAGTTTCTTTCATGTTGCACCATTCAATAGTTGTTTTTAGATAATACCCAGAAGCTCACATCCCAATCACAGCTTGTAAAAACTTTGGAATAAGTTCCTTGAATTTCACACTTCCTTGAAAGACTTGGGCTCTAGAGGGTTTTCAGTAACCTGACTTATTTCTGTGAGAGCAGAATTAATATAATAGCAATCACTTTTGTCAGTTCCCCTCCGTGATGATAATGAGCAGCAGCAAATATGTGAAGAAAACACATCTCTACATAATCTAAAACCAAAAGGGAGAAATATAGAGGCAAACACACTGTGTCAAGATGTTATGCCAACTTAGTTTCAAAACAAAGCATCTCATACTCTCATTCCTCTGCTGGGTTCAAGGTCTCTGACTGAACCTCATCTTCTGCCCACACTATGGTCACCAGCCTCCCATGGGGAACAACTTCCCCTGCTATGATGAGGTAATGTAGTGTGTTGTGATGTCTCTCAAGGAAATTTCCAAGTTTTGAGTGAGTATTTTTCACTTTTCTTTAACAATCTGTATAAATGTCTTGGCTTGCAGGAGTGCTAGGTAACCCAGACCAATTTGGTGGAAAAAATAACTGAAAATCTGAACAATTATAATCCATACCTGTCCCTCTGCTGCTGGCTTATTTGGTTTTCTGCCTTCACTAGGTATTTACTAAGCTGCTGAATGTCTGACACTAGAGAAGGATGATAGCTCCAGCAGTTGCAGAGCACAGTAGGTCCTCAGCCTGCCCTCATCCCTGAGCCAAAGAGGCTATTTTCCACTTGGTTGCGTTTTGTGAGATTGGAAGGTGTATCAAATTAAATTAGCTCTGGTTTGCACTGGCATTTGACACTTAAGTAAATAAGGTTTTGCAAATCTGCTTAATTCTCTTTTTCTTTTGCTGAGAAAAAAGCAGCATAAGATGAAACTTTTCTTTTTGTATTGGTTCATTCAGTGCTGCTGGATACAAAGTTGGTGAGTGTATATCTGATGTTCAGGAATAAAGTTCACTGCATGTGTTATTCTAACTGCAGAAAATGAATTCCATTAAAGCAGTTGGAGTTGATGCTTTCAGAGATAGATAAATATAGTTTCTGCATTGCTATATCAGTCCACTAATACACTGTTTCATTTGTCTTTGTCCTCAGCTGATTAATCTAGAGACGGCAGTGAAAATTAACTCCCCATTACACTGCATCTGAACCCACTTACAGCTATTGCATTTGTTTACTGACCTGCAGATCAAAGATGTCATAAACTTTTGAAAGGAAGAACTAAGCTGCCATGGCTGAACACCTGAAATGGATGTGTCAGAAGCAATGTGGGGTAGTGTTTAAAACAGGGGACTGCAAGTCATCTGCCACTGATTTTCCATGAACCAGAGCAATATTGTCCCATGCCTGCATATCTGTATTACTGTATAGTGTTAATGATACCTGCACCCCCAAAAACTGTCTAAAATTGTGTCACCCTTCAGTGATTTAGAAACTCTGGTGTTCTTGCAGCTTCAAAATGTTTAGTGTTCTGCTTTGATTCAGATGAGTACTTGAAAGATGGGAGCTGTATTAAAGAACTGTAAGGTGCTAGCATTTGAAAAATTACAATTCCCTGCTTGTTCTAAGTTGTGAGATGGAATGCAAACAGATTTTATTCAGGACATGCCCTTTCTGTCCTAGTATTGTCTCTAAAATTCAGAGATTTACCTAAAACGAAGATAATCTCCACACCAGAGTGACAGTAACTTTCAGTTAAAATACTCAGACACTGAAGTAATGGACTTGATATGCATAGAAATCCATGGAGGCATCTTTCCTGGCTCAACTGCATTCAGATTCTGACCTAAACTTCTGACAGGGAAGAAAACAGGCAAAGCAGAAAAATTAAGTTTAACTGAAAAGTAAGACCTTGCATGATCTGTGGAAAAGCATCTGGGTAATGTATTCCTCATTTATTTATTTATTATAATTTAATTTGCTAAATACAAATAACTCAATGATTTTATGCTGTCATTAAGAAAGCAAAATTTTACTTATTTTAGATTCTGAATGAAAAAGAAAAAATTATGCCCAGAATCAGACAATATAGGATGTCTCATCTATCTCAGCCTCATAAAGCTTGGCAAATGTTGCTTCCTGTATATTGTATAATAACAGTGGACTAAATATTTCCTAAGAAGGGGACATTTTAGTATGGCTGTTCATGGGAGTGATACTGCAGAGGCTTTAGATCTGTACTGCACAAGGTCACATTGAGAAGCATTCATGTCATACAGGGACAAGAACTGCTAATGCTGCATCATGAACTGCTTTTGCTAGGCAAGTTGAACATAAGAACTCAGAAATCAAAGCAGAGAGCTGTAAATGAAGTCTGAAATTGAGAATCTTCTCTGTTTTGGCACAGAGGAGAACCCAGTTGAATGCTTGTACAGGTTTTTTCTGTGTATCTAAGTTGACCATGAAGAAGCTTCTAAAGCCTGCACTCTAAATGGTTAACAATAGGGAAGTCAAGTAGAAGACCAGATGCTTAGGAGCAGGCTTCTAGAATTGGCTAATTTACATAATACATATTTAAGACTGCATGCATATTCATGTATATATTTTAGGTTTTTACCTATATATATATGTAACATACTATATGTATATCAAGATATAATTCTGCAGATTTCAATGGTACCTCAGCTCCTATTTGAAACACTGTCATCTGTCAATAAACAGAAACAAAAATACACAAAATGATGCGTGCTAATCCAGGCTACTCTGCACTGGGGTATATTCAGAGTGTTCTACCAAGCAGCTACAAAATTTCAGATGTGAATGGAGTGTTAGAATACACAAATTGGTCAGAACAGAGCTGCAGCTGACTCCATATTCTGTCACTGAATTAGCTACTGTTTGCCAAAGAGTCATGTGTTGACATGACTTGAAGAAAATGCCATGTCTGTGCAAGACATACTCCTTTTGCTGTTTGCTCCCTGTTTCTGACCTTTAACATTTTGAATACTACAGGCTCGATTGCTGTCAGCTAAAGAACTTAAAGGCCATTACAAAGAAGTCAAAGTCAAATGCTTTTAAACAGTTCCAGCTCTACCTCCAAATCAAATCTGCTCATATCTTCAGCATTCTTCAGCATATCATGAGATGTTCTCCAGGTCATCAAGGACCTGTAGTTCTGTGTCTGGATGTGATAGAAGGCCCCAGCACAAGAAGGATATGGAGCTATTGGAGCAAGTCCAGAAGAAGGACACAAAGATCATCAGCAGACTGGAGCACCTCTTCTGTGAAGAGAGGCTGAGAGTTGGGGTTGTTGAGCCTGGAGATGAGAAGGCTTCAGGGAATCCTTATAGCAGTCTTCCAGTACTTGGAGGTGCTACAGGAAAGCTGGGGAGGGGCTTCTTAGAAGGACATGGAGTGATAGCAAAAGGAGTTATTGCTTTAAATAGGATAGATTTAAACATTAGGAAGGAATTCTTTAGTGTGAGGGCGTTGAGACACTTGAAGAGGTTGTTGAGAGGAGCTGTGGATGTCCCCTCTCAGGAAGTGTTCAAATCCATGTTGGATGGGACTTTGAGCAGCCTGGTCTGGTGGGATGTGTCTCTGCCCATGGCAAAGGGGTTGGAACTAGATGATTGCCTTCACCTACCTGAAACTAGATGACCCCTTCCAACCCAAATCATTTGATGACTTCTTATCTTCTTGTACTGAAGAGATCCAAAAACCCCTTCTGATCTCAGTGAGTAGCATTTCATGACAATGTAACTGTCATCCAGGAAGTACAAGGTTCAAATTCTGTCTCGTAACATCCTGTGATAACAGATGTCATTTGTGTGCAGGAATAGGAGTCCAGGGTTAATGCAAAATGAGGACTGGGTTCTCAAAATCAGGACAGAATACTTCTAAGAAGTCAAAATAAGCAATCTGGCAAAGCAGCAGTATGCTGGGTCAGCAGTCTGGTGATGAATGCTGAATAAATAGGAATCTACAAATTGGTTTTGCGTGGAGGTGAGCAAACAGGAAGGTTAGCAGAATTTAGCAGCATTCATATTTAAATGTTATTCTGATGTAAATTTTAATATCTTGTAGAAAGAAAAAATCCCCATCAAACTATTGTATGGTAATTGCTGTTTCTTTGTGGGATACTGCTTTTAATAAAAACTAGAACTTTTTCAGACAGTTCTGGGCTTTTAACAAGGAAAGTAACAGAGTACCAAATCAACAGATAGCAAGGGTATTGAAAGACATTTTTAGAAACTATAGTATATTGAAGTTCTGTAAGTTTGCTAGAAACATAATTCATAGTACCACCAAGGGGAAGGGATAGTATTAGCTTCTACATTTTATATAAATCCCTAAGTTTGGAACAAGCTGCACACGTCTTTTATCAAGTTTAATTTATATTGTAAGATGAAATAAAAATTTTATGTTCTGTATGGAAGAAGAAAAGGTCCTTAGTGAATGATCTTAAATTACCTCCTATTTGAATGAGTTCATTTTAGTGAGAGAGTTCCATCAAACCTTTAATTAGGCTTAAATTGTACATCTAAAGAAGTTGGTAATTTGACAGTGACCTCCTCCAAACACATTGATCGAAGCTGATGGAACAGAGAATGAACTGTTAAAAATAAAATGCTTTTTCGTTTTAGTCATGGGATTTTAGGTTTAGTGTGAAAGGCTGGGGCAAGCAACTACTATTAAAAAGATGATGTTTTCATTTTTCCCCTCTCAAGGAAGCTTCTGATGACAGAGGTCCAATTAGTTACCGTTTGTACAGCACATACATAAACATCAAGTATTCTTTTGGACTTGATCCGATTCTCATCAAATTTGACAGTGAAATTTGCACTGACTTCTGTGAGAGCTGAGCAGCACTGCTAAAGTCAAACTTTCTGAACTGCTAAGGAAGAGCTTAAGGCTGTAAAGCCTATTTCGAAACACAGAGATGTATTCATTTCTCATTTGGTCTGTGATGATCCCCCAATCTCTGAAGTCTGAAGTTTCCCATTCCTATCATTGTGGCCTTTCTTATTTCTTGATGTGTATCTTCATATGCATTTAAACATCCATGGTGAAAAGCTCTGATATAGTCTCATTTGCACATGATTTAACACAGAGATCCATTTGTTAACAACACTTACAATTTCATCATGGACAACATGCAAATTTGAGAGAAAAGTTCATTTTTTTCTATAAAACTTTGTTTTTAGACATTACATATTTCTGTTTGGAAATTCTTTATTAATCTAAATTCCATCTTCTGTTTTTTCCTTGAAATTATCACACAAAGTTTAGAAACCAGACTTCCCATCTCCTCCCAGTCATCCCACTTGCCCAATTTGAGCCCTGTACAAGATCAGTTCTCACAATTCCAAGGTGTGCTCAGTTTTTGGTCTGCATAGAGCATGGCGATATTAATTTTGTGCTTGATCTGCACATCAGGTTTGTGTACTGCATTTATGAGAATGAAATAAAAGAAAATCAGAAAAATTACATGCATGTTAATGCTAGAGAGAAATAGAGAAAAGCTCAGACTCAGAGTCTTTTGAGTCAAAAATACAAATAAGTAAATTTGAGTTTGGGGAGAAAAATACCCAATATGAACATACTAGTGATAAAGAGGATTTGGATCAAGATGCTGCTAAAAAATTCACTCAATTATAGATCACAAAATTGCTGTATTTCCTATGTCAATGCTCTGGTCTGTGGAAAATATGGTGTTCCAGACTCTCTGAATCATCTTTCTCCCCAGAAGGATCAGGCACGGAAAACCACTGGTGGGGGTGGGGAGGGGAGAAATATTCTGAGCCTTTTACCGTGCTCAGAAAGCATCCAGGGCCAAGCAGTGGGCTGGGAGCACCATGGCCTAGGGGCAGGTGGAGAACTCTCCATGCAGCCATCTCTTGCCTGCCTCCCCAGCCCACTCTCCCTGAATGCTGGGTAAGCTCCTGCCTGTTCCCCCAGCCAGGGAGTTCCCTCGGGAGCGGTTCCCCAGTTTCTCCTGACTTAGCTGAGCAGGACCAGGCAGCAGAAGCAGAGAGCAAGACACCCACCCCACACAGTCTCAGAGATGATGACCCAGTGTAGCTGGATGCTTCCTAGTTCCTTGTTTGCAGTTGTCCAGTCCCAGGACCACTGTGGTTCCTCCTGACACCACCTCACTCATGGTGTTGGACAGATCCCCTTGTTCTGCCAGCATCTGACTGGGTCTCTGGATCACAAGCCCACCCTTGATCTCAATGTCAGTCCTGGTGTACTGGGCAGTGTCCAGCAGACCCAGGTCTGTAGGGTGTGTGGGACAGGTTTCTGGCTCTCTGCTGTGTCCTGTTCATTGAAGACAGAGCACTGAGGTTGGGGCCTTTCCCTCCCCTTTTACTACAGGAGCAAGATTCACAGAATGCCCTTTCTGAGTTTATGCCAGGTCAGAAGCTGCCAGTTGCTTGCTGGGGACAGGGGTTTCCAGCTGCTCCAGCACATCCTGCTCACTCTTATGGAACTTCAGGAGATTCATGCATGTCAGCCCTGGCTGCTGCAGACTGTAAGAGAGGTTCACCTTACAGACCTGGAAGGAGAGAGGGGAGTGGCAAAGGTAGCCTGGCTCCCAACATGTTTTCTGCAGTTATTGTGCAATTCCTGCTTGCTGGGAACTTGCACTGGCCAGCAACCTTTTTGGGAAACCAAAGCACCCAGAAGGACTTGGTCAGGGAAGCCTTGGAGAATTGTTCCTTCACCAGTTTCTCTCCTTTAAGAAACAGCAAGACCAGTATCAGCTGCTGGAGATGTCCAGTTTAGGTGTTAGCTGCTAATTGGTAAAAGCCTGAGCCCAGGAGGTAGGCAGAGGTCACAGGCTGGCACCCAGAGATCAGGTGTGGAAGCACCATCCAGACATCCTGCACAGGGGGCAGAGCCACAGTTTATAAACTCATTGGCCTCCTTTCTGCTTTAAAACAGGAGAGTATTTTGATAAAATATAATAATTCAAAATTATTTTTTAAAAGATGTGGACATATAATAAGTAGGATTTAAAAAAAAGAAATACTTTATACATTTTGAGATCTACATTTTACTGTGCAGAAGGCTTCTTTCCCCCTGATTAAAGGAAAAAGAACAGACAAAACAGAAAGAGGTTCTAGGTCTTAAAAGAAAATGAGTGAAATTTGTGATAGAACATGTTACCATTTGACATCTATTCCCTCAACCTAGCAAAAGGGTGAATTAATATAATTAAAAGGGTGAATTAATATAACTAAAAAAAGGAGTGGCTATATATATATATATACCTATATATATATAAATGAATAAACTGAAAATGAGATTTAAATAGTTCTGTTACAGACATCTATATCAAAATTTGAAATAGGTTTTATACTCTGTGTCTATATATGAGTGGGAAAACATTCCCAGAGAAAGGGAAAAGACTTTTACCAAAAACACATTAAAAATTGTGCTGATTCCTACAAAACAGAGGTGAAAGAGATGAAAATATTCTTGTTCCCTGCTTATCCCCCCATAACTGGTACATGAGCCCAGTGATTAAAACACAGGACTCTCACAGCAGTTACTGGGTCTGGTTGTAATGAGTGACAGGATCTCTCTGACACCACATGGGAAAGACCTCAGGGTGCAGCCCAAGCTGTGGGCAGTTGTCACCTGCTCTGTCCTGGCCCACATCTCCAATGCCCTGAGGACATTTTGCAGCTTCATGTTCTTGTACACCTGGAAGACACAAAGCGCTTGGATCCCACAGGTACCTGGGCACCACTTTTGTCTCTTTGTGAGTCGTGCAAGTAGGAAGTCGTGAGCAGGTAGGAAGTGCAATATTGTACAATGCCTTGTGAAGTGCTGCAGCTCATTGCAACAAACATTGTGGCAGACAAAAATGATGAGATATTTTAAAAAGAAAACTGCAAACTGGAAGAAAAATGGATGCTTTTGGCTGATACAATGACCTAGATAGACTCTTTCTGTAAATCTGAGGTTTGAATGGAGAGATAGAAAAGTGAGAATCTCTTTCATTTTCCTTTCACCCCCTTTTCCTTTTTTTTCCTTCTTTTCCTTTTCCTTTTCCTTTTCCTTTTCCTTTTCCTTTTACCTTTTTCCTTTTCCTTTTTTCCCTTTCCCTTTCCTTTTCCCTTTCCCTTTCCCTTTCCCTTTTCCTTTTCTTTTTTCCTTTCCCTTTTCCTTTTCCTCTTCTTTTCCCTGGAACGAAGCAACAGAGAATAATATTTTCAAGAGCCATTTGAAATTACAAATACTAAAGATTCTCTCAAAGTTTAGTTCTCAAGACATTTATTGCTCATATTTTTTTCCCTGTCAAGAATCTCATCCAGAATACCTGAGGGTGAATGTCACTAATTGCATTTTATATTTTCAATTATTGTAAGACTGCTTAGAATAGCTGTTAAAACTTTTGTTTCATTGCTTGCTTATAAATCTGGAGTGACATAATTACAAATCCTTGAAAGAGCAGTGAGGAACTGCTATCATTTAAATTGTAACTTCAGGTCCTGAAGACTTGGCAATAATTACTCACTTTAGCTTTTTATCTTTTAGTTCTTCAAAGTAAATTTTACACTTTTTACAAATATTTATTCTAGCTTAAAATTCACATTGAAAGGTTTAGATCTGCAGGGTTGTTGGTCTTTATTTCCACTACCTAGAAGCATCATCCTACTAGGAGGGAGGAGTGCTGCTATATGACCAAACTTTTCCACTGTCTAGTGCACCAGGGAGGAGATTGGGAGATTTTCAGTTTTTGGACTACTTTTTGATTCATTGAGGAGGCCGAATTGTATAGTGTCTGAAAACCCTGGAGTATGGAACTCACAGATCTATCTTCATCCTCCCTTGATTATACACAGAGCTGGTAGAAATGAGCTGCAGTGCCACTGGGCAATACTTGCATAGAGTCAGTCTTTGTTTTTCTTCATCAGTGATGTTATTCCTTCCTTTTTTCCCATTTTTCTGGTGACTGTATATACAGCCTCAGAGAAAGTGAGCTAATGACCAGTTGCCAGTAACCTTTCACTGCATAGGATCAGGGGAAAACAAGGCATTTCAAGGTTCAGGATAACTTAGAGGGCCAATGGGAATGAATATGAGCACAGAAAATAGTAAAGAAGTTTAGTTTCTGTACAGATTGAATTCACCATGGGTGTCTGCCATCTCACCTGGACTGGTTTACCAATATCAACTCAATAATGGGTTATCCTGAGAACAGTAGCCTGCTGAGATGAGCAAACAAAACATGCAGTATTTACATTCACAGTCCTGGCTTTTGCCTTAAAATATTTGTAGTACACTCTAGAAATGTGGATGTGCTTACTCTGCAGATTTCCATAAAATTAATTCCCTGCTCAGTTGGAATAATGTGGAAACTGACTGATGACATCAGGTGAGACCAATAATACATTACTATTTTCTTTCTCGAAAAGTGGGCTTCAGCTGGAGGTTATTTCCTCTTCGGGACACAAAGTAACATCAAATGCTTTAAGTTCTGTTGTTCCAGATGTCCTTCAACTTGTTAATTTCAAGACCCCACTCTTTGCTGTGATTCACTGCAGCAGGGAATAACAAACGTCACTAAAATAGGGAGATGGCCTGAGCTCTTTAGAAATTAATGGACTGACTGTGATATACTGGAGTGTCTTTCATGCTTCTATAATTGGAGTCCCAATTTATTTCCAATCATTTCAAGCACTGTAATTATAGTGCATCATTGTTGCCTGCTTAGCATTCATATGGGAAGCTGGCACAATAATGTTGGCAGGAGGCCACATATTTTACAACTAAAATGAATGGTAAAAATGAGAGTAATGTACAGAGGAACAGAACTTTAAATTTTGTTTAGAGGATTTGTTCTGGCTAACACGTAGTGGGGTTGTGGTAGAATGATGTGGAATAAACTTCATAAAATTTCAATAAATAAATGTTTTCCAAATAGACTATAAACCAGTGAGGGAGGGGAAAAAAAAAAGATGATAACTCTGATGTTTCAAATGAAAAACCCAGTCTACAATATCCAATCTGTTACTTATATGTCAGCTGGAGAAAGAGGTCAGTATGTTCACCAAGGAAAAATGCAAGAGTATGGATTTTTCTCTTGTTTACTTTAGTAAAATATGGGATTATGAGGGCTGGAAGGGACCTTCTGAAGTGTGTGCTCTTGAAGACTTCAGTGCAGTGACAGACAGGGCAGATATCTCAAGGCTGTGTCTGGTCAGGTCCGTGGCCCTGAAGACCTCAAAGCAGGATCAGACAGAACAGGTTTCTCAGGGTTGTCCCTGTTCTTCAAATTACACACTCCATAACCTCTCAGGAAAACCTATTCCAGTGCTTGACCACCCCCAGTGGTGTTGAGCAACCTGGTCTAGTGGGAGGTATCCCTGCCCATACAGGGGGGTTGGAACCAGATGATCTTTAAGGTCTGTTCCTTCCAGCCCAAATCAAACCATTCTCTGATCCTGTTTTATCTCACTGTATTGATGATGATGAGGACTCAGTTGGTGTCTGGGTGAGCATTTGGCTGTTTCCCAAATCTAACCTACTGCCTGAAAGAAAATCTTCACTGTAGTGTGTAGTGGGAAAACAAGAGAAAATGGGCATGTATTGACACAAGAGAGGTTCAGACTGGATATGAGCAGAAAATTACACCATGAGGACAGTTGAGCAGTGGGATAGACATCCAGACAAGTTGTGTGATGACATACCTTAGAGATTTTTCAGACCTGACCGAGTTAAAGTCCTGAGCAACTTGGTGTGATCTCATTTGTTATCATGCTTCATGCAGAAGTCTCAACTAGACATGTCCTGATGCTTCATCCAACATGAGTTATCCTGTGATTCAGTAACTTTCTCTCCACTTTTTGCCATCTCACATGTTTCTCTTCAGTCGTGGTACCCTTATGGAGATAAAGGTGAGCCCCTGAGGATATACTTTCAAATAATTTGTACCATTGGTCAGATGCCTTAAAATCTTTGTTGGAATGCCACATTTATAGCTACCTGTTGAATAGGTTTATCTTTTCTTCATGGGGAATTACACTTAGGATAAACTCCTCTAGTCTCTGCCATTGAGCAATAGAAGCCCCTCTCTTTGATGGAATAGTTTAAGTCTATATTCTGTGGTGTTATTTGCATGTCAGGGGAAATAAATTTTCACTATTTTAGCTGATAAGGGAAAAAAGAGATGAGCATTTTGCTTTAAGATGTGACAAAAGTGTGGAGAAGAATGAGATTCTTCTGGTTTGTAGATTAAGTGTTGAACTTATTGTTCCCATGCTGAGTTTTATAAATCCATGTTCTTTTTACTCTCCATCTTTGCTTGTTGTTGGCAGTGATAAACCACAATGAAGAACATTTTACATAGTCAGATAATATTGATGGTGATAACAAAAAGGAAGATGTTACCTTCCAGGTTTCATTTACACATGGGGCTGACCTACATAAAGCAATACAGCTACTAGCACCAGAGAATATTAAAAAGCTCACTATCAAAAATATCAAAAAGCAAATGGATCAAGAAGACTGGAAGAATGAATGTTTCTTGGTTCTACCCTGAGTACCTAAACAAGAAGGCAGCTTCATAATGAACAGTGAGAAGATCCACAGGTGTAACTGAATAAGTATATCTGTTTAGGATAAGAGGAAACAGGTTTGCACCAGGAGAGATTCAGAATGGATATTAAGAAAAATTTAATCACCAAAAGAGTGATGAAGCATTGGAACAGGATGGCCAGAGAGATGGTGGAGTCACCTTCCATGGAGGTTTTCAAAAAATAGATAGACAAGGTGCTTTGAGAGATGGTTTATTGGTTATTGTGGAGTAGGGCTGATGGTTGGACTTTATGATCCTGAACATTTTTTCCAACCTTGATGATTCTATGACTAAAAAAGCTGATCCACTTCAGACCTTTTACACGAGTCATCTGTACTACTGATACAGATCATCCCTGGAGCTTCCCAGCTCTGATGTGGAGCAAACATAAAATGTCCTGTTGGAGAAATGCTGCTGAATGAAAGAACTTAATTCACTTTGGGACTTACACTCTTCAGACACTAGAAACACAAGCCAGAGGCTAATGCAATACAGAGGCCTGGGCACACAGAAGGTCAATATAGTTGTTACCAGAAGCAATTAAGTACCTGGTCACCAGCAGTGCACCATCTGCTTATATGCTTTTTAAAATGTCAATAGGCTTTTCCTGTGTTGTTAGACACCTCCCTAAATCTGGTCATCTGATCTGACCTGATCTGTAGTTTGATAATTTTTTTCAGGATTCAGAAACATGAGATAAAGCATCTATAGGGAAAAAAAAAAAAAAAAGCTTCTCAAGCTTCTCAAGCTTCTCAACAAAAATCCTCATGAAATTCATGAGACAGGGTGATGGAGTTTGGACACAGGAGTATGGACACAGATTAGAATTCAGTTTCCATGTCAGGGCAGCAAAGGAACTCCCTATCTGAGAGCATTGTAAAATCTGTGGAAAAACATCACCACTACCCAGAAAGGTCAACAGAAGAAACTAATTAGAATTCTGGAAGGAATAAATCTTTAATAATGCCCTCGCTGGAAAGGTCAGACAGGAACTCTGCATTGGTCTCATTCCCCAGAAGGCACTGGCAGTATTTTGACTTGGTGTAAGTTGGTATAACTCTGCAGAAGTCACTGAGAATTTGCCCTTCTCTGTGCCAGGCAAATACCAGTTTGCTGAACACAGGTGAGCCACAACTGCATCAAAATCAAAACAATTTGGTTCTAAAGTAACTTAATTTTCTTGCACACATGCTGCATGTGCACGTGTGACTGTGTAATAATGGAAATGTCCTGCAGTATAAAAATGCTTTGTCCAAGAGGATCAAATTTAGTTCATGAAATACTCTGTGTGTGTCCTGGTATGCTGCATGATCTATAAGCTGCAAAACATTAGATTATTCCAAGTGAAATTATTTCTCAGTATGCATAAGACACTGGAAACACTAAAAAAAAAAGTTTTAATGCTTCCCTTAAAGTATTTGAGCATGCAGTGAGGACATTCCTTTCCCCCCAGAGTTGGACTGTTCTCTTTTGAGCTTTAGGGGAGCCAACTGGAGGTGATCAGAAAAACAAAGACATGGTTGATTCCTTCAGTGAAAGAGAGGTCACTGTAGAAGGATTTTGGTTGTTGAAGAGAAGGAAAATATCAGCATAAAACATAAAGCTGAAGAGTGCTAGAAAGTGATGGTGATGGGGAGATGATAAGCAATGAAAGATGAGTAAGAACTGACATGGAAGCCAATTTAAATGTTTAAACACAGGAGAATAAATACCTTCCAAAAACTTGCATTCTGAATTCCACTGAGTACTTTGTGAAGGGCCTGCCAAAGGGGTGGGATAACAGAATCAGTATCTCAATGTTTGATTCAGAAAAAGTTATGGAGAGGAGAGGTTTTCTGTTATTAGGAACTAGGGAAGTATTTGAGTTTGATGTTGTCTGCATCAGAAAGATATCATAAAAAGTTTTTAACTTCAAATAAAAATTGAGACAGAAGTTCATAAAATGGTAAAGCAGATGCAGCAAAGAAGAAACGAAGTTAAGCATTTTAAAGAAATACAGATCTGTTTAATGAAAAGTAAGTAACCAAACCGAGGCCAAACATACATGTTCCTGCACATGTTCCAGAGATCTAAAAATCAAGATGAACTAGACAGTAATTTATTAAAAGAAAATATTGATATCCTTAACTCATATTGTAACTAGCAAGACACTGAATTTTCAAGATGCAAATAATATCAGAATGACAAGGTAAGTTACATTGATGAAAATGCATCATTATACATTAATAACCCCTAGATATTTCAGGAAGAACACTGTAAAACTAGAGGACAGAGAGGATCTGCCTCTTAGCTTTCACATGAAGGAGGGGAACAGTATTTTTGCTATAGACAGAGTTACACCTTTACACTCAGTATGCTCAACACCTTAGCCCCAGACTGCATCTGTTCAGCCAGGGTGGTAGGTAGCTGAACACACTGAAGCTTGTGCTTTAAGATACTGTAATGAAAGAGGAATCAATTAGCATAGAGATAGCTGATGAGTCCTGGTCAGAGATGAAAAGTCTTGCAAAGGTAGGATGAATTTTTCTTTATTTGAATGGCAGCTTCACCATTGGAACCTTTACAGACTACATCAGGGATAGTCAAGAGAGTGTAGGGACAGTTCAGGGTCAGGTTGCAGGCAGCTGGCAGGGAGGGCAGAGCAGCCAGCAGGGTGCAGTCCCTTCTGCCAGTAATCAAATATAAGAAGATAAGATATATACCTATAAAAATCTCATTATATGAGGCAACTGATGGATCTTGGACAGTAGGCTGCTAATATTTTTTAGCTGAGTAACCCACATTACAAATATATGTTCAAGGCCAGGTTGTCTGGGGCTCTGAGCAACCTGATCTAGTTGATGTTCCTGCTCACTGCAGGGGGTTTGGACAAGATGACCTTTAAAGGTCCCCTCTCACCCAACCCATAATTATGTGATTCTATATTTCTATACCTAGACACAGATAATTTGTACTTTCAGAATGTTGTAATAAGCCATTATATGAAATAATTGACTTTGTAGTGCAGCTCAGGGAAAGATCATTCAGTAATCAAGCATATAATTACCTCACTTTCATGCTTATGACATGGTCAGTCAGTGAATGGTAGTATAACAGCAAAGAGAAGACACAAGTTATCAAGAGCCATCTGGAATGTGCAAAGACACTTCTTGAATGAATGATTCCACAGCAGTTAAACTGCTTACACAATAGCAGTTTTGTCTGTTTGTTTGGCCAAATGTTTATCAACATTTTACTTCACAGGTTAACCTAGGAAATTAAGGAATGGTCTGTGTGGCGTGAAAACAAAGAGAAAGCCTTCTTTGGGGATCTGCTGTAAAAATTACTCTTTTTCAAATATGTTTCTGAGTTTCTTTTCATCTATACAAAAATTCAGAAATATTATTTAATCAGGAAAAAATGTTAGAAATCAGAGGAAGATGTTTTCTCGGGAGGTTAGGAGCTCAGTTCTGACCTATTCTGCAATGGCAGTGTATAAGCTAACACATAAATTAATACCAGCATGTAAACTCTATATAGGACTGGTTTGCATTGCAGTGCAGCTTTGACATTAACGAATAACACCACATAGCATCTCCCACCTCCAGGCTTCAGCCTGAGTAAGAACCGTGATTAGGTACCATACTGATCCTTGCCATTTCTCAACAGCTTTGAAAATTTCAAGGCTTGCATTTTCATTATTTTTTCACTGAAATCACTGGAATTAGAAAAATCTTCTATCAACACTGAAATTGAAGATTTTCACATGGTCAAGGGCTCCTATCATTGAGACTTTAAATAAAAAAAAGACAAATACCATAAAGCTATTGACATTGAAATGTGTTCATTGAAACAGAATAGACAGAGAAATCCTATGAAGCCAATGCATTCCAGGCAAAACTCAAGAAATTGTGCAATGCTTGATCACAGGAATAGCACCCTCTAAACAACTTGCATGTCCACATTATTTCATAATTAGTATGTCTCCTGCTTAGTTATCTGTGTATCCACACAGGCTATTTTCTCCTTGAACAGGAATTCTTTGACTGTGAAAAGGAATCAGATAAGGATGCTCTATTAATTAACTATAGTTCTAGGGCACTGAGACTGTTGTCTTGTCATAGGATTCAAATATTTCTTATCTCTAAAATTTACTGCAACAAGATAATTTATATTTGTCTCAGAGACCTGGACTCTGTGGCTACCTGTCTACCAATAAATTTGATCTGCTTAGGGTTGTTTTCTGGTGATAAGGGTGACTGGTATGAGCTGACTTGGTTACATAATATTAAAACCTTTTCACCTCCATCACAGGGTGCCTGCATCCAAACAGTTTATTGAGAATGATACCTGGTACATACTTAGTCCCAAAAACTTCCAGAAATTGCTCAGGTGGGCACGAGTGGGGATGGAACCAAAAGCATGGACAGAGTTGCTGTAGCAAAGCTGATTGAATTCCAGTTCTTGAGGACACTTTCTGGTGCTGTCAACCAGTTTAAATGTAGCATAAATGTAATTTATCAGTTTAAATGTAACCTCTGTGATTTGGAACAAGAAGCCTGGGTTTTGTTGTTGATTCTTGTGAAGTATGATAGAAAGCATAGCACTGTAAGAACCAGAGCTGGAAAAAAACCAAACCAAAAAACAAACCACAGGCAAGCAAACAAAACCCCCAAAGTACAGATTTTGCTTCAAATCTAGACTTCTGGTTTATTAGCATAAACAAAATGCTTGCAGCACTCCCTTGAATTCTGCTAACTTGTGCAGAGCCCATTAGAAATAAAGCAGAACAACAACCTTGGCCTCTTCCATTTTATAAGTTAAAAAATTTAAAATTAAATTATATTAATTTAATTATAATTTAGTTAACATCAATTATAATTAAAATTATACTATAAAATATGCAGTCCCATGCAATATATTCTGGACTAAGGGGTGAGACATCTGAAGAGTTTGAGCCAAGAAATCTGAGCCTTCTATAACTCCTTATTACCTTCAATTCAAGATTTCTTGGACCTGATTGTGTCACTATTTGAACCTAGAAAGTGTGTTTTCCACTCTTTAGAGATGATGCACTACATATTTTTACAGCAAAATTACTACTTTCTTAAAGGATATCAGTTCTTCCAGCGCAGGTACATACACTGAAATTACGTTTTAATAACTGGGCTAATTACATGGACTGCCTCTTGTTTTTTTTAACTCTAAAGGACTGGAATTGAGGTCTACAAAAGCCTCTTGGTATACAACTCCTTTATGAATTAGGCACTTAACTGCTATTTATTCCTGCTGAGAATGAAGAGCTAAAATAACAGTTACAGATGTAAAGCTGTTCCTTAACATCTGAGAACCAACAACTGACAATCAAACTGACAAATTCAACAAGAAAAATGTGCATAGCAGCAACAGGGTGAATCAGCTCAAAAGGAGCACAGTTCTCTAGATGGTAGTAAATGTTTTTTCACTGCCCATATATATGGTGACATGATGGAAGTGCCTTGCCTTTGAAACCTCATTTATAATTAAAGTTTGCATTATACAGTTCCCTGGTGGCATAATATTCAGCATAAGCAGCAACTTATGGACTCATTCTCACGCTGCATGCATGTTAAATATAAAGACTCATTAGTGTAAAGAGAAAGATGCCTCATTTGCTGAATGCCCACATTATTCAGGTACAGAAACCAGTGTTTTGGATATCACTGAATCTCAGTTCCCACAGGACTGTGCAAATTTGAACTTTCAATGCAATGACATTTTCTCTGGAAAACTGAATTGTCCCATATGGGTTTCAGCCCAGCAGCACCTGAGGAGTGTACAAAACCAAAGTAATTTAATGTACTGTGACTTATTTAATCTGCTTTAATGTTAACATGATCATTTATTTTATGTTCCTTCTCAGCCTGTTGCATTATGTGTTCTTTTTCCCTTAATACAATCCAGAGATGTGTTTGTTAATGCTTCAGTAGTGCTTTTGTTACTGCTGCTTAAGGGGAAATAACAAGCTTGGGATTCTTCTCTGAGTGATTTTGGAGTACTTCTCTGCTCCCAAGGTAGGCTGGCACTGGTTTGTGTAGGGATGGAATTGGACCAAAACTTGAGGTCACATTTTTTCAAATATTAGATACTGGAAAAGGGAAGAGTCATGTATTGAAATTTACTCAACAGGTCAAATGGATTAAGGTCCAGATTCACAAACAGATGAAGACATTGGCAGCCAATGCAGAGTTTGATGATCTCAAAACATCATTCTGTATCCAGGAACACATAGGATAGGCAATAGGAATTGCTGAAAAGGAAAGAATATTTGAAATATAGCTTGTGGACTGACTTTCATTTATTACATTCTTCTCTACACAGTGGCTGAGCTACAGCTGGGGTCTGAGAAGTAAGTTTGGCCACTTTGTCGTTTGCCCTGTTTGCTAATTCTCCTATTGCACACCAGTTTCAGTAAACAAATAACTTGGTACTGGTAAGCCCACCTTCTGCAAAAGGCACTATCTGTTTCCAAGCACTGTTAAAAACCAAAGAATACTCAGGTTAAAAACCAAACCTAACACTCAGACTAAGGTGACTTCAAATGTTCTTGAATTTTCTAACTTCCAGAAGGTGACTATAAAAATACTGCTTATCGTTTCTCACACATACATACAAGAGGATATAAAGTGAAATTATCAACTGTCAGGCTACACAGAACACATAGCTAAGCTGTGGAATTTACTGTCCCAAGATGTTGTGAATGTCAAAAGTTTACATAGACTCAAAAAGCATTAAGACAAATGAATGGGAGAAAAAATCATTTGAGGACTATTAAGATCAAAGAGCGTCTGAGACACAGAGTGATGGAGACTGGAAAAGTGCATCAGGGAAATATCACTGTATATGTCCCAAATCAATTTTATTACTGTCTTTTTCTAGCTATCTGCTTTTGACTACTCTGATAGAGAAAACATTGGGCTAGATGGACTTCTGCATGTCCCATTATGACCATTCTTACATTCTTCTGTTGGGAGGTGAAAGCACAGCAATACAGCAGAGACCAAAGGGTGGAATAACAACTTAAACATAAATTTAAAAATTCTTTTTGGAGATTTTTAGTTCATAAATTAGTTGTTGTAGCTCACACAAAGGAAAAAGCATGTTTAAAAAACCCTTGAAAGACCTGGGTTTCCTCATATGAGTATAGAACAGAGAGAATTTTTGTAAATTCTATAGTGCAGTCTCAAAATTTCTGCCTGGAAAGTGAAAAATTAGAGAAAGAGAGGAGTTCAGACATTTGGGCAGGAGCAGAAGTAAAGACTGTGAAGGGTAAGTGGCTGTAAGGTAGAGAGGAGATCTGGGTGTCACTATGCTGTGTCCATGGTTAGAGAAATCCATGTTGGGAGTAACATAATGCCTCCCATTTCATCTGCATCCTCTCTGAATCCATACCCAGAGCCTTCCCTCCACTTTTCAGTCTGAAGTACAGGGTGGTGGATTATTCTGCCCATGGGTTTTCACAGGAGCAAACCATTAACTGTCTCTAGGTGTGCTTAGAGCAGGCATGGCTGTGGGGTAACTCCTGGGGCACCAATGGACTGGTTCTTGTCTGGGACAAAGTTGCACTTTTGCTCTCTTGTACAAAGTCAGGCACATGTCACGGTCTCTTGACTGAGTCTCCAAATCTTACTTGCTATTTTCTTTTATAGTTGCTAGATTTATTTGTTAATTATTATTTAAATTGTGGCAATTGTTTGGAAATAGCTTGTTTTCCTTTTTATAGGTCATTAAAGTTAGGCTTCTGGAAGCAGCACACAGGAACAATGATAAATAGACTTTAACTGCAGTTTCCTAAGATGGTTCCTTTAATGGGCTCATAAATACAGTTGCTGGTTGTTTATTCTTTCATTACTGGGATCTATGGTTTAACAAAAAACCTGTGGTGAATCTGCAAATATCTACATTTCCATTTGTAGTGGCTGCAGAAAACCTGGGTGCAGATTAGCCCCTGACTGATGTTCCTTAAGTTTGAACTCATGATGCCACATGATATCTTGATCTTGGACATGAAAATGTAGATGACTTAATGCTTTCTTCTTGTGTTACTCTAAGAAAATCAGCCTGGAAGCAGGGAGCAGAGCAGGGAATCAGGCAGAGCTTTGTCAGGCTCCCTGGGTCTCAGACAATGAGTGGGGATTGAAGCTTCATGGTTTAAAGGGTCATCATGTATAGGTAGCCACCTTCCCCATTTATAGCTCTTACATAATTTTAAAAGAAGGTAAATAACTTTCCATAAATTTTGATGAATGTAGCTCTGTATATTAATATTAATGAGCACATTATTGTAATATGACATTTCCTTGTAAATGGGATGACACCTTCTGTGTGGAATCAGATGCCCTGTTAATGAGAGACCTGGTCCATTGCACTTTGAAGGAGAGATAAATTTGGCCATTTCTGTGGGAAAAAGAGGGAAACTTACCCTCAGTCAACCAATGATACATCAAGCTGTAGGCCACCCTGTATGGCAAAATCTTATGAACTCTTTACAAACTTCAGATCTGAGTTCATACATTGCTGCCCTTGAGGCTGAAAAGTTGAAGAAAATTTGAAGAAAAAATTAAGAGAAGTTCCTCTGACTGCTTCCTCCTAATTGAAGCTTTTGGTGTGTGGCAATGTATATATGGAGTAGAGCAAGGTCTGTTTTCCTTCTGTGTCTCAAAATTCTCTACCTTTGAAAGTAAAAATACATCACATTTTAGAATAACCACTGATTATTTTTAATTTTTTTTTTAAGATTCTACTGCTGTTTTTTCACCCTTGTGGCCTCCATTCTTCATTTCTGTTAAGGTCTTTTGTTGGAACTTGCATAGCACAGTACAGCTTCGATATGAACTACTGACTTGGTCCCAAGAGAGAGATGTCTCATTTGTTTTCTCAGAATGAAAGAAAAGCTATAGGCTCTGATGTTGCATCATTATTCAGTACCACCAAAAGCCCCCACCTTTGAGATGGTGCAGATGTCCTCCTACATCTCCCACAAACAGTGAGATGTCCTTTCACATTTCCATTTGTTTTCTAGGTGTGATCATGGTACTGGTATGATTCCGTAGCAAACCTGAGAAAGGTCTCTAGGCTACTGGTTTCCCATTGACATGTGCTTCTTCACCTCAATTGATAATTCTTTGTCTGTCTCCTTTTAATTGCATTGTTGTCTGATTTTGAAAGTTGGTTATCAAGTATGAATTAGAAAAGCTCATTTTTTTCCACAGAGAAGGCTGGGAAGGAATGGGAGATGAAGAACAGCAGAAACAATAGCAAGCAGCTAGGTTCTGTGTACAAAACCCAGTGCTAAAAACGTCTCACTTTCTGAAGCTCTGACTGCTAGGACCAACTACTTTGCTGTCAGAGCCACAAAGGGTAAACCACAACCAGCAGTATTACTTGGAGCTATGAAAAGTATTTAAATTCCCAGATTCTCTCTGAAAGATGTCAACAACATATTTTGGGAGCCATCCTCTTCAGTCAGATTATTTCTTTAATAAAAGGAGGAAAGACCACTGTGTTCAGAAGGCTTTTCCCACTTCTATTTCAGTCAGTGTTTTCCCCAGCAAATAAAAAAACTGAACAGAACCTGAACACTGGGTACTTCAGAAGAGATCTGCCTGATGGATATGCAGTGGCTGTGAGGATAGGAGAGATCTGTAATTTATTTTGACTTGCTGAATGGCCTAGAGAAGTCATTCACCTCTCTTCTGCACTGCTCTACTTATATCTATTGGCATTGTGAAGTCTTTGTGCAAAGGGATAGACTCTTTTGGGACTGACTCTCTTTCAAACTCTGTGAGTTTTTTCCAAACTCTATGTATTTAAAAAGTCTCATATCCAATATGCTCTTAACTGTTACTGGAACCTCTAGAAACTATATATAAATAATGATAATTTCAAACCAGTAATTATTCAGTTCTTATGGAAAAACCTAAAGGTGGTGGAGGCACAAAAGAGATCTTTCCACTGTTTTTGCCCATATTTGAGGAATACAGATCCATGCTCTGGGAAGATCACCAGAGGCAATGTCTGATTCTAGATTGCCCAAAACAGATGAAGGACTGAAGAAAAAGCAAGTGAAATCTTCACCCTGGTTACTTCAGTGCCAGATTTTAATCAGTTTGTTATATATAAGAGGAATCTTTGCACATCCCAAGGAAAAGGCTGATGTAGTGTTTCTCTTGTGAAAATTATGGACCTTGTAATCCTAACTCTAAAGAGATTCCACTGCTGACCAGTTGTATAGTGGCTTTGAGCATCCAGACATTTTTCTTCCCTTCTTTTGGAGGAAGTATGGGCATTGCCAAGAAGAGGAATTTTTTTCACCTATGAAATATATTACAGGGCAAAAATAACTTTCAAAACACTTTCTTGCTATGGCTGTAGATTGATAAACCACCAGATGATCTCTTGTGGCTGTAGGGATAGTGTTTTACAGGCAGCAGGTGGCAGCCTGGGACTGATACCCGGTGAATTCATGATAAAAGTTTCCTTGCCTGTTCCAAGGAGCTGCCCTTCCACACTTCTCTCTGTGTGGCATTTTGCAACCATATTAACCCACACCACCCCATATTTTACACAGAGGACAAGATGTCTTCCATAAAACCTAACTAGTGTATTCAACACCTCTGTAGTGATGTTGTGCTTTCCCATAGCAACAACATTAGCAAAGATCAGATGGGTAAGCTCTGTAAAATAACACAATCCTTGCACAATGCTTGGATAAAATCAGGCTAACAGATGTCATCATTACTAATTATCAAGAAAACTGAACCAGCATTCAAGCATCTGTGTGAGTGTGGCATTACCTGCCAGAGAGAAAGCAAATTAGCTGTCCATCAGTGGGGAATCTTAATTCAAAGACTGTCTCTTTGGATGTAATTTGCATAAGCTTCAACTTAGAAAGGGCAAAGTAGAAAGATTTTTTTATTAGCAATAAGCTGGGTGGTATTAATCTGAGATCTCCGGAGAATTCTTAAACACAGAGCATTGATATGGCAGAAAGAAATGGAATCAGCTGAAAGGTTATTTGCTGAAAAGGAAGATCCATTTTTTAAGTGTCCTACTGCTGCAAATAGTCTGACTGGAGTTTCTTTTGAACAAATTATGATTTATGTCTTTAACAGGGTGTTCATTTGGAGAAGAATCTCTAGTAAAATTAGAGTAAGAGTTGATATGTTCATCCAAATGTCACTCACTTGAAGGTTTCAGTTCAGTCTTTCTGCACCACACTAAAAAAGCCATTTAGTACCTGAGATAGAATCACAGAATCAAAGAGTTATTGAGGCCAAAAAAGACCCCTGAGATGATCAAGTCCAGCAGTCTGTTTTTAAAATACTTAACGTGCACCAGTGATATTTTTGCATATAACTATCACATGTTACCAAGTCAAGCACTTGTAAGTTGCTTTACATTTAAGTTACTTGAAAACTTCAAATATTCAGCCAGTTGATTCCCCAGACTGCCTGGAAGCTGCTGTGTTCTTTGCCCAATGTGACATCCAGCTCCCTTGTTGTATGAGTGGCTTTTCTCACCTCCACCTGGCAGGATGCTCTCCTGTGACCTTTCTGTTTGGCTGTCTGCCTGGAAACATTGGTGGGAAACCAACCAGTGGGTGAGCCAAGCCTCTGTCTTGCAGATGGAACTGGCATAAGCTGCTTGGATAGCTTCCTAAGGAACCAGCTGTCTGGAAAGGAATTGTTCAGTTTTGCAGGAGAGCAAGCTTACAACACAAAATGAAATGCCAATCATCCTTCATTTCTCACCAAACACAATTTATTTTTTTTCTGGTCAGGTAATCCAGGTAATGTATTTTTTTCATATGCAAACAAAAAAAAAAAAAACAAAAATCAAAAACCAAAACCAAAAAAAAGGGAAGGAAAAAGGAAACAAAAAAGGAAACTTTTTTTTCCACATGGAAAGCATACACTGATGAAAGATAATAAGCAGAAAATTTTAATCAGGAAGGGAAAGTGTCTGCAGTTGTGACCCCTGAGCACAAACTGTAAGACGTCAGATCTAGAGGGCTGGAACCCTGTCATTTGACTTGGAGTGTTATTTCACACATTTCTTGAAATTTTGTCTACTTAATAGGCAATCTGTCAGGAAAAAAATGAAAGAGTTGGCTTCACCAGTCTATCTTTTGTCTCCTAAATGAACTAGCAAGAAGTGGAAGAAAATACTGATTTTCTGCAGGTAGCAATTTTGAATACAGCTGAAAGAACAAACATGACAAACAGGAGTCAGCTGAAATGCCCAGCTTTACCAGTATCACTGACTGGAATTTCCTTTTGAAAAGCTTAAATATGGCTTTTCAGTCTGAATATGCCTATTGTTTGAACTCTTCTGAACTTATTAAAAGTGAAACTGGGGTATTTTTTATCTGAAGTACATATCCATATGATTTATGAAGGAAGGAAACACCATTAAATGTATTGTGGAGAATATGAAATGGCAAGGAATAAAATGACACAATGTGTGGACTGCACAACAACAATCTCTGTATTGGTGAACTTGGAATTTATGGTTGCAAAGCATATAGAAGACCCATCCAGAAGAATCTGTGAGGAGTATCTTGGAAGACAACAGAGCTCTGAGGATTACCTCGGGAAAGTTGTTTATTACTTTGTTCTTTTGACTGGAAAAAAACCCCATAATAGACTTCAGAGAGTCAGTTCAACATTTTTGTTTAATGTATAAATATTGAGATGAAATATTTTATGTTCATGCAGACATATCTTGTTGCAAGAACAGTCCAGAAGACAAGAATAAAAGCAAAATGGCAAAGCAAATGGCCCAAATGAGAGGTGGGAGGGGAAGAAAAATACTGAAAAATTAGTAATAAAAGTAAAAAGTAATAATCATGTCAAAACAGAAACAAAGAATGAAAGACCAGCTGAGTATAAAGGAGGGAAAAAAGAAAATTGAATAATGGAAAAGAGATAACACTTGGAAGGAAGATAAACACTAGGATGTATTGAAAAAATTTGCCCAAGTGATGTTTAAACTCATTGTTTTGAAGAACAGCTGTGTAATGTTCTTGGGTCAGGCTCTGACAAACTTGATAATACTATACTTACCAGTGTGGGTTGATCTACACGGCAAAATGGAGCAAATTCAACCCCAGCATATAGTTACTGGTGTTCCTGTAAAAAAAACTGTTTGGGAAAACCTAATAATTTTACCTTTGTTCCATGCCTGTCATAATTCCTAGGTCTGCACCCAAATTTCTGCATGGCACTGGGTGTATGACATGAGCTATGTCTATATGCTGAGAATAAAAGCACACTTGCAACTTGTCTAAAGCATTCTCAATATAGTGGTTGGCTTGCTTTCTCTCTGATTTTTTTTTTTCTTGCTGTGGCTGTAAATAATACTGAGAGGATTCATCTTAAAAATACCAGCTCAGATTTCCTGTGAGTGCAGATATAACACTGGGGAATCCCAAGCTCTTCTCAGCCTCTTCCCCATCAAAGGACTCCAGAGACAAGCTTCTGCCCACTCTTAATGTGCTTGTCCTTTGAAACAGTGTGAATGGAAGAAGAAAATGAATTTTGATCCAAGTCTAGCTGGTAGCATGACTGAATCTTGGGTCAGTGATAAAAATCCACAGGCTTTTAGTCTCTTGGTGCCTGTCTTACTTGATTTTTCTTTTGCTGAGTTTCTGGGAGGAAAATCTCTTCTAGGACAAAAGGCAGTTCCTCTAATAGGAAATATGAAATGCTATGAGACTTGTAGGAATGACTGGTTTGTTTCTCCCTCTCATTTGAAACAGAACACAGCAAATAGAATCATACATTTGCACAGTGGTGTGTTGGTTTGGCTACTAATGACAGCCTCCAGTAAATTACTACACTGCTGCTTTAGCAGTGATGCACTACCTCAGGATTGCTTCTTGTCCATTTATTTGATGAATTGGTGCTTCCAGCCTTCTTCATCCCACTGAAGGTTCTAAGCCCCAGTGAGTGAATTTGATCACATCCACTCTTGCTGATGCCATGCTGAATATGGTTGATTTTTGTGTGCCTGTGTCTGTTGCTGTGAAGCTTAGTTAAGCAGCTATGGGTCTTTTATTTGTTAGTCAGCTGCATGTTATGTGCCCCAGTATGCAGCATGGATCTTTGCTTGACTAACAGGGTCAGTACTGTACAGATACAGTCCCTCCTTTATCCTGATTTTATTAGACGATTAGATGATAATATTCTTGTGTTTTGGGTGGGGTTTTTTTGTTGTTTTTTGGGGTTTTTTTGGCTTTTTTGTCTGCTTTCTTTTTCATTTCGGCTCTTCATGTCATAATTTAAAGTACTGGTAACTGCAGAAGCATCTCATTTTAGGTCTTCTGAGTTCTGTGTATTGCTGTGGGTGTATATGTGTGTTACAATTCTTGTCTCAGTGTTATTAACTCTTAATAGCTTTGCCTTTAATTGTTTAGTTTATTCATTTTGATATATACCAATGAGGTAGGGTTGGGTGGCAAGGAAGAATTAACCCTAGCAGTAAGAATGGCCCTGTTTTGGAGGCTGTATATGTGTCAATAAGTCAAAGTCTGCATTAAGCATATTCTCAAAATCATATACTCAGTTTTCTGTGATGTACCTCATATTTTTGTTGAGGGAGAGGATAAAATAAGTCTGAAATATCCAATTAATTTGAATGTTAAAAGGATGCACCTTGGCACCAAGTCAATGTGATGTATGCTATGTAAATATGACTCAAGCTTCTCATATTTCTGCTGTCCAACAGTGAACTGGTTTCTGCAGTGCTTCAAGGGCAGGTCAGAAAATGCAGTTAGTCAGTCACAGAGTAACTGGAGCTGGCAGTGATCTCTGGAGGTCTCAAGCCAGTGTCACTATTCAGAGCAAAGTCACTTAAGAGCAGCTTGTTCATGGCCTTTTCAAGTTATAGTGTGAACTTCTACAAAGCAGTGATTGACTTGAATTATAGTGGGCTAATGTCATTAAAATATCCAAGGTCACTGTGTGGTTCTACAAAAACACACAGGTTGTAACTGTGAAAGTATGTGATGAAATGATTCCAGAGAAATAAAACATTGGTGAGAGAGGGGAACTGAGTTATATTTGGAATTGGAGATATTCTCTCTGGCTGCAAATATGACCTGGGTAGGGAAGCATGGATTGCTGATCCAATGCTTCATGATGGGAATGAATTCTTATCCATCAAAACCTGGTGATTTGAGTCATTGATTGAAAGCTGTACAATTCCTTAGTTATATCTTAACGGTCTTCAGTGATTTTTGAACACAATGTTTTTTTACTCAAATAACTTATGCACATGGTTCTTCGTGTTGATATGGGCAAGGGAACTCCTATGATATGGTCAATGTAAAAAAAAAGCTCTCTCCTTCCAGACTCTCTCTTCTAAGGAAGTCTATTAACCTGCTTTAGTGACCACGTACTCCCAGTTATACTTCATATTTTCTGGTTTTGTTTGCTTGTATGTGAGCAGCTGTTTTCTCCCTGCTGTGGTTTAGTTGAGAAAAAAACCTTAACAAATGCGATTTCAAACTGAGCAGAAATTATGTTCCAGCTAAAAACTCCCCAAAGAAATATAAAACATTAAGGCAAACACACATCTGCTTTTTAATAAAAGCAAATCCTCCAAGCAATGTTTAAAGATGTTGTCAAAGTAATTAGCATACCAACAATGAAGTCAGGTAGCAAACAAAGCAGCATTTTGAAAACTTGGACATAATTCTTACTTGTAAAATGGTCAAATTTACATGGCATATATTCATGAGACTTTAAATTAGACTTGATGAAAACAGCCAATGAACTCAATGATTTGTTTCAATGTGAGGGAGTTTTAGATCCTTTATTACTCTCCTCTTGCACAAACTCCCAGGTGGAAGACCAGCAAAGTTTGAAGTTTTCCTATTATAATTATTGCTGAAACAGAAAGATCTTTTTGGTACTCAACAGTAGATGTTGGCATTTGCTATTATTAAGGAATGTATTCAGATGGCACCAGCCCCTCTGTGCTAAATCCTGTATATATATATATATATATACATATACATATATACCATTGAAAACAAATTCCATCTCAAAAAGCTGATAATAAAAATGACAAAAGCTGATAAAGTCTTAAAGAAACATTGTGGTGTCTACAGCTTTCAGAACAGAGACTGGCATGTACAGAGAAACTGTATGTCTTTCTCATGAAGGATATTCAGATCAGGTAGGAATTAATCAGAGTCCTTACCTCTCAGCTTAGTGACTGTAAAAGTTCAGTGTTGATGCAAGGGCCACTCCCCTAATAGCAAACATGACTGTAATTTTCTTGGTGTGTTTTGTCCATCCATTCCTTCTGTTGTGCTGGAGATGGTCAGGTTACTGTTTCAGGTGACATAGGAACAAATAAATCTGTTTTAATTTTCAAAAGTCTTGTGATATTTTAACATTCAAGTGGGAAAAATGCCACTTTTCATAGCATTCAGTTTCCCACCCCAGGGTCAGTACTGAGACCAGTCCAAGTTTTGAGTTTCTCAGTACCATTTTCAAGGGTTCCTGATGAATACTGGATATCACTAAAAAAAATAAAAAATCAAATTACAACGAGAACTGAACAGTTTCTCTGTTAACACACAAAGTCAGTGTTGGTTGTTGGCAAGGTGAGATCAGGGAAAGAAGGGGTCAGAGCTCCTCAGGAGTTTGGAGGAGACTTGTTTTCTCTAACTGCACTTACTGCAGTGTCACAGTAATGTGTCAAAGGAGCCTCTGGGTTACTAATGCCAGGTTTATCCTGCTGATAATCAGCTTGTGGAGTTCTGCTATATTTGCTGCATGACAAATGGCAGTGCGCAGATGTCAATACTGGAGTAAAAAGGGAATGTTTTGTCATATGCTTTCAGTGATGCTTTCAGTTTTATCACTGTAAACCAGGAGGAACTTAAATAACACCAAATAAGTATAAATAAACCGAGTAGCATGAACTCTGCACCTTTTGTCCTGTTTGTGAGCTGTTACTTAGCTCAGCACATCCACTTTAGGAAGCATAAGCCTTGAGATATCTGACAGTGAGGTGGGTTATAGCATTTCTGTTTGACATGACTGATCTATCAAACATGAAGACAAGCACATTCAAGCATTCCTCTTCAAGATTTTTTTTTTTTGTCTGTCAATCCAAGGCTGTTCCTCAGCACTTTGCTTCTTTATATAGAGGTTTATGCAGATGGGACAATGGTGAGGAGATCCATGGTTCTTCAGTACGGAAAATAACCCCAATGCGTGTCAAAGAAGGAAGAATAACTAAAGGAGATATTCTAAAGATGCTGGTGATTGGTTGAAAATGATGCCACCTTTTTGCCTAATTTTGCTGTACAAGAATAATCTGGTTGATCTGGCTTAAGTTTTTAAAGGAGTTCTGTTCCTCTCAAAACTTTACAGTCCAAATGCTAAAACCACAAGTGGTACTTAGTGTTACAGGCAATAGAATCATAAAATAGAAGAGATAATTTTGGTTGGAAAAGATCCCAAAGATCCTCAAGTCTCCCTTTTTACCTAAAACACTTCCAAGTCTACCAATAAACTATGTCCCTAAGTGTGCTCTCTTTATTTGCATCTGTTCAATGTGCTTGGATTAAATACACAGTGTCTCTACAGGATATATAGAAAGGCATCCAACCAATGAAACCTGAGCACATATCAGAATAGTCTAGCAACCCAGTTGTACCTTAAAACAGGGTCTCTTGATCTTTCCTGCAGTAGATGTCCCAATTTTTCTAAGCTCAAAAATATTGTTCTTAGTTGGGAAGAAGAGACTTAAATTTAGTCCATACAGATATCTGTGGGCTAGATGATGTATGTGAAAGACTTACTCAAAATAAGACTGGTGTCAGGATGAACACTCTTATGCAAGGATTTAGAGTGACTTACTTCTGTCAATATTTGTTTTTGAGAAAATTTTCACTGAAAGGAGTGAGAAAACCTTTCACCTATGTAGTCTGCAGCCAAACATTGCGAAGCAAATTCCTTCAGGCACAGGATTTAGTTGAACCTGGGACTGTCTCATCCCAGGTGCAAGTACTGATTCCTGGTTTAAAAATGTTTGGACTGGCTCCTGATGAAAAAAAAAAAAATTCTACTAATGTTTAGTAGTACTTGATGTGGCAGTTGTGCAGTAAACAGCTATGCTAAAGCAGTCTGTGGAGAGAAAGGTCTAATCAGGTATTTTGACCATTTAGGTGTGTAATAAATTCTGATAAACTCAGGAGTAATTCAGGGGTTTTCAGAGAACGTCCAGAAGGACATCTGAGATGTACTAACATTTTTGGAACTTCACAGGTTAGCTACCAATCAAACTGTATTTGGGGATCTTCCTTCTGGACATGTTTTGTGGATCTGGTAGAGTAACTGCAGAGTAACTGATGGCACCATCTCTTAACTCAGGCACATTTAAAATATTGCCCCTGAGAGTCATTGCTCATGTTGTTCATATTGGACTTGCAAGGACCTCTACTGGGAATGCCAAAGCTGCTAAATACAGGACACCAGTGATCCATCAAAACCAAACAGTGCAGATGGGCCCACATCAAATCTGCCAGACAGATCTGTCTTAGAGGGCACTAAAAAGAGAGGTCCAAAACAGATCCATGGAGTGGATAATTAATTAAGCAGTGTAGAGAATCAGGGTTCAATACTTAATCTTCCTTCCTGGTTCTCTTTAAGCAGTAGGGATGTATCCTTAGGGAAACATGCTTGGAAATGTTTGTGTTGATGTAAACCAGCAGCCACAGAAATCTCAGTGTTAATAAATACTCTTGGCTTCAGAAACAGAGTGGCTTCATTCAAGCTGCCTTTCAGAAATGTTCTCCTGAGTGCCTCAACAGGCAAACTATGACCAGCAACTGTCTGGGGGACTAAAAGCTAGACTGGGACAAACCCATCAAGAATGTTTTGGTTTTTTTCTAATACTGATACTATATTCCATTGCCTAGGCTGATTTCTGGGCAGATTTTTATAGACACTTCTATCGGGGAATCCATGAAATTGCATTGTCCCCCATTCTGCATCCTGACTGGGTCTTCATAATGGGATGCCAGTTTGCTTTTCCTGCTTTTGTGCATGCTTCAAAGTATCAAGATGTCCTTCTGCACTGCAGAAAACACCATGTCTGCCACTGTACTTCTTTCGGAGATCAGTTTGGGGAGTTTTGTGAAGCACCTCCTTGCAAAGTGCAAGGTCATCATAAGAACTTTAACATGAGGACTTTGCCATCTAAGTTTCCTCAGCTCTGCAAATCCTTCTGCACTGCAGAAAACACCATGTCTGCCACTGTACTTCTTTCGGAGATCAGTTTGGGGAGTTTTGTGAAGCACCTCCTTGCAAAGTGCAAGGTCATCGTAAGAACTTTAACATGAGGACTTTGTCATCTAAGTTTCCTCAGCTCTGCAAATCACTGAGACACAACCTGCAAAAAAAGTACTCAAAACCCGGGCTTAAGTGTTGTGTTTACACATTTTGCACAGAAAGTATGCAGTGTAATAGAGAAAATAAACCAGAAAATCCATTTTTCCCATTATTATCTAGACTATCATTACTATCAAGACTGTGAAACACTACACTTCAGGTAGTGTTAATTTTATCTGTATTTCCTTTCACAGTGCAGGTTTGTTAGGGTTATAGCAGAACGTTTCCACTACATACAACTGGGGGAAAAGAGCTGCCCTCCAAGGCCATCTGCAAACTGCTTAAATCAAATAAGGTTAATCTATTTATAGGAAAGTGAAATGGAAACAAAATTTTAATGTGCCTTGTGATATGAAGCAAGTGGGCTTAGAAATTGGGCTTTACTTTTACCTAGAAGAAATAAATTCAGCAAAAAGTCAAATCCCATTTCCATATATATTGCTGGTCTTATCAGTGTTTTGTCTAAAATGGTAAAGTAATCTTAATTATCTGAGCTACAATCAAAAATAAAAGTCAGCACTGTGCCTCATCTTATTAAAATTCAGGGTTGGGGTAATGTTACATTGGAAAAACCTCATGTGTATGCCATAAATTAAACTCTAAAGATTCAAATAAATTACTTTCTCATCCGTATTATTTTCTCATGTACAAAACAGGAGCATTTGAAAACTTTCTGTGTAATGGGTACATTTGGATCTGATTTCTGAAAAGTAGTAATTAATATAAATGGATGTACATGTTTTTTTCCAAAATGTTATCCAGGAATTGATGCATGTGGTTTTCAAGAATCATTCTAAGCTTCCACCAAATAATTTTGAGCACTTCCTTCAGCTTTATATATACATTAAATTCTCTGTGATGAAAACAGCTAGTGCAGTAAAACGTGAACTTGCAAGGTTAATAAGGATACTGAATCAAACTGTTTCTATCATTCCCTGTGATGAGGTGACAAATGTTATAAAGCTTCTGCTAAGATATTTTTGCATTCCTGAGAATTTTGATTTTTGCCTGTTGCAATTTTGCAAGTGCAGCATGGAGCCACGTGCCTACTGATTCACACATTTTTAATGTATGAATTTCTTTTATCTCTATATCAATAACACATGTTCATATGTATTCATTTGCATGGCAAACAAGGTCCCTGGCCATACATTATGTATGTGCAAAATATGAGCGTTCTTTGAGCTTAATCTTTTCAACCATAGACAAAAGCAAAGAGAAAGGAATTATCTGTATTTTGTCTCTATAGATGGAGACCTCTGACTGCAGCAGAGAGTAGTCAAGTCTAGATCATGAATCGAGTCCTTTACACCAGGACTAGATTCCCAACATCTCCCTGTGCATTAGACTAATTTCTGTATTTCATCACATTATTGATTATTTGCCGTAGTTGCATGCTGATTATTCTGCCAGTTAGACAGAAAATTCAGGTTTGTATAATCTGCAAAGAAATTAAAATTCCTACATTATTTACAATAGACTGTTGTACTTACATTGCTGTTCTGATATGCAGATGCA
Source organism: Calypte anna (assembly GCF_003957555.1). Lineage (NCBI taxonomy): Eukaryota > Metazoa > Chordata > Aves > Apodiformes > Trochilidae > Calypte > Calypte anna. The sequence goes on from NC_044244.1 coordinate 192,157,841, forward strand.
CCTGGATCAAATAAAATCCTATTCAAATTGAATGACAATATTTTCTTAAGACCTATGCAATTAGTACTCGGGGCTTTGAGTGAGCTGATCCAGTTTCTTCAATAATTCTGTAGTAGCAAACTGCTTTCCAAAGGTTTTTTGTCATTATTCACTCATTCCAAAGAGCAAAGATGCAGAAGAATAAGTTACAGATGAACATTAATGAGGGTGAGCAGCAGGGCTATGTAAAGTAAAGAGGTGCTTTTTGCTGTTACAGATTGATTCCTTTTGTAAGCAAATTCCATTTTAAGTACAGCTTCTTTTTAAAATGAGGTAGGTAGAGACGAGATAGCATCTGATGAAATACAGTAGCCACTGTTTCAGATTTTTGTTAGGCAGTAGTCTTGAATGACATGACTCAGATTAAACCCCCAAAAAACAGCAGAAAAAAATAGGTCAGAGGTTCTCAATACCAATTAATTTAGCATTCAAAAAAAAAAAAAAAATAAATACAGATGGTGAAGCTTCATGGCAAATTGAAACAGTTCTAAAATGTGGAAATGTATTTTGCTGTCTCAGAAAGACAGTAAAATTACAGTATTTTGCATCTTTCTGTGAACTTCTTTATGTCATAGTTCCACATGGCATAAGATCAGTAAAACCCTGCAACTTTCATAGAACTGTCAGGCTATTTCAACTAATACCTGTTTAAGAATTTAACTTTTTAACATTTTTGCTGCTATTTTGTTTTTTGCTAAAAAATATCACTGCACTTTTATGCACTTCCTTTACTGAAGGCCATGTGTGCACCTGTCATGTATGGTATTACTCCCCATGGCTGAAATGCAGCCACATCCAGGGCAGTTCAGTCTTTGCTGATCCTTGTAAATGGAAGGACCAGCTTCCTGGCATGCTTCCAGTAACATAGACCAGTAAATTTTCAGGATGTTCTTTTGTCTGAAAAGTTTGTTCGCAAGAGGGATTTTTTTAACTGACTCTCATACAGACGTGAGAATGTAATGCTGGTACCTCAACAGGAGGAGAGGAGATGAGAGGCAGAGCTGATACATCAAAACCCTGCACTGAACAGGACTAACTCTTCACCTCCTGACCCGGTGGAAGGAGCTACTCTTCCTCCACGTAACGCAGTACAGGTTGTGCCTTCCTTGTCATTTGATTAGAGACAAGGGCACTCTGGTAAAAAAGAGTTTTGCTCAGACCAGCTCTTCTGCAGCTTATCTTAGTGTTAGGTGCCTATTGCAAAGCTTGAGTTCAGATGAAGGGTCATCAAGTCAAACTTTTCTCTACAGGGAACCATGCCAAGTCCCTGTGGTGTCCATGGGAAGAAGTAATCTTGGTGCTTACATTACATTCATCTTACAGATGGCAATCCTTTGATCAATGACTGTGGGCAGATGATAGCAGGAAGATCTCAATTCTTTCTTGAACTTAGGTGCAATAGGGGATGCTGTATTTTACTTTTATTGCAGGTGACGTAAATAGGACCTTGGGCCTAACTGTGACACCTGAATGGAGATGAATATTGCTAATATACTCTAGAAGAACTATAGAAAGTCTACAGGGGTGGAGGCTTTTATGGCAAAGGACACAGCAACTCGGTGTTTTTCTTTAAGATTAAGTTGATCTATTTTTTCTACTTTTTTTTTACTATTTACGAATCAGAATGGCATGGATATAGCAGCTCCATGCAGCTAGGGAACAAAATTTTTTGGAGCAAAATTCATTAACACCTGCTCTTCCTCCTCCTTCCTTCTTCTGCCACATTTTTCCAGCAGTGAACAGTGTCAAGCTGACAAAGCAGAATCACATTGTCCTCTAACAGCTGAACTTTACTGGGTTCATATATAGCCAAGCAAAATGAAACATTAACACGTAGTTCCCATTGATAAGACTTCTCTAATATGTATCACAGAATTGGAGGATTGCTTAGGTTGGAGGAAACCTCTTGCAATCATCTGGTCCAATATATCTGTTCAAGCAGGGTCAGCTAGAGCATGTTGTCCTGGACAGTCCCCTGGTTTGGTGACAAGAGCTGTGAGAAACTGGAGAACATATACTTCAGAAATTCATATACTTTTAATTCTTAAAGTTCAAAGTTCTTTGCTTGTGTCTTGTTTAAATGTTTTCCCCATGATTTGCTTGAGTCAAGTAATGTTTCCTCCTTCTGTGGTGGCAAAATGCAAAGTGAGGTTGTCAGACTCTGGAAGTGCAGATTTTGCCAGGGAAAGGAAAGAGATCACACCATAAGTTTGATGTCTTGTTTTTTGGGTTTTTCTTTTTTTTTTTGGGTGTTTTTTTTTTCTTTTTTTTTTTTTTCTTTTTTTCTGAAGTGTTGGAGATCAGCAGGAAGAGCAGAGTGCTGCTGTTTCCAGCCTTATGACTCAACTGAAACCTGACTGAGCTTCAGCAACCTGAGGGCTTATAATGGGGAAAGGATTGAGATAGGCATCACAAAAAAGGGAGGAGAAAAAGAAAAAGGAAGGTGGGACTCTTCTGACAAAACAGGCATCTCTGTTTAAACCAGCCACTCAAAACTTTCATTACAGCTTATGGAGAAAAATGGGAAGAATATTCTTTTATTTCTTTGTCATACTGAGTTTTTATTTCTCCCCTTTCTGCCTCAGGAAGTCCCTGACAGGTTATACACTCTGCTCCACAGTGATATTTCCCTCATTGCTGTTCAGTCTAGAAATTAATCTTTTCATCCATCACTACAGGAATAATTAACAGGAAATGATCTTGCAATCAAACCAGGAAAGGAAGAAATGGCTGTGAAAACAGGATTTGGATACAATGTTCTATTTGCAGCCATCTTCTTCATAGCTGTTAGGCTACCTTCTCTTTGTTTACTTAACCAACATCTACATGAATGACAAAAAGTATCTTTAAGTGACTTGGACTGGGCCAAACTCACTCCTGAGGTAAGTTGGGCTTAATCAGTTCACTTCCTTGGATGTATTTTTTTGTTTTGGTTTGGTTTTGTTTTTTGTTTTGTTTTGTTTCCATATTGGAACATAAGTGGATAAAAGCAAGTTTTCAAATGTGTGGATGTGTGGTTCAACAAAAATATGCACTTTTGCAACTTGATTACATTACGTAGTTTTTTGTTCCCTCTTTTAACTGCTCCCCTATCATAATAGTCTATAACTACATCTATGCTAGTAAATTAAAAAATTGCCAAGGTATAATCCTTTCCCCTGGAACTCAATCATCTCTATGGCTGTGAGATTTGTCCCCACCAGGACTTTGGCTGGAGGTATCTAGAGTTCTGTGAAATGCCACCTAAGCCAAGTTGGGAAGATATCAGTGATGATTCCCAGCAGGCAGTTTGAATATGAGCCTGCTTTGCAGGCTGAAAATGTTTAAAAGAATGGATAAAATCTGTGCCATGCTATTTGGTTTCAATGCCAGGGAATAATTCTGTAACATTTTGTTCACTAATACAGGCACAGCCTGCAAATGCTACCATATAATGGACAACTACCATTAACTTGCATGGTGAAGAACCAGGCTTTTGGTGCTGAAAGTCATGATGTCAAATCACTTACCTAAAGGCATTATTACAGTGACATAGGGCCAATATTTATTAAATAGACAGGTAGAAATCTGCACAAAAGTTCTGTCCCAGTTACACACTTCGCTATCCTCTGAATGTATAAACTACTGTTCTGTACTGTACTTTTACTGATCTGTACAGGGTGCCCCTGAGCAGTGGACTTGTCTGGGCCTTCTGACTGCCCACCAGTCAGGTACAAATGTACTAAGTACTTAGCTTTGACCTGGCAAAGTTTCTGGTCTATGAAGCAGGATGTAGAACATATACCAATGGTATCCCATCATATTTTGTTTCATGATTTTACTTGTCTACCGTAAAATCTTGTATAATTGCCTAGGAGAAACAATAGTGACTGTAGAGAAACATTGTCAACCAGGTGCCTTGAGTTGCCAAAGAGTGGGTGTGAGTCCACCTGTGCCTGATCAGGACAGGCCCCTATTGGGCATGAGCAAGGCCAGGGGGCCAATAAAGGTGGGACACACACCCACAGAAGGCACCTCAGCTCACTCTGATGCGAGGCATGGAGAGGCCAGCAGCTCCTTGAGCCTCTGGAGCAAGAAAGGCTCTTCCTGCTACACTTCTACCCTGGAAGTGCTGTGTGGTGGCTGGAGTCCTGGAAGAGACCAGCAGCTTGTCGAGCTTCAGGAGCAAGAATGGCTCATCCCGCTACAAGTGACTTACCAGTAACAACATCAAGTATTTGCTAACTGAAGGGGTTAATGGGCACTTTCCTGTAAATTGATAAGGACTCAATTACATGCAGATTTTCCAGTGTGGAATGGAGTTAGTTAAAAAACAACAACAACAAAAAACAAAAAAAAACCCCTTTGGGATTGACACTGGTCTTTAATGCAGTGTAAAGAAGTAATGTTATTAGCTTGGTAATTTATTCAGACTGAGGGAAACAGAAGACACTGAACTTCATCTCACAGATTTTAATGTCGCATCCAATTTCAGAACAGCATCAGACTTCAGAAGTGAAAGTGACACGGAGATGTCTGGAATACAGTATAAACCATCTAAGTGTTTTTTCACCAATGAAGGCTCTCATCATCCATTAAAAAAATTCATCATTATTTAAGGACTCCCTCTCTGCCCTTTGCCTCCCAAGACAGAGAGGCCAAATTAATTTACAAAAATGCTGAAGTCCTAAAAATTAATGATATCATTACTATTCAATTGCAATATGCTGTTGGACAGAGAAGCATGTAATGAATAAAGTTCTTTTATCCCATCCTGATCCTGCCTAGTCCTTTTAAATACCTGACCAGTTCTCATTTCACTGTAAGTAAGCATAGCCCATATTGAAAAGGATCACTTACATTTATGTGAATAATTTTCATTGAGATCAACAGCTTGTATGGGAAAATCAGTCACGTTCTCAACTGCTTAACTAGGTTTTAAAACCTTTTTAAATGTTTTGATAACGCGAAATTGTCTGGGCCCTGAGGATACTCCAAGTCTTTACAGTCCCTGCCCACCTGCCCTTGGACAAGGACCCTGTCTCAGCCCAGCTTTGGACCTTGCCCCAGTAATACTGTGTCCAGTTCTGGGCCCCTCCGTTTAGGAAGGATATCAAGGTCCTGGAGCAGGTCTAAAGGAGGGCAATCAGGCTGGTGAAGGGACTCGAGCACAGACCCTATGAGGAGAGGCTGAGGGAGCTGGGGCTGTTCAGCCTAATGAAGAGGCGGCTCAGGGGAGACCTCATCACTCTCTACAACTCCCTGAAAGGAGGTTGGAGCCAGGTGGGGGTTGGTCTCTTTTGCCAGATGACTTTCAACAAGACAAGAAGGCATGGTCTTAAGTTGTGCCAGGGGAGGTTTAGGTTAGATATTAGAAAGAATTTCTTTACAGAGAGGGTGATCAGACATTGGAATGGGCTGCCCAGGGAAGTAGTGGATTCTCCGTCCCTGGAGATATTTCAAAAGAGACTGGATGTGGCACTCAGTGCCATGGTCTAGCAACCGCAACGGTGGTTCAAGGGTTGGACTCGATGATCTCTGAGGTCCCTTACAACCCAGCCAATTCTATGATTCTATGATTCTATGAATACTGTAGGATGCTGTCTACATGCACTACCCAGCCCGTTCTTCTCTGGCCCTGAAGCATGGGCTGTTGTCCTGGCCCGTCCACATCCCAGCCTCATTTCCATGGCCCTTCTGAGGAAAGAAGAGATCAAAAGTTTCAGTAGAACTTCTTTCATAGTGGATCTAAAAATTGTCAGCTGTGTAAGTCATTCATATGGGAGCTGCATACCTCTTCTCAATATTTAATATTATGTATTTGAAGTGAGTTTTTTCTTTTTTAAACTAGAACAAGTGATTTACACCTCTTTGTAATTAGATGTAGCAATAAGAATAATGTTTCACATTACATTGGAATGTTCTTTTAAACTTTGTCATGTAATTTTAAAAAGCTTAATAGATATGGTGATTGGTGTCTTAATTCAACTGTTACTTGACTTGCAGGCTACTTCTGATTTGCTCAAATAAATGGCTGACTTGTCTGGGACATAATTGTCTTCTGTTAGGGCTTTCTGTCAAGGTATTTTTAATTTCTGCGTGCTTCAGTTCTTAGCCTGTCTATTCAGGCACTTTTTTCTTTTTCTTGTAGCATTAATGCCAATAACAGTAACTGGATAATGCTGCTGAATAAATCATACATTCAAATATATATTCTAATTTTCAGAGTTCTTCCTGTGCTTTCAGTTTCATAAGTTCCCATTTTAAAAGGGAAATGAGTATTATTATCCATATTTTACAGACAGAAAACTGGGCACAGAAGTGAAATGCTCATTCCATTTCTAGCAATCTCCAGAGAAATGCTTGTGAATCTTGATGGTGTTTGTAATTTCTCTGCTTTTCTCCTGTATAGTGAAAACATGGCTGATCTCCTGAAGGCTACCACCACCAAGCTTTAGTGCTTGTTTATTCTCATAAATTAGATGTGTGTGAGACCACTCTGTATCTGTGAGGCCACCTGGCATAGAATGATCAGTGTTTGTTTGAATAAATTATCTTGGCCTCCAAATGGGGGCAACCTGTTTATGGAGTCTTACCGTTGGGTTATTGAGATAGGGAGAAAAAAACTGGAGTCTCTTTGTTTTGTAAATGCAAAAGTAGAAAGGATTATTTATATATGATTTTATTCAGTTGATCAGGTAACTTTTTTTTTGTTTTTCTTTACTTGAACCTGACTTGGCTATCTGTGAATGTTAACACTTTTGTCACAGAGATCTGGAATAATATCTCACTGTAATGCAAACCAAGATAATGAGACCCCTTGTGATGGAGGGAACAAATCACAGCAGGTTTGGTTTGCCAAGTTGCAGATCTGGATGTATTTGTGTGTGCTATAATGACCTGTTTCCACTGAAGGCATCAGACCAAGAGGCTACTCTTGAATTTTTCTTTCAGCAGTGTGTTGGACCTTGGTGGAATAGAGGAAACTTTCTTCATAGCAGCTTGGATGGTGCAGCATTTATATTTTGCCCTCACAATGAATACACTGTGGCTCATGCAATAAGTTGGGAGTGAACGCATCCAGGCAGACAGCCTGAACCAACCCAAGAGATATTCCATACCATATACCATCATGCTCAGTCATAAAAAAGGGAAGAGAGAGATTTTTAGGAAGCTTAGGGATTTTTCTCTTTCCTCAGGTGCTGTCTGGGCACTGGTCCACCCCTGAAAGGTGCAAAATGATTGACTTTCCATCCCTTGTTTTATTTTGTTTTCTTCCTTCATGTGACCTTTGCTTATTAAAATTTTTTTTTGGTTGTTGTTTTTGTTTTTTTTTTTTAAACTCAGCCTCCAAATCTTTCTGCTTTTATTCTTCCTTCCCTATTCCCCCAACCAACTGGGGATGGGGGAAGAAAATGGGTGAGCAGCTGTATAGTGCTTAGCTGCCTACTCGAGTGAAGACACAACACTCAATTAAACAATACATTTGAGAAAATGAAGCTGCAGAAAACAAAACTGCAAAACAAAGTGCACACTTACTCTCATTTAATCTTGTACTTTAGTGTGAGCTCAACAAGATAAAGCTTCTGCTTGAGGTAGAGGAATTAACATGCATTTCTCTCTGGGGACTGGGAGGTATGTCTACACTGGAGGCTCTGAACAATCTGGCTTTGGAAGTGGAGCCATTTAACAATGGCAGGATGGAATTTCTCAGCAGGACTAATTAGCCCAGGCAAAGCTCAGTTTCAGTGCAGTGATTCTAGCATCCTGATGTTGTGTTTTCAGTTGTATAAACATCATTCTCCCTGCATCCCTCCTGGCCTTCAGGCAGCTCAGTTTTCTAATATCTTCACTCTCACTGTATGCTCAGAGCCCAATTTCCATAATGCTCTCTCATTTCTTTGTGTCAAGGCCTGGTTATGACCTCTTTTTTTTTGCCTCTATCTTTTTCTTCTCCCATTAGTTTCTAGACAGGTAATTCAAGACATGTCTCAGTGATGATTGTGTTTCTAATTAGAAGCTGCTCAGTCTTAACAGCATCTAGACAGAACTCTAGCATGTAAGCAGATCTCATGACATAGTTTGTTGTGGGGCAAGAAAAGTGAATCATTCTGCTCTCTTCCTGAAATTCTGATGCACCATCTTAGACGTCCATTACTGAAATTCCTACTTGTGGTTGCCTATCTCACAGAAACTTGACTACTATATCAGAAGAAATTGCAACCTTGATGCTAACTTAACAAGTGCAAGTTTCCCACTCCTTGTTACCAGAAGAGCATAAGCAGGAATGTTGCACCTTTTATTCTTGTACCCAGAACTAAGTTAGGGGTATTTTGCATCAGGAAATTAACCTCCTCTAACCTTAGGCTTCTAAATGTCAGACAGCTAATCCAACTACTCTACCTTCAGATGTCTTACAGTTATGTGAGATGAATCTTAATTTAAAGGAGATTTGCTCTTCAGTTTCAGTGCTTTGTTGCAGAATGAACACCATGACACATTTTAGCTGTAGATGGATTTTACTTCCAGATAGGTACAGCAGTATTGAATTCTCAGTCATTCTCACATGGAGGGAGTGCTAGTAATGTACAGATTATTTAGAGAGAATCAGTCATGGCTGCTGTGCCTTCAAACCTTGAATTACTGAATTTGTATTACTCAACTGCCAATTTGTAAATTCTATATTTAGTCACTCTAATAAAGCCAGTCCAATTTATTGATCCCATCTGTAAATGTTGTTTAAAATACATTGTTTCTGTGATAGAATAACAGGTTTGTTAGTGAAAATTATTAAGTAATCTCCCTCCTGGGAGCTGAAACTTTAGGTAGTTGGGAGGTGTTGATCTCATATGTCATAGCTATTCTACACACACCTACACATGCTCATAAATACACACACACACATGTTTGCTTCTTCCTTCTATTATTAGAGGAAAACAAATCTCCCCATTACTGAGTCTGTACATTTGATTCCTTTGATTATTACAGCAGGTTTAGTCATGTAGTCAAACACTGTGAGGGCATTCATTAATTTCACAGGTTGCTCCAACTGAGCTTTAAAGAATTTTATTCATCAGCCTCTATGCTTTGATGCCATGCCCCTTCATGCAAAGATTTTATGCAGTGCTGAAAGCTCCTTTGCCCTACAAAAGGAATCTGCAAGGATGCTTGCCAAAGAATGATCGTATTAAGATAAACAGCATATAGGTGGGTGGAACAAGGACAACCAAAATGTGATAGTTTCATACCAACTTCTTAATCCTGCAAGATGACTAAGAATAACCCAAATGAGTGCTCAGATCTAGTGTATTTGGGTTGGCAAGGTTTTGGTAGTGGGGTGGGTTACAGGGGTGGCTTCTGTGAGAAGCTGCTAGAAGCTGCCCCTGTGTCCAGTAGAGCCAAACGCCAGCTGGCTCCAAGACAGACCCACTGCTGGCCAAGGCTCAGCACATCAGTGATGGTGGTTGGACCTCTGGGACAAAGCATTTAGGAAGGGTGGAAATGTTGCTGTGCAGCAACAGTTGCAGCTGGAGAGAGGAGTGAGAATATGTGAGAGAAATGGCCCTGCAGACACCAAGACCAGTGAAGAAGAAGGGGGATGAGGTGCTCCAGGCACTGAAGCAGACATTCCCCTGCAACTTGTGGTGAGGGCCACGGTGAGGCAGGCTGTTCCTTTGCAGCCCACTGAGATCCACAGTGAAGCAGATACGCACTTGCAACCCATGGAAAAACCCATGCTGGAGGAGGTGGATGTGCCCAGAGGACGCTGTGACCCCATGGAGAGCATGAGCTGGAGCAGTCTCCTGTCAGGAACTGTGGACCAGTGGAGAGAGGAGCCCAGGCCGGAGCAGGTTTGCTGGCAGGAATTATGAGCCTGTGGCAGAGCCACGTGCAAGCAGTTGGTGTGGAACTGCTTCTCGTGGGAAGGACTCATGCCGAAGAAATTTGTGTAGTACTGTCTCCTGCTGAAAGGACCCCATGATGGAGCAGGAGTGTGGGGAGTCTTTCCCCTGAGGAGGAGAGACCAGCAGAGCCAATATGTAATGAACTGAATGCAACCTCCATTCCCCCCCCCTCCTGCAGGGAGGTGGCAAAGTATTGAATGAAACTGATCTCAGGAATAAGGGAGAAGTGGGGGGAAGGTGTTTTAAGATTCGGTTTTATTTCTCATTCCCCTACTCTAATTTGATTTGCAATAAATTATTTTCCCCAATTCATGTCTGTTCCATCTATGACAGTAATTGATGGGTTATCCTTATCTTGATGCACGAATCTTTCATTATATTTTTCTCCCTGTCCAGCTGAAGAGGGGAGTGATAGAGCAGCATTGGTGGGAAGCCTGTGTCCAGAGAGGGACACGTCTAGATATTGACCTTCAGTTCTGCCTCCTATGATCTCTGAGAGGTTTATTCGTGAATTAGTCTGTGGTGCTCATTGCAAGAACTGACTATTTTGTGTCAATGAATTAAAGAAAAAAAATAAGATGCTTTCAAATGGCCATAATGGATAAATGAACAGGAACTCCTAGGATGAACTTAAGGAGAAGGGTGGTGTTTGGATGAACAAACACAGTCAAGAACTGATTTTTGGCTTGCATACAACTTCATACTATGTGAAACAATGTCCAATGATAAAATTAGAGATGATATAGAACCACAAAAATTCTTCAAGAACTGAAATAAAGAGTCAGAAAGGTTAACTGGCTGTGGGTGTTAAAATGATGGAGGAGTATGATTATGGTATTTAGGAATAAAACATTGGGTAACAATCAATGTTTTATTCTAGCAAAAATGGCTAACTGAGAACCTAAGTTGGAATTTGAAACCAGGCAGACTTAAGGTAGGAGAAAAACTAGAAGAAAGTAAGATTTAAACAGACTAGGAGGAAGGAGTGGTGTCTTCCTTGTGGAAATGAAGTGCTCATACCTTTGAATTATACCAGACACAAATTGCTGTGCTCCATGGAGCATTAAATCTATAACATACAGGAGGTCAGACTAGTTATTCTGATGATTGCTGGGACTGTAACCTCTCTGAACTGCTGAACTCAAATAGTGGCACTATGATTTTTCATAGACATAGGGCTGCTTTACAGACAGGGCTAGGTTAAAAAGTGCCAACATTTTTGTGTGAAGAATTTAAAATGTTCACTACTTGGCTATTTTAGTACTGTGGACTAGATTTTTATTCAAGGTGAGGCTCCCACTGCCTACAGCTGTCACTGTGAAAGTTCTGAGGTTCATGTTAGGTTTATGTAAAGGTTTGATGGGTAAGACTTTCCCAGTACTACCTAAAAATATCTGGCAGCAGTAAAGATTGACTGAAGTCTGGCCAGGATAGATTTTAAGTGTATTGCTGATAACAGCATCTTTCCTTTTCCTGTAGTCTCACTGCCAATGACTTTATGCTGTCCTAACACACTTTCCTTTCTTGATGCTAGTCCAATCTCTGCTCTGAAAAGGTCAGAGCCTGTATAAAACCATCATATGTGTTTCTTCTGCTAGCAGACAAATCAGTGCACAAATTCTAATGAAGATTTTCCAGATTAGCTGACATAAACCCTTGCCTATTGGAAACAGAACTGTCCCTTTAGGGACTATACATGTTCCAATAGGGAAAATTATGCCTTGTAATGTAAATTCATACTAGGTTTTATTAGGTCTGGGGAATACTTTGTAGTATGTATAAATGTGCAAGTTCCTCTTCATGGACCTAGAATTTATACCCAAGACATAGCTTGTACCCTTTGGAGATGCCTGTCACTTGTTTACTGGAAGAATCTAAATGGTTGCCTTAGAATAAATACTAATAAATTATAGGAAGATAGATTGAATATATTTTGGTTCAACTTAATGCACATACATAGTTAATCATAATGCAGGTGCTTCTTTGTGGAGAGGGAAACAATCAAGTCTTCTGCAGTGGACTTCGTATAATTTTTAATTAGTTATTCAGCTCAGATGGTGACATGCATAACATAGGAACAATAGGCACATGGAAGCGTCCAAAACAAATTAAATTTAAAATTCCAGAATACAGAGTATGACAATGATGTGAACAAAAGAAAGCCACAAGAATAGGGTGAATGTGAGCTGAGAATTGCAATGTGTATGTGAGCCAAGAAATTATATTGGTATTTAGGGCTGATGCAGCACAGCTGATATGACAAAAACTTCAAGGTGATAAATAAAGTCAGATTATTCTTGGACAGAGGCACATAGATTATATAGCAATGAGACAAAATAGAACAAGAAATGTTGATTTAAAAAAAAAAAAAGCTTACAAGGTTAGAGGAATTTTAATCATGGGGAATTTTAATTACATTGATATTGATCAGTATCACAGCTCTGAATACCCTTCCCCCACACAAACTCTAAACACTCTGCTCTTAAAGGAATGACTCTGCTTATACATGATGTTGAACAAGCTGCAGAGCATGTGGTTGGTTCCCTTTTTAGCTTTTTAAGGCATCACAGGAAATTAGCCACCTAAACAACTTGCACTGAGAAGTCTGGTTCTTTGGTTTGGTTGAAAATGGAGGAAAGCAAGGGTTCTTTTCTTCAAGCATTTATAATTTTAATGCAGTTGAACATTCTTTATATTACAGAAAATCGGTGGCATTGCTCAGTTTTCCAGTCTTACTGACTGAATCTGGAAAAAGGGAAGTTCTTACCCTACTATGATTTACATCCCATTCTCTTCCTACTAAATTTGTTGCATTGCAATATATCTAGCTGCTATTAAAATGTTTCAAAGAGAAATGGGAAGAATGTTAAGCTTTCTTGTCCTGAAAAGAAATAACTATATTGGTTTTGAAGGTCTTGAAATGTGGGTAAAAGCAACCCTAATAAAATATGATTTATACCTGCTTACAGGAAAAAATATAAGAATGCGAAAGAATTCAGATTATGCAACAGTTATCATATTCCTCTTGCAACAAAATAGAAAACCTCCTAAAAAGACAAAATGCAATATTCAAGTTGATGCCATCCTTGATTTTCAGTGATATCATAGGGAGCGGAAAATATAAAGTATCATATTGAATTATGGCATTGTATAAATTCACAAAATTGCACTTAAAATTTTTTAAAAAAAGGAATGAAAATTGGAATAACTTCTAAACCTCTGCTTTTTTGTAGGTTTTTAAATAAAAAGCATCACTCAGAAGACCATCTGATGTGGTCTTGACCATGTAGTTATCTGAAACTTGTGAGATATACTTTTAACATGGGAGCAACTGCAGTCTTGGGGTAACAGCCTTGAGTCTGAATGTACTATGAGATGTTTGAAATTCAAAGTGATTATTTTTTTCAGGTGTTAACAGGAATGTGACAATACTCTAAATTATCATAGATCATAAGAGACCTATAGCAGGGACTCATATGGAACTCATTTGTTATGGAGTATTTAATAGGTAGGCTATTTAATGCAGAAATAAGACTAAGTTCAAGAGAGGCACAGATTCATCAAAATGTTTTGTTTTGTTGTTGCTGTTTCTTTTTTCCAGTCCCTCATTTCATCTGAAATATCTCGTTGAATTTGTTCTGCAATGTATTTTCCTACCTAACAGGAGACATTTACAACGTACACATTTTTTTGGCCTAAATCGAGCCTTTTATTTTATGAACATCACATGTACTGCTTTCTTCTTTGTAACAGTTTTCAGCCAGGCTGTCTTTCAGTAAGATCCATCCTTGAGGCTAAAAATAATCCAAACATGAGAAAGACTGACATCAATGTAAAAAAGAGAAACAGAAAAGTCATGTTTGAATAAGACCTTTAAGATCATCAAGCCCAAGTGTCACTCCGCACCACCATACCCACTAAACCATCTCCTGTATCTACCCATTTTTTTTTAATACCCCCAGGGACAGTGACTCCACCACCTCCCTGGTGGAGGTGCCAATGCTTCACTGCTCTTTCGGTGATAAAATTTTTCCTAATATCCAATCTGAACCTCTCCTGGTGCAACTTGAACCCATTTCCTCTTGTCCTATCACTGATCAGCAGGGAGAAGAGGCCAATGCCCACCTCACTACAGCCTCCTTTCAGGTATCTATAGAGAGAAATACGGTCTCCCCCCAGACTCCTCCGGGCTGTACAGCCCCTACTCCTTCAACCTCTTCTCATCAGACCTCTTCTCCAGACCCCTAATCAGCCCAGTGCCTTCCTCTGCATCCTCTCCAGCACCCTGATGTCTTTTCTACACTGTAGCACCCTCTCCAGCACACAGTACTTGAGGTGCAACCTCATCAAGGCTGAGTACAAGGGTAAGATCACTTCCTTGGTCCTGCTAGTCCCATTTTCCTGATATAGGCCAGGATGCCATTTGCCTTCTTAGCCACCTGGGCACACTGTTCAGCTGGCTGCCAGTCAGCACCTCAGCTCCTACTCTGCTGGGCAGCTCTCCAGCCACCCCATCCCAAGTCTCTAGTGCTGGTGGGGGTTGTGGCAAAGTGCAGGACCTGACATACCCTCAGCTGTTTCCCTTGCTTTTCTCTGCTTTTCATCATAAATCAATTTAGTATTTTTTTTAATTAAAAGACTCCATATCAGACAACTTCTGACTCCAAGTTGCTTAATTTAGTGCCATAAGGGAACTAAGCTCATTCCCAGTAGCTGATGGCCTGTATGATATTGTGTAAACATATTCAGATCAAAAGAGGAAAGGCCTTTAAATGGTTACCTTAATAATTTACAGAAGGTACAGCCCTTTTTTCCTTATATTAGACTAATCTTTCTGCAGGTAAAGAAGACTATATGTAGACAATGAGCATTGCATTCACACAAAATAAATAAGAAAGCCTTAAAACAATATTGTGTACTTATTCTGTTGTGATTAGAAAGATTCATTCCAGGGTCTCCATCTGGATTGTTAGCCAAACTTCACTGTTAATCAAAACTTTCTAAAATAAAAACCTAAACTAATACAAAAAAGTTACCCAAAATGTAATATTGGCAGAAAGGCATCTACGAAGACACATATGTCTAAATAATCTTTCTAGCAGAAAACAAAGTATATTGATAGCACACCTCACTCCAGTGAGTAATGAAGAATTACTTCACCAGTTTTAAGGAGACTTCAGCAGGTTGCTGAGCTGGGATAGGGAACATATGGAAGCCAGAGATAAGATGAAATGTTAAAAATGTACTCATTAAGTCAAACAACCTAATGAGATTGCCTTCCCACTTCATCTATATTTTAGCAGGTCATGTAGTGGTTCTTTACCTTTACCAGTACAAACTCCACAAACTTGGAAGGCAAACTCCATCAAGAAAGGCTGCACAGCAAAGAGACACCAGGAAAATGTGAGCCTGAGTAAGTGTAGGATTAGATTAGATGCAAAATTTGACAAAGTCTCTTATTAACATGTAGAGCTTCTTCACTTTGTTCTTTCAGGCCAAGCTGCAGTAAAAGTTTTAGAATATTACTGATATTTGTTATCATAAGCCTTTTTCTCATGGCCACCACTTAGTGTATTCTCAGTATTTTTTTGTGGATGTCTAATTCCATCCTACATTTTTTTCAGCCACCGAATTCCATATGATCAATTTCAATAATAAAAAAATTATGGTTTTCTGATGACTGTGTTATAAAAAGATCCCCATGAACAAAACTGACAATTGAGCTTTTATCCCAATTTTACAGTAATTTAAAATGCAAAATTCTTTTAAATGAGTCAATTTTAGATACAAAGAAAATTGGAAGAGTGAAACCTTTTACTAATAGTCTTGTTTACATTCAGAAAGTGACCACTTAAGTTATACAGTTTAATGAAATATAAAATGTTTAAAGGATTGTTATACTCTATAATCCAAAGCCTATAGATAGCATTGAGTTGTTAATATGAACCTGCACATTCCCTGTGCACTGATTTCCTTGTTGTCAAGTGGAGGTACATGTTGTTCACTTTGCAGGAGTTCTTTATTCAATAGTGAACTTCTTGGCACATAAATAGTCTCAGGGGTATTGTTTATGGCTTTGGTACAACTGGGTCATCTCCATATACATGCTGGGGAGACAAGAGCAGCCTTTGGAATATGTTAAGCTAAAAGACTTACAAGTCAGGCTGATGACTCTCAGGATGAGCCAGACTCTTCCCAGACTCTTCCTTTCTCTCAAAAAACAACAGAAATGTCATCTTAATTAGACTAAAAAATCCTCACTGCATTTAACAGAATGCATATTTTTACCTTGGTAAAACTTGATTTAACCAATTAAGGAAGTGTTTTGGGTAAGGAAAAATGTTGCACTGCCTGTGTGTTAACTCATATATAGATTCATGAAGGTAGGTGGCAAAGGTATACCAGGAAAAGTACAGAGGAAGTATTTAAAAGCTGAGTTAGATCTGAATTTTTAATGAAGTTATGGAGCTCTGGGGGAACATCATGGCAAAAGTAGACCAGACATGGTTACTAAGGTTGCTAGAGAACACCAGGATACTATCCTGAATGGGCAAGAAGCACTCCAAATCCCTGACCACTGTTCAATTTGACTTTAAAGTTATGTCATTAAAATGAAAACAATCCCCCCTGTATTTATAAGTTGATTTAATGTATCCATTTTTTTTCAACTTTCAAGTTGCAGATGGTTCACATTCTCAAACCTTTCTGTCCTATATAGGTTGTCTCTCATTGCTTAATAGTTTTTAATGTCTTCTTAATCCTAGAGCTTGATCTTAAAAGAAACTATTGAATATCGCTGAGAAAAGAGAAAGAATCATGTTGGAAGTATATCTTATCCTGAAGCCTGGCAGCTTATGGGAACTCTGACATTTGCTTATGGGCTCTTAGACTGCACAAGATTTATGTTCTTTCCCTCTCTCTGACCCATCTCCACAGATGGGATACAGAAATAGAAATGGTGATTTGAACATAATTTTCTGCGGAGCTTTTCCCACTTCTCAAGGGTTTCCTTCTTCTGTGGGAAGACTAATTCTTTTTTCCAATCATACATAAGAAGAGGAAAACTCAAAATAATTTTGCATCCAAGAGTGCATATCACTGCTTTGCAGTTACATTTGCATTACATTCCTGGCAATGGCCATGAATGACTGGCATCAGCTATGACTCATTATTCACTCTTCAAAGGACTTGGCATATCAGCAAGAGGCAAAAAACCCCTCCACATTGAATTTGATATTGTTTCTTCTGGCAGGCAGATACACCATGAGAATTTTTTCTGGAGGTGTCAGCTAGGGAGTGGAAAAGGAAGGTTGAAATGTCCCAGACAGGGACACATTGCTGTAGCAATTTTGCTCATGCAAAGAAAATTACTATCATCAAAAGGACTGCGAATGACAACATTCATCCAGCTCATTCAAATAGAAGTCAGACAGCTTGTAAATGCACTGGACAGTAATTGCCACTGTAATGGAGCCACTTCTGGTGAGTGACAAAACAACTCTAGACAGAGGAGAAGGGGATAAAGGGAATGATCATACAGGTTAGATCAAAAGTACTTGATGCATGTGGCAGGAAACAAGTGTGGGTGTTATATCCAAGCTCTCTGAGATATTGGTGATTTTTTTCTTGATATTCTTATACATCTTGCTTCCCACTATGAGGCCCTCATTTGAACAGTAAGAAGTGAGATACCTCTCAGAGTACACTGCAATAGGCTAAAACCCTGTTTCCATAAGCCTGTCACTCATTACCATCAGCAATGAGAACTCTCTTGTTCCTCCCCTTTGACATCCCCAAAAGGCTCTGTAAGCACCTGTGGGCTGTGTCTTTGGAGCCATCTTTTAATTATTCTATCAACCTTCACTGACAATGTTATTGACCAATGCCTTTGTGACATCATGACTAACTAAATTAATCCCAGCAGAAGTGTCAATTTCTTTAAGCTAACAGAGAATAACACCATTCCTTTTCAAATGATACTAAAACAGACAAAGACAGGCAGGGTCATTTATCAACCATTTCTCCTTAATTTGAGACATCTTCAGTGATAAATGCTTGGTTGATTAAATGGTTCAGTCACTCATATTAAGTGTGGGAGAAATGATTATCAACATTCAGTTGAACATTTAAAGCTTTAGGAAGCAGCTCTGTAAAAGAAATCTTTAAAGGAGTTTATGTCACAGATAGTGAGTGGGGCTGGGTGGTCTTTCTCTCACCAGATGTCAAAATCCTCCTCGAATTAAAGACATGGTGGTTCAAGAGGAGAAGGTGAGCTGTGATGTCCTCTACTGGAGAGCCTGCAGATCCTCCCATCTGAAACATCTACACAGAGCAGTGTTGAGAAAGAGAAAGTGTGTCCTTGAGATGGTTGCTTCTGCACAGCAAGGTAAGAGAACCTCAGGTGGCAAAAACTCTATGCCCATATCTAAAGGGCAAGAAAATGGAGGAATAAGAGGCTAATAAATGTGTGGGAAATTACAGATTCATACACTGAACTGCATTAGAGGAGCTGATAGCCAGCCATTTCAAAGTCAGAATTACATTTGCAAGTACAACTTCAATTCAGAGCTACATGTATCTGTTTTAAAATTAATTTCAGCATCACAGAATCCCGTCTCATTTCCCACCTGGACTCATGCCTCACTTCCAGAAAAATGAGACTAAAGTAGTCACCTGGCATATGACAACTCATGCTTAGCTTTTAAATATCAGCAAGGTCAGAGTCACCTGGAAGCAGGACCTTATTAAGGGAAATAGGAAGTAACTGTACTAAAAGAAATTCCCACCCACAGATTTTAAAAATACACAAAACATTGTCTCCTCCAGAACATGGCCACTGATGTTTTTCAATTACACTGATGTGAATTTTAATCAGATTGAAATATGTCTGCATAATTAGATATAGGGACATTTGAGTGATGTAGTAACATCAGCAGAGAAGAAGAAAAAAGACCAGCCATAATCTCTATAATGCTATGATAATGAACAATTAAAACCAGCAATGTGTTATCTGCATGCTAATTGCTCTTTGTAGTCCTAAGAAAGGTTTGATTTGAGATGTAGAATACTACCAGGGAGGGGACATCCACAACTTCCTCGGGTAACCTGAGCTAGTGTTTCACCACCCTCATATGAAACAATTTCTTCCTATTGTCTAATCTAGAACTATCCTATTCCAGTTTAAAACCATTACCCCACTCCTCTGATGATCTTTGTGGTCCTCCTCTGGACTCACTCCAACAGCTCCTTGTCCTTCTGTATTGGGAACTCCACATATGCACCCAATACTGCCGGTGGGGTCCCATGAGAACAGAGTAGAGGCAGAGAATCTCCTCCCTCAACCTGGTGGACACACTTTGAGGAAAACTGAGAGAACATTCCCCAAGAACGTTCCTCAAAAGGCATCTCAGGTTGCTTCAGTTAAGTGTGTTTCCATTTGTTTTATTTCCAGTTCATTCATACCTATTAATTCATGATATCCAGATTGTGGCTCTGTAATCATACATTTTGCATTTTTTTCTTATTATTGGTGAATGATTTTTGGTAAAAGTCAGTAACACTAGGAATTAATTTCTAGAATAAGGTGAGGCAGTACAGCCTCAGACTGTCTGCACCAAACAATTGCTGATAATTTCAACATAAGCTTTGGGCTATGTGCAAGGACAGTGCTGCTTAAAGCATATTTTGTAACCGCAAGGAACAGCACGTTAGAACACTCGAAGGTTAAGGAGTAAGCAAGACGATTAGATTAAGGGACTTGGCACGATAGCAACATCCACGAAGAAGCTCGAATGTGTGAAAGATAAGCTTTGTTAGTTAATTGTTGCTAAAGGTTTTGTAGCCAATCAAGTTAAAACATGTGTAACGAGATGTAGAAATCACCAATCAGCAATATGTATACGTGGCATTAGCTCTTAGATTAGTGTATAAATATCGCCTTCTGATTCAATAAAGTTGGACATTTGTTTGCATCAAACTGAGTCTCCGTCTCGCATCTGTTTGCATCAAACACCCATTGCGACAAATGGTGGACCCCGACGTAGAACGGGCTAAAGACTAAATAAAAATTAAAAAATTGCTAAAGATTATTAAAGAAAAAAGAAGATTGAAGATTATCCGGTCGCAGGTCTCCAAGAACTCGAGAGTGAAGAAAAAGGCTGAAAGGAAGCCGGTAATTGTGGTGCGCACCTTCATCACCTCCTCGTGATTGGCAGGTGAGCTTGGAGAAACTTTTTGTTATGGGTTTAAAAGAAGA
Organism: Calypte anna; assembly: GCF_003957555.1. Lineage (NCBI taxonomy): Eukaryota > Metazoa > Chordata > Aves > Apodiformes > Trochilidae > Calypte > Calypte anna. Next base: position 192,178,019 of record NC_044244.1, read on the forward strand.
ACGAGACGTTTATTATACTTTAAAGACTTTACTTAATAAGGATAAAAAAGTTATACCTGGCCATGATCTAAAACTGCTTTTAAAATGGACTCGTGAGCATTTTTCTGACATCAATTCGGTCTCTATTTATAACCCTACATTTTGGGAGGTCGGAGTTAAATTATGGGATGCCACTACACGGGGCAATAATGAAACCACCAAACCCTTAGCACCTTGGCGAACACTTTTTGAAACTTTAAAAGGAAAAGAGTCTACTACTTCATCTGCCCCCCCTTCTGCCCCCCTGCTGACAACCACTGCTGCTATGGTGAATGTGGATTTGGACCCAGAACCCTTTGACCCTGGGGGCTGGATGAAAACTAAAATGGGACCGAGAAGCAAAACCAAAAGCAACCGAAAACACCACCAGAATCATCGGAGTTCACAGAGGGAGAGAAGCCGGAGAACACAGGCGAGGAATCTTGGAATGCAGACTCCCTCCCTCGTGCCTGCCTACCGCGGCTCCCGACTGCTCTGCCACCTTTCCACCTCGGAAGCCTGATTTATCTTCTTGACCACAGTTGCCATCAATTAATCCTCTGCTTCACCTGTCAACACCATCAGTGCCTGCTATAGAGCAACAGCCAAGGAAGGAACTGGGACTCGGAGACAAGCAACTAAGGAAACTGCTGAAGAAGCTGACAGAACTGGAAACCAAGGATGAGTATACCCCTGAAAAAACTCTAATTTTTGCTCCAGGGAACATCCCGAACAAGGGAGCACTAATCCATTTTTACCCCTTGATCCGTTCCCTATTCTTGCTCCTATTTCCCTTAACCCTTTAACACCCACTGCTCTACCTCTTCCAGATCCAGCATGGGGAGGGGAGGGTAGTGGGGGAGGTGGTAATGTGTATCCAGTAACTAGATGGAAGGGAATTATTCAAAATGCTATAGTTGAAGGAGAAATGGTTCCAAATATGAGTCCGATGGTTTTCCAGTGATTGTGGGACCCGGAGGAGGAGGTCAATGGGTTGCATTAGATTGGAAAATGGTAAAAGAAGCCAAAGTTGTCATTGCGCAGTACAGTTTGAAATCGGCTTGAGTCATCTCATTTGCAACATTCTTTTTACTGCTCAATTGTTGATGCCATACGACACAAAAATGCTCATTAATACTCTGTTAATTCCTTCTCAATAATTGCAATATAGTTCTCAATATTGATGCATATTGTGGTGCATGGTACACTGGTGTTTCATACAGAGATAAAAAACTTGGTTGGTAATTATACTTGCAGTTTTGATTTAGGAAATTGTACCATTTCATTTTGTTTCAGGGTGACTTTACCAGATTTTAGTAGCAATATCATTTCATTTTTTAATCTTCTAGTGGTGGTTGTTAGTTTTTCTTATATATTGGTGAGAAGTAAGACAAAAAACAGTTATGAGAATGAGTATTCCTTTTTGGAGGCTGGAAGTTGCTGTGGAGAGCAAGAGTTGCTCCTGGTACGGAGAGCACTCCCACTCCTGCCTCCGCAGCCGCTTCTCGCCCCCCCCCCCGCACACACTGCTGCTGCTCAGAAAACGAGCCCACCATACCTCTAAAAATGTATCTAAATCCACCAACAAACTTTTATTGCTTTCCCCGGGTTTGGTTTTTTTTTATAGACCATGGCCTGAAAGTTGCTGAGGAGAATGAGAACTGCTCCTCGTACAGAGAACACAGAGTAAAAAAAAAAAAAAAAGAAAAGGAAAAAAAAAAAGAAAAGGAAAAAAAAAAAAAAAAGAAAAAAAAAAAAGAAAAGAAAAAAAAATGAAAAAGAAAAGGAAAAAAAAAAAGAAAAGAAAAAAAAAGAAAAGAAAAAAAAAAAAGAAAAGAAAAAAAAATGAAAAAGAAAAGAAAAAAAAATGAAAAAGAAAAGGAAAAAAAAAAAGAAAAGAAAAAAAAAAAGAAAAGAAAAAAAAAAAGAAAAGAAAAAAAAAAAAAAAAAAAAAAAAAAAAAAAAAAAAAAAAAAAAAAAAAAAAAAAAAAAAAAAAAAAAAAAGAGTGTGTATGCCTTTGCTATTTAAAGGCTTGGAATTTTGTCTGTAAATAATTTCATTTGGCTTTCTAGGTTTTAATTTGGCAACCATGGAGGAAACTAGGACTCCACCGTGCTGTGATCCGGGAGGGGTCTGGGGACGCTTTTGGGGCCCCCCGACCAATTTTTGTCGGATAAGCCTCCTCTACCCCCTTGGTTCTATGCGCCAGTGGACATCTGAACTTCCTCATACTAAAAAGTTGTTTAAGTCCTTCCACTGCAGTGTGAAATGTGCTTTTCGTATTGTATTGATAACAGGCATTTGTTAATGTTGTAATTCATGTGATCGTTTGTATGTTGACTAGGGGATCCCTCGTTTATGTGTTGATTGTTGATTGTGCTGTTCTGTTGTACTGCTCTTTTATTGTTAGCTTTTAGGTCATATTTGTGAAGATTTTAATGGAATGTGTTGTATGAATCTTTCTGATCACTCTCAATCTATACATGCTGCAATACAATCACTTAAAGAAGAGGTTACACATTTGCAATCACAAGATAATTAAGGACTAGTTTGATAAACTTTTTTCAAGATGGGGTCTAACAGGATGGTTGCGAAGTTTGGTTAAGACTGTTTGTTATGCTTTATCTGCTTTTTTACTTTTTTTAATCTTGCTACCCTGTATTTTTCAATGCTTCCAATGGATGCTCGATCGTGCCATGAAACGAGTTTATCTTGTCCAATCGGAAGGGGGAATTGAGGCAGTACAGCCTCAGACTGTCTGCACCAAACAATTGCTGATAATTTCAACATAAGCTTTGGGCTATGTGCAAGGACAGTGCTGCTTAAAGCATATTTTGTAACCGCAAGGAACAGCACGTTAGAACACTCGAAGGTTAAGGAGTAAGCAAGACGATTAGATTAAGGGACTCGGCACGATAGCAACATCCACGAAGAAGCTCGAATGTGTGAAAGATAAGCTTTGTTAGTTAATTGTTGCTAAAGGTTTTGTAGCCAATCAAGTTAAAACATGTGTAACGAGATGTAGAAATCACCAATCAGCAATATGTATACGTGGCATTAGCTCTTAGATTAGTGTATAAATATCGCCTTCTGATTCAATAAAGTTGGACATTTGTTTGCATCAAACTGAGTCTCCGTCTCGCATCTGTTTGCATCAAACACCCACTGCGACAATAAGGTATCAATCACCTTTAACCTTTAGGAGTTGTTGAACATTTTTTTCTGTTAACATATTAATATTGCAATTAAACTTCCTGGAGTTGGAATCAGCAATGTTTTAAAAATACCTCCTTATCTATATCATGAAGAATTCTGAGTATCCAGACTTGTCTGGTTTTGTACTTTATCTGTGGTCGGATCAAGTCATTAGCTGACAGAAATCCATCCAGATATAATATTGTCACCTAATTGTACGCTGTGGTCCTGTTCAACCAACTCACTCTATTATTCCAATTTGTAAAGCTGGCTAGCTGAGTGTCATCTGTATTACAGTGACACATCCTATAAGCAAGTAGAAAGTAAAACAAATCTCCCATAATGTAACAGTTCATACATCCTTCTACAAGAAAGAGAATGAATGCATGCACCATTTTTCCTTACTTGTTTGTTGTGGATAATTGTTTATTTGTAGTTTATTTTGTTTATTACTTGTGTTAGGATTTGTCCAGCAGTAAGAATAGATGTATTTAACTGATTACCTCTTTTAATTTAATGTTGGGTTTTAGGTGCCTCTATGACGATTTTTTACTTCTGTGAAGTATGTGGGAGGAGGGAAGTATCAATAATCATTGGAACACTTCATTAGCTAAATGCCTTTAATCTCCTCAGAATGTGTATGGAGAAAAAAAGCAAAGTAGACTCAGATTAATACACCCAGAGAAGAAAGAATGTTCATTAAAGCCAGGGATGACAGAGGCCATTACTTTGCCAATAGGATCCATTGTAAGGTCCTGACATGTAGGCTTGCAATATTAGGATTAGGTTTTCCTTGGGCAAACAGTACCACAGAAAACCTGCTCCTATCTTGCAATATCTGCATCGAATCTGCCTTCTCCAGAGTATTCATCTGTATCTGTTTGTGAACATAGATGCATGTCCAGTGGTTTGTTGGGATGAGTGACATTAGGATCCTTTCTTCCTCAGATATTGCAATATTTCCCACCTTTAAAGAGGAACTTTTAAAAGGAGCTACAGAGCTACCTGTAGTTGGTGATTTTTCTTACCTCTTCATTGCCAAATAGACAGATTCTAAACTGAGATTACAGAAGAACCCAGGTCTGGGTTGGAATATGTGATCAAATTTGTAACCTCAAGCAAGTAGTCAGGCTTTTCTGTAGAGACTTTAATGGAGAATGGACTATAAATCAAGATCTTAGGTTAATAATGCAGTTGTGGAAGTCTCCATGAATGGCTGACTCCCAGGAACTGCCTTTGTTTTAAGATCACTTCCTGAAAAGAAATCAATTTTAGTTCCTCTGTAGCAGCTCTGATCTGAAGGAAATCTTAACAGGGATTTTTCCATGGTCAAAGTATCTTAATATCTTTCCAATACATGCGCCAGTCTGTGTCCCAAATTTGTCTGTATTATTCAGGAGAGATATTTTTGGCTTGTATTTTCCACTTAATTGCTATAAAGTGCTGCAAAGTGCTTCTGACAAATGATGTTAGAGCAGCATTCCATCTAAATCATAGTTAATGAACCCTTTGAGTACTGGGAAGAACATGTATTAACTATTCTTCAAAATAGCCCCCAGTGACCTAATGACTTGTGGGTCTGAACTTCTTCCTGAACACCTTGGTAAAGCATTTTACTTTACACAGTTAAGGATAAAGCTCTGAGGGTCTCCTAACTCTACCTGGATAATAGAAACTGGCCTAGCTCATTTACAGAAGAGCATAAAGGCAGATAAAGAGTATTAGAAACACTTGGTCACCATCAAGTATCAGCCATGATATTTCATAGACCCTGTAATTGCTAATATATTGCTAACTGCCATGTGATTTCAAGTATCAGGTAAATAATTAATTCAACTGAAGTTTCAATTGAAATTTCTGATTTACAGCTTACTTGAAAAACAGATTGCCTATTAGAGCTGAATAATGTAATAGAATCATACATTGTCATTGGTGACTCTTCATTGTGTGCAGACTCTCAAAGTTCTTATTAATAAAACCTTTTAATGTTTTATTAATGATATTAAAATAGTCAGTATATTTTAATAATAGTGTTATTAACAGTACTATGCCAGACTTTCAAAATCATGGAATATGTGAAAATGGGAATGTGCATTAATTGTGGGCAAAATATAATGACAATTTTTGCTTGGGGGATTTACAGAGAGCAGGATGTGCTCTCAACTCATTAACTATTAGTATTGTTTCAGATAATTTTAATAAAGGGTATGTGAATATTTGATACTGATAAGTATCATTAATTTGAACTGTGAACTTATTTGGATTTGGTTGTATTTACTGAGTTTTTTCTTCCCTCTGCTCAGAAAAATGATTGTAGATTTGTTCTTGTTTACTCATTTGGTGAATGTTTGCTGTTGCTTTATATCCTCATGTTTTTGTATGACTTTGGGTGCTGATGAAAAAGGAATAGCTTACATTTTTTATTCTTTGCTAAGAATTGTAGCCAAATGGTATGGAACAGAAATAATCCAGAAAAAAATCCAATATAATTTGAATAACCAGCTGTGTAGCACAAGACTTTTGGCTTTATTGGAGTTGGATTGGTGGTCAGATCTTGTGCTGGAGAACTGTCAATTTTACCCAAAGTAAATAAAGTCTAGAGCCAGGAAGCTATTTTTGATGAACAGTTTGATCTAATAAACTAAGAAATAAAAATATGTCTAGGAATCACTGGCCAAGAAAAAAGAATGTCTATTTATACAAGTTAAATGACTGATTTTGTGAGCTCTATGGAGCACAACCTAATACAAAGGAGTGATTAAGTATATTTACCCATCCAGGCAATCAATGTATGGCTCATACACTGAACCATTTGGAAACTTTGGAGCATTTGTCAGTGTTCAGGGAATTTTGAATTCTCTAAATCTTCTAAATCCCTGGCCTTCCTTTGAGAGTTTCCTGTCTCCATGGATGCCATTATTGAAAACCATTTGTGTTCCATTCTGGCTGGAAGAAAACATTTTTCTTCATTTTTCTTCAGATGTATACTCAGATCCTCAACAGAAATTAAGTTTCTGCTTGATACTGAGAATAAGCTTACCAAATTTCCAAGTCTGTAACAACTGAGATTGAGCTTGAGGAGATAGCCCATTGCAGGTAACAGTTGATGTGAGAAGTGGGTAAGAATGCTAACAGCCAGAGAAAATTTTGCTTTTGCTGTTCTACATGTTAGGAACCAGGAGTGGTCTGGTTGTTTTTTCTGTTCCAGACACATGCAACAGTTACTGTTGAAGGTTGGTTATATTTTTAAAGTGGATTTCCAACTGCTTTGTTTTACTGGGATGGTATAGATAACCTACAGGTGATCTCTAGATGTTGGGTGACTCTGGACTGCTGGATAACACTAGGAACTTATAAAGATCTGTGGGAGATATTTTTATGTGAGGTTGTTTCCAAGCCAGCAGTTATTGAAAAAAGTATTAATATGACCCTGTTACCAGTCTGCTGGCCTGTGTGGACCCTGGTTATGGCAATAGCTCAGGATCTATATGTAAAGAATAGATTTTGGAATGACTGATAAAATCTTCTTTAATACTAACCTTGTGTTACTTGATCAAACAGTTTGTGCCCACTTCCCTAGGCACATAATATATTTTAAATGTATTGAGATGCCTCAATGCTTTATAAGATTTTACTCAGGTTTTACTGCCTCTTTGTCCCTGTTCTTCTTGTATAAGGTGTGGAGAAAAAAAGACCCTTCCTGTTAAAGCCACCTAGATTGTATGACAATTTTGAAAGCACCAGCCTTTTGTGTTATTTGCAAGGTGCCTACAGAAACATGGGCTTGTGACTTGTAGGGACATTGCCAAGGAAGACGAAGAATAATACGTTATTAAAGCTAGAAAACAAAAATGCAGAAAAGCAGCCCAGTGCTTTTTCTCAGCTGAAGGTATGTCAATTCAGGAAAGCCCAAAACAAACAAAACCTCAGTGTAGTCTGACAAGTTGAAAGTTGTGAGAATCAAAAGCCCTTCAAAATAAGTATCTTTGTATGCAATTCCTGCAAAAAAAGAGATTTAAGTATAATTAATAATATAATTCTCTGTTTTCTTGAGTGCTACTCTCACTGATTGTTTTAACAGTTGTGAAAGAAGTGTTGTAAAGGTAATAATCAGATGTAATATTATCAATCAAAAATTAGTATTCTTTAAATTACCATAATTCTAGTAAAGACATAAAGAACCTATAAATATTGTGCTTATAGCATATAGCATTCTGAAGAATTTCAGCTGTATGTGTCAAACAACAGAAATACCATAAAACAATGATTTTAGAATCACAGAATCATAGGATCATTAAAGCTGGAAAAGGACCTCTAGGATCATCAGGTCCAACTGATAACCAACAGCATCATGCCAACTAAACCGTGTCCTGCAGTGCCACATCTACATATTTTTGTACAGCTCCAGGGATGGTGACTTCATTCCCCTGGCCATTGTGTTTTCCAATGCTTGACAACTCTTTAAGTAAAAAATATTGTCCTAATATCCAATCAGAACTTTCTGTGGTGAAATTTGAGGCCATTTCCTCTCATCCTAGACCTTTGAGGATAGTATATAATGTGGCTTGAGAACAGTATTTTAAATATGGTTGCCAGAGATATTAACTCTACCCTAGTCAACCTGGATTGGAAAAAAAAAAGCTTTTCAGTGGCTCTTGAAGACCACACACTTAAATGATTTCATATGATTGGCTCATCTTGTGACAGGCTGTGCTAGGATTTCCTGTAACTTGATGCTCTTATGCACATATCTCCCTCACAGGAGGAAAGAAATACATATTAAAAGATGGGGGATAGCGGCATATTGATAAGGAAGCAGATGCTTTCTGGTCATCTGTTGAAAGAAGGATGATAAATTTGGGAAATGAAAGGGTTCAGGAAAAAAGGAAATCAAGAAGTAGGCTGTTAGAACAATTCATGTCACTTGTTACATTCTTCTGATTTATGAGATTCTGCCCCTTTAAAATAAAACAATACAATACCAAAAAACCCCACTAAGTTTGTAGTGAGAAGCAGCCTATGGTTTAGATTTATTCCTCTGAAATTAAGACTGAGGTGGTCTGTTTATCTAAATACAGATAAAATAGCTACTGACCAGAATAGACAGATTTTGAGAGTACAGATTTAAGATGATACAAAGGAGATGCTAATTCAGGTGTGCCCATTATAGCACAAAGGTAGGATAAATGCTTTTTAAAGTATATTAAAGTATAAAATATAATGTACATCAAACATAAAAATTGACAAATTCTTTAATTGTCCAGCTTGTCAGTCATTGCAAAATCACATCCACTTAGTCATTTTGTCAGTCTACCTCCACAATACTGCAATACTGTATTAGAAATTCTGCTGAGGAACAGAAATTACATTCACCCTTGTGAGTTTTGGTGCTTTGTTGACTTTAAGAAATAAGTCCAAGAACATTTGTACTGATGACAAGAGACTGTCAATGATGACAAGATTACAAGAAATTGTGTAAATTTTTCTATTTTTTTTTTTTTTAAATCCAATAGTTCAACTGCCTCATGGATTTCACTCAACTTATTTTTCAGCAGGGAGAAAGATTCCTCTCACATGTTTTGGCACATTTTTTTTCTTTTCCTTAATTTCTTGTAAGCTCTTGAATGTGAAAATTTCTGCATACATAGAATGACTGCAGTTCTTGATCTTAGGTAAAGTAACCAACAACTCTCAGTTCTCTGAAAAAAAGATACCTACATTAGGACATTCCTCACTCATTTCAAAAACTCTGCTGTAGAAACTGTTCTCACAGCATGGAACTTAAAAAAGTAAGGACACCTGCAGTTCCTCTTGCAAAATATCCAAAACTAAGCAGCCGAGAAAAATTTTAATAAATGAAGCTTTTTTTCCCTTCAGTATTGAGGGAATATAGGATGGGTTTAAGCAGGACTAGGGCCCAACCAAGAGGGAATACTCTGTAGTTTCCAAAGGTCTGGTCAGTGCTGCTGAATGGCTGGACGGACATATATGTGGGGACCTTCTCTTTCTACTTCACCTCCTCTTTCCCCTGCCCTCCCTGCGGTGGAGCCTTTTCTCTTCCCTGGGCTCCCTGTCGGGAAAGACTTCCCTCTGCTCCTTCCCAGAACCCTGGCCTGGTGCAATGGCTGAGTTGGCAGCTCTCAAGCGCTCAGAACCCCTCCGGTCTCCTGAGGCTTTGGAGCCAGCACAAGCAGGAGCAGGTGCCTGGGCACAGGGGGACAGGGCACAGCACCCTGTGGAAGTGCAGATATCCCGTAGCAGTCCTCCAACCCTGGGCACATCTACGGGGAAGGGTTCCCTGTTGTGCTGCTCTGCTGTTCTTTCTGCCTGGGCATATACCTAGTAGCCCTGCAAGCACATGAAGCTGGGCATGGCCAAGGGGCTAAGGGGCAAGGGGTGCTGGGGACCTGTGATAGGCCCCTCCCTGAGCAGCTCTCCCTCTTCCTCAACAGGACTGATCTGCAGGAGAAGAAGCAGCTTTCGGGAGACAGGCTGCAGCCCCAGTGGCCCAGCCCCATGGGGCCAGGCTGGAGGAGCCTGTGAGAGAGCTGTACCCAGGTGTGGCACTGCCTGAAGGACAAGGGGAAACATTAGTTCTGCTCCTGCCATTTCCCACATCAGATCATGGAAGTGATCCTGCAGGAGCAGCAGATCCCCCAGCTGCAGAGCGGCACGGGAGTGCAGAACTGCAAATGTCCCTCAGCCTCCTCCACCCATCTACCCACCCACCCACCCACCCCCCTCACCTTGTCCAATGTTGAAAAATTAAATGTTTTATTCTCTGTCCATGGTTCCCTGAGTCATTTATCTGTCCCATGGCTGGGGGTGCAACACGCTCAGTGCCTGAACCTGGTGGGTACAGGCTGTCACCAGGCACCGCTGGTAGTCACAAAACTGGTGGGGAGAGGTGGCTGGTAGCTCAGGCCCAAAGGTGGCCAAGAGTATCCTGGGCTGCATCAGGAGGGGCGAGGCCAGCAGGCTCAGGGAGGGGACTCTCAGCTGAGAGGGCCGGGGCTGTTCAGCCTGGAGAAGTGACAGCTCACGGGGATCCTACCCACATACATCAATAGCTACAGGGAGGGTGCCAAGAGAATGTAGCCAGGCTCTTCCCCAGGGGTTGCCAGTGCCAGGACCAGAGGCAATGGACAATGGTCCCCATAAGCTGGTAGGGAGGGGGGCAGTTGCCAATCATGTGAGGACCCCAGCAGTTGTTGAGGCTGCAGGGGAAGAAGAAGTAGAAGCGCTGTGGAGCAGAGATAGGACACAGAGGGTCCTTGGGCTTCCTGGGATGGCACATAGATGCTGGCAGCAGGAAATGCTGTAGCAGGCCCAGTGTGAGCAGGTAGGGAGCATCACCCCTGTCTGGGGGCACAGCGCTACTTGCTCAGACGAGGAAACTTCCACAAGAGCCCTCACTCAGGCCGCGACTCAGCGTCGCCTGGATCAGCTGCTGGTGCTGACACCCTGGGCATCTCCTTCAGCTTTGCAGATTTTTTCCCTTCACAAAATCAGATATCTTTCCTCCAAACCAAGAGGTTCCTTTATTTCACACATTTGCCCTCCTGATTTTGCTATCCTCCTGGAGGAGCGTGAGCAGATCTGTGAGCTCAGCTGCTGGCTGGGCCCAAGCTGCCAGGGCCTGGGCTCAGCACTGAGGGTACACCGCATGGGTTTAGGCAGGACCAGGGACCATCTAAGAGGGGATCCTCTGTAGTTTGCAAAGCTCTGGACAGTGCTGCTGAATGGCTAGACAGCCATATATGGCGGGAAACTTCTCTTTCTACTCCACCTACTCTTTCAACCTTCTCCTTCTCCCCCAGAGCACCCACAGGTCCTCTGTCCAGCAGCCTATGGGCTTTCCCCAGCTGCCAGCACTGATTTCCGTGGGTAAGGACACCCAAGCCCCTCCTCATCCCCTCATTCTGGCTGCCCCATGGTGTGACCCTTTGGGTTCCAACTGCCCTGCTGTGTCATAAAAAGGGGGGAATACCTGCCTGCCGGGCTATAAAAGAGGGTTCTGGTGCCCACAGCAGTAGCTGGCAAGAGGAGGCACCACAGTCTGGCACTGTATTGGCTGGCTGCAGCCTCAGCCTCTGCCACGCTAGCAGAATCAAGGGTTCCATCACTGAGTGCCCAACACCCCACTGGTGATCCACACTGTGAACCTGTGCTGGTCACTTGGAACTCTGCTTTCAACTGCAGAGGAGACAATACCATGGGGAGCTCTAAAACCCCCACCGTGGCTCAACTGATCCCACTCCTGATGCTTGCAGTGCATCTCAGCCTGGCCTCTGCGGTCCAGCGTGTCAGGCAGCTCTGGGTAGGTGGCCCTGAACCACACCACACTGCACCTCACTGCTTCATGCTAGACTGTGGCCTTGGGTGTGCTGGGGTGATGTGGAGTGTCATGGGGGCACTTGGCATGGGGGCTTGGGAGCTGCTCCTGTCTCACCCAGCGTACTGCATGTCCTGCAGAAGCCACGGAAGAAGTCCAAGTGCCAGAAGAGCTCACAGAGAGCCTGGCTGGAGGAGCAGAGCAGTGAGCGTCCCCAGCACCAGGCACCCCCCAACCAGCCAGCATCCCATGTCAGCACTGACCCAGGGCTTTTCTGGGGGCTGCCGGTCGCTCAGTCTGTCCCTCCCTTGGCAGCTTCTCCCCAGGGAGGAAGAAGAGTGGAGGAAGTGCATGTGATTCTGGAGACATGGTAAGTGCTGGGTGGGAGCCCAGATCGTGCCCCAGCCTCTCATCCTGTGCCTTGAACCTGCCTGCACTGGGCAGCCCTGCCTGTTAACAAAGAACGTGGTTCTGCCCAAGGATCCCAACGGAGGCGCTGGGGTGCACTGGGGTCCTTTCTCTCTCCCCCTCTGTAGGGCCTTTGAAGAGGCATCAAAGAGAAAGCTACGGGCCCCACTAGCCTCCATGGACTCTCTGGGCTCCCTGGCCTCTCTGTCCAGAAGTGGTACCTCTTCTCCAGAAATCCTCTCGAGGACCTCCTCCCTGGACTCCATGGACTCCCTGCCCTCCCGGCGGTGGAGCCTTTTCTCTTCCCTGGGCTCCCTGTCGGGAAAAACATCCCTCTACTCCTTCCCAGAACCCTGGCCTGGTGCAATGGCTGAGTTGGCAGCTCTCAAGCGCTCAGAACCTCTCCGGTCTCCTGAGGCTTTGGAGCCAGCACAAGCAGGAGCAGGTGCCTGGGCACAGGGGGACAGGGCACAGCACCCTGTGGAAGCGCAGATATCCCTTAGCAGTCCTCCAACCCTGGGCACATCTATGGGGAAGGGTTCCCTGTTGTGCTGCTCTGCTGTTCTTTCTGCCTAGGCATATACCTAGTAGCCCTGCAAGCACATAAGGCTGGGCATGGCCAAGGGGCTAAGGGGGAAGGGGTGCTGGGGGCCTGTGATGGGCCCCTCCCTGAGCGGCTCTCCCTCTTCCTCAACAGGACTGATCTGCAGGAGAAGAAGCAGCTTTCGGGAGACAGGCTGCAGCCCCAGTGGCCCAGCCCCATGGGGCCAGGCTGGAGGAGCCTGTGAGAGAGCTGTGCCCAGCTGTGGCACTGCCTGAAGGACAGGGGGAAACATTAGTTCTGCTCCTGCCATTCTCCACATCAGATCATGGAAGTGATCCTGCAGGAGCAGCAGATCCCCCAGCTGCAGAGTGGCACGGGAGCACGGAACTGCAAACGTCCCTCAGCCTCCTCCACCCATCTACCCACCCACCCACCCCCCTCACCTTGTCCAATGTTGAAAAATTAAATGTTTTATTCTCTGTCCGTGGTTCCCTGAGTCATTCATCTGTCCCATGGCTGGGGGTGCAACACGCTCAGTGCCTGAACCTGGTGGGTACAGGCTGTCACCAGGCACCGCTGGTAGTCACAAAACTGGTGGGGAGAGGTGGCTGGTAGCTCAGGCCCAAAGGTGGCCAAGAGTATCCTGGGCTGCATCAGGAGGGGCGAGGCCAGCAGGCTGAGGGAGGGGACTCTCAGCTGAGAGGGCTGGGGCTGTTCAGCCTGGAGAAGTGACAGCTCACGGGGATCCTACCCACATACATCAATAGCTACAGGGAGGGTGCTAAGAGAACGTAGCCAGGCTCTTCCCCAGGGGTTGCCAGTGCCAGGACCAGAGGCAATGGACAATGGTCCCCATAAGCTGGTGGGGAGTGGGACAGTAGCCAATCGCTGGAGGACCCCAGCAGTTGTTGAAGCTGCAGGGGAAGAAGAACCAGAGGTGCTGTGGAGCAGAGATAGGACACAGAGGGTCCTTGGGCATTGTGGGATGGATATTGGAATTAGGGTATCGGGTAGTGATAAGAGTAGAGGAAATGGATTCAAAGTAAAGGAGGGTAGATTTAGATTGAAGCTGGGAAGAAGTTCTTCTTCATGAGGTTCATGAGACACTGGAACAGGTTTCTCAGAGAGGTGGTGGAAGCCCCATCTGTGGAAGTTTTTAAGGACAGGCTGGGCAAGGCTCTGAGCAATCTGATCTAGTGGGAGGCGTCCCTGTCCATGGAAGGATGGTAGAAACCAGATGATCTTAAAGGTCACTTCCATCCCTGAAAACTCTATGGTTGTATGATTCTATGAGAAATGTGTCAGGGCCAAATGGAGATGCCCTTTAGTCCATTTTTAGCAAGAAGTGTACTATTTGTCCCAAACTTACCTTTCTTTGATATTTTTTTTACATTCTGTAGTGATCTGACACACAAATGGGAAACTGTCGCAAGATTAGGAACTCAGCCTTCCTTGAAAATACGTCAATGCTTTTAAGCATGTCACTAACAGAAAGTATCTGCCAATAACTACCACAGAGTCAGCTTTCTACTCACTGGTTTGTTTGTTAGTGTGTTCATGCTGCCACTCACTTCCTAAGTTCCCTCCCTTCCTTCCTTCCTTTGCCTGCCAGAAAATTAGTTGACCTGATTCTGCAGGTTGTGCAGAGAATTCCAAGGTCACTACTGGCATCTTCGACTAGAAGGGCTTACTGTAATACTGGATCTCAAGCTGTACATTTTCAATAATAGGTACTTCATGTTGTAGCTCATTTGGAAGGAACATGGACAGCTTAGATTTGTGAGCATATGATGTTTTTAGAACATGCTATATTTATGCAGCCTGTAGAGCATGAAAATGGGGACCTTTTTAATATGATCACAGTTAATAGACACAGTTAATAAACTGTCATCAAGTTGGTTTAAAAAGTATGAAGGACTTGTGTGAAAAACAACACATTTAGAGAATGTAGCCCTGCAGCCATGTAATTGCTCTTGATACTAATAAATCACGGATTTTACACTGAGTTTCCAAGGCTACAGGACAGTAGCTTGTCAGATGTGGTCTTTTAGAACTTGTCCTGACCTGACTGTAGGTTTGTTTTAACTTGGTTTAGCTGCATGGTGTACAGGCAGGCAGTGGAAACCCCAAGGCTGTAAACAGCCCAGCCAAGATCAGTTAAAGAAGTTCAGGCCAGAAGCTGGACAAAACTGGAGGATAATGAGAACAACAAGTATGCAACATCTGTAAAGCAGCATTTATGTATTAAATCTTCATGTAACATGAACATGCAAACCAATGAAATAAAAATAGAAGGTGCAGAAATGTGTCAGCAAACATAGAACCACCCCAATCTGGTGGAAGCAACCCATCAGGAAGAAGCAGCACTCTTATCATCCTGCTCTTCGCAGTGAAGTACTTGAGATGCTGTCAAAGTGATGTACCCTTTCTCCTCCTGCAGACAGAAGCCATGAACTCCAGGGTTTGGATGGCAGTGAGAAGGTGAACATAAAACCAGGAAAAAGGGTAGATGATAGGGATAGGTGTAAAACAATCTTAAGTGGTTCTTTTACTGTTGAGAACTTTTCTGTTTGGTGGCATTACTCTTCACTTGTGGGTTTGTGGTTTGTTTTTTTTTTTTGTTTTGTTTTTTTTGTGTTTTGTTTTGTTGCTTTTTTTGTTTGTTTGTTTTTTTAATATATAGGCTGATAATGTCTTTATTAGCCTGTTAAGATTTCAATTGTAGAAACAATAAATTCTTGGCTTTACATATAAGTTGTGTTTTTAATTTCCCATAACAGACTTGAACTTACCACCAAATCACACTCTTTTATTATTTTTTTCTCTGCATAACTTAAAGCAGTTTATAAACACCTACATTGTACAACAAGCCAGGTTACACAAGTACTACAATGCCCTCTCATTGGTATTGAAAGGAAGAGATCCTAAGATACTTCTACCTGAGCAATGGACTTGAGGCAGTTCTCTGCCTCACAGTCAACAAAGAGAAATAGGCATTTTCTGAGTCCAAACTATAGATCAGTTTTATCCATCTGCAATGACGGGATGAATCCCACACAAGTCTTTCACTGAACTCACCTTCACTGACACTTGAAGGTTTTTTGTCTGGTTGGCCATTGGCTCCAGTTTCCCCAAGCTAGACTTACAGAGATAAGTGGACACAAGTGCAGCTCCACTGATGTTTTTTGAAGAAATTATACTGTCAAATGTGGCATAAAAGGCTCTGGTCTCATACAAGACAGCACAAAGAAACATCAGGAGAAGATAAAACATGGAAGTCTTACAGTGTGTTAATTCATAGAATCATAGAGTCTGACGACTTGGAAGAGACTCAAGGATCATCAAGTGCAACTCCTGTCTCTGTGTAGGGCATTCCCAGAGTGCCACCATGCTCCTGAGAGAATCATCCAAACACTTCTTGAACTCATGAAGTTGGTGTTGTGACCACTTCCCTGGGGAGCTTGTTCCATTGCTCAACTGCCCTCTGGATCAAAAAGCTTTTCTTGATATCTAACCTAAACCTCCCCTGATTCAGCTTCCTACCATTTCCCTGAGTCCTGTCTTCAGTCACAGGAGTGAAGAAATTAGTGCCAGTCTCATCTCTTCCCCTCATGAGGAAGTCATAGACTGCAATGAGGTCACCCCTCAGCCTCCTTTTCTCCAAACTGAACAATCCAAGTGACCTCAACCATTCCTCATAAGTCATCCTCTTCAGACCCTTCATCATCCTTTGTATGTTCTCCAATAACTTCATGCCTTTTCTACACTGCAGTGCCCAAAACTGCACACAGTACTCAAGGTGAGGCCGTAGGAGTGCAGAGTAGAGTGGGACAATCACTTCCCTTGACCAGCTGGTGACGTTGTTCTTGATGCACCCTAGGACACAGTTGTCCTTCCTGGCTGCCAGGGGACACTGATGGCTCATATTCAGTTTGCCATCACCCAGGACTCCCAGGTCCCTCTCCAATGTGCTGCTCTCCAGCCATTCATTCCCCAGTCAGCACTTGCCACCCTGTCCTAGGTGCATAATTCAGCACTTGGCTTTGTTAAACTTCATGTGGCTGGTGACAGCCCACCTCTGGGTGAATCATCCATCCATCCATCCATCCATCCATCCATCCATCCATCCATCAGATACAGAGTTCCTGCAGCAGACAGTTCTGTTACAGCAGTTACTAATATTATGTTTTCATTTGTCCTGTGGCTTTTATCTCTACATATCTCTTGCCTGCACGTTTACCAAGGTGAAAATGTCACTCAAACTTTGACAGAGGAAAGGGTGGTAGTTCAACATCTGCAGGAAACTGATCTCCAAGATTGCTTACAACACTGACCATGCTAAATCTATTAGAAATTTATCCAACCTTCCTGCTGCATAATCCTTATGTGTATGGCAAGTGAATACTGACAAGTCAAGTTGAAAGTGGTAAGGAAGGTGGAAGATTCTGTAATATTACTTCTCCATTAAAGCATATGTGCTAGCATGGGAAATGATTTGGCACAATCTCTGCTCCTGGCACTGAATCACACTCTTCAGTTCTACTTCAAGGGAAAAAGAAGGGGGGAAAACCCGTCAAACACAAACCATACTTGATTATCAATGGGAGAGGTTTTCTGATAGGAATATTTATTTTTAGACCTGCATCTGTGCTGTATGATACTCATATATACATGTTTGAAGGAAATTAAAATAAAAATATCTCAATGTGGCTAATTACTGCTGGCTGTCTGTGGGAACTGAGGGCACTCAGACTCTTTGTATAGTCAGGACAGCCCAAGATACTACAGGAATGTAGAGCTTTTAAATGTTCCCCTATTGCAAATAAGCTCAGAAATTATGTAAGGAGCTGCAAATAGGTAGGCACGAAAAGAAAGGATACTACTGTGACTAAGTTATTTGTTTGAGGTGTAGAGACTCAAATGGGAGCAAAGAAGGGGAGAAATATTTGAGACCCAGAATTCCAGACTTTGTATTTTCCAATGGATTAAAATTTCACAGGTCTCAGGAGCCATTGCCCTCTTGCAAAATTCAGGAAGCTTAATATTTGGAGGAGGCCTCACATGGAGATCTTACCCCAGAAGCCCAAATGGCTTTTTTTATCACAAGCAGGATTGTCATAGTGAAATGCAGCAGCATAATTCTAAGGGAAATTGCAATGCTGCAAATTCACTTGCAGCATTTCTAGGCTCAGCAAAGATGCACTTTCAAGGGTACACCATCACTCTTTCGGAAGGAAAATCAACAGTCAGATATTCAGTACCCATTCCAGTAACTGAAGAGTTGTAGTGGAAACAGTTGCTCTCATCTGAATATTTTAAAGACTTTATCCAAATCTTTTCCTTTGTCATTATTGCTGGTGATACCTTTAATAAAATCTTTGCCATATCAGAGGAAGAAGGAAGTTCAAGAATCAGATTTTTTCCATTCTGGATTGTATTCTCTGAAGTTCCTATTAAATTTAGGTGCCTTTTAAAGTTTCTTCTTAAGAAGTCTTTCCCCTTGTCAGTATCACAGAAAAACAGCTCTTTAGAAGAATTGCAGAAAGTCATTAGTCCATTGATCTGCCCCAAAGTATTATCAGCTATTCCTGTGTTTTGAGGGCTATTTGTGTACTTTATTCTCAAAATGGATTAGTGGATGGGGTTCAAAAGCTGAGAGAAAATTTCCTCGACATGATTAATTTCTGAGAAAGTCATGTTGGCAGTAATTTGTCTCCCTGTTCTCATCTAAGTATTTACAAATAGCTTATTTACGATGGTACTGTCCTGGGTCTCAAAATTCTCTTACTCCTCCTCTTCTCCCATTTTAAACATGGTTACTTCATTTATCTTTTTTCAGTCTTCCAGAATTTTAATTTTTTCTACGAGATCTCAGAGTGGTTCTCTGAATATTACAGAGAGGAGATCACTTGGTCCAGTACACTTGAGAGTACCAATGCTTTTAAGAAATACTAATTTTTTCTTCCTTCCTGCTTGTATTAAATGTCTGAACACATTTAACTTTTAAATAACAGAAGACTGATGCAAGAAAGGCATCAGATATTTCTCCCTTTAAGTGATAAATTCATTATACAGTAGTCATTGTGTCAACTGTTTATTGGCTTATTATCCTACTGAAAATTTACCTACAGTTTTTTCTTGTTTATTTTGTATATTTTTATTTATTTTTATTTCCTGACTTTATTCCTAAAATTCAGTGTCCATTCTATTTTTTTTAATGCATTAAGCCAACTTTGTTTTAATTTCTTATTATTGTGGGGAAAGAGTCTCTGTGGACATAAATTAATCTCTCATACTGTATTTCATCTTCTTATTCCTCTGAGATGTATTCCTTTCCATATCTGAACTATAATGTTTTCTTTTAAAACAGCTCCCAATATTATGTCTCAGCCAGTCATCTTTCTTTGTAATATTTATGGTCATGTCCTGGACTACAATTCAGGGATTTTCTTGGACCTGCTTATTCATGTCTGACCAAGACAATCTTTCTTGGCTTTGTCTCAGTTTCGCCCTCTGTAAAAAGGGAAGAGCAAGATCTGTTCCTTTACAGAGCTTTTTTGCACCCACCAGTGAGACACTGTGGGGCATTACTGATTAACAGAATTGTTGAAATTCCCTAATGTCTTCCAGAACAAAATACTGTAACAAGCAAAGTATCAGGTCAAAGATGATATTTTGACAATTTGAAGTGTTTTGATGATCTGTTCTTGAACAAGTAAATCATTTAAGGGACGAGACAGTTGTGAAATTTAGCCTTCAGATTTGAAAATTCCAACTGAATCTAGCAGTTTCAGCTGAAGCTTGAAATAATGTATCTAAACCACATGCATTTATATTGATAATATTTTCTCATTTACTCTGTTTCTTAAGCTGGTACAGTTGTTCACAGAATCACAAAATCATTGAATCATAGAATGGTTTGGGTTGAAAGGGACCTTAAAGATCACCCAGTTCCAACCCCACTGCATGGGCAGGGACACCTCCCACTAGACCAGGTTGCTCAAGGCCCCATCCAGCCTGGCCTTGAACACTTCCAGGGAGCGGGCAGCTACAACTTCCTTGGGCAACTTGTTCCACTTTCTCACCACCTTCCCAGGAAATAATTTCTTCCTAAGCTTTATGTAGGTTCCCTTAAGATACTGGAAGGTTGCTATATGGTCATCACAGAGCCTCCTCTTCTTTAGGCTGAACAAGCCCAATTTCTTCAGCCTATCTTAATCTGTGAGGTGCTCCAGCCCTCTGATCATTTTAGTGGTTCTGCTCTAGACACCTTCCAGGAGCTCCATGTCCTTCTTATGCTGGGGACTCTGGAAATGGACACAGGACTCCAAGTGAGGTTTCATAAGAGCAGGGTAGAGGGGGAGAATCACCAACTTCAACCATCTGTCTGTATTTGTTTTGATAGACAGCTACTTATTTATTATTGTTAATAATTAACTAAATACTGTAGCTAAAAATTACAATACTGCAACATGCTTGTCATTCTAAAATGAACTGAATTTTCTACCTTTAGCTTGAAAGCAAAACTGTTCACTCTGACAAGTCTGTTAGATACTATAATTTATGATTTAGTGGTTTTTTTGCACATATTAGATATTGAGAGAGGAACAGGAGTGTGAGTGAACTAAATGGTAAACCAGTCCATGTCTGATGCTTTGCTTTAGTTCATTGATTGTGCCAGCCAGCATGGTAAATTCTTAATACTAGTCAAATTTATTTACTGTATAATCCTTTTCTCCCCTTGCATTCTGTTTTATCAGTAGTTCAGAGCCTTGAGGGTTTACACAGAACTATTGATGACCATGGTGCTCTTGGTACATCTGGGATAATTCATTGTTAACAGAGACATTTTCAAGTCTATGTTGAGATCTGTTTATGAAGAAAACACTGTGTTGTTCTCAAGGGATTGCAGAGGCAAAAAAAGAAAAAAGACATGAAAAAGAAGTTACAATGTGGCTTTTATGGAAGAAGATGAAAGGTTTGTTTTGTTCTTTCTCTTTTTGCCTACATCAAAAATGCTGTTTATTGTGCAAAAGCAGGTATGATACAGACCTGAAGAACTGATTGCTTTTGTATTTGCTCAGCTTTCAGAACAATACTGACAGGTGGAGCAGGGACAAATGTGAAACATCAGGAACATGTATTCTTGTGAGAGTTGAAGTGGGAATGGAGAGGCGGGTGGCCCACACAGAGCAGAATATTTTGCAAAGGGTTACACTACTTTTAAGCTTTCAGACTTGTTTTCTTTGTTAGGAACTGAATTGATGGAGGAACTGCAAAACAAGTACCTACCATGCTTCTGTTGTGACCACTGCACCTCCCTTTAGATATATAAAGGTGACTCTGTAACTGCTTATTTAGGGGGTTATTTTCCAAATATAGGGCTTTTTTGTTTTGGTTGGTTTTTTTTTTTTTTTTTTTTTTTTTTTCTTCTTCCAAATAATCTTGTTTAATCATCCTAGCTGCATGGAAAAGGGTCTGAATAGGAAGCAGTTTGCAAACAGTTGGCAAAGCTGAAGCAGTGGGTTGAGTTTATAGGCACCTCAGAATGTAGAAATAGGTATCTCTCAATCAGGTGTTGTAGAATGGAAGAGTAACAGTCCAGGTTTTGCATGAAGACAGCCAAGGTAATGCAGACCACAAACTTGTGGGCTGCGAGCTGTAGTCCCAGATTATGACTCCAGGGTTGTCTTTTGACAAGTTTTATCATTTTGTCTCTGAGATCTGACAAGACTGGAGCTGCGAGATTCTGCAGAACACAGGAGCAGGTTCACAGAATCATAGAATCATTAAATTGTTTGGATTGGAAGAGACCTTAGAGATTATCTAGTTCTAAGCCGCTGCATGGGCAGGGACACCTCCTACTAGACCAGGTTTCTCAAAGGCCCATCTGACTTGGCCTTGAACACTTCTAGGGAGGGGACAGCCACAGTCTCTCTGGGGCATTTCTCTTCTATTTTTTTAGCCTTTCCAACAAATCATTTCTATGTTTCCTGCTTTCAGTGATAGCAAATTGCATCTTATTTCAATGTTGAATTTGTCTGAGTTCAACTTCCAGCTCTTGGCATGGTAATAAAGTATGGGGATGGTATTATGGTCTTGGTATAGTAATACAATAAAATTTTATGAAGCTATCATCATGCCTTATAAAGTAGCACGAAAGGACATAACCTTTTCTTTTTCTTCCTACGTCTTTGCAGATCATCTCCTGGAATGGCAAGAACAATTATGGAAACAATTATCATAGAGAGGAACAATGATATTGAGGCCTAAGTTGCTCTGCCTAAGTTTTACAGTTTAACTTCCATAAAATCAACCATAGTAACAGAAAAGGGAAATTGAGTGAAGAGGATCCTAAAATCCATCTTGATGACCTAAGTGGAATCCCAACTGCATATCAGGCTTGACTGGATTTAATAATGTTATCTTTATAATTACGTGTTAAGTCAGCTTTCAGTGATCAGAATCCCTGTACATATTGCTGTTATTGGCAGCTTTTTTTAAGAGAGCTCTTGTTCCTCCTGCATATCATCAAATAAATTAAATTCCAGGGGAGCTGTGCTCTGCACACATTTTATTTTTATTTTGTTTCTCTGCTTCAGGAATCTGCTGCTTTTTCAAGTTTTGAGATGTGGGGTTTTTAAACTTTTATCTTATGATAAAATTCTAATTGGAACTAGATGTCCTACAGAAAAGCTACTTCAACTGCAGGTAAGAGTTTCTCTGTTTCATAGGGTAAGTTTATCTATTACATGGTCATGCTCTTCTAGTTTATTTAAAGTTATACCTTGCTAAGGAGACATGAAAGCAGAGTTATCTTTCAAGAACTAGTCATGAGCATCAAATTGTTTAATAGAACTATTTGGAAGCTAAAGGAAATAAAGAATGGGAGGGGAAGCAATTTTTATAGAGTAGAAAGCAATCAGCCTTACCTGACAGGTTTTGCATATTATTGTGTAAATTGTTGATTTGCTTACCTCCAATAAAGCTGCCTCTGAAATTTGAGTTACAGAATAACAAGATATTTCACTAAGCCAACAAAACCCACAGCAGAGGAAGATTTGCTGAGCACAAGTGTCTTAGTGGACCTTAACATAAGTTGTGCATACTCAGCACCTCAGCAAATCTGACTAGAAATCAGATCTGCCCAGAATCAAACTGGAGGCATTACAAGTCACTAAAGGTTTGCAGTGTCTATTTGTATAGAAAAGGCACTCTGTGAACTTATATAGAGAGCAGAACCTGTCATCCCCAATTCACTTCTTGCTTAATGTTTGATATCTGAATGTAAATGATGTACTTCCACATTAGCTTCATGTCAATAGAAGAT
Organism: Calypte anna; assembly: GCF_003957555.1. Classification (NCBI taxonomy): domain Eukaryota; kingdom Metazoa; phylum Chordata; class Aves; order Apodiformes; family Trochilidae; genus Calypte; species Calypte anna. Next base: position 192,200,850 of record NC_044244.1, read on the forward strand.
ACTCTACAGTTTCTCAAAAGTATGCTAATGCATTGAATTACCCTGAAACTGCCACAGAGTCTTTGCAATCTGATCCTTTTCTTTCTTGCAGAAATGATTGACCTTAGCAAGAAGCAGGTGGGTGACTGAAAGTCCAACATGGCCTTTAAACCAAAAATTAAATTATAATTTTGCTCCTGTGCATCTTCCTCATTTTAGTTCTGAGGTATGTGACTCCTGGTCTTTCTCTGTTTCAGAAATTTAAACTGCTCTTAAGGTTATAGTACTGCAGCCACAAATACTATGCCTTGGATCATCACACAATCAAGTTTTCACAGCTATCTCCTACTTTTCTGTCTACAGAATTGATGTGTCTAGAATTTGAAAACTTTTTTACATATGGCTTAAATATTTTTGTGTGAAGCTGCTCTAATAGAGTTACAATCTACGAGCTTTAATCTGATCTGTGAGATACATAGAGATCCCAGAGAGATCAGCACCACATTTTGTGCTCATTATATCAAAAAAATCTTGAATGCATGTGCAAAATTTATGAAACATCATCTAGAATCCACAAAGTTGTCTCCACCTGAAGTCAAACCTATGCTGCCCTCTACAGTCAGTGGAGAAAAGTAGACATTATTGGCACAAAGTTTGCATGACTGTAAAGAGAGATGGAAATACACATAGATGGCTAACACTGGAGTAAGTTGCTGGCTGCCCAGCCTCCATCTGCCTCTCCAGTGCAGAGCAAATCCCTTACAGGTTTTTCATTCATTGCCATGTTGATGTCTTGAAAATGTGGGGACACCACAATTGGCATACAAATGCTTATGTTTAGAAAATTAAATTCCATCCAGAGAAGGTACAGGTAGGGAGCTTGAGTTGTGTGGGGAAAGGAAATCTCAAAACCAGAGTAATTCCTATTACATCTCCAGACTCTGGAAGACCATTATTCAACATACAATCAAGAAAGAGATTGAAAGGACTTCTGAAAGCACTCCACACTGGCTCAGTTATATTCTCATTTAAACCAGTGGCAAACATTTTACAATACTGAATGTATTTCTCTTGCTACCAATCATATTTTCTTAAGTACATGAACAGTGTGACACCAGTCTCTGTATTCCTTAATCCCACCACTGACCTGCTCATTCTATGAACAAAGACCAATGAATTTCCTCCTGTGGTAGTTCTTAAATTTATAGAAAGATTGTCTTGGAAACATTTAGGAAATTACTTCTTTGTGACAAATGCTTTTTCTTTTGTTATGGAATAACATATCTCTTCTAAAACTGCTCTTTGCTGTGGAACAAGCAAAATACCTCACTGAATGGTAGTAGTAAACTGATATGATGAGATCCTGTTACACTGAGCAGAATAATCTCTGGTTTTTTATGTTGCCTTGTTTGAACTTATGTTTTGTTTCTTTTTTCTTAGAGATGGACAGAAATTGTCTTCCTCTGGTCTCTCAGTAGAGTCTCACCATGAATAGGGCTGTATTACAAAAAAGTGATTCCAATTCCCAATTTCAGAATTCTTCCAAAGCGAAGCCCTAATGAACTGATATTTAGGTACTGACCAAATAAATTCCTGACATTTAACAGGATGTCAAGATAACCTCAATTTCCTCTTTGTGTGTAGGCTGCAAAAATGTGATCCTGGACATAAGCCATAAACCTTTTATTTCCTTCTGAGGTGCTGCCAAATTCTGTCATGTGTATAATGGGAGGACAACTGATTAGCTCTATTAATTTACATACAGAATAGTCTTCCTTTCATATGCTTGTTAATAGAAAGAGTACTAGTGTAATTGACCAAATCCACTCAGTGCAATTAAAATGGATTTTAAGGGCTTTGATGTACACCACTGTAAGCAAAGGAAACAACAGTTAAATCTCCAATTAACACACAGAAAATACGAGACAGGATTTTGTATCACTCCATTGCAAGCAAACAGACAGAGAACAAATCCCCCTTCTGTAATGTAGTTTAGACCCTACAACAAGCAAAACTAATTTAAAGCTATTGTAAATCTTAAATTATTCATTTCATTCTCAATAGGTCATTAAAAAGCCTCTTCTAGCTTCTAACTTTTGAGTACATACTTGGTTTATGACAAAAAAGACACACGGGAGAGTAAGTGTAAATCCCAAAGGAATCTAAAATTTCAAAACACAGTATGAACAAAACAAAGCTGAAGGTCTTTTTATCCTTGGGATTTTCAAAGAGGTTTGAGAGGATTTACAGAGTGTATTGGACTGCTTTACTTTTTGGCTGTTTGAAAAACATCCTAAGGGATAAGCAATGTGCCATATACTGTCTTAGACTTAATATCATAAAGACTGAGTATGCAGGTAACGTGTGTCCCCTCTCTGACTGCCTTGGTAGGAGGGGGAGAACAGATTAACACTTGCAGAGCACAGTGTTAACAGGATTAAAGACTGCTTATGTAAATCCCTCTGCTTTGCTCTATGGATAGATACAAACACGCTCTGTGAAATCGTGCAGCTTCTAGAGCTGGGGCTGAACTCGTCTGATTTGCAGACTTTAGCTTGTTGTCCACATTCTTCTCTCCTGGCCAGGAGACACAGGAACTGTGCATTCAGCATCCAGCCTATTCTATTTTCTATTCTATTCTATTCTATTCTATTCTATTCTATTCTATTCTATTCTATTCTATTCAGCACTTTACCCTCCTCCCTGAGAGTCTCACAGAACCTTCTTGATACAAGTCTAGGAGTATCTATAATTCTATGGTTAGTGTGTGGCACTTTTATCTGATCATAGAATCATAGAATTGGCTGGGTTGGAAGGGACCTCAGAGATCATCAAGTCCAACCCTTGAACCACCGTTGCGGTTGCTAGACTATGGCACTGAGTGCCACATCCAGTTTCTTTTTAAATATCTCCAGGGATGGAGAATCCACTACTTCCCTGGGCAGCCCATTCCAATGTCTGATCACCCTCTCCATAAAGAAATTCTTTCTAATATCTAACCTAAACTTCCCCCGGCACAACTTAAGACCGTGCTCTCATGTCTTGTTGAAAGTCGTCTGGGAAAAGAGACCAACCCCCACCCGGCTCCCCCACCGGAGCGATGAGGTCTCCCCTGAGCCACCTCTTCTCCAGGTTGAACAGCCCCAGCTCCCACAGCCTCTCCTCATACGATCTGTGCTTGAGTCCCTTCACCAGCCTGGTTGCGCTCCTTTGGACCCGCTCCAGGACCTTGATATCCTTCCTGAACTGAGGGGCCCAGAACTGGACACAATACTCAAGATGTGGCCTCACCAGAGCTGAGTACAGGGGCAGAATCACTTCCTTGGACCTGCTGGCGACGCTCTTCTGGATACAGGCCAGGATGCCATTGGCCTTCTTGTCCACCTGGGCACACTGCTGGCTCATGTTCAGCTTCCTGTCAATCCAGACTCCCAGGTCCCTTTCTGCCTGGCTGCTCTCCAGCCACTCAGTCCCCAGCCTGTAGCGCTGCATGGGGTTGTTGTGGCCAAAGTGCAGGACCCGGCATTTGGCCGTGTTCCCATTGAACCTCATCCCATTGGAATCAGCCCAACTCTCCAGTCTGTCCAGGTCCCTCTGCAGAGCCCTCCTGCCTTCCAGCTGGTCCATGTGATGTTATCACATGAAATGTATTTTGAATCTGAAGAGATCTGCAAACGACAACTTTTGAATATCCTGAGTTTTGGCAGCCTGTGCCATACCAGCAGCCTTCACTGTTCACCTTAGTGACTCCCTTGATAGTCCTTCTGTGATAGTGCCAGGTGGAAAAGCTACTGTAGGTTTACTGTATATCAGGTGTCTGGTCCACTACCTCTGACTGCAGAGTAACAAAAAAAACCCAAACCAAAACAAAAAAGGCTAGATAGAAGGGTACTAGGCTAGATAGAACTGGAAGAAAAACACTGGAAATGACAGTATTAGGATTTGTCCTGCAATAGGGTCAGTGTGATCCTCTCTGCCTTTGAAAATCTTTTAGAGGCACCATTGCAGGATTTTAGAGCCTTGTCTTTTGTAGGATAAAATCTGACTGAGATTGTATTTACATGGAAAACATTTCTAAGTCTCTAATTTGTGTGTGTGTTGCATGTGTGTGTGTGTATATTTGGTTTATTGGTGTTAGGGTTTTTTGGGGGGGACACGGAGACTGTTGCTTAGAAGGTTTTGGGGGGGATGGTGTTTCCTTTTAAAGCTCAAATATGTGTTTCTGCTTGTTAACTCAAGTGAAAGTGACTGTATCAGTCAGACTTGCAGGTCTCTTCCTTGCTTGAGCACAGACTCATCATGTTTCCTTGGCTTGCAGTCAGGGAGACTTCTGACCAGATAGTTACCTACACCAGATAGTTACCTACACAGGAAACAGTCATCATATCAAGTGGAGAGGAATAGACACTTGTAAAGAACAATTCTTTTTGTCATTATACAGATGCCTAATATAGTTCAGATGAATTGCACCCCCAAAATTACTCTGTCTCTCCAGTTGTAATGCAGGGAACATGGCACAAGCACCACAAGTGTGGATATTTTATATTTTATTCCCCTGAAATTTTGTGACTTTAAATCTTGGCTGTGTGACAGCCTCTTAAGAAATCCTCAGAGGCAAAATCCCACTAGACATTTGAGACTATCTACACTCTCTGTTCAATTTGTAGCACTTAGTTTCTGTCTTATTTGCTCTTTGTCTCCAGCTTCCAGACAGAAGAAGTAGAATAAAAATTTGGGAATGTTTTTACTGGCAGGACATCTCAAGAAAAGTGATGATCAACTTTTTTAAGAGTTTGACACTACAGTCACCAGTTTTACACTAAAGCCTTCATTACAGAATGCAAGTTGGGAAGCTGCTATTCTAGTTTTAATTCGCAGTCTACTTAAAATCACTTTACATTGCAAGGAAAGATTCCACTCTAAATAAAAGTCTGTACATTTGCATCTACCTATAGATATCCTCATTTGTCTTATTTGACAAACCTGTCATTACTGCCAGTGAGTCCTGGAAAGTCATTCAGCTGGCTAGCTAACACCAGTACTGTATAGTGGGATACATTTCTCCCAAGACATTACATAAACTAGAGGAAAGGCCAGAGTACAGGGAGAGCTCAGAAACCCAGCTTGCTGAAGGACACTTGCACATAGTTAATGTCAGTCTCTGAATCTACAGCTGAATTTCCTGGTATTTGAAAACCCTTAGGCAAGAGGAGCTACAATCTGAGTGAAGGCAAGATTTTAATGCACATTACCAGATCAAAATAAAGATGCTAAAGGAGTTCAGGGTTCCCCACCAGTTCAAGAGGATGCACATAATAAATTGATGCTGCTTCTGGGTATATTGCAACCAAACATATTTTCAAGTAAGTAGTTTATTAAAAAATAGTGAATATGGTTGGGTTTTTTTTTCCCCATTTAAACAGCATTGAAAATAGAAGGGCTGTTGTCTGGGAAGTTTAATTATGATTTAAGTGGATTATGTTGAAATGTTTATTGTTCAGTCAATTACTTAGCAGAGGTAGAAGCAATTTCATTCAGCTTTCTTACTCCCTGGTAGCATTTCTGATTTAATTGACTGCCAGATGAATCCCTCTGAACTGCTGACTATAGATCAGATACTAGCACTCTGGGATTATTCAGCAGGGAATTTTCAAGAAGAATTGTGTGGAATGCAGCTTTAAACTTTTGTCTTTACCAAGATACTGTACTCCTAACTTATGAATAACTTCATGGGTTTTGGCAAAAAATATTTCTCATGGATCATCCTGGTTTCAAGCAAATATATGTAAAAGAAAAAAAAAATACAGAAATTTTGTTCATAAGTATGTCCCAACTCATAAAAGGCAAGAATACACAGTTCCTTCCATTTTTCAAAGTGCTTGGAGAGGGAACATAATATTTCTTATTTTATATAATAACATTTTCTTCTCTAATTTAGGAGTTACTAGAATTCACAATCATGCTGAGTTATCATTATTGCAAGGATGTTAAATCCTTAGCGTGAACACTTGTTGCATCTTAAATACTTAGAAGTACTAAGTGAAACTGTAAATAGCTGAGCAATATAATCTTAATTCTAGTTCAAGATAATGTCAATGACATTGTCCTTGTCACATTGTCCTGCTCACCCAACTAGTAAACAACCCATCATGATCTGTTCGTATCATGAGTTAATCTTAAATCAGTCATTTTCCCTATTCATAAAGCATGAATATGAAAACCTTATGGGGTACTTCCATGAATGCCACTCAGATTTACCCCAAATGAGCATCTAGCTGTAAAATTTTGCTGCTAAACCCAATATTACCCTCTGTTGTATTCTGGTATAATAAGCCAATGTGTTGGAAGGGCAGGAAAACTTTACGCCTGCTTTTGAAATTGCTGTTCTTTGCTATATTTTGTGTAATATAATTGTTATTGAGGTGTCCTGTCAGGTTGTTTGCATCAAGCAAAAGCTGAACACTGGTATTTTGAAAAGTAGCCTTATTGACAGAGAGTCAGTGAAAAATTTAGAGGTTAAAGCCTTATAATCAGAAAAACTTTTTGTCAATTTCCACATTTATTTATATATTTCCATAGTTATTTAATTTTTTTTTCCTCTGCTGTTTTATCACATTCTATTCTCATATTGTAGCCAAAAAGGATACCATGTCAAACCTTATTTTGACTAAAATGCTAGTTAGGCAGGTAATGGAATAATTTATCACATTTTGCTATTTATGAAAGGTCTCCAAATTATTGTGAACTTTCAGACGGATTTATTATCTAAAATGCTTTTTCAGTTTTCCTCAAAGAAGGCACAAAGTGCTCTAGATCCCCTGTGGCTTCTTATTAGGCACAGAATACCAGATGTTGCCTACAAAGCCCTGACTGAGAGAAGTAATGATTATTATAACTCTCAACCTGTTGCCAATTGTGGTATGTGAAGTGGGCAGGTATAACTTTCTCATGCCCTGTTTTGTATGTGTAACCTTTTTCATTGTTGAGTCCACTGTATTTCTTATGGTGCGATACAATCCTCATGAAAAACTTCAGACAATGATTAAAGAGATGATCAAAGGAAGACATGATCATCCTTCAAAGAGAAAGCTTACCTCAAAAGAGGTCATGCTGTTTAATTTCACATTCACAAGGAGCCCACTGTAAAATCAATCATTCCTGGGTTATGCCTGAGGCAAATGAAGGTCATAGCCCTTAGTTTGTTGGCAGTTCAGTCAAACTGAGTCTCAGTGTGGGCTACAGTTATCTGATGTTCAGATAGATAAATTAATATTCCCCTTTATCTATCACTCAAGGAAAGAAAAGAAATCATGGCCTAAATGAGATTTAGAGGGAATAAGACATTTTTAGGAAAAATTGTAAGGGTAACATAAAAGCAGAGGTAAGGACAGGACAGAAGTTAAAGGTTAAAAAAATGCTGGGGATCATAGACAGCACAGTCACAAATTAAGAAATTCCATTCACAGCAGCAGTCAGACTGTTCCAAAGGCAATTTCACATCTAATAGTCAGAAGCCATCAGACTTGCCATAGGATCTGTTAGTTGACACAGTGCTGGAGCAGGGAAACCTTACAATGCCCAGACCCAAACTTACAACTTTTAGACGAAAATGGACCTATCAAGCAATGATTCCAACCAGTCTTGCCAACAAGGAAGCACAGTCTTCTCTATAATATGGCAAGGGTATCATAGTTGCACAAAGACCAGCTTCTCAACCTTTTTAGTTGCATGTAGCTGAGAGCTGGGACTCTTCAAAAGGTCAGTGCTTCTAAAATACAAGACAGAAGTTTCTGTTCAGTATATGATCTTTCAAGGTGAGGCACTTAATCTCTGTGCTAGTTGGGCTATGTGACTACAGTATCTCACTCTGTGCATGTAATGAGGAGTTATGGCTTTCTGACTGAGGAGAATGAAGACCCTCTCTCATTCTACATTAAAAGCAGAGGAACTCATTGTGCTCACAGCAGTGAGCTTTGTACAGGCCTAGGAAAACCACTCCATGGTCAACCTGTAGGTGAGCACTAGATATAAAGTGTCATGTTCACTTTACATTTAAAGAACCATCTTCAGAGACAGCAGCTGAGCAAGGTCCTTCAAAAACAAGTCTCTGCTCCATGCACTGGAGCCCTAAGTGGTTTTGGTCACAGGCTTCTCTTTTCTCTTGAGGCTGTGGGTCTCCATTTCAAACACAAGCTGGGGAAGCACCTTCATTTAATGCCTCCCAGCTCTCTCTTCATAAGTGAATGGCTTCTTTGAAGCAGTTCTCCAGCTTTGTGCCTTCTGGCTGTATGCCCTCCTTGCACAGGAATAAGGCCTGCAAGGTCAGACTTCCACAGAGAAGTTTCTTCTTATCTGTTCTTGGATTAACTTCCAATTCCTAACAGCCTGGTTTTACTTCCATCCCTCTGATACATTGAATGGCTGTTTTATAATATTTATTGCTTTTTCAGCATGTTTTTCATTTAATGGAGGTTGGTACCCTGCCCATGCTGGCATACATAGTCTCTTGTTTTACCTAAGGACATTTTAAGATCTTAACTGAATCCAAAAGCAGACTCAGGCAAAATGGGGTAATGAGAAAAAAAACAACCCAACAACAACCACCCTCCCAATAATTAAATAAAAACTAAGGACCAACACCATGAGCAAATGCATGACCGATAAGGGAATTTTGAATGGCATATCTCCAATCATTCACTTGAGTGCCTCAAATTTTGTGGCACATATGGCCTTCTGTCAGGGGATTCCACAACAGCAGGCAGTTATTAACAAATAACTTGCTATTTGGTAGTATAAATGATGCAAAAATCAGCAACATTGTCACTCCATAAAATCATAACCCAATTGTTTTCAGATATAAAGCAGTATTTTATTATTTTATTTTATTTTATTTCTGAATTTAATGACAGTCTAAAGAGAAGTTGGAATTATTTCTTACCAGAATAAGCAGGTTAGATTTTTGTTCCTTCTGAATCTCAGATTTAGATAGGATATCGCACCTTCTGGAGGTTTTATGAATCTGTGTCTTGGTTTCTTTTAAACTCATACCTTGGCCACTCTACTAGAAATGGAAAAGACATTCCCTATTGATCACTTTTGCCATAGCCTTGTGAGCCAGGAAAGTGTTGTTTTGGTTGTTAATCTTTTCTTTTGTCCCATCTGGTTGAGTTTCAAAGGTGCTCAAGGACAGCCTGGACTTCTCTAAGAATTCGTGCTTATGAACTGTTGGTGTTTTGCAAATTCTGGGTTATGAAGACCTGCTGCAGGCCTGTGAGGTAAATATTACTAACATTTGGAAAAGACAAGGGATGACTAAGTGAGGCCTAATTTGTGATCTGATAAACATCACAATGGAGGTCTGTAGAATAATTTAAAATGGAAAAAAATGTCTGCTGTAAGTTCTTTGTCCTCAACACAAGATGGATCTTTGACAGATGCAAATAACTCCCTAATGAGCTGAGGATCATTCTAGCTTCCCAAACAAAGAAAATGCTCCCTTGAATCAGACCAGTCCTCTATCATATAGTAGCTTTTCTCTAAAAATTACCTTTGAGGTGCTATTTCAGAAGCACTCTACAGCAGAACTTTTACTTATCCCCTACTGAAAAAGACCTACTTAATTCTCCAAAGTTTTCTGATGAATAGCTGTTACAAAGCTGTTTTTCATTCTACCAGCTCATATCCAACCAAAGCAGCTCAGTAGCTGTCATTAGTGACAGCTACGGACATAGGCTCAGAAGTCTTAAAGACCTTGCTATGAATTTTAAATCCTAAATTTTACAATGAATCCTTGATGTATGCACTTCTTTATAGCTTTCACCACTTAGAAGACTTCAGTAAGGGGATACTACTATCTCAAATCCTCTGTGTTCTTCCAGGCTAAAACTCAAAGGAAATCTGCACAGCTATGATCTCTCTACAGTTTAACTAAAATGTCACTGGAGGCTCCAGAAAAGCTCCAGTCTCACACACAGCACAACTTTATAACTTCCAGATAAAGCTCCCCTGTGCAAGAAGCATTTTTCTTAGACTAAAACTGTGCAGGGAACTCTTATAGGACATGAAGAATTTTTTCTGCTCCCAATGTCAAGTGTATTTGTTCAATGTGAAGCAAATGAAGAGCATACCTGGAAACTGTCACAAACTTTTGACAACCACAACCTCTCCCCTGCAAACATTTCTCAGACTACATGGTAGCAGTGAGAATAAACTCTTCTGGGTCATGCTGTTAGTGCAGTGCTGGTAAGTACTCAGCTATTCTCACACTATATAGATCAAAAGGTTGTTTTTACCTTCTGTTCATGCTAGTACCTTTCCATACCACTGAAGAACCACTCCCACAGTTGAATCTAGTCAATAACTATGCATACATTTTGTCTCAATTAAGAAAAATCACATTACAACTTCCTGAGGACTCCAGTTGTTAATATATTAAAAGATACGTGATTTTGGAGCTTCATAGAAACTAATGCATTTTTGCCCCATCAGTGATCTATCACATGCAAATTAATGACTGCATTACTGCTATGTGGCTGCAGTGAAAAAAATAGCACTGGTTTTATTACATAATAAAATGCCCTTAATTGCTGGACTAGAGCAGCTTTATAACATGCCATCTCTTTCGGTAACAACCTCTGCCTTTTCATTGATCAGAAAATGTTATCAGTCAGAGCCAGACTGAGAGTAAAACTGAAGAATAACATTACAGGGGTGATGCAGTTGAGTGAAATAAATTGATGTTGGCCTGGGTCTGAATTCAAAGTGAAATAAAATTAATAAGAAGATTTACAGAGCAACACGTTTTGAAGCCAAATGTTTGCATTCAAAGTGGTAAAGTGTTACATACAATATGATTGCATTTCTCACACCATGAATGGCATGCTGTCAAGCTTCTTTTTGTTTACTTGTTTGTTTGCTTTCTTGTGGCTTAATTAAGGATCATCTCAAGGTACAGCTTGGAGATAATGTGTACTCTAATGTCATTAAAGACAGAAAATGTGGCAGGTCTGAAGACTGTGATGACAAGAGGCTATTAAAACACTTTCTTTTTTCCATCTGTTTAAATGCAACTTACAGATTTAAGATCTCACCTTAAAGCAGCAGTTGTATCTTCTTTCTCCTCCCTCCCACCCCATTGGTCTTTTTTCATTCCTGGGCAGAATTAAAGAGAAAAGAAACTATAGCTGGGGTACATTTACTAGGGGCTGTGGATTTAGTTCCCAGTCCAGATCCTTTAGCCTCAGCCATTACTTTGGAAAACAGACATATTTAGGGAAGAATTTAATTAGATGACTAGACCTACACTTGTCCTTAAATACTTTCTTAAATTAGTGCAGTAAATTAGGGCTCCAATTCCTCTGGGCTTGAGCTTGCATTTTACATGTCCTTAGCCTGCCAGAACAGAAATAGTTATAATGAATTAGTTTAGGCCATTAATAGGAAAACCCTGTACAATGACAGAAAGTTTCATGTCTTGAGTATAGTAAATTTGAAAGGCTATCATGAAATTCACTGTCTAGCTTATCTACAAAGTAATGTTTATATTCCTGATAGCTGCATTTGCTCTCACACTGCGTGTCCTGTTTTCCCCATGAGCAACACAGTGTAACTTCCCAGTAGTTCAAAGGTCTGCAGGCATAGGCAAGCATGAAAACATTTGAAATCTAGAGGGAAACCTGTTACACAAAGCTTCATTACTACTGTGAACTTGGTCAAAGTTTGTGGGTGTTTTATTCTAAGGATGTAAGAGCAAGCATGGGTGTACCACAGGAGTGGAAAGTGTAGATTAAGTTGTTGAGTTAAAAGTGAGAACCAACTGTGGAGAGTTGTGGAAGGATTGTAAGAGACTAAAATACTTGGAAATTAAGTGGGAAATGAAATTCAGGACTGATAAACATGAAATGACATACATGGGAAAAAATAATCCAAACTTCATGTATAAAATTATGGGCTCTGAGCTATCTTCTGTTATTCAGAAATGAGATCTTGGGGTTATAATACATAGTTTTACTGAACTCAGTGCCCATCTGTGGTAAAATATGCAAAGTGAATATTCTGATTGTTAGCGAAACCAATAGAAAATATCATTATATTTTATAATGATATAATATATCATTATATTTTATTTTATATATATTATTATATCATCAGGCACCACTACCTAAAGTGCTGGTCTTGCCTGCATCTTAAAATCAGCGTGAAGTTCTGGTTCCTGTTTCAAGGGTATAATGCCACTAGAAAAGGCCAAGTAGATAGTAGCAAAGATAATCAATGGTGGGATACAGATCTCACATGAGGACTGACTAAACAGGATGCACATTTTCAGTTAAAAATTGTGGCAACTGAGAAAATGTTACAGCAAATGTGTATAAAGTTCTGTGGGATGCACAAAGAGCTTTCAGTAAATAATTTTCCACTCTCTCTACCCATACAGAAACTAGACTCCTCAAGTTAGGTAGGTAGAAGGTCCACAACAAAGAAAACAAGAAATGTTTCATTACAAAGCAGATGATTAACCTCTGAAATTACCTGCCATAAGATGCTGGTGGTGTTGAAGATGTTCACAGAGAAGATGACCATGAATTCCTGAGGGCTAATGAAATCAGCGACCAGGCCTGACTTAGGGTATGTGTCCCCCCTCCCAATTATTTTTTTTTTTTTAATTGAGGAGCAGAGGGCTATTCTGGTGTATACTGCTGTACAGCCTCTGTCTATAACCTCCTCCCCAGGCATCTGCATCTGACCACCTCTGATGTCAAGTCACTGAGAAAGCTGACCCAGGGAGAGATGGCCTTTTGTCTGTGCTTATTCTGTGCCATAAGCTGTCCCTGCTCTGTCCCCACCACCTCATGTTGCAGAGTTGCAGCAGTGATGGCTACAGAGCTTAAAACTTCTCTGTCTTCCATCTAAGGCTGGTTCTGTTTCCACCTCAGAACACAGCATCCAGCCTCAGTTTGAATTGAGCCCATACATTTTTTATCTAAATCTGTCTTTAGTCTGGCCACTAGAGAGATAGAGTTGGGACAATAAACTGAGATTAAAACCAGAAGGTTCAACAGATCTCAGTGTTTATGTTATCTCTCTTCCTGACTCATCTAGTCCTGCTTATCCACACAGAAAATGTAAATGCATCGTCCCAAAATAGTGAAGGGATGAAATTAGCATCAGCAAAACTCACTACTTTCTCTCTTGCTGAAGATTGTAGATTGGAGTAAAATGCAGCTGACAACTGCTCCTTTTTCTGTATTTTCTCAGTACTTTCCATTCATGCCTCGTTGTCTATTTTCCCCCCTCCCTCTTCCAACAAGTGCCTTATCTGTGCATTCTTGAACTTATCACTGCAAAATTTAATTCTCCTCTACAGTGGAAGTGGTAGGAGCCCAGCCTGCATGAATGGAGAAAAAAACACTTTTCAATTTGTTCAGAACTGCTGTGCAAATAAAAACAACATGAAGAAAATGACTTGTTAAAATGAAACCAACAGCTGCAGAGTTATGCATTGGGTTTAAATTTCTGTTTCTCTGAAGCATACTGTCTGAAAGTTCCTCTCTATTTGTCAGCTTTCATCCAGAATTTATCTGAATTCACACTTGGCACCTTAAAGATGACAGGGGCTAAATTATGTGCTGTTTTATTCAGTCTAGCAGTAAGAAGTATGCAGTCTGTGCAGTAAGAAGTAATGACATGTCTTCCCATTTACATGATACACTCACGTGGAACTTGGGGCAATCCCTTTCAAGAGAAATGAGAGTAGGAGATGCTTTTGTGGTTGCTCTTGCTATGTTTGTATAAAGTGCAGGTTCCAATGCACATGCTACAAGCAGTTGCACAGAACAGTCTAAAGCCAGCATTCCTGCTTTCAGGGATGACTTCAATGAATAAATAAGCTGCAGTCAAGTTAAGCATTAGATGTATTCACAGGATTTGTATTCATCATTACAAAATGCCCAGCTACTTGTAATGACAGGGAAAATACTCAGTCAATGAGCCTGTCCAGACTGGCACTCTATCCCCAGCAGAGCTAATGGGACATGCCACTGAGGGACAGCATGTGAGCCTGCAGTACTTGCCCCTCATAGTCCCTGATAAACTGTGATAATTAGCTAGAGCTCTTACTAAATCCCATTCTACTTCCTACTTTGGATTATGTTCCTGCTTGCCACCAATTTTCAAGCTTTTTTTTTTTCATTACTTCATTTTCATGACTTCATTCATACCTATATATCCATTGTCAAATACAGGTAATATTAAGTTTTTCACCTAAATAAAATAATTTTTGCTTTCCCTTTAATGGGTGGCCTAGTTTTCTGAGTAATTTTGACAAATGGAAGAAGTTGAAGTCACTCCATTCTTCTGAGAATAGACACACCAAGGAGAACAGACTCATCCAGCATCACAGTGCTTGGAGTCCCAATGCAGCACCACTCGCTTCATGTAAAATTTGTGGATATTCCTCCAGTAAATTGCAAAACATGGCTGAGGATGGATGTTTTTGATGACTATTTAGGAAAAGTGTCTTCCAGTGACAAGTTTTAACCAGATTGTTGTTGACTTTAAGAGGAAGAAAAGGTCTAATTTCTTAAATCTGGTGTGACATGGGTTGGCTTCCTGGCACAGCACATCCTGACTCTGCTTCTTGTGGTCTGCATCCAGCAGGTGACAAAGAACCAGGCGACCACTCATTCATCCCTCCCCTGCTGTGGGATGGGGAGAAGAAAAGCCAACTAAAACCTTGTGGGTCAAGACAAGGACTTGGAGGGTTCCACTCACCCTGTGGTCATGGGAAAAACAGACTCAACATGGGGGAAGAAAATCAGTTTACTTTATCATTAGTTAAATAAAAACAAGGCAAAAAGAAAACAAAAAACAGAGGTTAAGTACCTTACCCCACGCGTCCCTTCTTCCCAGGCCCAGATTACAGTGTTCCCAGTATCTCTACCTCCCCCGCAGGGGCACAGGAGGACACGGAGTGGGGTTTGTGGGGGTTTGTGATCCGATCCTCACACATTGTTTCTCTGCTCCTTCTTCCGCAAGGAGAAGGATTCCTCAGAGTCACGGCCTGCTTCGGACACAGTCACCTCCCCTGGTGTGGTCCCCTTCTGCTCCACCGTGGTCCTTCATGGGCTGCTCCATCATCGTCCATCATGGGCTGCAGGGGGACATCCTGCTGTCTCACCTCGGGCTGTAGGGAAATCTCTGCTCGGGCACCTTCTCCCCCTCCTTCCTCACTGACCTGACCTTGGTATCTCTGCACCGTATTGTTCTCACCTCCCACTCTCCTCTGCCCTGAGCTCTTGCAGCCGCTCATTTCCCCCTTTTTTAACATGTTAATGGCAGAGACACATCCTTTGTCACTGCTGAGATTGGCCTTTAGCAGAGGTGGAGCTGAACTTTTCGAGTTGGGGGAGGTTCCAGCAGGTCCTTCCCTTCTACCTAAGCGGGGCGTCACCAACCCAAGGCGTCAGGGCAGGGTTTTCCTGGGAGGTCAGGAAGATCGGTACTGAGGAGTTTGCTGCAGGGAGACGAGGTAAGCGTCCTTTTGCTGTTGTGAGCCAGGTGAAAAGCCAGTTCCGCATGCCCTCCAGCTAACACCTCAGCAGCATTCAGACCTACGGGTGCAAGAATCAACCTATAAAGCAAGTTCTGTATAACTCTGCAGGAGAGTTACCCTGCCATCCGTAGCATTTATTTAAATATCAGGAGTTTAGAAATAATTTCTATAAATACTGACTGTATAAACCTAAAAATTTCCCTGTGAAGGAAATCTGTACTAGTAAGGTTTAAGTTTTTTCTGTGAACTTATATCATAGAATCATAGAATTGTCTGGGTTGGAAGGGACCTCAGAGATCAAGTCCAACCCTTGATCCACTACCGCTGCTGTTACTAGACCATGGCACTGAGTGCCACATCCAGTCTCGTTTTAAATATCTCCAGGGATGGAGAATCCACTACTTCCTGGGGCAGCCCCTTCCAGTGCTTGATCACCCTCTCGGTAAAGAAATTCTTTCTAATGTCCAACCTAAATCTCCCCTGGGACAACTTGGGACCGTGCCTTCTTGTCTTGCTATATCACTGAAATCCAAATCAGTCACAAAGTGGAACTTAGGGTCTAATGTGACAGTGAGATGTATAGTGTACTACTGCTGAAGGAGCTTGTGCCAAAGCTGGGATTAGGTAAGTAGCAGGTTTAGCTTCTCTGGTCAGCTAAGCCTGGCCATGGTACCAAGTTGATGTACTGTATGTGGTGCTTTGCTTACCACTCTGCTGCCTATGTAAGGCTCTGTGCTTTTCTACTCTGCTTGATGGATAAATTTATGTTATCTTATTATCTACCATGCTCTTTGTGATTCTTACTAGACAAAGCCCTTTTCTGTATATGTTCTGTCAAGTTTTTTTGGACTGAATAACAAGATAAATGTTTGTACAGCAAACTGTTCCTTCAAGTACTCAGACAGTTTTTTTATATGTTTGTTCTTTATATATTCGAGATGCTTTCAGTTGGATTTCTGGCATATCTCAGAGCAATTCTGATGTTTGCTGTTGTTTGTCTGAGATAATTTTTGCTTATGCAGTCTGGCAAAACTTAAATAAAAAAAGCTTTTCCTGAAGGGCTTTGAAGCCTGTTTGGCTCTGGACCCTGGGGAAAGGCTGTGCTCACTAACGTGGAGTGTTAATTTGAAATAATGGCTTGTTTTGTTCTCTGCTCTTATGGGTCATTTTTAGCAGGGGATATGAAATGAGTCAAGTAATATCCTCTGTGCCAAACAAGCAGTCTTGTCTCAGAGCATCCTATTACTGACATCCTCTAATGCAGGAGCTGGAATCAGCAAAGGGAGGAAAGATTCACCAAAGAGTACTGGGATCTGCTGGGCTAAGGCAGGGTAGGAGAGTTGAAGCTACAGATGTCTCTGATGGGTTTGTTCTGTGCATGACAGAAGGATTTCAGTTCTCCAGGCTTTCGGTAAAAAGCACTTCATAAAGCTCTGCAGTACACAGAGCATAGTGAGAATTAATATCTTTTGTTTTACCAGCAGATGTGTCCTGAAACTCTACAAGTTCCAAATAAATATGCGGTGCAGTTCACAGCGCATCAGTCAGAATTTAAAGTCATGTCTAAGCTTCAGAGTGAAGGAGTATGGGTTTGCTAATAAAAAATGCAGTACTTGTTTCCTTAGACGCCTTAACATGGCTGACAACCAGATAACACTTCAGACTTTTCTTCTCTGAAATAGCTGAAGATTCTACCATGACCCCCCCACCTTGGCTACTGATGTAGGAAAAAAAAAATTTGGCCACATCTGCATCACCAGATACTTCTTGGTAAGGAAGCGGGGTGGGTCATCAAGGTGTATGGAGGCATAAAAAAATAGTGCAGATTACAGGGGCTGCTACAGAAACATAACTGGATTTTTTTTCCCTTTTGATAGGAATTACCACAATTCCTGAAGCTTTAGATCCTTCTTCTGCACTAAAACCATGTATGTTCACTTTGGGATAGAATTACATATTTACATGAGAGAATGGAAGAAATCATGCATGATGAGGCAAATGTGCTGCAAGGAGGAAAAACAATCACTCCAGAATTTATGTGGTCAGTATTTGTTGTGGACAATATTTCATATTTTTAAGGAAAAATCTTTATTTTCCTGTTCAGGGTAGAAAACATTAAGTCACTGAGCTGAAACACAACATATTAATACATAAAAGTTGCATATAGGAAAATATTTTATTTCTAAGGGGTGAATATGTATGTTATTCCAACTTACAACTTTATACCACTTTATACCTAGCCTTTCGGTTTAGCTATGAATTTTCCTTTAAGTCTGCATCAAGAACCTCCTGAAGTCAACAGGAACCCTGGTCTTGAATTCTGATGGGCTTTGGATGAAACTTTAAAGCAATAT
The DNA here is from genome assembly GCF_003957555.1 of Calypte anna. Lineage (NCBI taxonomy): Eukaryota > Metazoa > Chordata > Aves > Apodiformes > Trochilidae > Calypte > Calypte anna. The sequence goes on from NC_044244.1 coordinate 192,218,733, forward strand.
ATACCCTTGCTTGACTGTATGGTTTATATTTTGATGAATTGCTTGTCATATTCCCTCAGATAATTCATGGCTTCACTGGAGAGATAAACCCAAATCTTGTTCAGTCACCTCATCTTTTATAAGTATTGCAATTTACAATATATCAATCATTTGGCTGCCTCTAAGAAATTTACAGTAACATTATAAAATTATGTAAGACTAACATTTCAGAGACCAGAACTGAAGAGATTTTGTTAGCACTTAAAGTGCCCTTTGTATATCCAATAACACATTTAATTTGCAGTGACTTCTACTGAATACTCTACAATTTCCAGAATGCTTCCTTTAGTCATTACAGCTGATCCACTGCTGTAGCAGGGACAAAAGGTAAACTTAAAATGGAGCCATGATTTGGAGCCCATCCCCAGGCACTGGACAGGGATCTGAAGGATCAAGATTGGCTTCATTAGCAGGTACCAGCAGCACATTACAGTCAATGACAATCTTCATGTCAACCTATTCAAGAGACTGAGACAGAAGTCAAGGTGTGTTGGGTGGCCACAGAGCATATGGGTGCCTGGGCATCCCCTGCAGCAGCAATGGGTGTCCTGAAAATCTCTCACCACGGCTGCACCAGCAGCAAACTGGATTGTTGTCAAGAGTAGCCTGAAGGCCCTCATCCTGATCTCTATTTTCTGGCTTCATTCAAACAAGACTAGTCAGGTTTTAAGGAAGGTTAATAATACATCTGTGAGTTGACAGGACCTACTTTCCAGTATTTGGAGTGCTTTTCTTCATAGGTCATATTTTTAGTGGAAATATTTGGCCAATTTAGAAGCATTAGTCATCCAGCTTCCCTTAAGGAGAAGAATGAGGGCTTTAGAGAAGGCAGCAAGGACTCTTAAATTAGCTCACATAAGTACTCTTATTGGAAATGGTAGATGGTATATGGTATATGTTTTGTCTTAGGAAGTTTTGTGATACATCTTCTGAACCCAGGTCTTCCAGCTTTTCACCTGTTGTGTAGTGGTCATCCAGAAAGGCAGAAAGGTTCTGGCCATGTGTGTAACAGGCAAGTCTAAGAGACACAGAGCATGATTTATTTTCCTATATTTTAGATAGCTGCAGTGGTTCAGAGGAATGAATGAGGAACTTCTGGGCATGATTCATCCTAAAATAGATATCTGAATTATATTGGATGATTCACAATGTCTCAATGTCTGGGAAATGAAACTTGAGGGTGGTGACCAGCACAGATGTACGAGATAATACCTAAAATCAAGGAAGATGTGCCTCATCTATAGTTATATTGGCAATTATTGTGGACATTAGAGATGAGTTGTGGTTATGTTGTATTATGTGGGAATAAAATTTGCTGATCACCACAAAAATGAAGGTCTTTCAAATATTTTTTGAACCAGATGAACTGGCAAGTATGTAATTAAATGGCCATATATATCAAAGCTTTCTATGAATATAAATTGCATCATCTCCAGTGTGTAACGTGCTCAAACTTGAGACTGAGGGACTTTGATTTCAGAGCCTCCCAGGTCCTTCATTACAAAGCACAATGTTACACAAGTAGCATCTATCAATACTTGTGAATATTTCAGTCAAGTGGCAGAGCATACTTTTGTTTTCAATAAATATGATGAAATAAACATTACAGAGAGATCTGTAGTGATATGTGACTGGCATCAGGAAATAATTTCAATTGATTTTATCTTCTCCCCTTGAGCAAAGGGAACGGAGCAGCAGATGTACTAAGGATGCCACCATTTGTCCCTTTAATTTAAGGCTGGTTTCTAGTCTTAAAAAAGAAAGTGTTTGTGTGTGAGAGCTTTAATGAAAATGGCTCTCACTGATAAACACAGCATTATGAATGTCTTGGCCATTAACAACAAAAATAATCTCTGTGAAAAATCACCTCAATAATGATTTTCATTAATCTTTGTTCAGAGTTATTCTCTTTGATTGAGATGAAGGGGAACAGTAGGTAGTGCAAATTCAGAGCAGTAGCAGGTACATTCAGAAGATACTCTAAAGCTTTGCATTATAAAATTCCCTTCTGATCTGCCATGTGTACAGAGAAATTGGCATGGTACTTCTTCATAAAGGAGTAACACAAAGGACTTTTATCAGAATAAAAGCTGTGTTCTCATTAGACATTGCAGCATGGCTTGACTTGCTATTAATTTTTTCCCTTGTAATTTTCCTTCTGAGTTTAGTGTTTCTGCAAGGTATAGGAAGAAAATATACGTGAACTGCATGACAGTTTCACCAACTTTTGAATTTCTGAATGCTTAATGCAAAGCAGGATACTTTCCACTGCTTCAAAAAGACAGAGACTAATGCTACTGAAGAGGGAAGCCCAAGTTCTGCAGTCCTGAAAGGCAGGACTGTTGATCTTTTATGTTCGCTGGCTTTTCTACCCTCATTTTTAATAAAGCAATCTCTTGTTGTGGATGCTTTATGCTGAAGATGCCCAACAGCCAGGAGAGAAGACCAAAACCTCAGCTTTCAATCCAGTTCACTCACCCATCAGTAAAATTGGAGATTGTTAAAAACTCAAGCTAATGAACACTCCCTGGGAAGCAGGATAAGGCATCAAACAGTGTTTCTGGTTTCTTGAGAGAGAGCTGGTGCATGGTAATACTGGCCAGAGTGTAGTAGTCAAGACTCAAAACATACAAACCCAAATCCATACAAATTAAAGTCCAGTCACATTCATATATTGATTACTTTCCAGGGTCTTAATTTTCCTAGATGACCTGGGGTAGTCAACAGGAAACAATGGGAAAAACCAATGACATGAGCCCTGTGTGCTCTTTTCATTCTCCTATATTTTTAAATCGTTAAGTCTTGAAGTCATGGATTAATTCAGAAACTACATATGATCCCTTTCTTCCCTTTTGTATTCAGGAAACAGTTCATGTCATTGTCTTTAATCTCAGGTTGCAAGGCAAGACCCAAACTGCATTTCCCATTGTGCTGCTTGCTCTTTAGGAACTGCAGTCAAACCCCTGTGACTGACCTCAAACAGCCAAAATGGTTGTGCCTTCCAGGCCCTGGTACCAGGTATTCATTCTTGTACAGTACTGTAAATCCAGAGCACTTTGAGAACTACCCTGCCAAGGTGCTTCTATCATGAGTTAGTTTTATACCAGTAAAATAAACTTCAACAAGTAATATTCTTGGGCACTGGAATTTCAGTGTCTCCACAGCTAAAACATTAGGATGGTCCTCAGAACATTTTTGGCATGCACTTACTCAAGGTCAAAGTCATTGTCAGGAAAAAAAATGCTTGCCAAAGGCCATTTCCAAAAGGGAGTCTGCATGCAGATGTTCAGGGTTGTAGGGTAGGAAGATAAGCATGGAGCATGGTGTGGCAGTGGAGTTCAGCACCAGGAACATTTGATGAATAGTATAGATAACAGCTGTTTCTACTCAGATTTTTTCCAACTCAGTGTTCTCCAAGTTATTATTTTTAATTATCTGTATTTTATAATTATTTTTAAAGATGTTTTCATCAGAACAGACAATTACTTGGTGGATTTATTAATGTCTAAGTATAAGGTAATTTATTAAGATGCATGCTTATATTTTTGGCACCTCTGTATATGTAGTAATTACTATGAAATTAATTTTTAGCTATTCTTAAGCGATGTTTATTCTTCTTGTACATCTACCTTGCCATTGTTTTCTGCACTGTTTATATATATATGTACATGTGTGTTTGCAGTAAGAAACAAAGTAACATATAAAAATCATATAAAACAGCCTGGAAAAATCTTGCAAGGCCTTGAAGTCTCAGCAATATACCTTTTTCTTGAAATTTTTTTATAGTTTGTTTTTGAGATGAAGGTTTCACAGCCTCCCCAGACAGGTCTTTCCCAGGACCCATGAACCTTACCTTCAGCAAGGTTTTTCAAGCTTGCCCTGGATCTCTGGCAGTTTGAAGCTGTTGCTCTCTGTCTTTTTATCACAATCCTGATACTGACTGTCTTTCTTCAAAGGCTATTTCAGACCTCTGCTTGTTCCCATTGCTCTTCTTGATCTTCCTTCATTTGATACAGTTCTGGGTTTTTTTCGACTGATAGACTTTGGTTGTTTTGTGTTGCCCACTGTAGTGTGTGTCATGTCTGCTTGCAAGTGTGTCCAACCTTTGTCATCCACCTTCACGAAATGGTTCACAACTATAAAGTATGAATTATGGAGATGATTGTTTCTGTTACAACATGCTTCCTTCTTTTTCTGTATAACTGAGTTGATATCAGGAAATCATGTGCAAAATTAAAGTGATTTTCAAGAGTCAAGAGGCCTCCTCTCCAAACTCTGAGATGCACAACAGTGGATGAGAGAAAAAATCAAATTACTTGAATTGTCCTCTTAAAAGTCTGCCACTGCAGCCACTGCTGGTTGCCACTGTATAATGTGTATTCCATTGCAAGGATGGGGTTTTTGAATGAAGAATAGAGAGTATTATGACAAATCAGCACAATCAAATAAAGAAGAAAACAGGCTGCAAGTATAACTTCTAGCAGTTAATTTATGCATGGTGAAGATGTTTCTTCAGAGTCGTCTGATTTTAGTCTACTTCTGTGCAAGTCCACTGCTGAAAGAAATAAGCAAATTTGGATCTTCTTAAATAATTAACCATTTCCAAGATAATGTGTGGAAAATCAAGGAAACAAGTAAAAATCTTGTAACCACTTCTGTGGTTTTATTTCTTCATTTATATGCATCTATATTTGTATTCATAATGTATCTACTCAACTTCTGCATAACAATCCCATTGCTATGTAAATTCTTTGCTTTCATTTCCACCCTTTTAAACATTAACACAATGATATTCTGAATGTGTCAGTCTTGTGAGGATAGGTCTGTTCTTGTATTATACCAGTTAGCAGCTTTGGTTTTGTAAATTTAAGATAAGAACATCAGTCACTTAATTTCCTTGCTATACAATCAAACACATAAAAGCTTATGCAACACTCCTGCTAATTGGCCCCTGTTAATTTGTATAAAGGCATGTTTGATAACAGCCAGCATAAAGGCAAGAGAGTAAAATTTGGAGCTATGACTCTAACATTCCTGTACTAAACAACTCCTCAGATTAGGCAGAATGTTCATGCAAGTGGAACCAGCTGTATAATGAGTGGTACCAAAGATTTTATCCCTTTAAAAAATGGCATAGTGAATCAACACATAACTCTGTGGACACTCTACTGCACCTAAATATTTAACATATTTAAATGTTAATATGACATTCTGATGGCCAGAACCCCCTTATAAGAATTTTGTCTCATGGCAATGAGAGCTAGAGGATCAGAACATGAACATAAAGCTTACCTGTTTGAACTATACTGAATAGTGGTTATTCATATCTTTGCTGTATCAAAGCCCATCAAATTCTGCACTTATTTTTTTGTGGGCAGGATTTCTCAAATCGCATAGATCCCTTCTGGGTTTTATAATTTCTTTTCCTTTTTTTCCCTCCCAATTTTAAACACATTGCAAGCATTGGTTGAACATCACTACTCTTTTAAGTTATTATTTAGGCCTTTGGCTGGTCTTCTTAAAAAATATTGTCCTTAATTGCTTTCCGTTAGGATAAGAACACTAAAGGTGCAGCTAGTGACAGATGCCCATTAGAGCTGAACCAACAGAATGTGTGATCTCTGAGCTGCAAGAAAGACATGGTCTAGACAGACACTGCTGTGTCCTGAAGGTTATGCAAACTGCTGCCTGCTCTGTTTTCTCTGCAGTTAACACAAAACACAAAAAACATTACAGGGGTTTGAGGTGACTCACCTTGAAAAAAATAATCATATAACCTTTACTGAAGCATAAAAAAAGTTAATTAGGGAAGCATTGTTTCCTTGGTTAAGCAGATGATAAGTATTTGTGAAGTACAGCCCGAGCTAAGAGTCATATTCTCTCTTCAACTGGAACCACATGCAGCAGCAATTTATTAATGTTCTAACACTGTGCAACCTCCACACCAGCTTTCAAATAGGTTAAATGTAGCACAACGTGTAGAACATCAAGTATGGCAATTAAAATATCTACATATCCTATTCCTGATCAAAAATGACTGTCTGTATATATATATATATATATACACGTGTGTGTGTGTGTATATATATATATATGTGTGTGTATATATATATGCTGTCAGTAATGTTTCTGCCCTTGAACTTGGAATTTGCTGTGTGTGATGCCCTGCTAATTACACTCTTATTCCCACATTGGTGAACTTGACTTTACAATTATGGTTTAGTTGCTGGGGAAGGGCAGAAAATTGGACCACATTGCTTCTGCTGCTGCTGCTCTGTAAAGAAAAACATGTGAAGCACATGAATTTATGCAACTGTTTCATACTTAGGGCAGCAAGGGATGTATAAGAAACTCCCAGTATTTTAGGAAAATTAAGATTTCCACCCCACATTCCCAGAGGTCTTTTAAAATCCTTCTATTAAACAGCTGCAACAAGCCCAGGATATCCTTGGGGTGAGAACTGTAAAGACTCAGCAACAGCACACAGGAAGGATATGTGCTGTTAGCCTGATGTTTGTCTGCCTTTGACATTCCGGTGTTATGAGGGCAGGTATCCATTTCAAATTGAAGACATGTACTTTTCCAATATTTTTTAAATAAGCAAAGTATATTAAAATAACCTTCTTTAAAATTTCCATCAATAAATGGTCTCTTAGCTGTACAGAAAAGGCTGAATATGACTGATAATGTTAAAAGAGAAGGAAGGGTGGTTGTGAGACACAGGTGGGGAAGTGATGGCTCACATATGAGGAAGAGGAGGATGAGGAGGATGGATAACTTTGTGAAGGAGGTGGAGAGCAAGGAGAGCAGATGCTTGCATGAGGAAAAAGGTGCTGCTGCTTGGCTGGAAGGTACTAAATGTGTGCATAGCAGTGTCTGTGTATGTGATCTCCAGCAGTAGGACTCCAGGGCCTAAATCTGGCTGTTACAAGTGTCAAAACTGAGTCATCTCACCTAACTGGCTTGGCTAGATTGTGTCAGAGATAGATGGATTTCCTAATCCTTCCAGGACACCAAATTATGTAAATTTCCTCAAGCCAGAGGGGTTGGGGTGGGATGCATCTCACTTGACTTTAGTTCATGGAGTTCAGCCTGCCAGGGTGACCCTCAGCACCCCATACAGTCCTGAAAGAAGGACACCCTCCAGCTCTCCAGCACTTAAAAGAGATCAGTTGTATTGAGCTTTGTAAGTCCCTATTTCCTTTCATTGAGCTGAAAGGGGACTAAAGAGGACGTCTCCTTGCTTGGGTAGGTGAGGTGAATCTCCCTGTTGAGATCAGCTCTGCTGTCCCAGTGGTGTAGATAAGGAATAACTATTCCAAATATAAGAGTATAATTCTGAATATGATCTATCAGGACAGTTCTACTTCAGGAGCCTGTTTCCCCCGATGTGCAATGATAAATAGTTTAAGTTCCCGTACAAAGGTGTTTGGGAGTTTTATCACATCTGTTTTGAAGCAGAATTTGAGGCTTGTTTCA